>NC_044331.1:37365533-38024515 GCF_007399415.2 Gopherus evgoodei | reverse complement strand
GAGTACAGACTCAATTTCCCTGAAGTTTCCCAGTAAAGAAAACTTCAACAGATCTTAAAAAGAAAGCTTTATATAAAAAGAAAGAAAAAATACATACAAATGGTCTCTCTGTATTAAGGTGACAAATACAGGGTCAATTGCTTAAAAGAATATTGAATAAACAGCCTTATTCAAAAAGAATACAAATCAAAGCACTCCAGCAACTATATTCATGTAAATACAAAAGAAACAAACTCTTTAGTATTCACAACTTGGAAACAGAAGATTAGAAAGCAGAAATACTTCTCCAAAGCTCAGAGAAAGCAGGCAGACAGAAAACAAAGACTTAGACACAAACTTCCCTCCACCCAGAGTTGAAAAAATCCGGTTTCCTGATTGGTCCTCTGGTCAGGTGCTTCAGGTGAAAGAGACATTAACCCTTAGCTATCTGTTTATGACAGTCTCAGACACTGATAATAGAGTCTAGGGCAGCCAGGTAGCAGTGCTTCACATCCCAAGGAGGGGCATCAGACAAGATGTCTAAGCCTGGGAGGGTTCCCTATAGGACCAGAGCTAGAAACAACTTAGGCTACGTCCAGACTACCCGCCGTATCGGTGGGTTAAAATCGATTGCTCGGGGATCGATATATCGCGTCTCATCTAGATGCGATATATCAATCCCCGAGTGCGCTTATATCGATTCTGGAACTCCATCAACCCCAACGGGAGTTCCGGAATCGACAGGGAGAGCCGCGAACATCAATCCCACGCGGTGAGGACGGGTGAGTAATCCGATCTTAGATATTCAACTTCAGCTACGTTATTCACGTAGCTGAAGTTGCGTATCTAAGATCGATTTCCCCCCGTAGTGTGGACCAGCCCTTAGACTCTACCCAGAGCCAATTAGCTTAGAAGGCTATGGTACCCAGTGATCGAGTCCTCTCGCAACAGACTGGTGAGTGGGAAGAGAGACTGGGCCAGTGTGTGACAAGGGCAAATCCTGGATCCTTGTCCCAGGAGTCAGTGGGGTTTGCTGGGCCATTATCCAGCCTGATATCTGCAATAGCAGGACACGCATACTGAAACAGCAGAAGGCAGTGCAAGTACCACACACACCAGGAGAAGTGTCCCTCTTCTGCTAACCTGAGCGAGGATGCTTCAAGAAAGCTATTGTTTCCATCACATGGATTGCTACATCTGCCAAAACTAGCAAGCAGCCCACAGCCCAGGGGAGTTTCCAGGGTCACTGCTCACCTTTGCCCAAAACGTGTGTTGCCCTTCTCTTATTGGAAATACCGTAGTGCGATTCCCTGGAGAAACAAAAAGAGCCACTAACACCTAGGCTCAAAGTTATTTTTTGGCAGGTGTTTCTTCTAGGGTCAAACATATTTCAAACATACATGGAAACAAGGCTCTGAGAGGCAGTGACTGGAAGTTCTATGAATAACTCACCGATTGGCCTCCAGTAAGTCACTTAGGCGGAACCCAGAATTTCATAAGTAGCCTTTTATTTTTTGTATGTCTCAGTGTTTTGGTTCCCACTCTGAGACAATTGGGCCCTGATTTCTAGAGGCGATGAGACCCCTTGTGTTTGCTTCCTGCAAACATCCCGGTCAATGAGCTTTCTGGCAGGAGCATCCGGAGAAACAGCCAAATTGAAGCAAATTTTGGAGAATATTCATGGAAAGTGAATTTTGTTGGAATCATTGTGAGGATTCACGTCAGAAATTGGACTCTTCATTGAACTCATCCAATCAGGAAGCAGAAAGATACCTTGTGACCTGCCCCATGTCCAATCAAAACTCACCAACTTAGCTCATGATTTCCAATCTTGAACGCATACAAAAGCTATACAGCTCAAAAATTAATCAAAGTGTTGTAACGGTGTTGGTCCCACGATATTAGAGACAAGGTGGGTGAGGTGGGATCTTCTGTTGAACCAACCTCTGTTGGCAGAAGAGACAAGCTTTCGAGCTTCACAGAGCTCTTCTTCAGGTCTGGCTTGGCATGAATTAATCAGAAACTCTTCGGTGACTAGTCTGGAATAATGAGTAAACCAAAGTCAGGAATCTGTGGGCAGACAAAGAAGTGAAACACATTGAACGAATTATTTGCCATAAATTATTTGCCAAGCTCTAGAACTAGTTAAAAAGACAGTAACTGGGTTTTAAAGAGAGACAGAGCTGAAGGAATCTGAAGGAAGGAAAGGAAATGAGAGATACAAATCCAGGAAGGAACACATGGCCCCATTTCTTGCTCCTGTTCTATCTTGGGGACCAGATATGTACCTATCACTGTGTTATCTCTGAGCACCTCACGATCTATAATGTATTTGACTTCACAACACCCCTGGGCGCAGGGTAGAGCTATCATCCCCATTGTACAGGTGGGGAACTGAGGAACAGAGAAGCTAAGTGACTTCCCCAAGCTCACACAGGAAGCTTGTGGCAGAGCAGAGATTTGAACCTGGATTTTAAGGCCTAGCTACTGGGTCATCCGTTCTCTCCGCACTGCATGCACTGCTCCCTGTGTCATTTTTGGACTGCCAGTCAGTGCCAGGCAATGGGCTATGAGCCTCAGGGCCATGCCCACACACTCCTTGGCAATAGCATTAGCATTAATTATTATTTGTATTACTGCAGCCCTCAGAGAGGGTGCCATTGTGCTGGGAGCTGGACAGACACACAACAAATCAATGGTCCCTGCAAAGTAGGGGTGGGTAGTTTCATTATCAGGAACAGGCCTCTCTCCTTGATTTTGCAGGAGGGAAGGATCCCAGGTGCCCCTCCTCTTCCCGGCACAGCAGTGCAGAGGCAGGGGGAGTCAGAATTCATACAGAGCAGTGTTGTTCCACCCTGCTGTCTGAGTGACTCTCCAGGGACACCACTTCATGAGCCATCCCCTGTATGGAGGGGAGGAAGGCAAATGTGCTGCCAGAAAGCTATCTCAAATATTCTCATTAGCTGAGAGAGAACAGGAGGTTGAAACAAACTTGCCAAGTGGTTCCAAAAATGAAGGGCAAACGGGGAGGTAACAGCTCCTTGGGCATGCTGCAACGCTGGCATTGAATCACAAGAGAAGTGTGGCAGGCCCCCTCTGCCCGGCTTCAGTGTCATGCAAGTGGAATACACCATTAAAAGGTGCAGTGCAGTGGAGCAAGGTGATAACTGAACAGCTCCTGAACATGCTGGGGGGAGAGAGAGCACAGGGCTCTGTGGGGATAGGGGCTGGCAGGGTGCTGCTGAAGAAGCCCTTAATCAGCTCCTACCACTCCAGCCCCAATCCATTCTCCCTGATTGGGGCTGGGTGAACCACCCTATGTTTGCCTGATAACTGCTGATAACACCTGCCAGCCTCATTAGGAGGGGCTATAAGCCTGGAGGGAAGGAAGAGGAAGTGAGGATTACTCTAGTTGCAGGTGGTCAGGCTCTGTGGGCATAGGAGCCACCTACTCTGTTGCTGGCCAGGCCTGTGGTAGGCCAAGCAGTTGTAAAGCCTGTATATAGTTGGAAACTGGTGGTGGGAAATTGATAAGGAATTAAGAACACTGGTGTTGCACCAGACTGACGTGTCTCTGATTCACAGAGGAGAGGGGCCAAAGCCAGAGGTGCACAGTGAGTTCCCTGTGCTCAGGAAGGAACAGAGAGAATGCTAAGTTCTCCTAAATGGAACACAGGCAAACGGAACTAAGTTTCCCTATTTGGGAGTCAGTGCAACATCAGGGTATAGGTCTAATGCTGATTGATGTCAGGAGTCTAAGCTGAGACACCCAGATTTTGAGGGTAGGCATTTTGCCTTAAGGCACAGTCAGTTTGTATCTGACAGTTAAATGGCTTTGATTCAGTTATTACATAACAAGAACACTGCAGCGATGAGATCCTGTCCCGAGCTGCCACCTGCCACAGATTTGTCCTGCTCCTGAAGCCTCCCCCAATATTCTTATCCAGCCATGGCAGCTGCGCCACTCAGCAGGTGGCCAGCATTGTCTGCATTGAGACAC
Organism: Gopherus evgoodei; assembly: GCF_007399415.2. Lineage (NCBI taxonomy): Eukaryota > Metazoa > Chordata > Testudines > Testudinidae > Gopherus > Gopherus evgoodei. The sequence continues at coordinate 38,020,536 of NC_044331.1, read as the reverse complement.
CCCAAATCAATATTCCATTGGTCCATAAACCCCACAGTCCTTCTGCTTAAGCTTCAGAGCATGGGCAGTATAAAAATGCCCCACAATGTACCCAGGGAATTGTGCAATGCTATACATGTGTGAGGGGCCTGCTTTCCTCTCTGACTTCTTTGGCCATCAGCAGAAGCCTAAAAGCATAAGATATGAGAATGTGTCTTCTGAAACATTCAGACATTTTATGCTGCTCTGCTGGTGCAAAAAGGGTCTCAAGACAGCTGATTCCCCATAGGAGGATCTCTAGGGCCCTATGGTGTGGCATAGAGCTGGCATGGAAGTTCCCGTGCTGCTACCACCTCCCCTTGCAGTGATGTAGTGAGTCCTGAGGACGCGTCTGGCTAAGAAGCTCCATAATAACCCACTGTAGCTGTTGGGCTCTCGCTACTCCAGAGCTGTGCATAAAGCCCCTCAGCCATTGCAGAACTATCCCTTGTTCCCTGCTGTTGCCTTGGCATACCTCATTATTGATCATAAACATATATTCAATCATCCTGAATCCCCTATATTTTATAGCATCATCCCAAAAGTGCTGGCAAAGAACCCATCAGGGCTTTAATAAGCTGCCAGTGCAGGTGCGATTGATCCAGAAGTAATTTCTCGGCCACCAATCATCTTGAAACAGTAAATCAGATTCAGGAGAAGGCTGCTTTTTGCATGCTGCTAGAGTGGACTTGGGGAAGGCTTGTTGGAATAATCAATTGAGTTGGAAGTAAAAGATATTACATGAGTTGTTTTAGGGTTATTTTACCAGGTGAGTAGTCCCAGGGCACAGAACTTCAAATGATGATTGAATGTGAATAATTAGGGACCTGATCCAAACCAATTAAAGTCAATGGAAAGACTCCCATTGATTTCAATGTGCTTTGGATGAGGCCCTATATTTGAGATGAAAGGAGGGAAAGGTAAGAAAAGCAGTGCCATCCAGTGGATGGGAGAATAGATGGGGATGCAGGGGGCTCTGCCAGTAACGTGTGACACTGGGCAAATCACAGCATCTGTTTCCTCTCCCACCTTTGGCTGTCTTGGCTACATAGACTATAAATTCTTTCTCATACTAAAATATAGGTACAATGCATAGAACAATGAGACTCCAGTTTCAGTTGAAATCTCCAGGTGCTATTGTAATGCAAATAATAATAATTAATAATATGAGGCCACTATTATATTGTCATTGTCTTTCTCAGTTCTATACAATAGAAAAGGTGGGGAATCTTATAAACCGAGAGAAATACATTATTTCATTTTGGAAAAGCACAGAGAAATAATGTAGATGTGTGAACAGATCTCAAGTTCTGTCTAAACAATCAAGCATCTGACTCGTTCTAGAATAAGCATGTGTATGGTTTTATGAACAAGTGTTTTATGATATTTTTATGCATTTTTGGGGGAGGGAGGGGAGATTGCCTGCTTACCCTAGCGCTTTCCCTAAAAAAGAAGCCAGTGTCGAAATGACGACCTGGGTTTGCCACCGATCTCATTTTCCTCCTCCTTTCCACAGGGCAAGACCAGCCTATGGGATTATAATAGATCTTGGGAACAGAACCGTGCACAATTTGGTCATCTTGTGACATTGCAGCCATGATATTGGGTTGTCATGTACTTTGTGTGAGTGTGTTTGTTATGTCCCTATATCTGTTTGTAAGAGAGCCATTATGGTGCCCTCCAGTGGTCGGGCCTGTAGAAAGGATAAGGGACCCCTTGCTAGTGACAGTGAAGGGAGATTGTCTAGCTGAAGCGAGAAGCCTGGGCTTTTGGAACGGAGAGGCTAGATAGAGTACCAGTCCCAGCAACTTACCTAGTGATTGTGTCTGTTGGCCGCAGTGCATGGGCCCATTACAGCATTCCACCAATGATGTTGCACCAGTGTGCTTATGACATGACATGAGTTTGTCATGTAGTGGGACAAACAGAAGCAGCCTCCTAGTGGCAGTGAAGCCGGATGAGCTGGGGCTGGCACAGTTCCTTTCAAAGCCTGTCCGAGAAACATCAGTCGGAGGGGGACACCAATGAGTGGCGCAAGAAACTTACTCCCCCGGCCTGCCTGGTGCTGGGCAGTTTAGGACTGAGCTCAGGGCTTGAGGGTAGCAAGCCATTAGGCTGGCACCACTATTTCTGGTGCTGTGTTGTATCATGTTCCCCCTCTCTCTCTCCCTGGGGTGTGGACAGACTGTTAGTATTCAGAGATGCAACTGCATCCCCACAACACTGGCCTAGAAGTCACATGTACAAAACCATTCTTTAAAAGCTGAGTAATCTTGGGGGTGGGGGGGACTGGTGTAATGCTCCCCTCCCTACACAGCTACCATCACCATTATTGCAGAGGTGACACCTTGTTCCTGGACATGCTGCGAGGAGACCCTGTGCTGGGAGGAAATGTTGCCTGGCCAATGAGACATAAGGCTGTCAGAAGTATGCCTCAGGATCTTTCAGGGAAAGGTGCTACATAAAGATGAGGATGGTTATTCATCTGTATTACCATAAAGAGTGTTTCTATGCTGGTAAAACTTCCTTGCCCTGCTCTTTTTGTGTGTCTTGCTCCTTCATGGGTTTGGTCTATTCCAAAGCCCAGTCAGACATAAGGAACCCCAAAATGCTAGGGATGAAATCCTGGCTCAACTGAAGTCAAGGGAGTTTTGCCATTGGATTCAATGAGGCCAGGGGTTCATCCTAGATTCCTGAAAGGGCTTGGGTCTGGGAGGAGGGAAGTCTTTTAAAACCACTTTGTGGTCGATCTAGTTCATGGTAGTGAGGGACAGGTTGCAGTGGGTAAAGCCAAGCACGACATGGGCAGGCAGAGTGTATGCACCTCCTTCCCCCCATCTTACCCACACACCCTCTTCTCTGTTCGGTCTTTCATTCAGCCTCTGATTGCCACTGTCCCTCAGTCCTTATCTGTGGAACAGCCTCCTCCATCTCTCCCCATGCTTCCTGCTGGCTGTCCAGTGCCCCTCATTTCTGATGTGCCCCTCCTGTGCGACCAGGGCTCCCAGCCTCCTCAAAGAGCAGACTGCTGCTGTGCATCCAGCAGTGCGTGTTGGTTCTGTGCTGGGCGCCCATCGTCCATAAGGACTTGGCAGAGGCCATTCAATCTCGTGGCACTGATGACTCGATTCCAATTGGAGGCCAGGCCTCCAGAGCTGAAGGGACACGTGTATTGACTGTGGCTACCCCTGGGCTCCTCTAGTAAGCGAGGAAATGCGGAAGCCCCCCGAGTTCAGCCAGCCCCGGAAAGTCTGACTCGCCCAGCAGAACTCCCCGCAGGGGCGGAGGGGCCAGAGCGCAGCTGGGGAGAACAACCGCGCGCGCTGTGTCAAGGAGCAGCGGGGAGGGCGCGGCGAGCCACCTGCCGCCCCCCGCGAGGACGGTGCTGAGTGGAAGTGGGTGGGCGCGATCTCTGTGCAGCCTTGGCACCGCCTCTCAGCTGCAGGATTTGTCCCCGAGCCTCGGAGAGCGCCCCGCGGCCAACGGCTCCGTTCCCGCCTCTCCCCCCGGGGGCTGGGGCGCAGCTCGCCAAGGCAGCAGCCTCTGATGTCATGCGGGGAGTGTGAGGCGGCTGCGGGCGGCGCGTGGAGCGGGCGGCGGGAGCCAGAGCGAGCCCAGGCGAGGGACGCGTGAGGAGCGCTGCGGAGATCGGCTGCGGCTGGACGTGCCCCGGCACCCGAGCCAGCGGGCGGGCGGGCACCTGGCGCTCCGGGAGGGGATGAGCTCGCCCAGGCGGCCGCGGGAGCGCTCCACCCGCAGCGCCGGGAAGGAGCAGTAGGGCGCGTCTCCCCGCCCTGCCCGGGGAGCGCAGAGCCAGACCGCGGCGCTGCGAGCTCGCCCCAGCCCCGGGGTCGCTCGGATCCGGGCGCGTCTGTCCCGCTGCTGCCCAGCGGGCACTGCCAAGGGCAGGGCTGCCGCGAGCTGCCCCTTCCAGCCGGGGCTCCGTGATCCCCCAGCCAGGCTCTTCGGCGGAGACTCCCGGAGCGTCTCGAGGCGGAGACCGAGCCAGGAGCTACCGACACGAGGGGCGCACCTGCTCCTGGGGGCTGGTCCCCGGGGCCAGCGCGAGCGGGGATCCTGGCAGGGCAGCCGGGCACCGCAGGTGAGTCTCTGGGCAGCAGGGAGCTAGCAGGCCGGGGATGAGGCTACCTGCTGTGATTGCTTGGCTGGTGCGGGTCTGACTCCCAGCCAGGGAGGGATGTGTGAGTGTATGTTTGTGTGCCACGCGCGGGAGAGGACTGGGAGATTTGGAGAGACAGAGGTTGTAAGCTCCTTGTAGTCCTCAGCAGCGGGAGTGCGTCTCGGTTTGCTCGCTGTTGTGGTGGGTTTGTGGAAGGAGGGTGTGTGTGTGTGTAAACACACAGCCGAGGAGCAGAATTGGCTGCTTAGTCTCTGGTTCCCGTGACAGCACAACCAAAGGCAGCAGGCAAAACAACTATTGCTAGGTCCATGGAGAGAGGTGGCTCTCCTTAAAGCCACACTGGTTTCCTTTCTTTCCTAGTCCTGCTAGCTTCCTTCTTAACCGTCTCCTGGCTGGATACAGCTGGGATTCTGGTAATGCTGCAGAGCATCAAAGGCCTGGCTTGACTTATTTTAACTTTCACCTGCATGGGCAGCAGTTACCTAGGATAGATAGGTAAAGGTCTGCAGGTGGGGAGTGGGACAGAGTTGCTGCATGGGAATGTCCCATCAGACTAGCTGAGACCCCAAGCAAATCCACAGCTTCAGGCTTGTGGCATGGGCTGAGGAATATTATTGTTCTGTGACAGCTTGGCATTCTCAGCGTCCTGATCCAACAGCACTGCATGGCCATGGGACAGCCTGTTGCAAGAGGCACAGACTACAATGGTGTGGGATGCTTGCATCCAACCTCGCAAGCACTCCAGTGGACCCTGGCATTTGAGGTTTGATGCACTGGTTAACCTCAGTCCCTGCTCACAAAAGCTCAGTAAAGCCGTTTGGAGAGATCTCCTGCAGCTGAGAAACAGGCCAACTTTCCTCCTCTCCCCCACAGCCGGCCCCTGCCCCCCTGCAAAAACCACTCTTTCCTCTGCCCCACAAACCCAGTTTTGGTGTGGGTCCAGTTTCAAGGTGACCTGGGCCAGCTGAGGGTGGTGGGTTGCCATTTGGAATGGTATCACTGCAGGAACAGGCGAAACAGGGTGGTTTGGCTACAGTTTGGCTTTGAATCTCAATGGCTTTGAATTCTCAAAGGAACACATGGACTGAAAGCAAAGGCACCATGGTTACGATGGTAGCCCCTGCTGAGATCAGTGACCTGCCTTGTGCCAGGCACTACACTCACAGAGGAAGAGAGAGGCCCTGCCCCAGGAAGCTCACAGTGTGGGAATACTATCCTTCCTATTTTACAGCTAGGGATCTGAGGGGACTGAGTGATTTACTCAGGGTTATAGAGAGTGTCTGTGGTGGAGGTAGGAACTAAATCCAGAACTCCTGGCACCTTAAGCAGGAGGCGATCTTTCCTCCTATGGAAACCCATCCAAAAGAAGTCATCCATACTCTCTCTCTTTTTTTTTTTTTTTACCAGCACAGCATCTCCTGTCTTTGCCCCATGGGACCAAATTGCAAAGGAGGCTTCCCAATTACCCTGTTGAGAAACTGTGTTCTTTCCTCCTTTTGCTCAAGAGTCACGGAGTCTATATGCGAGTAGGGTACCAATGCAATGACACAGTTGCTCATCCTCTCTTATCAGCTCTGCTATGGGGGATACATTACCCTCAGGTGTTTGCTCAGGAAAGATCTTGATAGGTGCAAAATGACAGATAATTTTCATGCACAGAGTTGAAAACAGTTAACTGTCTCCATAGGTGATGTGCATGAAGGATTCAAACTAGATTACAGAAAATCCATGAATCAGACAGATCCAAAATTCACCAGTAGACTTGTGTTGGACAAAAGGGCTGGGGGGAGTTGTCTATTTTGCATAGGTCATTTGCTTTGTTATGGAGGAAAGTAGGCACTGAAGATGGATTATTCCATCCCCGCTGTCCTCATCACTGCTACCGAGTTGCATGTTAAAGGCTAAAGGCTTCATATGGTGTAATTCCTACGCTGAGGGCTTTGGAATTTGATGGATCACCTTTCAACAGGGATCTATGTGCAGGAACTCTGTTCTGGGTAGGGATGTAGGAGCAGAACCTTACACCCATGCCCTCTCTCTAGATGGCTTGGCATTTCCAAGTGCATAGCTTCCTAGACACTCCCTTTTGCTGGATCATCTAGGTTGCTGAGGAATGGAACTGGATCCTGAGAGAGTTTTGGCCATGCTGTCGTTAGAGAAGCTGCATTTTGCAGGACACACTGGTCAGATAGTTATGTGCAGTAACAGGGTGTTCTGGAGACATCTTCCAGAGACTCTTTGGTGAGTGGGCCATACTATGTGTTCAGTAGCTCTCTTTCCCTGCATTTTTCATGTAATTTGCTCCCTAGGTAGAAGCTGCATAAATTTAGGCTCACACCCAGACTACTGAGAGATCCTCTCCATTCCAGTAGCTGCAGATGAGGAACTCTGGGCTCATAAAGGGCCCTCCAGCTAAGCTGAGAACGTAGGATTGGAGCACACACATCTGCCTCCTCTCCTCCGTGTCCCAGCTGCAGCATATTCATTGAACTCCAGGGTCTGATGCTGATCAGATATTGGAAGCATCCTCTGGTGAGCTACTCTCCAACTGTGCGATCCCAAGGTGGTTATCCAGTTACAGCAAAATTAGGTCTCTTTGCAGCCTGTGCCCTTCTTGAGTTTGTCTGGGGGCAACTTAATGAAAAGGAGAAAACTTTGTTTATTGCTCATCCAGATGTGCCATACGTTGCTCTGTATTTTCATTCACAGGGCTTCCCTGGCAGCGAAGGGAATAGATGATTTAAAGAGACAGTATCTGATTCTATTCCAGCTGGCTTTTAGGAGCTGAGTGCAAACAAGCTGGGTCTGGTGTCACAATAGACAGAAACTGGAGGGGGAGTGGAGGGTTGGTTATGATCTCTGCTTTAGGATCTGGGAGATGGAAGGGTCTGAAAGAGGGCCCTAAAGGTAACAGGCTAGCACTTTTCTACTGCGATAAGTTTCTTTCCTGGCTGGTACCTGCCCAACAGGCCCTTGTGTGGGTCCCTCCCAGGGGAAAGCTGAATGGTATATTTATTTAAAACTACATACATGAGGCTCCTATTCTAAGTGGGCCCGATGAGTTTGCACCAAAGAGGCAGGGTTCCGACTGGGCTAGTAGATCAGAGCATGGAGATCCTGCACAAAGGCTTCCCTGCAAGCTGTGGGAGAGGCTTCCTAGGTGGTGATGTGTACAGCGGTGCATAGGGCATGGATGGCTGTACTGGCAGCATGGCTAGTGGAAGTGCACAGCACATAGATCCACGAGGACTACACCCCACCTTGGGGGGAAGCAGTGAGCTGCGTCCATTTAGCCCCCCATGTCCTGCTGTGTGGCCCAACTACAGGAATTAAACAGCCTTGAAACACAAGTTGTGAGTGAGGATTGTTTCCTTCATCGGCGTGCTCTCTTGGCATGTTTCTCTCAGAGCACAGGCCCAGGGGCTGAGGAATGGCCAGGCTCATCTCACAGACCCTCAGAACTTGATGAGGTTCTCCTATCACCAAATCACACTAAAACAGCACTGTTACTTCTTGGAATGTATGAATACTTGTCTCTCCATGGAACTGTGATGGAGAATTTCTAAAGGTTTGTGGCCTGTTCCAGTGCCTGTTGATGACAATGGAAAGACTCCCTGGACTCCAACGGGTATTGGGCCAAGATCTTTCCTTGGAGAAGCCTCCAGAAAGTTTGGATTATCATCTAAAACTTGGATAAACTTTTCTGAGGCTCCCCCTACCAAAAGCTTCTCACTGGCCCCATTCCTCACTCTTTGCTTTTGGCCCTGGATACTCTCTTACATAAGAACATAAAAACAGCCATACTGGGTGAGACCAAAGGTCCATCTAGCCCAGTAGCCTGTCTTCTGACAGTGGCTAACGCCAGGTGCTTCAGAGGGAATGAACAGAACAGGTAATCATCAAGTGATCCATTCTCTGTCACCCATTCCCAGCTTCTGGCAAACAAAGGCTAGGGCAGGGTTTCTCAAACAGGGGTTGCCGCTTGTATAGGGAAAGCCCCAGGTGGGCTGAGCCAGTGTGTTTACTTACCCTGTCTGCAGGTCCGGCCGATCGTGGCTCCCACAGGCCGCTTCCAGCAGCTCCCAGGGGCCCAGAGCAACAATCCGCGGCCAGTGGGAGCTGCGATCAGCCAGACCTGCAGACGGGACAGTTAAACACCCTGGCCCGGCCTGCCAGGGTCTTTCCCTATACAAGCGGTGACCCCTGTTTGAGAAACCCTGGGCTAGGGAAACCATACCTGTCCATCTTGTCTAATAGCCATTGATGGACCTATCCTCCATGAACTTATCTAGTTCTTTTTTGAACCCTGTTGTAGTCTTGGCCTTCACAACAAAGAGTTCCACAGACTGACTGTGCATTGTGTGAAGAAATACTTCCTTTTGTTTGTTTTAAACCTGCTGCCTATTAATTTCATTGGGTGACACCTAGTTCTTGTGTTATGAGGAGGAGTAAATAACACTTTCTTATTTACTTACTCCACAACAGTCATGATTTTATAGACCTCCATCATATCCCCCTTAGTTGTCTCTTTTCCAAGCTGAAAAGCCCCCAGTCTTATTAACCTCTCCTCATACGGAAGCCGTTCCATACCCCTAACCATTTTTGTTGCCCTTCTCTTAACCTTTTCCAATTCCAATATATATATTTTTGAGATGGGGCAGCCACATCTACATGCAGTATTCAAGATGTGGGTTTATCACGGATTTACATAGAGGCAATATGATATTTTCTGTCTTTTTATCTATTCCTTTCCTAATGATTCCCTAAATTCGTGAGTGGTAACAGTTAATTTAGAACCCATAATTCTGCAATTCAGAACAAGTTTTCTGTAGAGATGGAGTAAAACTGAAATTGAATTGATATGACATTCTCTTAATTTGACCTAATAAAATATACAATAGAGCTCTCTGTTTTAATAGGACAATCCCATGAACATGGTATCTGTGCACATCCCAAAATTATAACATACATGTAAAGGTCTATTTCTCTTTCCAGGCTCTGTGGACTGGCCTTTGTCTACTTTGCAGTGCTTTATTTCTAACGTAGTGTTGCTATGGGCAGGCTGGGGCAAGGTGGGTTTTGCAGAATGTTCTCAAGGCACTGAGGTGAATGGTCATTCTGACTTGTTCCAGGTTCACAGGTCAGTCGTGGAGGAAGCTGTGCTTCCCACACAAGTGACCTTTGCACTTGAGGCTGAGAGTTCCGTGGTTCCAGTGGGAGGCAACTGCCCTGGGAAGACCTGACCCCCTAGTCTGTGGGACCCCTCAAGTCATCTGGGCTATAAATCAGAGGTGAAAGTAAGCCGGTACGGCCCGGTACGGAGTACCGGTAAGAAAAGATGCAGTAGTGTACCAGCAAATAAATGGAGCATTGAGTACTGGCTTACTTTCACTTCTTTTTGGCTGCATAACCAAAAAGTTCAAACTCAAAGCTAATAAAAAAAGCTTGGAAAGGGAAAACTCACTGTCACATTAATTTGCTGTTTCTCTCCCTCTCCTCCTCCAGCCAGGCGGCTTGACGTGGCTAGGCTTCGCATCCCCCCGACCCTCCCATTCAGCAGGGGCTACAGCAGCTCCCCTCTAGCTTGTAGCAGGGAGCAGGGGGACTGGCTGAGGGAGAAGCCTCCCCAGGTAGCCTGTTGCCTGCATGAGAACAGTTTAAACTTAGCTGTTCACCCTGCGGTCTGAACCACGGGATTAGGGGCTTCTTGGGGGGTGGGGGGAACAGAATGGGATCCGTACCCGTAAGAGCTGTATTTTACTTTCACCCTGGGGCTATTCCCATCCCATTAGCACTTAGCAATCCATTGCTGTTGATGGAAAGAGGCTGATTTGTGTGGCCTCAATATCTGGCCCAAGATGCTTGAGAGAAGGCATAGCAGAGTTTTCTTCTGCTCCCCAGGGAAATGCCTTCAGGAGAAGTATGCGAGTGGACTATTTGATGTGCTTTGGTTGTTAAAAGGGGCAGCTGGGAGTGAGTATTAGGGCAGACTGGTGAGTAACAATCTTCAGGACCAAATGGGGCTGTTTGGAACAGCATGCTGAGGAAGAAGGGTGAAATTCCCATGTATAGGAGCCTGGAGCAGATCATCCTTCCCCTCCATCTTCCTAAATTTCCCCTACCCTAAATATTAACTACTGGCAATTTGTTGCTGGTTTTACTCAAGGCAACTGCTCCACTATGACATATGTTGGACAATTTTGTACCCATAGCCAAGAGAAAGTGCCTCATTGGGTCAAAGAATCAAGCTCTTAGACCAAAGCCTAGTGACTTGGGAGGCCAGCATTGACGAGTACCCTGGGTGCAGATGCTGCAAGAAGAGGGGTGAGATTTGAGAAGGAGAAAGGGAAAGAGGCTGATCTCTCAAAGAGTGTCCAATGAGGGTATTTGGGAATAAAAGAGCAACAACCCAGCAAGAGCTGCCAGCCATCCTAACACCTCCAGGATTGTCCCAGGTCAGCTGGGATGATTTCACATCCTTTCAGGAGGTCAGAGGGTCCCAGAATAACTTGTTGTGATATGTGATGTTGTGTCACAACACACTGGCACTGCCTTTCCTGCCCTGGGAATGTTACACCCTTGTCAATCACCCCATGAGTTTCCCACAGTTCTTTCATGGTCCCTGCCAGGAAATTAGATCCTGAATCTGTAAGAATGTCGGAGGGCCAACCTACCCTGGCAAAAATGTCAGTTAGGGTTTGGCACATAGCTTTAGCCCTGGTGTTGCCTAGAGCTACTGCTTCCGGCCATCGGGTAGCAAAGTCCACGAAAGTGCTTCCCTCTGGGTGTCCTTCTTGGAAAAGGACCCAGAATATCCACAGCTACTCGCTGAAATGGGACCTCAATTATGGGGAGTGTTGGAGAGGGGCCTTGACCTGGTCTTGGGGCTTTCCCACTCTTTGACACACCTCACAAGACTGGACATACTTGGCAATGTCCTTGCCCATCCCCTCCCAGTGGAAGGACTTCCCCAGTCTGTCTCTGGTTCTGTTCACCCTAGCATGTCCACTGGGATGATCATGGGCTAAGCTTAAGAGCTTTCCCCGGTACATTGTTGGAACCACCAACTGTTTTTGCGGCTGCCATTCTTCCCGGTGTCCACCAGAAAGAATTTCCTTGTATAAAAGTCCTTGGTCTATCACAAACCAGGATCGGTGAGCAGAGCTGAAGGGGTGGGGTGCTCCATGCCACCGCCCAAGCTTTTTGAAGGCTGTCATCTGCTTCCTGCTCAGTCTGGAACTGTTCCCTTGAGGCTGGGGACACCAGTTCTTCCTCAGACTGTGGACTTGGGCTTGGTCCCTCTGGAAGCGATGTAGGTGATGGGGTTGTTTCCGTTGCTGGTGAACCGCTCTCCGGTGGTGCACCTGAGGGGATTTCAGGCTCTGGCTGAGCCTCTTCGGTATGGTTGTCTGTTGCTTCTGCCAGTTCTGGCTCGCTGGCGCCTTCTGGCAGTGAGGTTGAAGATGTGGTTGCGATTGCTGGCGCTGGTGCTGGTTTTGGGGGCTGTTCCAGTTCTGGGCCTGGGACTGGAGGTGCTGTGGCTGTTTCCGTTGTTGGCTGGGAATCCGGGTCCACTACCTCTGTCTGGGTCTCTGGCAGCACAGACGGGTTTCCTGTGGACGGCTCAGGAACAGGAATAGGTCTGGAAGCTTGCCTGGTTTGGCTACGTGTAACCATTCCCACTCTCTTGGCCCGCTTCACCTGGTTGGCCAAATCTTCTCCCAGTAGCATGGGGATGGAATAATTGTCATAGACTGCAAAAGTCCACCTTCCTGACCAGCCTTTGTACTGGACAGGCAGTTCAGCTATAGGCAAGTCTACAGCTTGTGACAATAAGGGGTAAATTGTCACTTGGGCCTTTGGGTTGATGAATTTGGGGTCAACAAAGGATTGGTGGATAGCTGACACTTGTGCCCCCGTGTCTCTCCACGCAGTAACCTTCTTTCTGCCCACTCTCAAATTTTCCCTTCGCTCCAAGGGTATTTGAGAGGCATCTGGGCCTGGGGATCTTTGGTGTGATGGTGGTGTAATGAACTGCATTCGGTTGGGGTTCTTTGGGCAGTTGGCCTTTATATGTCCCAGTTCATTACACTTGAAGCATCTTCCAGCTGACTGGTCACTGGGTCGAGGTGAGTTACTGGAGACTGGTGAGGTGGAAGAATAGTGTGTCTGTGGCTTTACTTGGGTTGTAGGTGGGGTTTTTGGCTGCCCTCGGTTGTAGGGTTTATGGTCGGTGTGCCCTCTGGGGTATTCGTTCCCCTTGACAGTAGCTTTCTTGTTTTCTGCCACTTCCATCCATCTGGCTCCAATCTCCCCCGCCTAGGTGAGATTTTTGGGTTTTCCATCTTGTATGTACCGTGTTATGTCCTCAGGAACACCATCCAAGAACTGCTCCATTTGTATGAGGAGGTGCAGTTCTTCCAAGGATTTAACATTGGTTCCTGATATCCAGGCCTCATAATTTTTCCCAACGTAGTAGGCGTGTTTGGGAAATGACACATCTGGTTTCCACTTTTGGGTTCTGAAACGCCGACGGGCATGATCCGGGGTTATCCCGATTCCGTATCTGGCCTTGCTTTGAAAAAGTTTATAGTCATTCATGTTCTCCTTAGGCATTTCAGCTGCCACCTCTGCTAAAGGTCCACTGAGCTGTGGCCTCAATTCTACCATGTACTGGTCTTCAGGGATGCTGTACCCAAGACAGGCTCTTTCAAAATTTTCCAAGAAGGCCTCAGTGTCATCACCTGCCTTGTAGGTGGGAAATTTCCTGTGATGTGGAACCATAATTGGCAAAGGGTTGTTAGGATTGGCTGGCGCATGCAGCCCAGCTTGCGCTAAGTCCAGTTCATGTTTTCTCTGTTTTTCCTTCTCTTCACTCTGTTTTTGTTATTTTTCCAGTTCTTGTTGGTGGGCTGCATCTTTGACTTCTTGTTCTCTTTTATGGGCTGCCAGTTTGATGTTTTCTTCCCTTTCTTTCAGCTCCACCTCTTTTTCTCTTTTTTCCATTTGTCGCCTGTGATCTGCTTCTTTGGTTTGTTTCTCTGCCTCCATTTTTGCCTTGGAAGTCATGGTTCCTGTTTTCTTGTCTTGGGGTGCCCTCTGGTGTTTATTGTTTGAAATTCTGGCTCTCTGTTGTCTCCTGGGGTTTGCCTAGCAACAGTGCCTTTTTTTTTCTTCCTCTAGCTAATCTTTTAAATGTAAAGTAAACCAGAAAAACCACTTTATTTGCATGTGTGTTGTGCTGGGTACTTGACTCTCAATCGGAGTGCTACAGTTTAACAAAAGCCCCATTGTCAACCTTAATAGTTCCTTCCTTAATATGCAAGCCAAACTGCAACGAGAGAACAGCAAAAAAAATTCTCTCTGGCTCCTTTTAAAACCAAACCCTTTCTCTCTGCTTAAAAGCCCTAGCAGTGAAAAAGAAAATAATATCCCTACTGGCTTCTGGATTCTTATCTGTCCACACCGCTGCCACTCATGTCATAACTTTCCTACTCAGATCTGAACCTTAGAGTTCAGAACATGAGAAGCTAGCATGAAACCTCCAAACTTAATTACCAGTTTGGATCTGATATCGCTGCCACCAGCCAGAAAATTTCAGTGTCTGGCTCACTCTGGTCTCCCCAAAACCTTCCCTGGGGGACCCCAAGACTCAGATGCCCTGAGTCTCACCACAAAGGGAAATAATCCACTTCCCTTCCCCCCGCTTTACCTCCTCCCAGATTTCCCCGCCCTGGGTACTCTAGGATATTCCCTGCTTCAAGTCCTTGAAACACAAGTACCGAGAGAAGTTGTGGAATCTCCATCGCTGGAGATATTTAAGAGTAGGTTAGATAAATGTCTATCGGGGATGGTCTAGACAGTATTTGGTCCTGCCATGAGGGCAGAGGACTGGACTCGATGACCTCTCGAGGTCCCTTCCAGTCCTAGAGTCTATGAGTCTATGAGATCAAATCTCTCTCTCCCCTCACCCAGAGAGTATACAAAGTCAGGCTTAGTAAATCTAATACAAAGAGATTTTCCCCCTCCCTTCGTTCCTTAGCCTTAACCAGTGAAAAAAACTCAGGTCTTAAAAAGAAAGCTTTATATAAAAAGAAAGAAAAAAACATAAAAATGGTCTCTGTATCAAGGTGACAATATACAGGGTCAATTGCTTAAAAGAAAAAATGAATAAACAGCCTTATCCAAAAAGAATACAATTTAAAACATTCCAGCAACTACACACATGTAAATACAAAACAAAAACAATTTAAACCTATTGTCTTACTATCCTTGTACTTACAACTGGGAAACAGAAGATTAGAAAGGCTGGAGATAGAGAGATCACTCTCAGAGCCGAGAGGGCCACCGAACCAAGACAAAGAACACCCACCCAAAAACTTCCCTCCCTTGACATTTGAAAAATCTTATTTTCTGATTGGCCCTCTGGTCAGGTGTTTGGTTCCCTTTGTTAAGCCTTTACAGGTAAAAGAACATTAACCCTTAGCTATCTGTTTATGACAACCCTGACTTGTCAGCATCGGATTGTGAGGTTGGAATGTAAATGTCATGCTGTTGTGACTTGCACTAGACAAAAAAAGATGGAGGCCACACTAATGTTTTGAAATTGTTGGGTTTTGAAATTGCTTGTGATGTGAATTTATTTTGATTTGATTTATATTCCAGATAAAAAGCATCTGCCAGTGAGCTTTGGATTGGGCCATAAGGGCTTTTGACAACAATTACAACTTCAGGCCTTAAAATATCTGCAAATCCAATAGCTTATCCTCATCCCTTGCGGGCAAAGTTAATCAACCACGGGCTTAATAGATCACAAAATAAGCTATTTGCACCACTGAATAAGAACTGAGGGCCAGATCCTCAGCTTGTGCAAATCAGTCTGGCTCCGCTGAGGTCAGTATTGCTACGCTGATTTATGATGCGGGCACTGGACAGTGTTTGCAGTTCAGAATTGCTGGGAAGTGTCAGCGTTTGTGACTCTGGGGGTTCTGAGGGGAAGCCGACGTCAGAGACTGTAAACCAGTCCCAGCCTGCTTTGACATTGGCATGACAATCAGAAATGCCACCTGCATTCTCTATGCATTAAAGGCTTGCTTAAATATTAGTAAAAGCATTCCTCTGGCTGTTAAAGGAGTATTGACATTGGACCCTCAGGTGGCCAGAAGGAAAGAAACGTGACATCCAAGTGCTCAGAAATGCTAGTCAGAGCTGTGCTGAGCTTGCCCTTTGATTTTGCATTCCCTGTTCTAAGGCGCATTTAAATCGTGTGAACTTCAAAGCCTTCCTTATTTTTAATAACATTGCAATACATGGCTCAGGAAGCAAAAAGGGTCTCAGTGAGGTGCTGCTCCAGATTGGACCTACGGAGTGGAATGATTAAACAAGCACCTTTTATCAGACCAGAATGTGATTGGCTGCGAGAGAGATTAAAGGGTTACGCTGAATGAATTCATTAGTGTGGCTGTGGCACAGTGGCAGAGTGAAGTGGGGAACTGAATGGATTAGTTGATCCAGGCCACCACATTTGTCATAGAGCCCCCAGTCTTATACCTTACCCCTACCTCAGGAACGCATGACTGGGCTTCATCATTTTTGGTAGAATTGCAGCATGGTCAGCCTTGATCCAGGACTGCCTGGCCCTTGACAGAGACCAGCACTGCAACAGTCAACAAAGTATTGGTCTTGCTGCCATCCTCTTGCCTTATACACCCACCCCCATTATTTTCCACCTGTGCTGGCCTCATGCAGCTCTAGAGGAAGAGTGAGAATCATAACTCTGTTTTTCTCTCTCTGTCTCCCAATCCCCCCTCCCCAGAAAAGAGCTGCTGACCCTTTGGTGCTATCAGGGCTAAGGGGACAGAGGAGGGAGCTGAGTTTCCATTTAGCTGAAGAACGACAAGGCAAAGTGTTACTCACAAGAGAGGGACCTGAGGCCCCCTGATCCACGAGCCTCAGAGCATTGGGGGTGTTCTGAACCCAATCCCTGATCCAGGCCTGACTTCACAAGATGGCCTCGGACGGTTGGAATCTAGGTCCCAGTTCTGAGGCCTGAGTCCTTCCCCAGTAATAACAAGAAATGAGTTGTTTGCAGTACAGGGAGAATGAGAGGGGAAAGGTGACAGTGGGGTGGGGCCATGTTCTGAGGGCGAAGGAGATCATGGGGCTCAGAGAGGCAAAGGGAGGCTGGAATGGAGAAGCATCAGGGCTGATGAAGGAAAGGCAAGAAAGAAAGGACTAGGGTTTGTTATGCCAGATCACTCTCCTGCTCCATCATGTCTGATAGCCTGCTGCTGAGCAGTGGCCAGTGCTAGCTGGTGCTTTGGGGGAATGGAGGAGATTTACTGGACAGCAGGAACAGGAGGAAGCAGACCAAGCTGGCATATTAGCATCAGTAGCAAAGAACACCTTCGGGAAGTCACTGCTAGCCTCCTCAGCTGCGGCTGACCATATGCAGACCATATGTTTGTGAGAGGGGGTGGAGTGGCGGAGATGCCTCCAATCTGTAAGCCTATTCTTGGAGACGGGCAGACATCTGCTGTTCACATCCCCACTTCTGCCAAGCTGGAACCAGGCTGAGCTGGGACAGACAGCAAAGGGGGCCTTTCTCATGTCAGCCTGGGTCAGGTCATGGAAGGGAGAGCCCCCTGCAGGTGGTCTGAATAAATCTGCCCTGTTTCCAAGCAGGCATTGCTAATGGGTAGAATGCTGGGTCCTGATGCCAGGAGGATGCTGGATCCCGAATCTGGATCCCGATGCCAGGAGGACACTGGTGTCACTCAATTGTGGGGCAAGGCCTGATCCTCAAAGGCATTCAGATGCCTAACTCCCATGGGAGTTAGGCACCTGAATGCCTTTGAGGACCTGGGCCTAACTCCAGTAACCGCAATGGCATCTGTAACTGGGGGCTCTGCTCCTTTAAGGGCCAAAGGACCTGGGGCCAGGCAGCCCTGTTTGATTATCAGACTCAGTTGGGAAGGGGTCAGGTAGTCCCTATTCCGGATGGAAGCTCATCTGGAAGAAAGCTGCAGGAAACAAGTGGAGCAGAGGAAGAGATGCAAAGGGAAAGGCCCCATATCCTACTTTGGCTAGAGGAATAGTGAGTTTGTGGTTGAATAATACACTGAGCCCCGAGAAAAATCATCCAGGCTCAGGGAATGGTGTCAGCCCCTGCTGGGCTGGGGGGCCAGGCCTGCAGTCCTACAGAGTCACTCCTGAGGTATGCTTGTGTGGGATCAGAATCATGCCCAATTGGTCTAAGCTCAGCCCTGCTCTGACTGGGTCACAGGAGGCTGCTAGTCACATGCAGGGTTGTATTTGAATCTAAGCAGAGTAAAATGCTCATTTAAAGTAGGTAGGGGCCGACACTACAACACTTGGATCTAGTTCTCAAACCCCCTAAAGTCTGCAGGGTATCTTTAGATCTAGCACTTTGGTTTGGGCCCCATTAAAGGTCCAGGCACTACTTGTGAAATTTCAAACTGGATTTGGGTTTGAATTTTGAACTGCCTCCAGATTCGTGGATCTGTGGTTTCATGCCTAACAACCAGGGCTGGCGCTTCCATTAGGCGACCCTAGGCAGTTGCCTAGGGCGCTGGGATTCGGGGGGCGGCATTTTGTGCGCTCCCCACGGGGTGCACGGGAACTTCCGGTTCCAGTCCCGTTGCACTGCCAAAGAAGGATCTTCTGCCGACGTGCCTCAGAAAACAGCGGCAGGCAATTGAGCAGCTCAATGACTGCCACTGTTGCCTGCGGCATTTTGGCGGAGGGTCCTTCTTCGGCGGCGCGGTGGGAGTGGAATCAGAAGCTCCCGCACGCCCCGTGGGGAACGCACAAAATGCTGCCCCCCGAATTCTGCCTAGGGTGCCAGAAACTCTAGCGCCGCTCCTGCTAACAATGGCCATACTGGGTGAGACCAATGGTCCATCTAGCCCAGTATCCTGTCTTCCGACCGTGGCCAATTCCAGGTGCTTCAGAGGGAATGAATGGAACAGGTGATCATCAAGTGATCCATCCCATTGCCCATTCTCAGCTTCTAGCAAACAGAGGCTTGGGATGCTTCAGAGCATGGTTTTGCATCCCTACCCATCCTGGCTAATAGCCATTGATGGTCCTATCCTCCATGACCTTATCTAGTTGTTTTTTTTAACCCTGTTATAGTTTTGGCCTTCACAACAGCCTCTGTCAAAGTGTTCCACCAATTGACGGTGAGTTGTGTGAAGAAATGCTTCCTTTTGTTTGGATATAGGTGTTTCATCCTTCTTTTAGTTTCAAGGGGTTATCCCTTAGCAGTTAATGGAAATGGGATTGTCTGAGTGACTGCCTGAACTGTGGTCCTGTAATTAATGAGCTCAGTACAATGTGTGGGAGGTAGTTGTGGTGAGGAGAAAGAGAACTTGCCAGCTGAGATGTAAAGCCCTCAGATGACCATTTCTCATTAAAACATCATCCCATGGTGCTTATCACAAGCACAAGGGTGTTGGTGCCAGTCTCCTGGCGAAATTCCAACTTGAGTAATTGCATTCTGCCTCCAGAAAAGTCCTCCTGTTGTTTCCTTTGCATTCCTTTGCGTTGTCTACCTGTGGTTTAATAGTGATGTACACACTGGAAGTCTGCTCCTAGTAAAGACAATGACAATGCTCCCATTGATTTCAGCTGGGAACAGATCATACATTTAAACAGCTACTGTGCCCCACTGTGAAGGGGGACACTGTCTTTCAGAGGCACCTGCGATTCAGGCCTTGGAGGGATGAGCCTTTATAAAGTGCTTGGGGATCCTTTGTGGTGAGAGGCTGTATGAGTTCCCGTCCTCCAGCAATGGAATAACTATAAATAATATATTTGTGGAGGGTGAGGTAGGGTAAGGATTCCTCCTCTTACTGATAAAAAAAAAAGATGTATTTGTCGATTTCATGGCTGGGGCACCATGCTGAGTGCCTCTGTTGCCATCCCCTTGGCTTTATGAGTTGCCCTGACTTGGAGAGCCCTTGCCACGCTGGGAGAAACTTCTAAATGGATATAATATTTTACAACCCTCCCATTAAATTGTCCTGTTTCCTTCTCCATCATTGCAAATTACCAATGCGCTTGCTTGTGTCTGTGCAAACAAATGCTGGCTCGTTTGGAATGAGCTGCTGCCTCTGGTATGGCTCCTTCAGGGATGTGTTTATGGTGTCCCCTTTCTGTAGTGCAGAAGTGATTCCGAGGTTGCCAGCATTGTGTTATGCCTGCGGTTGGGTTGGAGCTAAACTCCTGCAGGCAGTTGCTTTGAGTTTGAGGCTCAGGCCCATCACTCCAGGAATGCCTTGCGCCGTGTCATGTAATTTGTGTTACCATACTGCAGGGCGGTTCCCATTGTGCTAGGCACTGTATATGCACGTCATAATAGACATTCCTGCCCACTAAGCACTTGCCAGCTAAATACACAAGACAGACAAAGGGCAATGGGAGGGGAAACAGAGGCACGGAGTGAAAGCGACTTATCCAAGTTCCCTTGGAAGTCAGTGGCAGAATGGGAATGAATGGGAATAGGAATGAAACGCAGGTCTCCTAAATCCCAGTCCAGTGCTGTACCCACTAGGTCCTGCTGCCATTTCAAACACTGAGGATACAAAGATCTCAGCAGTCTCAGTTGCTGTAGCTCACCTTCTCCAGCGACCCGCAGTGTGCCAGGCATGATGCTGTCATAGGCAAGTGGTGAGGCCCGGGGGTTGGTACATGCGTTCTGCTCCCACAGTGATCGGGGAACATCAACAGAAGAGTAAAAGTTTGAGGGACACATTCCCCCTGCCCCCCCCATTCTTCTCCCCAGTGCCCCCCATGGTGCAACTGGCTGCCCCGATGCTCTTCAGTCACATTAGCTCATCAAGCAAGCCCTTGGTGACAGGCCTGCAAATGGAGGCATCTTGGGGCCTCCAAGCCTCTGACAGGATCAAGCAAGATGACTCCTCTCTCAGGGTATGCCTAGCAGCTCTCCTTCCCTCTGGTACTACAGGCCCTTCCTTGATGGGGCCCCGCTGCCCATTTGAGGCCACATGCTGACACTTATTCCCCAGATTTTCTGGGAAAGGGCCAGCCGGAGAGGGGTGTGGGTCCCCTCACTGCTTTAACAGTGCTTCCACCATGAATGCTATTTCAGTGTCAGAGAGAAGGACATTCCAGTGCCTCCCTTCTGAAGCCAGTCACTGGGGGCATTGCCAGACTGATTCAGCCCTGAGCTCTGCATAGCTGTGGGGAATGTCTGTGATGGGGCCAGCACCCCAATGCTGCAGAGGAAGGTGTAAGAACCCCACACTAGCAGCTGTGGGATAATCTGCTGCCCCACCGTGGTCTCACCCTGATCTCTAATAGAGATCCAGGCCTGAATTACAAGATTTAATATCACTTCCAAAATGTATGTCATTAATTGTAACAGCTGGATATGCTTGGGGGTTTTAAGCCTTCCCCAGTCCCCCCAGCACAAAGTATTCCCAGCCACCCTTGGGAAGGGAGCACAGTGCTTCGGCTTGTTACCCAATGAACCCCACTACTTCCATTCCTGCACTTCTGAGGGAACCGTTTCCTTTCCCCTCCCCTGCTTGGTCCGAGGGAGAGCAGGAAGCACTCTGTCCTATTCTAGACAGGGTCTTATGCTGTGCTAATCACCATAGTATCTGAGAGCCTCTGGGCTCGTGAGCTGATTCAGATCTCTGTTTTCCTGAGAGCAGAGGGAAAGCCCCAAGGAACACTTGACTGTCTTTGGATTAAAACCGATTCCTTGGCTACAATCCGAGGTTTAGATCAGGAGACCTGGGGACTTACTGGCGAGCTGTTCTCCTTTGGGAGACTCCCCCCTGCTCCCAGCACTGGGAAGAAATGAGTTCACACAGGGGCCAGCTTTATTCTATTAGCCACTTGGCTTGTGAGGTGGGTGGTAGCCCAAGAGCTTTAGAGATTCCTGGATATTCTTGGCATGAGAACCTAGCCAGGCCCAGCAGTTGTTCTTTCCTTGCCAGGCCCTGTGGTCTAATCCTTATTGCTTCTGAGAAACATTTGCCTGGACTCCATTCTTCTGACTCTAGCTTTAGTATCAATTTGTTTCTTTAAACAGAAAGCATCTCTTTTAGGTTAATTGTTTTTCTCCTTTGTGTTTACGGTGGGGATTAATGAGGAACTGCAGCGTAAGGAAAATCTGAAACAGCTTCTTGTTTATTGTTTAATTTAGGAAAATGCTACTGAAGAGCGGGTGTTAGCCTGTGCTGTGCTGCAATTTGTTTTGAATCGCTAGAACGACTCAGTAGGGAGGTTTTTAGCTCCCCCTACAGGCACTGCTTCTACCCCAGCCCTCACAGTGACTCCTGCTGGACGATGCTGGACTGGCATAATTATTAACACACTGACAGCTGATGCTCTTACATTGTCCTGTGCTATGGGTGACTCCCAGTGGAAGATGCTGTCAGTGGAGTAGTTCTGCCCCCGCATCAGTGTGCCTGTGGAATTTCTTAGAGTAACTCCTGCTAGAAGAACCTAGAACTGATTCAGTTGTGACCTCTCCAAAGGTGCCAGCTATTTTGAATGAAATTGGGCAAGAATAAGCAGTCCCTTTGCTGCTCCAGGATAGTAGAGCTTTGCTGATGGCAGCATGGGGAGTGCTGTATAAGCAAAACAGTGAGCTTGACTTACCGTTTGCAGCAGACCGGCAATTCGGTGGGAGATTCAAGTACAATCCAAAATGGAGATTTCGACTCATTTAAAGATGTGAGTAAATCATACAATCAGCAGGGTGTTTAAAGTTCATTGTAATTCAATTAAGGTTGCACTGCTTGTGAAATTTCGCTATGCCACAGATAACTAAGTGGCAAGGGGTCGATTTGGTAGCTGCAGAACATGCAGGATCCTTGGTGTAACACTGATTGAAAACAAACCTCAGCTACTCTTGAGCAGCTCACTAAATTAAGGCCAGAAAATTGAGTGTTACTAGCTCTTTGGGATTCTGGTTCCTACAGTATCTGTGAGAGGAGGGAAAGCTGGCGCCCTGATGCTTTGGAAGTTTTAAAGAAAGGGAAGGAGAGTAACCTTATTTGCAGTGATTGCCTAGCTCAGCTGCCTGGTCCCCTGCTGCAGCATCAAAGTCTGAGAGAGAGCCATTCTCTGAAGGTGTCACATGTTAGTTCCATAGAGACAAGAGGAGGAGGAGCCGAGAGAGAGAGAGAGAGAGAAGGAGGCAACGCTTCTACCTGAGCTGCAAAGGGGCTCGAAATCAGCTTTGGCTGGAGTCCACGTCCACCTGGGCACCATCCATGAGGACTTCTGGCAACTGCTTCTGTTCTTTCTGGGTATTTGACACCTCTATCTGGCTGCGGCTCCCGGGGTGTGTCTAGGGCTGGATTTGTTACTTGTGTCCCCTACTGGCAAGAAAGTCTGTACTGGCAATTGGATCAAGAGAAGCTGTATTGATCAGCATTAATCTTATTATTTGCAGTGGAGTAGTGTCACTTAGGATCTGGGCCCTACTGTGCTGCTGGGCATTTGAACTGAGTTCTTGTCCCAGCCCCTATTTCTGTAATTCTGACAAATGTAATACCCTGGGCACTCCCCTTCCAGAATGCTGACCAGGCCTTTGGAAGAGGTCACTTCGTATGTATCTGTCATCCTAGGTTTTACTCTGGGCCTTTATGCTGGGATAGGATTTTGGGAATTTAGCCACAGTTGTGTGGATTTTCATGCAGTGCAGACGTGATCAGTAGAACCCATAACAGGCCTGCATAACATACGGCCCGCGGGTCGCATGCAGCCTGCAGAGGCTCACTGTGCGGCCCGTGGAGGGATTCAAAAAGCTCTGAGCTCCCCGCAGCGGCGGGGAGCTCAGAGCTCTTTAAATCTCAGCCGCGGCCAGGATTCAAATGGCTCTGGGCTGCCCGCAGCGGTGGGGAGCCCGGAGCCCTTTAAATCTCAGCCACCAGGGCCGGCTTTAGGCCAATTCAACCAATTCCCCTGAATCAGCCCTCCCCTAAAAGGGCTCCTAGGCCCTTTAAATTGCCACCAGAGCACCACTGCAGGAGCCCTGGGGTAGGGCTGTGGGGCTCGGGGCTATTTAAAAAGTCCGAGGTTCCCGTCCCTTCTACCGTCCCAGCCCTTTAAATAGCCACTGGAGCCCCATCACTTCCCCAGGGTTCCCGTGGCTATTTAAAGGGCTGGGGTGGTAGAAGAAGGGGAGCCCTGGGCCCTTTAAATACCCCCAGAGCCCTGGGGTAGCGGGGGGCTCTGGGGGCTATTTAAAGGGCTGGGGCTCCAGCTGCCTCTGCTGCCCCAGTCCTTAAATAGTCATTGAAGCCACACTGTTTCCCCAGGGCTCCCTGGGCTATTTACAGGGCTGGGGCGGTAGAAGCAGGGGAGCCGCGGGCTCTTTAAATAACCCCCAGAGCCCTGGGGTGGGCGGTGGGGGTCTCCAGATGCCTTTGCTGCCCTGGTCCTTTAAATAGCCCCTGGAGCCCCACTAATTCCCCAGGGCTTCTGCAGCTATTTACAGGGGTGGGGCAGTGGAAGCAGGGGAGCCCCAGGCCCTTTAAATAGCTCCTGAGCCACGGGCTGCTACTGCTACCCTGGTGGGGGAGGCAGGAGGAGGGGGCACTCACCATACAGGATGGGCTGTACCCCCTGTACCTGCACTAGTTGCCCACAGCCAACCCCTGCCGCACCTCCTGCCCTGCCTGCACCAGTTCCTGTCTTTAGCCAGCCCTGCACCCGCTGCCCACAGCCAGCCCATCTCCAGCCAGCCCCTCACCCCCTGCCTTGCCTTCAGCTCTGCACCAACCTCTGTCTCCAGCCAGCCCTGCACCCCCTTCCCTGTCTCCAGCCAACCCTGCTGCACCCCCCTGCCTGAAGCCATCCAGTCCTGCACTCCTTTGTCTCCAGCCCTGTCAACCCATGCTGCACCCCCCCGTGGCCCTGCCTGAAGCCAGCCAGCCCGCCCATCCCACACGCCGTCTCCAGCCTGCCCCACACCCCTTGCCCAGCCTGCAGCCAGACCCTACCTCCAGCCACCTCCTCCCCACCTCCAGCCAGCCCCATGTCCACTGGTGCCCTGTAGTTCCCAGGGAAGTAACCCTGCACACCTGCTTCAATGAGGTGGGCAGGGAGCAGCTGGGACCCACACGTGCACCCTAGCACACAGGGAGTGGCGGAGCTCATTTCTAGTTCAGACACATCTTTTTAAAAAAGAACTTTAAGTAGGGTTAACATACATCTGTACTTTCCTGGACATGTCAGGCTTTTTGGATCTTAAATCGCCATCCAGGAGGAAAATGTGGACGTATAGTAACCCTATTGGTACAAAAAATACATAGACTCATAGACTCTAGGACTGGAAGGGACCTCAAGAGGTCATCGAGTCCAGTCCCCTGCCCTCATGGCAGGACCAAATACTGTCTAGACCATCCCTAATAGACATTTATTTAACCTACTCTTAAATATCTCCAGAGATGGAGATTCCACAGCTTCCCTAGGCAATCTATTCCAGTGTTTAACTACCCTGACAGTTAGGAACTTTTTCCTAATGTCCAACCTAAATCTCCCTTGCTGCAGTTTAAGCCCATTGCTTCTTGTTCTGTCATTGGAGGCTAAGATGAACAAGTTTTCTCCCTCTTCCTGATGACACCCTTTTAGATACCTGAAAACTGCTATCATGTCCCCTCTCAGTCTTCTCTTTTCCAAACTACACAAACCCAATTCCTTCAGCCTTCCTTCATAGGTCATGTTCTCAAGATCTTTAATCATTCTTGTTGCTCTTCTCTGGACCCTCTCCAGTTTCTCCACATCTCTCCTGAAATGTGGTGCCCAGAACTGGACACAATACTCCAGTTGAGGCCTAACCAGCACAGAGTAAAGTGGAAGAATGACTTCTCGTGTCTTGTTTACAACACACCTGTTAATGCATCCCAGAATCACGTTTGCTTTTTTTTGCAACAGTATCACACTGTTGACTCATATTAAGCTTGTGGTCTACTATGACCCCTAGATCTCTTTCTGCCATACTCCTTCCTACACAGTCTCTTCCCATTCTGTATGTGTGAAACTGATTGTTCCTTCCTAAGTGGAGCACTTTGCATTTATCTTTATTGAACTTCATCCTGTTTACCTCAGACCATTTCTCCAATTTGTCCAGATCATTTTGAATTTTGACCCTGTCCTCCAAGGCAGTTGCAATCATTCCCAGTTTGGTATCGTCTGCAAACTTAATAAGCGTACTTTCTATGCCAACATCTAAATCGTTGATGAAGATATTGAACAGAGCCGGTCCCAAAACAGACCCCTGCGGAACCCCACTTGTTATACCTTTCCAGCAGGATTGGGAGCCATTAATAACTACTCTCTGAGTATGGTTATCCAGCCAGTTATGCACCCACCTTATAGCAGCCCCATCTAAATTGTACTTTCCTAGTTTATCTATAAGAATATCATGCGAGACCGTATCAAATGCCTTACTAAAGTCTAGGTATATCACATCCACCGCCTCTCCCTTATCCACAAGACTCATCCTATCAAAGAATGCTATCAGATTAGTTTGACACGATTTGTTCTTTACAAATCCATGCTGGCTATTCCCTATCACCTTACCACCTTCCAAGTGTTTGCAGATGATTTCTTTAATTACCTGCTCCATTATCTTCCCTGGCACAGAAGTTAAACTAACTGATCTGTAGTTTCCTGGGTTGTTTTTATTTCCCTTTTTATAGATGGGCACTATATTTGCCCCCTTCCAGTCTTCTGGAATCTCCCCCGTCTCCCATGATTTCTCAAAGATAATAACTAGAGGCTCAGATACCTCCTCTATTAACTCCTTGAGTATTCTAGGATGCATTTCATCAGGCCCTGGTGACTTGCAGGCATCTAACTTTTCTAAGTGATTTTTTACTTGCTCTTTTTTTATTTTATCTTCTAAACCTACCCTCTTCCCGTAAGCATTCACTATATTAGACATTCCTTCAGACTTCTCAGTGAAGACCGAAACAAAGAAGTCATTAAGCATCTCTGCCATTTCCATGTCTCCCGTTACTGTTTCCCCCTCCTCACTGAGCAGTGGGCCTACCCTGTCCTTGGTCTTCCTCTTGCTTCTAATGTATTGATAAAAAGTCTTCTTGTTTCCCTTTATTCCCATAGCTAGTTTAAGCTCATTTTGTGCCTTTGCCTTTCTAATCTTGCCTCTGCATTCCTGTGTTATTTGCCTATATTCGTCCTTTGTAATCTGACCTCGTTTTCATTTTTTATATGACGCCTTTTTATTTTGTAGGTAACGCAAGATCTCGTGGTTAAGCCAAGGTGGTCTTTTGCCACATTTTCTATCTTTCCTAACCATCGGAATAGCTTGCTTTTGGGCCCTTAATAGCGTCCCTTTGAAAAACTGCCAACTCTCCTCAGTTGTTTTTCCCATAATGTGGCAGAACTTTTTATAGGGAACCGGTTGCTAAGAAATGAAAGGCTTTTTTTTACATTTTTTTTTCTTTCAGTCATCCCTGCCGGGGCCCCGCCGAAAATGTTCGAATTGGGCCCCGCACTTCCTAAAGCCGGCCCTGCCAGCTGCGGACGAGATTCAAAGGCTCTGGGCTCCCCACAGCCGTGGGGAGCCCGAGCCCTTTAAATCCCAGCTCCAGTGCATCCGCTGGAGCCGCCACTGGGATTCAAAGGGCTCTGAGCTGCCCGCAGAGATTCTCGGCCTTGGCTGAGATTTAAAGGGCTCGGGCTCCCCTCAGCAGCAGGAGCTCTGGGCCCTTTAAATCCCTGCCCCAGCCCCACAAAGCTCCAGGTTCCTGCAGCCGCCGGAGCCCCGGGCCCTTTAATTTGACCCTGAGGGCTCCCAGCCAGCTCTTCAGCTGGGAGCCCCTGGTTGATTTAAAATCAAGTATCACCTCCCCACCCCCAGCCTTCCTTTTTGGCCCACAGCTGTTTTGATGGGGCGGCACTGGGAAAGGAGGGTTTGTTTCTGCAGGGCTGGGCGGTGCTGGGGCGGAGTGTTTCCGCTGGGCTGGGGGGGGTGTTTCCGCGGGGCCGGGGGGTTTCGGCCCTCAGCTGTTTTCTTTGGAGTAATGTGGCCCTCGCTGCTTTACGAGTTGTGCAGGCCTGACCCATAACTATATACTTCAAGTCACCGAGACTTGTTGATAGTGATTTAAGCTGTAATCAGTAGCCTGGTGTTTTGTTACGTGACCTTGTGGTCTGCTCATTGCTGGGCTGGGCTAGCACATGTAGGTACAGTGCCTGGAATAATGATGTAATCATGAGCTCAGTAAACTCGAGAACCACACTTGTGTAGTACTGGGAAAGGTACAGGGGCAGCTCCCCTCCTGCTACTTGGGCTATGGTTGCCACACAGTTTCCCTTTGTCCCTGAAACTCGAGGAACAGAATCACCCTTTAACTTCACCTGGGTTTCTTTCTGAGATAGGGGTCCCACCCACCTGGGAAGAACCGGACCCATTAGAGGACTGGGTGTGGAAACACCCACTCAGCCAGCCAACCCATTAACCCTTCTATATTTCTCTTGGGGATGGTCTTAGCTTTACCCTTGGCCTGATGTAACGTTCTTCCCCTCTTACCAGGGGAAATATACGGGTTTCACTGGCAAACTGAGCGCCTGTGGGAGGTTCGAGTCCTAGATTTTCAGAGGTGCTGAGCACCTTTGGCTCCTGTTGACTTCAGCTGGAACACTAAACACTGGGTGCTTCAGTGCTTCTGAAAATCAGGCCCACATTCCAGGATACCAGGGCTATATGTTAACTCCTCCTCTAAATATGCCAGTCGATGGGAAATGCTGTACGCTCACATTAGCTTGGTTTGGGAGTATCATCCAGTTTTACATGGGGAGTTTCGCCTGTTATCTGAGGCCTTGGCTACACTGGCGCTTTACAGTGCTGCAATTTTTTCGCTCAGGGGTGTGAAAAAACACCCCCCTGAGTACAGCAAGTTACAGCGCTGCAAAGTGCCAGTGTAAACAGGGCCCCAGCGCTGGGAGCGTGGCTCCTAGCGCTGTAAGCTAATCCCCACAGGGAGGTGGAGTACCTGCAGCGCTGGGAGAGCTCTCTCCCAGCGCGGGCGCCACAACCACACTCGCATTTCAAAGCACTGCCATGGCAGCACTGTACAGCTGCAAGTGTAGCCATACCCTTAGGGCTTGGCTACACTTGAGAGTTACAGCGCTGGTGGTGGCTTTACAGCACTGTAACTTACTCCCCGTCCACACTGGCAAGGCACATACAGCGCTGTATCTCCCTAGCTACAGCGCTGGCTGTACTCCTCCTTGGCCTGGGGAATAAGGACTATAGCGCTGCTCTTGCAGCACTGGGCTGCCAGTGTAAACAGTGATTAATCTTACTACGCTGTAACTGACCTCTTGAACCTTCCCATAATGCTTTTTAAGTAAAGATAACACTCTTTGTTTTGTTGTGAACTCCCGGAGCTGCTTATCTAAAAAACAAACACAGCTACTGTTTGCAGTGAATGAGCAGAGGCAGGCAGGGGGATCCCTTTGGAATGTCCACAGCTAGTGTTTGCTTGAGGAGAGAAGCAGCCCAGAGGGGCGAAGGGGGGTCCGTTTTGGAGCAGCTGCTTATCTGGTCTGAAGGCTATTTGCATTTAGTGAATGAGAGAGGGGTGGGGGAAGGGGTTGAAACTTTTAAAATGATTGAAGGTTGGTGCTGTGCATCTTCAAGTCCTTAGAACTTGGAAGGCAGGGAGCTGACAAAGTGTCAGCTCCAAAAATCCACGCTCCCTGTCTCCCCCACACTCCCTGTCACACTCCACCCCACCCCCCTCTTTTGAAAAGCACATTGCAGCCACTTGAACACTGGGATAGCTGCCCATAATGCACCACTCCCAACAGCGCTGCAAATGCTGCAAATGTGGCCACACTGCAGCTTTGGTAGCTGTCTGTGTGGCCACACTGCAGCGCTTTCCCTGCACAGCTGTACGAAGACAGCTGCAACTCCTAGCGCTGTATAGCTGCAAGTGTAGCCAAACCCTTAGTTTCCTTGTACCGCAGAGTGTGGTGAGTTTTCTGTGAATAAGAGGAAGACTTCAGTACCAAAAGATCTATTTCTTTTCTTTTTTCCCAATCTTCCCATTTTTGTTTATATGTATCTGACCAACCACCTGTTCTTGCTTGGTCGTTGCTCAGGTGGGTTGAAAAGGACCTATTTTCCCTATGGTTCCTACTCCTCTAACTTTCCACGTCACACACTGGTGCCATCAGTGAAACTTGCTTTATTCTCTGCAGTATCTCTGCCTCCCTACTGAGGGCAAGGCCACCTAGTGCTCCTGCCTGACACTGTTACTTTACTAACATCTTCAGTTCTGTGATTGCCTGTGCAGTGCCCAGTCCAGATTTGGTGGGGATTATAAACAGTGAGATCCTTGGCACTCATTGGTAATGGAGTGCTTTATGCTACTGTGATCACAAATGTGCAAATACAAATAGGTTTACGAGTGTGCTGCATGGCTTGTGATTCACACCTGCACCAGCCCATTGAGAACGTTTGCAAGATGCTGTGCAAACCAGAGTGGGGGGGGTTGTGAAACTGTTGTATACCAGACCAAGTCAAAGGGCAGAAGGGGAAGGAGGGAGGGGTAGAGGCAGATTTCTAAAGGAGAACTGCTGAACTGTGGCACTTGGTGGATGCTGCAAAAAATCTCTGTGATTGCTCATTCTGACTTTTAAACATATTTTATTTCATACTGTTCATCTCCCCCTCGTTTTGGGTTGATATGCCACAAATATGCATGAGCTTCACTAGTGTGACGGTTGGTGGAAAAACAAATGCCAAGCATGACTAGTCACAGAAAATAATTTTTCTAATCGCAAAACTGACAACAGTGAATGTTTCAAACCACAGGTGGCAAGCTTTCCACCGGAGTAGGCAATCCATGCTTGGATTAGTTAGCTGTGAGAGAGAAGTGGGGTGAGTAATATATTTTATCAGACCAACTTCTGCAGGTGGAAGAAACAAGCTTTTGAGCTGCATGGAGCTCTTCCTTGGATCTAAAGAAGGTAACCACCATTGGTTAGTGGTGTTAGTCATCCAGTCGGGAGAGAAACAATACCACATGACTGATGTTTCTAAACAACCCACCTCCAATGGTGAATATTAGTGTCATAACATATTTCCCAGATTTGGACCTTAGCGTCCAAAATATGGGTGTTAGCATGAAAACCTCCAAGCTTAGTTACCAGCTTGGACCTGGTAAAGCTGCCACCACCCAAAAAATTAGAGTGTTTTGGGGCACTCTGGTCCCCCCAAAAACCTTCCCTGGGGACCCCAAAGACCCAAATTCCTTGAGTCTTACAACAAAGGGGAATAAACCATTCCCCCCCCTCTCCCTTCCAGGTGTTCCCTCCCTGGGTTCCTGGAGAGATACACAGAAGCAAGCTCCGTGAATCTAAACAGAGGGACTCCACCCTCCCCGTTTCCAGTCCTGGAAACACAAGTACTTCCCTCTTCACCCAGAGGGAATGCAAAGTCAGGCTAGTAAATCTAACACACACAGATTTCCCCCTGACTTCTTCCTCCCACCAATTCCCTGGTGAGCTACAGACTAATTCCCTGGAGTTCCCCACCAAAGAAAAACTCCAACAGGTCTTAAAAAGAAAGCTTTATAAGAAGAAAGAAAAATACATAAAAATGGTCTCTCTGTATTAAGGTGACAAATACAGGGTCAATTGCTTAAAAGAAATATGAATAAACAGCCTTATTCAAAAGAACACAATTCAGAACACTCCAGCAACTACACACATGTAAATACAAAAAGAAAACAATATAAACCTTATCGTTTTACTAACTTGTACTTACAACTTGGAAACAGAAGATTAGAAAGCCAGGAGACAGAAAGATCACTCTCAGAGCCGAGAGAGTCAGACACAAGACAAAAACAAAGAACTCACACACAAACTTCCCTCCACCCAGATTTGAAAAAGTCTTGTTTCCTGATTGGTCTCTCTGGTCAGGTGTTTCAGGTTACTGGTGTTACCCCTTTACAGGTAAAAGAACATTAACCCTTAGCTATCTGTTTATGACAATTAGCAATGAACTATTTGCCAGCCTGCTGCAGGTCAAGAACTGGTCACTAAGGAAACACACGAGTAACTTTGCCTGATAAATACATTGGAGAAATTTGCAATTGGTTGTTGGAGAGAACAATGTTGATGACTGATCCTCCCAGCTCTGCTGGAGAAGGGCTGAAAGGGAGGAAGGCAGAGAACAAGACAGCTGGGATCCTCACCCTGTGGCCTTGCGGGTTTGAATCGAATACACTATCATCTTTACCCGGTGCTGTAATTTGGCTTTGAGGTCACATTTGTGTCAGTTTGCCTACCTACTTTCAGACACCACCAACTGTTATGAAGAGTGAAGGAGAGGGGGAGGAAGGAGACAGGCAGAGGAGGGGGAAACACAGGACAGAGCAGAAGATAGACTGAGTCCTTGACTTCTCTGCTTAAAAAAGGTGGGTGGTGTCTTTTTTTTAACCACAGGCTAACTATGCATGTAAGGTCTCCTGAAATGAAAACACAGCAAAGACAAGACACTTTGATTTTACTGTGCAGTAAACTGGGTGAGGTGAACCACAGATGGGAACATAGTGTTGACTTCACTGAGTTTACCTCATAGTAAAGCCAAAGTGGTTTATCTTTGCTGTGTTTTTTACCTCAGGATACTTCACATGCATAGTAACCCTGAGGTAAAAATTCACCTTTGGAGCAGTGAATCCAAGGCCTGAGAGGGAGACAGATGCAGGAGAGGGCAGAAGGCATATAGGAATTGAAGCTAAATATCCCACTGCAGGGAGGAGGCAGCATTCCTCAAGCATTGTTCTCCTGCCTCCATATTGCTAAGCCAACAGCATACAAAACAAAGGCTGTGCACACAACCACAAACCTAGCTCACCTGTCTACCTGATTTCTGTTTAAAACAAAGCCCTCCAGAGTGGGGAAGCAAGAGGCTTCCCTGCAGTAATATGTGCTAATGAAGGTGGCCTGCTGCATAACTTATGCAAAATGACTGCGGCCAGGGGGAAGCTGCGTTTAAAGTTTTTACATTTTCCTGGGGCAGGAAAGAGCAGGATCAGGAACCCTGCAGGTGCTGAGATGTTTTACTTTTCTGGCTGAGACTCTGGGTTGCACAGCGGATGTTTCAGATTATCTTCTTCCCTGGGGCGGGCTGACAAACGGGCCATCACCAATGGGTTTGTGATGGGGGCACTCTGTGGTATCAAGCCTGCCTGATCCCTGCCCTCTATTTCCAAAGAGGGCTCTTCAGAAAGTTGCCTCGATTCTCCCTTCTTTTTATTTAAATTAATTAAAATTTTGTTTTCTTGTTATTTCAGTTCTGATTAATGAGACGAGTTTCACTCTGACAATGTGCCATAAGCAATAAATCTCCCAAGTGTGGCCCTGCTGCTGGCGGCGCCCTGTGTTCCAGAGCTGAACCTGTCCTGCTGTGTCCTGCCCGCCTGTCGCGCTCACATTTTGATCCTTTTCAGTTACTTACAGCAGGGAGAGACCGTGGTGGCAAACCTGGGGTTAAAAAGGCCATGGGATGAAAGCTGCCTTTCCCAGACCATGGACTGGGTTTGGGATTAAGGGGCTAATGGGGGTGAGAATATAAACATGGGCCAGAATTTCAAGAGTGCTCAGGATCGTAGAGATGTTGGACTGGAAGGGACCTTGAGACTTTCAGAGGTCATCAAGTCCAGCCTCTTGCTCTGAGGCAGGACCAAGTAAACTTACATTGTCCCCGATGAGTGTTTGTCCAACCGGTTTTTAAAAGCGTCCCATGATGGGATTCCACAACTTCCCTTGGAAGTCTATTCCATAGCTTAACTACCTTTAGAGTTGAAAAGTTTTTCCTAATATCTAACCTAAATCTCCCTTGATGCAGATTAAGCCCATTACTTCTTATCCTACCCTCACTGGACCTGGAGAACGATTGATTACTGTCCTCTTTATAACAGCCCTTAATGTATCTGAAGACAGTTATCAGGTTCCCACTCAATCTTCTTTTCTCAGGACTAAACATGTCCAGTTTTTTTTAACCTTTCCTCACAAGTCAGGTTTTCCAAACTTTTTATCACTTTTGTTGCTCTCCTCTGGACTCTCTTCAGTTTGTCCACATCTTCCCTAAATTGAGATGCCAGAACTAGACACAGTACTCCAGCTGGGGCCTCACCAATGCTGAGTAGAGTGGGACAATTACCTCCTGTGTCTTACATACAACACTCCTCAACACTCAGATCCTCAAGTGCTCCACACTTGCAGCTGGGGCCACGTTTTCTGAAGAGGCCAGCTCCTATTTAGGCCGTTGAATGAGGGCTGACTTTTCAAAGGAGTATCCAACATGGGGGATTGCTCAGCACATGGGGTGCAAACCTGACCCCAGTTTGAGTGCTGAGTTCTGCTGAAAATTCTGGACACAATGGTCTGGACCCTTAGCTGGTACAAATTGGTGCCAGCTCCACTGAAGTGACTGGCTTACAGCAGCTGAGGATCCAGGCCAATAAACCAAAGGAGTGGAGCTATCTGGAAAATGTTCAAAGAAGAGCCAGCATTTGGATGGAACAGTTTTCTGTTGCTGAAATGCATTTTTGGCTATGTCAAAATATTTTATGGAAGCATCAATTTAGATGAAAGTTTTCATGGGAAAAAGCTGAACTGTTTCATTTTGACTTTGACATTTCGATTTATTCCATTTAGACTTACTCTAATACACTGATTTTAATATTGTATCAAACGTATGTAGGGAAGAGGTTTTTGCAACATGTTAGGGTTTCCTGTGGAACGGAAATTCCACTTTCTGTTAGGGTTTATTAAAAAATGCCCCGCACTTTCTAGGGAGCTGCAGAAATACAATAGAAATGGGAATTGTGCCATTTTTACAATAAAATTGTAACCAGGCATTGAATTAACCCCTGCCCTTGTGTTTCTGGCTCTGGAAGGTAGGTGAGCTTTTGCTATCTTCATACAGTGAGCGGGAGAGAGATGGATGGGACGGGGGAGGATTGCTAGCAAAGCTGTCTGCTGAAGCCAGCAGGGAACATGGCAATGAGGGTGCTATTGGAGCTCTCTTGAGCGATGGCACTCCAGTTTCCAACCCGTCACCTCTAAAGAAAAGAGAGGACTCATGGTTCTGAGCTTAGCAGGGCCCATATGGGTAAGGCAATGTGTGTCAAAGACCCAAAATGAGGGGGACTCAAATTATTCATGCAGGAAAGTTAAATTCTCTGGGTTTCCTTCCTTTATTACCAGTGACTCTCTCTATCAGCTTGGCTTTGTGAATCGTTTTATTACTGATATCAATCATTTGTAGCAGTAAAATTGAGGGGGGAGGGGCAAAATGTGTGTGGAATGTAGGGGACCTTAGAACTAAAGTGAGCAATAGTCCAGGAAATGAGGAATATTTGGGTGGCATGGCAACATTTCTAAGTAGAAAACTATAGTGGGTTCACGCTCAGCTATGTCTACCAGGAGTGCTGAGTCCAGGCCTGGACTTAAGGGAGACCATATGTGGTTCAGCCTGGAAGCTGGAGAGCTAGAGGGAACCATGGGACCACTTAAATAAATCAAACGTGTCTTGTTGTCCCTGTAAAAATGGCAAAGATATTGAACATTTTTGCTTTTGTTGAAATATTTTTGCAGATTTTTTCAGGTTTTTATTGAAGAACTGAAAACCAAATCAGTTTGGTTTTGGGCTGTCAGAAACTGAAAATTGTTGGGCTTTTGCATTTTTGATAGAACCTCTCCTCCCCCTGAATTGCAGTGAAAACATTGTCAAACCCCATTTTCTTTTGCAGAAAAGGCTTGACAAAAAATTTCTGACCAGCTGTAGTCCAGCAGCCTCCATATGGCATCTCCTTTGAGTACAAGGCAGCCAAGGCTTGTTTGCCTTTATGATAAAGGATGTTGCAGACACCCTCCTGCAGTTCCTTGCTCCCGCCCCCAGCGCACTGGCTGCCTGTAGCGTTTACATCAGTAGCTGTGGGAAGCTCCAGTCCCCTCCTGAGTAGAGACATCTGCCAAATAGTGAGAAGCCACCACTCAGAGCAGAGGTTGGGGTTTGGGGGAGACAGAAATCGTTGCAAGAACTGAGGCTGCTCTACCAAGTGGTGAATCTCTCCTCTGATGCCAGGGATATAGCTGGCTCAAGGATGTGCATGTCTCTGGTTCCTCTGCCCCAGCTTTGCTGCGTTTCTGTATGTATCAGGGTGGGGAGTCAGCACAAGGATCCCAGCATGGAGAAGTCTGGGACTGCCAATGGTATTTTAAGCTTCCCGCTGCTCTTTCTTGTGCCTCTCATTTGGGGTCTTTGTCTCACCTTTGGTCTTTGTCACAGAGAGCTGAAAAGCAGGATAGATTGCTCCACACCTAGCACCTGGCTGTTGCTGAGGCTGCTGTTCTGTTGAAGGGGAAGGGATGGCGGAAAGTCATGTGTAGGCTGAATTGAACAAGACACAGTCTTTGTTCCATAGCATGGGCTTTGTGTTCCACCCTCTGGGTCCTTATTATTATTTGGGTTACGATATCGCATCTAGAGATCAGTGTCGCATTACACTAGGTGCTGCGCGTGTGCACACACCCACACAGACTCACACAACCAGATTTTCAAAAGAGCTCAACACCTAGCAGTTCCCACTGAGCTGCCGTTTGGTAAGCTGTTTTGAAAATCTGGCCAATAGTGAGACAGTTCTTGCCCTGAAGAACTGATATCTAAATAGACTAGACAGACCAAAGAAGGGAGGGGAAACTGAGGCACAGAGCAGGGCAGTGACTTGCCCAATGTCACTCAACAGGGCTGAGTACAGAAGCCAAAATCTCCTGAGTGCCAGTCCAGCGCACTATCTGCCAGACTACACTGCTACAGAAGATCACAGGCGCTTTGCGAGAATCACCTTTACTTAGTTGTCTTCCACCTGAATGAAAGCTGGGGTGAGCTCTCAGCAGCACATTATGGACCCCTTTTCCTTAGGGAAGCAACTGGATGTCTCTTCCAGGGCACGAAGCAGGTTCCTCAGTGGATCCATGTGGAGAAAGCCCAGAAATGGATGGTGATTTCCTCCCTCAGCCCAGGGAAGGCTGTCCCTCCGGCGCAGTATTGGTGTTTTTTCAGTTGGTAGGGAGGACTGGATGAATGTGGGAGTCTGAATTCTCTTCTTTGTTCATGAAACACCTGGGTGGTCACTCATAAGTACTGCTGAGCTCTGTTGCGTCCCTCCAAATTACATCAGATTCTCTACTGCTTGAACACTGATAAAAACCACACCGTGAATGCAGATCCCACTGAAAGCCGCTGCCGAGTGGAGATTGAATTGGAATAAAAAAGTTTTCGAAGGGCTGAGGAGAGAAGCGGACTGTTCACCAAGGGAGGATGAAACAGGTGACGATGGTCCACAGTTGGATACATTTGTTACTTAGAGAAAACAGATGGGCTCAGCAGCGGGTCTCTTTGAGAGCCGATATCTTCTGTCTGAAAGAAAGGAATGAATTCATGATAAGAGAGCGAACCTCTCCATCTTGATGAGATCTGACTCACCTGCCTCAGCTGGATTGGATGCTGGTTTGGGAGATACTGAATGTCACAAAAGGAAGAGTTTTATTAATGAGACACCATTTGCATTCTCTCTCTATCTCTTGCCTTCACCAGCCAACTTCAAAGGTGGCTCTGTCCTCTGCCAGACGTCTCCCAGGGTGTCCTGCCAGCTCATTCTCCATGAAACCAAGAACAGAGGACAGGCACCACACCCTCTGCCTCTGTCAGAAGAATAGACACTTTCTCCTCTTCTCCTTACAAAGAGAAATGTTGAGGAAAGAGGTATCCCCCTCCTCCCTTTAAAATAAAATACATCTTCCAGACCACAGCTTTGTGAAACACTTCCTATAAATCTTCTGAGGCACAGAAGAGTCCTCTAGGAAAAGAGGCTCCTTTGTTGAAAGCAAGTCAAACTTTTCTTTTTCCTTTAGTTTGCTTTTAATAGGGACAATCTCCCTTCAGAGCTCCCACACATGAGTTTTAACTGAGGGAGTATTCTCTAATAACTGCGTTTCTTCTTCTGAGAATGCAGTCTCCTCCTTGTTTCTCTTTCCTGATCATATTGCTGCTTCTCTAAAGACTTTTGCTAAGCTGGTTGGACCCAGGGGGCTGTGTAGCTGCTTTGGATGTGTTCCCCAACTTAGGCAGCAAAGGGCAGTGAACAGGACACTCCCTGTTAACTCAGAATAACAGAGAGGTAACGAAGATGGGTAACACTTTCAAAAGGGCCAAAGTGACTTAGGTCACTTTTGAAAAATTGGAGTCAGGGTCCTATCTACTTAGGAGCTTGTCTTGTAGGGACTTTTGCCCTATTAATGTAATAATTCCATCCAACTCAGGAGGAAGGGGACAGGATGTAATATACTGGCTTTGTGTAGATGAGAGATGCTGCCTTCTAGTGGCTGGCCACCAGAGAGGATATGAGACCTGGTGCTTCTAAAAGTATAGAAAACTCTTCTTCAACTCAAGTGGTTTAGGAGCCAAAGGACCAGAGTTCTAATCTGGACTCCTAAATTGCATGCATAATTCTCCATGCAGTTGTGTCTGTTGTTGGGTTCAGGATTCGTTCCATTAGATCAGGGGTTCTCAGCCTGGGGGCACAACCCCCAAGGAGTAACAAACTGGTATTATGGATTCTCATGGCACCCTGCTAAAAGGAGGCAGGGTGTTCTGGCTAGATCCTTCCTTGAAGAAGAGAGGCCCCAGTTACTCCAAAACTTTTTCATACAAGATGCCACTAGGCTCTGTCTGATCACCCCTTCCTATTCATTGTATGTGAGGCCATTAGGAGTGAGGAGCGAGGAAACCCTGGTTTTGCCACGTGGAATAGCCTGATAATGCCCTACTCTTTGTCTCCTCTGACGTGCCTGATGCTGTGGCCCATATCTGCATGATCTTGGGATGTGGGTGAGGGTTTGCTGTCAATACAGGAAGGATTAGTGGAATGTTGTTAAGTGCAGCATGCACATGCAGGTGATGCTGGCCATGTCTGCAAGGTTTTATGCAGGTGCACAGTCTGGGGGTCGTACAGATCCACCTGCTCCTGTATGCACTGGTAATGGCTGTTTTCTAGCTGTCTGAGACTAGTGCAACTGTTTCTCTTGGACATGGCTTGTGCCACAATCATCCATACCTTTGTCAGCTCAGCACCAGATTCCTCTAATGCATCCTTTATGGGGCTGCATCCCATGGCCACTCAGAATCTGCAATTAGTGACGAGAGCTGAGATTTCTCCAGACCAGGCTGGTCAAGGCATGTCAGTGTTCCTAGGTTTGGCTGGAATTAGAAAGTAGGATGGAGAGAAAAATCACTGCAATCTTTTGTGCAACATAGTGCAGATATGGGACTTGTTTTGAGTTATGGGTAGGGCCCTACCAAATTCACTGCTATGAAAAATGCATCACGGACCGTCAAATCTGGTCTCCCCCCCGTGAAATCTGTATTTACCCTATACTATACAGATTTCACAGGGGGAGACCAGTGTTTCTCAAACTGGGAGTCCTCACCCAAAAGGGAGTTGCAGGGGAGGTCACAAGGTTATTTTAGGGGTCATGGTATTGCTACGCTTACTTCTGTGGTGACTTCAGAGTTGGGTGACATACCGTACCATGCTACTCACACTTCTGTGCTGCGGTTGATAGAGGCTCTACCTCTCGACCAGCCACTCTCCAGCTGTTCAGCTCTGAAGGCAGTGCTGCTGCCAGCAGCAGCGCAGAAGTAAGAGTAGCAGTACCGCAGCCCCCCCCTACAATGACTTTGCGAACCCCCCACACATACACACACACACAACTCCTTTTTGGGTCAGGACCCCTACAATTACAACACTGTGAAATTTTAGATTTAAATAGATGAAATCATGAAATTTACCATTTTAAAAATCCTCTGATCATGAAATTGAGCAAAATGGACCTTGAATTTGGTAGGGCTCTAATTGTGGGTGAAGGGTTTAGTCAGATCCTATATACTCTGAACCAGTTTGCCTACCCCAGTAGAAAACCTAGCTGGGGGTGGAGGGAGCAGGCAGCAGGATGATAGTGGTATATTTGTGTCATTGTTTATGTACTTGATTAGTTTCTGCCGATCAATGACATTAATCCCATTTACCTGGGCATTGTTAGGGGATGGCTCTTGGTTTCTGACCATCGACAGGAAACACACACTATTAATGTCATTTCTCCTTGTATCCTTGATAGATTTTTTAGCATTGCCATTACAAACTCTCTGCTGTTACCTTTTGTTTTGTCCTCAATAGCTTGTCTAATAAACACTATTATCTTGGGCACAAATCTACTTGATGCCTCAATTTCACTTGGTTAGAGTGGGTAATAATAGCAGAACAACGATCCTTTTAAAGGGAGATCTTTCACAGGCTGCTCTGGATGCCATTTGTCCCAGGCTGTCCTGTGCTCTTCCCTGAAATGGATAAAGATAATGGAGCATGCAGGTCCTGAAAGTGCAGGTGGGAATGGCACCCAGCTGATAGATTGGATGTCAAAGCAGCAGTCAATAGAGTAACTCCGGGGATACCAATAGGGGATCTGAGATGCTTGGGACCTTGCCACTTTGGTAATTAGAGAAGACCTGCTTTTTGGTCTTTTGATGTAATTCCAGTAGATTAGGATGAAGAAAATGGTCATGAGGGAGGAAAAAAAAAAGAGATTGTAAAACAGCTCCTTATGGCTTCCAGGAAAGGTCTAGTCCAGAACCAAATAAAGATATTGCCTCCCTGTCTACATAAACCAGAGCTGGAAAAAGGTCTGTCTAATTGGCAGGTGGAGGGCTGCCGACAGGTCCCTTGCTCAGCCCGGGGTTTTAAAGAGAAATGGTGAGGCAGCTCCATTTGAAAGATTTCATTCCCCAGCAAGAATGATCAAAGGTGTGTAAGCACAATGAGAACTGGCTCTGATTCTTGCTGGCTGCTGAGATTCTTGCTCATTAGTGTCTCTGCAAAGTGAGCAGTAGGAGTGTGAAAGCTTTGGGTGAATGGTGTTTAATTAAAGCAAACACGACCCAGCACAGCTGAGCTGCTGTGTTGCCAGAGCCTTCTGAGCTGGATTTCCTGTGCCCACGTGAAAAAGGGGACCCATTCATGGAATTGGGAGAACCATCTCCAGATGGCTGTGCAATGTTCCCCTGGCATGAATGTTGGGTATAGACACCACCTGAGGACCACCTTTGTTGGATTAATGTCACACTCTTGTGCCTGCAGTTATAGTTTGTTTAGCAGGGGAACAATGAAAGGGCCCTCCTTGGTTATTTTTGTCTCCACTGCTTTCAAGAGAGGGAGATAGATTTCACCACAAACATGCCACCGTTATACACCCTCTGGCACTCAGGGCAGCCAGACCTGGATGTCTGCTGTCCTGGCCCGGGAGCAGGCTGGGGGAATTTCTTGCCCATCATTCATTTGTAAGCATATTCTAGTCAAGTAAGCACAGTCTAGTCTACCCATGGCAATCCTAAGGGTTTAACCCAGGCATCAGCTGCTATTTAAAGGCAGTACTGTGACAGTAAATCATTAGATTCCTTCCCATGTTGCATTCCCTTTGGTGGTGATGTTGATGCTGTGGGAACCATGTGTGACATGGCACAGGATTTCGTTTTCACTGCTCCATGCCCAAATGGAGTTCTGTACCTCTGGGAAGGAGAGGCTGGAAGGCATGAGGTAACAAACTCCTGGAGTTTTTTTATTATCTGACAAGAAGTCTGATGGTGCTTGTGCTCAAAAGGCTCCAGGATGGGGCAACCCCAGGAGATGCATTGTAGGCCTCATTCCTAAAGGGCATAGTCTCTGCTTAGCTAATTTGTGCCTAAGTGAGTATTCCCTGTTCCCAAACTAATTTCAGTGATGGTGATGGCCAGGAGCTGGCTGGCTACGTGGTGTTGGCTCCTTCTCTGTTCCAGCTGATCCATTGCACTAAAAGAAGTTGAAAGTATACTAAATAATTACCTAACATCACTTTTACATATACACAGTTGCTTCAATTGCCACAGGGTTACTAGGTGATTACAAATAGGAGGACAGTTGTTTTATTGAGGTATGGTCCAACCTATGAAAAGTTTGGCAACCTCTACCATCTGGATCTTTCCAGGGGCCTGCCCCAGTTCTGACTGGTCCTGCTGAATGGTCACTGTTGGCACCAAACTCATGGCCTGGCTGGCGAGTGGGTGAACTGTGGAATTGTACTCCAGAAGAGGTAAAGGCCTGAGGGCTGAGACCTCTGGGGGTGCCCTCAGATAGACCCCAAGATGGGACAGTGGTGCAGCCTACCCAGGGATCACGACAAGTGGTGGCAGAGATGGAATGCCGACTGGGACGGGGTTATTTGCAGAAAGTGGCGAACAGCAGTTAAAGCAAAGTGGTGTAGTCAGCCAAGAAGCTGGGGCAGTGTGGCTTTTCTTGAGCATCATCTCCCCCCTTCAGCATGTGTGTGACGGGTTTGGGCCCTTTGGGGTGTCACCTGGTGTGCTAGGGTGCCCCGAGTCAGCCTGTTCTGCCAGCCTGGGTCCCCTTTACTTGGCCTTGCTGGGCTAGGCTCACAAGCCCCTTCCAGTCAAGCACACAGGCAGGGCCGCACACAGCTGCACAGAGAGACGGAGATCCATCTGC
The DNA here is from genome assembly GCF_007399415.2 of Gopherus evgoodei. Classification (NCBI taxonomy): domain Eukaryota; kingdom Metazoa; phylum Chordata; order Testudines; family Testudinidae; genus Gopherus; species Gopherus evgoodei. The sequence continues at coordinate 37,978,728 of NC_044331.1, read as the reverse complement.
TCGGGAAAGATTCGGCCTTATGAGCTTGCCCCAACATTCTGGTGCCCACTCCCTTTAAGGGGTACAAACCCAAAGGTTTTATGAAATTTGTCCCCTCCCTCAGTGTGGAGGGAGATTTATGCACAACTTCTCCCGCTTCCTCCTCCCCCCATTAGAAATGACATAAACTGGGTTATATTATAAACAAGCAATACGTTCATTAACTACAAAAGGTGAATTTTAAGTGAATATAAGAGATAACTGACAAGCAGATTACTGACCAAATAAAACAAAATATGCAAGCTAAGCTCAATATGTTTAAGAAACAGGTTACAAAATGTAAATTCTCACCCTAAATGTTGTTTTAGGCAGGTTGCAAAGTTTCTGTGGTTCAGAGTTCCAGTTCTATTCCTTTTCAGACTGGACTCCTGTCTCAGCCTGGACTCCCCACTGCCTTGCCTTCAGATGGCCTTAGCGGTCTCTCTTCTTGGGCAGACAGGCCATGGAAAGGAGGAGTTCCATTTGCCTTCCTCCCCACCCTTAAATAGGATTTACATAAGGCGGGAATCCTTGTTTCCCAAAACTTGACCCCCCCACACTTCCCTTACAGTGGAAAGTTACAAGAAGTCCTAGGTAATGTTTAGCATCAGGTGACAAGACCACCTGACTCTGTAGTATCACAGCATCCGTCCGTGAGTCAGTTGCAGTATGGAGAGTCTGCAGGAAGACCAAGCCTTTTCACAGTCCATTGTCCTCGCTGATGGCCATCCACCCTGTCTGGCTTTTCCATTGTTGTACCTGAAGTATTGGCAATATGCGTCACCCAAAGTAGCATATTTGAAATACAGATACATAGTGAATGTTCTTAACTTCAGATACAGAAATGATACAGGCATACAAATTGGATAATCACATTCAGTAAATTATAACCTTTCCAATGATACCTTACAAGATCCATCTTGCATAAAGTACATCTCAGTTATGTCATATTCATATCATAAGCATATTTTCATAAAGAATATGGAGTGAAACATCACCATGTGAAACCATGCTGTATCCAACACTGCGTGCTCCTTGTTCACACCTTCGGACCCAATCTGTATTATCTGCCTTAAGCCAGAAGGAGTTTATCCTGCTAATCCATGGACCTTAGCTGGTTAAATGGAGGTGAGGGTTGGAGGGACACAAAGTTCGGATGGGGTTTAACAGCACATTTACCCCTACTTACTAACCCATGGGCATGCTTCGAATGGCACTGGGATGTCCCTAGCTTCCTTTAAGGACTCACCCTGCTACCCTCTCTGTCTTCCTACATTTGCCCAAATTGCCTGGTTGGTTGCGAGATCCATCCTGCCTGCGAGATGGAAATATTTTATGTCCACAGTATATATTGCCTTAAATTTCTGCCTTGCAAGCCCTGCTCTGCTTTTACTTGGTTCCTACATTACAAAACAAAACAAAAAACACCCCACCAGGCACAGCACTCAGGTGTTCTCACTTCTCTCTCAGCTTTCCCCAGTTTGAATTACTTAAAAACTGCAGACAGTTGGTAAAAGCAATTTTCTTCCCATTATGGAAAACCCTGTCTAGTCTTATTCTTCACTCTGACCTTTCATTGTGCTTTTTCTCACCTCCTCTTTTTATTAGCAGGCAACTATTGGAGTGCCTGGGACTATAGTAGCTACGGTCATCCATCTTCTTAGCCAGTGCTCCTACGTAGCAATTCCTACAGGGTCTCCTGTGGTGGGAGAATGGGACTAAAGAACCTGTGACCTTTCCCACTGCAAGTCCTCCTTCAGCACTTCCTCTGGGAACAGAAATACAGTAGCTGGCCCCTGTCCTTCTGCCACTGCTCCTGTACTGTTCTCTGTTGCGACTTCTGGGAGAGAGAATGGTACTGCAGCTGTGAATTCTCAAGTCCTTTCTCTTCACTATGTCTAGCTAAACTATCCAAGCTTAAAGTTCCAAACCTACCAGTCTGTCTGGCTAATCTGATTAGGGTAGAATGCAAACCCAGCACCTTTGCTTTGCAATTTAGCCATCTGATCAATGTGTTAAAATGCTCTTTCCATTCGCGGGATGTGTAGGGTTTTCAAAAGCATTAATGTTAGAAAATAAATTGGAATCTGAGAGAAATAATCTTTAGGCATTCTCTGTGGGCCTTTCCTTTCCTTGCTCTTCTCAGCCATATTGAAGGTTGCAGCTGGCCTGGAATACAAATGAGAATGAACCCTGCATCCCTCTTAATCTACAGTGATGCCTTCCTCTTGCCGGATAACTCTCACCGAAGGAAAAGCTCTTTTAGATGAGACTGCCGCAATAACTCGGAGTAATAAAACATAAAAAATGTGTTTGGAATGGAGTTGGAGTATACGAGAGGCAGGAAAGACAGCAAGGCACAGAGGGCACAGGCCTGCCTGATTGATTTATTGCAGGGATTCTCAATCTGGGGGCATGGACTGGTATTATGGGGTCATGACCACCCTGCCCTCCCCATATTGGTAAATGTGAGGGGGGTCCTGGTATGGAAAAGGCTGAGAACCACTGACCAGTCCCATTAAGTGCTTCGTATTGTGAATCCATCCTCCATCTGGGGTGATAGAGGCATTGGCTCTGCATGGATTCTCTATGCAGCCAACATCACCAGTGTAGAGGTGGCAGGTCATAAAACGTCAGCTCTGGCCACTGTGTACATATGCCTAACACTCACCTCCCGAAGCAAGTACTCTTCTCTCAGTTAAGTCAGGGAAGAAGGGCTTGTGGAGGGCAGCAGAAGCACTTCAAAGACATACTGGAAGTATACCTTAGAAAGGGAGGCATTAGCCCAGCAAACTGGGAGGACTCAGCAAGGAACAGAACACAGTGGTGCCAGTGGTGAACTCCCAAAATCCTAAGAACCAGTTCCCTACTGGGTCCTCGGCGGTTCGGTGGCAGGGGGGTCTTCACTCACTCTGGGTTTTCGGCAGTAGGTCCTTCACCCAGAGCAAGTGAAGGACCCGCTGTCGAAGTGCTGCCGAAGACCAGGTAGGGAACCATGTAGTGAGCACAAGCCCCACGTGCCTGTCTCCCCCCGGCCACCCACCTATCCGACCTCAATCCATGTCCTGCCCCCGACTGCCCCCCTCAGAACCCTCAACCCATCAACCCCCCCTTGTCCTCTGAACACTCCCTCCTGAGACCCCCCCACCCTAACTGCCCCCAGGACCTCACCCCCTACCCAACTTGCCCCACTCTCTGTCCCCTGACTGCCCCCAACCCCATCCAACACCACCCCGACATACCCCCGGGACTCCCAGGCCTACCCAACCCCTCCTCATTCCCTGTCCCCTAACCACCCCCCCCCAATAACCTCCACCCCCTCCAGGCACTCTCTACCCCTTATCCAACCCCTCCTTCCAGCCCCGGCTGGCCACCTTACCATGCTGCTGTATAAGGATGTCGCACAGCTGCTGGAGCTTGCAGCCTCACCCCCTTACCCAGAGGTGAAAGTAAGCTGGTATGCCCCTGTACAACTGGCTTCCCCAGGGGGCAATTTAAAGGACCTGGGGCTCCCAGCAGGGGCTGGAGCCCCGGCCCTTTAAATTGCCACCAGAGCCCCACTGCTTGAGCCCTGGGGTAGTGGCAGTGGGGCTCTGTGGGCTATTTAAAAAGTCCAGGGCTCCTGCTGCTTCTACTGCCTTGGTCCTTTAAATAGCCGCCGGACCCCTGCCGCCACTACTACAGAGCTCCGGTGATTATTTAAAAGGCTGGGGTAGTAGAAGCGGGGGAGCCCTGGACCCTTTAAATAGCCCCCAGAGCCCTGGGTAGTGGGGGACTCCGGGGGCTATTTAAAGGGCTGGGGCTTCAGCTGCCTCTGCCACCCTGGTCCTTTAAATAGCTGCTGGAGCCCTGCCACTTCCCCCAGGGCTCCGATGGCTCTGCGAGGGGGGAGGGGCCAGGGAAGCCGGCCTCCCGTGCTGGGTGCTCAGGCGGGCCAGACAGGATGGTCCCTCGGGCCAGATGTGGCCCACGGACCTGAGTTTGCCCACCCGCCTGCCCCTTTAGGAACCATTTCTACACTGGCTTCTAAATTTAGCAACTGGTTCATGCAAATCTGTGCGAACTGGCTCCAGCTCACCACTGAGTGGTGCCACACCATACACCAAGCCACAGCCCATTTTGAGGAGAACAGATGTGCTCATGAGACAGAGAAGCGACAAAGGAGGGAAGAAAGGGCACAACAGTCCAGCCAACAACTGTCTCTCCTCTAAGGTCACACCTGTCACTTCTGTGTGAAAATCTGCAGGGCATGATTTGGGCTCCTCAGCCACTTAAAAACCCCTAGGGAACTGAGGAACAGAAAATAAGGGCCAGATTTTTAAAGTTAAGGGCCTGGTGCCTAAGATTTACTGATTTCAATGGGAGTGAGTTTCCAAGGTACTTTTAAAAATCACACTAGATGTTGGATTACTTCTGAAAATCTGGCTCTCAGTGACTTGCTTACTGTTAGTCAGTGGGAGAGTAGGGTATTGAACCTAGACTTTGTATATCCTAGACCAGTACCTTAACCATTGGACCATACTTTCTCTTGGTAGGGTCTCTGCACATGGCTCTACTAGTGTCTCCCATTGCTGACCAGCTAGTGCTGTTCATCCTATGCCATGGTGAAAGAGGAACTCACTGTCCATGGCCACTGAGTCTTCCCTTGTGCAGTCTTAAGGATCACCCCCTCGGCCAGGATTTTCCAAAGTGACTTCTGACTTTGGGCACCTTAATTTCTTTTCCTAATTTCCTAATTTGAGACACATTACAGGGTGTGATTTTCCACAAGGGGCTGGGTCTCAACCCTCTGAAAATTAGGTCCCTTTAAGGTGTCCCTAGTTGGGCTCCCCAAATCATGAGTGACTTTGGAAGATCTTGTCCCGTTTTGGGGAGTCCTTCCATTAACTGCAGTAGGCTTTGGATCAGGCTCAGTGGGAAGAGAATTTGGCTGTCAGGTCTGTTCAGTCCTGACTTGCTTATCTTTGTCAGTGATTTGCAACTTGCCTGGACAGGAGACCCACCTTCTCTGGAGGAGAGAGGGATATTCAATCGGAGATATGCCTCTCATCTCTTTGTTTTCCCCTTTGTGTTTACAAGAAGGTGGTAGGAACAGAGCTGGTTGTGTTTTGTTCTGTTTATGCCACATGTGTCCCCTGATAACAGCCCCTGGCCTCTGATACACCAATCCCCTTTGTTAATGATAGTGCTATCAGATGGAACCAGAAACTGATCCACAAAGACTTGAATGCTCTCGGAGAAATGGGGAGCCGTGCCTTGAAGTGGGTGTGCTGGGATATCATGGGCTCCCTTTGCTGTCATCTGAGTAGGAAGAAGATCCTCAGTTTAAAATGTAGATATTCTGGAAACAAGGGTTGTCAGGCTATAAGATTTGTGAAGGGGACCAGACAGTTCATCTGATAGTAGGTAAGAAAGATGCCGCTGAAAAAGCCAGCCAATCAGAAAGGCCAAGGGCAGTCTTGCAAACTCAGCGTGGTTTGTAAAGGGCCAGATTCAGCATTGGTTTCACACAAATCAGTGCAGAGTAACTGTTGATGCCAGTGGCCTAAACATGAGCAGATTCTGGCCCCTAGAAGCATTCATATGAAGAACAAGAGAAAACATCCAGAGCTGCATTAAAGGAAGATTGTCAAGTGAAATCTTGTTGAAGGCCATGTGCGTGTGTGTGTTTGTAACGTTCCTTAACTGAATTATTAATAACACTGCAGGTTATTCAAATGGGAACAATTTTAAAAAACCAAAACTATCTTCTCACCACTGAGGCTTTGTTGTTTACTTTTGCATTTCCCAGGCTGGAGCGGGGAAGCCATGCTGTTGTGTTTTCACTTCCAGCTAGAGTCAGGGTCTCACACACTGTTCTTGCCCCAGCCCTTAAAATAACTATATGGTCACCTTATTTTAAAACCTGGGCTGAATGCAGAACTGAGGTCAGATGAGCAGCTTTGGCGAAATCAAAGTTTTTGCTGTTGGGAGGCTGTGTGGTCTAGTGGATAGAGCATTGGATTGGGACCTGGGTTCTGTTCCCAGCTGTATCTCTTTCCCCCATGCCTCTCTTTCCACTCCCAACCTGGGTTTGTCTTATCTATTTAGACTGTAAGCAGGACTCTCTCTCACTATGTGTTTGCACAACATCTAGCCCAATGGGGCCCTGATCTCAGCTTCAGGTACCATCATCATCATAATGCTGTGGAGCCTTTTTGTCCTCAAAGCACTTGATGCACTGGTCCTCACATCTCCCCAGGGAGTAGTGGGTGTTCTCGCCATTTTTCAGAGGTGGGCAGTGCAGTGAAATGACTTTCCCAAGGACACAGAGGGTGCAGGTGTCAGCATTAGAACGTCCATGGAACGTACTTGGACTGCCAGATCTCTCCGTGCTAGAGACTGTGAAAGGCTATTGAGTGTGATTTAGGATCTTATTTGCATCACCTCCTCAGGCCTCTCCCCTGGCTCCTATCCACATTGACTTGGCTGGGGTAGTGAGCAGGACAGAAAACAAGGCTTGAAAAATCTGATTGTTTTCTCTTCCCCTATTCTGGAAATGGAGCACGTAGCTGTGAGTGGTTCTGGAATCCGCCGAGAGCTATACCTCATGCAGGCCTCAGACAAGAGCCTGTTAAGGCACTGTTTCATACCTTAGTCTGGCCCCTGCGTTCCTTATGGATACAGACTAGCCTCATAATGAAATCTCTTTTTATTTCTGTTGTTTTCCGAGCATCAGTTTAATGTCTGGAAAATCCTGTTGCTGTGGAGCCTAGAGTACTTAAAAGAAATCCAGTTAAAGGAATGGGCCTCTATAGAGACCCTATGTATAACAGGCATCAAATGAAATTCAGCCGTACACAGACATAGAGTGCACCAGAGCACTTTGAATGGCTTTGTTTCTGTATTCCATTGCTGCATGGACTGGAGAGACAACAAGGATGCCACAGACACTGTGGATGTGTTTTGATGTACTTACCTATTCTGTTCAGAGTCTTAGGCCACACCCCCCCCATGGTATCTGAGCACCTTCCAGGAATGCATTAAGCAATGTAAATGGCAGAGCTGGTCAAGAAATTATTTTTTCCTTCTGGGAAAAATTTAGACTAAAATAAAAAAAATTAATATTTTAGTTTTCAGTTGTTTGAGGAAAACCTGAAAATATTTGACAAACTTGGACCCTTTTTTTTTTTTTTGCAGAATTTCTTTAGTCTAAAAAGCCATTTTCCATCAATAAAACATTTTGGTGACAAATTTTTGAGAAGCTCTACTGATTCGAACTTTTCAGATGTGCTTGCTTCTTTCCTTCTTTCTCTTGCCTAGGGGAAAGAAATGCATGCGGATTTTCTTCTGTTATCATCACTGTAATGCATATTTTTATTTGTAAAGGCAAGTTAGAGGAATGAACCTTGCACTTTCAGTGGCAAGGAGGAGAAGTTAATGATGGTTGGTTGCGAGATCATGCTGGTAACTGGCATTAGTTAAGTTTTTGTGTGTTTTCCACATAGACCAGGGTTTCTCAAACAGGGGTCTCCACTTGTGTAGGGAAAGCCCCTGGCGGGCCAGGCCGGTGTGTTCACCTGCCCCGTCCACAGGTCTGGCCAGTCGTGGCTCTCACTGGCCGCGGATCGCTTCTCTGGGCCAAAGGGAGCTGCTGGAAGCCAATGGGAGCTGCCTGTGTTATTTCCAGCAGATCCTATTGGCCCAGAGCAGCGATCCACAGCCAGTTGGAGCCGCAATCGGCCAGACCTGCAGGCGGGGCAGGTAAACACACAGGCTGGGCCCGCCAGGGGCTTTCTCTATACAAGCGGCGACCCCTGTTTGAGAAACCCTGACATAGACTTTAGAGGAAGAATGGAACCTGTTTTCTGTTCTGGTTCTGTGTGTGCTTATATGTATGTACACCCTGATTTACTGTGAGGATTCAAAATGAACCTAAGCTTTGAACTTCCCCCAAACTCCTATATGGGCTTCTGGTTCTGTAAGTCTCTAGTCAGAATACTGAAAATAAAATGACTGCCTGTCTCATACTGGGCTTTGGTTCAAAGGCCATCAAAGTTAGCTGAACTTGACGTGATGGGCTTTAGATCAGGCTTGTGGGGAAAAAAGCAGGATTTGCCTTAATGCAGTGCTGAGAGTTATATGGCAGCGGGGAGAATGCCCAGAAATCCCACTGTGTTGAAGCAGGTGTTCCAGGCAGGGCAGATGAAAACCTACAGTTCACAGACCTGACATATACCTGGGGCAGAGGGAGATGCATGTATATAACAGCGAATGTTCCTTCGCCCTCTCGACCTGGGGCCTGATTCTGCAAGATGCTGAATATTGCTGAACATGTTCAACTCCCAGTGATGTCAATGAGAGCTGAGGGCTCCCCTCATCCTCAAGAGGCACTCAGCACCTCTCAGGATCCGTCTCGCAGGATATTCACAGCCTAATCACCTGGCTGTAACGTAGCAATTGTCTGTGACCGAACGAGTCATTTAACAGCATTCTTTATAAACACTAAATACGGCACACTTTTTATGTCATATTTTGAGATCCCTTTGAATGAAGCCATGATCTTGTTTTCATATCAGATGTACCTAATGAAGAGGGAAGGGGCTGAATAATAGAAGGTTCCTGCCAGAAAGAATGGTTTCCCAGTTGTTTGTTTCCAGTGGGAAGTCAGCAGCTTTTTACAAAGAGAAACTACTGTGCATAACTATCAGTACTATTAAACAGTGGCACAAGCTGCCAAGGAGTCAACATCGCGGAATATATTGAAGGCCAGACTTCGCAATTATCCATCAGGGATGCTTTAGGCACAATGAAATTTCAGCTGCTGTGATCCAAGGAGGGAATGGATTTAACGACCCAGTAGGATGTTCCGTCTACCCTAAATTATTCCACAAATACATTTCAGGCCGTCCTCACGTAAGGGAGTCCAGGCTGGGGAGGAAGCAAGCTCGGTAGCAGACTCTCTCTGGCTGATGCGAGAAACAGTGAGAGGCTCTGGAAGGAACAGTGTCTCAGCCCTTGACCCTGTCTCTCCAGAGGAGTTCCAGAGCTTTGCATGATGGGGTTTATTTTGGCTCTTAAGTCTCAATCTGTTGAAAGATTTGACTGGAAATTTTAAACACTTCTACCTGGCTGGTTATATTTTTTAGTTCCCACAAGGACTGTCATGGGGTGACTGGCCACTTGAAGGGGAGCCATGGCCCAGTCTATCCTGAGACACTTCTTTGAGAACAAACCCATCTCGGCCCACCTGTAAGCAAATAGCTGCCAACTAGCCACCTGGGCACTTAATTGACTAATGAGCACCTGGACCTGAAAAGGCTCCCCAAGCTCAATTGGATGGGAGTGCTCCTAGAGAGCAGGTGCTCCCAAGGAGAGCTCCTGCATGGAGACACAGCTATTGTCTGCTGTGCTCTCCCAACCCAGGGAGAAGAGAACTAAGGTAAAAAGGGGCTAGCTGGGGAGAAGCTGGTTGGAGGCCACAGTTGGTATGAATTAATGAGCACAGCCCAACATTCCAGGGGAAGGGGAATATTGTTTAGGCTCTGCGTGTGAGTGGCCTATTTCTAAACCCCAAAATGGGGAGATGAGTGGGCCTGCAGATCCTAGCTGTGCCACAAGGGGCTGCTCTGAGGTGGCACCCTGCCGCAGATAGGCTGAAAAAATAATAATAAAAAAGAAGTTTTTGTCCCCAAACTCTGAGCTTTCCAATGAAATGTCAAAAATCTTCTGTGGAAAATTTCATTTTGATTTTTATTTTGTTCTAATTTCATTGAAATTTTCTGCAGAAGCCCCCCACCCTTCTTGCCTCCTCTAGTTTTCTGACCATCTCCAGTGCCAATTCTCCTTTGCCTTGCAACTCTTTATATCAATGTAAAATAAGTGTCAAATGGTGCATCCACCTGACGTAGAACCGTTTTACAAACTCTTTGCGCCAGTGGAAATGACTCCACAAAGTGATGGGGTAATGAAGAACCAGGCCATTTAAATATGGGGAGGGAGAGAAACTTGCTTTCTCATTACCCCAAAGAGCTGGTGGGTTCCTCAGATGCAATCATCCGGACAGTGGCTTTTAGACCAAGCCCTGTGCTGGGGTGGTGTGGAGCAGTGGTTCTCAACCAGGGGTACATGTACCTCTGGGGGTATGCAGAGGTCTTCCAGGGGGTACATCAACTCATCTAGATATTTGCCTAGTTTTACAACAGACTACGGAAAAAGCACTAGTGAAATCAGTACAAACTAAAATTTCATACAATGACTTGTTTATACTGCTCTATATACGATACACTGAAATGTAAGTACAATATGTATATTCCAGCTGATTTATTTTATAATTGTATGGTAAAAATTAGAAAGTAAGCAATTTTTCAGTACTGTGACACTTTTGTATTTTTATGTCTGATTTGGTAAGCAAATCATTTTTAAATGAGGTGACACTTATGGGTACACAAGACTAATCAGACTCCTGAAAGGGGTACAGTAGTCCAGAAAGGTTGGTTTGGAGTTATGGCAACTTCTGGAGGAACAATGTTTCTAGGAGCACAGCCACTAGACAGTACTGCTCAGGAATTTTTTGATGAAACTTTTTTTTTGTTGAAACTGAAACATTTCACAGGAATGGGTCAGTTTTGACGAATCTCTTTACTTGAAACATTTTTGGGGGTGGGGGAGGGAAGGGTTAGAAATTGTTGAAAGATCCCACGTGAAAGATCCCATGTCAATACTTTTAAAGTGAAAAATATTGGGTTTTTTCGTTTGAACTGATTTTTTGTGTGTGTTTAAAAATGTAAGCTAATTATAGGACACATTTTTCTTTTAAAAATGGTCAAAATCACAACAAAACACTTGGAATGACCTGAACTGAAATTTCTTTAGGATATTTGGTTTGTGGAAAATTTTCAAAATTTTGACTTCTTGCCCTGATTTGGGATGAGAAAAATTTCCAAAATCTCAAATTTTCATGGGATGTGAAAACCATTTCCCACCTAGCTGTACTACTGGAAAGGGTGTAACTCCCTGCCCCCAAAGAAGACAGATGACTTGTGAAAGGGAAGTGTAGGAATCGTTAAATATATGCAGTTTTACAATCAGACGCACGTTTGCTTTTTATAGAAGGTGTTATAAATGCAATAAGTGCCATCTTTCTGCCAGCTGCCCCTCAACCCAGTCAGATTTCTTATAGGAGTCTCAGCGGAGCTGGATCCGGAGGGGTTTGGAAAAGGAGAGGGTAATTGCTTGACTGAGCCATCATGGGATGGTGATCCAGGCATGGAGGAGAACATGGAGTTGTTTGAGTGGGGAGTTGACAAATGGACAGAGAAGGCTGGCCTGAGGTTGTGGTGGGATGACACTGAAGAGGATGAGGAGGGATGAGCAGAGTTGTGAATGGTCTGAAAGGTGGGAACAAGAAGCTGGAGTTTGATTTTTAAGGGGCAAGAGCTAGAGATCCATTAAATCTATTTGGAGCTTCACTATTGCCAATCTGTTTTAAGAACATAAGAAAGGCCAGAGTGGGTCAGACCAATGGTCCATTTAGCCAAGTATCCTCTCTACTGACAGTGGTCAATGCCAGGTGCTTCAGAGGGAGTTAACAGAACAGAAAAACATTGAGTGATCCATTCCCTGTCACCCACTCCCAGCTTCTGGCAGAGAGACGTTTAGGGACACCCAGAGCTTAGGTTGCATCCCTGACTGTCTTGGCTCATAGCTATTGATGGACCTTTCCTCCATGAACTGATCTAATTCTTTTCTTTAACTCTGGTATAGTTTTGGCCTTCACAAAATCCCCCAAAACAGCATTTTGCATTCCTTTTGCATTGACATAAATGGCGATAAGACCATTTTACAAGAAAGGTGCTCAGATATTCTAGTGATGGACAGCAGCATAAAACCCACAGACAGAGACTGTGAAAGAGGGGAAGCTGTTTAAGTGATTCAAAAAGGGGTGATGGAGTCAGAGCATGGGCAGGGAAGATGACTATAAACCTCTTACTGCCAACTGGCAAGAGGCACAGAGGGAGCTGCATAGGGGTCACAGGGATCTCCGGAGTCTGGTATGTACATTCTAGTCCACCAAAGAGTGTCAGGTGAGATCTCAGATAAAAGCTGGTGTCACACTGGTCGTGCATATCATTGTAAAACTCATGCATGGATGCTGTGTACAGAGTGATGTGTGCAAACTGAAAATTGGGTTCCTAAGGTCTGTGTCTAGGGAATGGTGACCAGCAAAGGTGAAAAACAGGTTTTCTGTCAGATGAGAAATGTTTATCTAGCTGGCTATTTACATGTCAGTTCAGGATTGTTGAGTTCACAATGGTCTCCTTTCACCGGTCTGAACAGAATGCTAATGAAGGATTGTGAAAACGTTAGAGAGAGAAAAGAACAGGAAAAATGAAGCAGTAGGGGTGTGTGAGGAACCCTCTCTTGAGGTGCACACCAGGGTTTTCTGTGGTATATTTGACTAAGAAGATACCCTGGCCTCCTTCACTGAGGCTGTCTGTTTACTTCAAGTTTGCTTGATGAAAAAGGGATCTGTCTTGACCCAGGTTTGGCTGAAAATGCTAGAGAAAACTCTGGGCAAGATGAGCTTCTTCAGACACAAGGTTAACCTGTTAGTTAATTTTAGTGTCTAGAAAGTGTGTTATGGTTTTCTTTCACTAGTAACCATTTGTTACCAATTCTCTCTCTCACTGTCACTTGAATCTCTGTTCTTTGTTAATACATATATCCTTTTTTTCACTATAAATAGAGCAAAGTGCGGTGGTGTTGAGCAAAGTCATGGCCCCAAGCTGAATCTTGCAAGCTAGTGTGTACTGTTCCTTTGGGAACAGCAGGCCGGGTAATTGTGTCCATGGTCAGTGGAGCAGAGGCTGGACTCTACAGGGAAATCTTGGAGGGCTCGGGGATTGGTGTGCGTACAGGCTAGTGATGGACAGAGTGTTGCCAGAGGCTGGTGGAGTAAGGCAGCTGACCCACAGCAGGAACAGACATGGTTTCTTCATGCTAAAGACAGCTGGTTGGGAGGTGCCCCTAGGGAGTGTCCCAGGTGGTGATGGAGTCAGAGCCTGAGCCGGGAAGATGACCACAGCAGCTGTGTTTTAAGCAGACTGTAGAGGGGACAGATGGGTGTTGAAAGGCAGAGGCCAGACAGGAGAAGGAGGAGTCTGCAATGACCAAGATAGGTAACTATGAGAACTGGGGCTGAGAATTTTGGGCTGTCTGTACAGAAAGAAACCTATGAATCCTAGGAAGATGGTGGAGGAAGAAATGGCAGGATTTGGACACAGTCTGGATGCGCTTGGCAAGGAATGGGGAGGAATTGAAGGTGGCTCCTAGGAAGTTGGGGGCACTGTTAGCAGTGATAGAGCCTGGAGGAGTGGAGTGGTGTTGGCAGAATGTTCCTTTTTGGCCATGTAATGACAGGTTAAGCAGCATCATTTGAATGGTGAATCTCTCTTGCTGAATAGCCAGCCATGGCCTATACACTGCACATGATGCTGTCATTAAATGGGATGAGGAGGAGGCAGGGAAATGAAGAAGTGAAGTTATACAGATAAGTGACTCGTGGTGAATTGCTCGCTGAGCTCTAATTGGAGTCTTGATATCTGAAGGTTCTACCTCCTTGCTTGGATCGCTTGCTTTTCTGGGGAGCATGGGCCCTCTTTTTGTCCAGACAGGGTCATCATCATCCTGGCTGAATGCTTTGGAAAGCCAGGCCTCAACAGAGGAAGCGGGATTTGCCATTTTATCACCTTCCACTAATCCCACTATTCTGATATTCTTCCTACTCAGTTGGCTTTCTACGGTCCTGAGGTGGAATTTTAAGCCTGTATTTTCTAGTGTTGGAGAAGTAGCTACAATAAGTCCTTTATCTGACCTGGTTATTTTTATGGGGTATTTCATCATCATGCCTCAGCTTGTCAACTCTGTCAAAGCCTGGAAACTCTGGTCTCTGCCCAAGCGTAGACTTGAATGTCCTCGTGTTTAACGACATAGTCACTTTGGCTAACCTTTTCTCCTCTGAATGTTTGTAGGAAGGCCTGCAAAAGTCCCACTGAAGGGGAGCAAGCAGAATTTGGTGTGTGTGTGTGATGTTCACCCGAAGGTGGGCTGAAAACAACAGCTGTTAGAATTTCTGGCCTTATTCTTTAGTAGACAAGATTGGGGCCCTGTTGTGCTAGGCGCACACACACACACACACACACACCCTCTCTCTGCCCCCAAAGAGCTTATAACTGAAATAGACAAAGGAAGCATTGCTATCTCCATTTTACGGAGATTAAGGGACTTACCCAGGTCACGCAGGTTGTGTATGGTTGAACCCAGGTCTCTTAAGATTGAGTTTTATGCCTTAGCCACAATGCCAGGCTTCCTCTGACTTAAACCTCACCCAAGAGGACAGAGGCCACAATAGGCAAGGTGCTTGTCTAGTGCTCCAAACATCAGGTTAAAACACAGTAAACTCCCTGTGACCACAGGCTTAAATGCCAGCAGAACTGACGCAGATTTTCATCCTTCTGCGGTAGGTGAAGGGAATATTATAGAGCCACAGTGTCTTTAGGAGGCAACTTCATATTAGCGCTGTGGAGACATCAAGGACCATATGATCTTTCCATAAGAGCAGGACTTGGGTCCCAGAGTCCCTGTCCCCGATTTCCCCTCCTTCCGCTCCCCCATTGAGGTGGCTGTATTTCAGTGGTTCTGCTTGCACTCTTTGCCCTGAAAGGTGTTACAGAAACAATGGGCCGAATCCTCAGCTGGTGTAACACAGTCCAAAGCATGTAGTTTATTCCTAAGGATTCAACTATTCACTTCTCCACCTGGAAACTGCCCTAAAACATTGCTCTAATAACGTGGCTGGTAAATTTCTATCCAAAAACTCTTTGAGGGAGGGGGGAAAAATGTTGGCAAAATTCTTCCTGGTTGTTTTTTTTTTTCATCAGCTCTTGTTGGTGGATTTCTTTAGCTCTGCACTGTCCTCCAGGACTTGGCTTGATTAGGGACTGCTGGGAGGGGATGTTCGATTTGCCTTCCCCAAGTGAGGGGGAAGAGCAGGGAAGGTTTTAGAAAGAGGCAAAACCACCTAATCCACTCTGCAAACCTCCATGACAGCAGACAGGCGAAGGAAAGGAGAGGGTGAGAGGCAGCAGCTTGCAAAATTAATATAAATGGCCTAATTCCTATGTCAGAGGAGCTGAAACCTTTTGGTTTTATTGCCTTTGGAGGAGGCTTGGGGGTCTGGGCCAGGCTGATCAGATCCGTTGATACAACCCCAGCATCACAGTTGTTGCAAAGACAGACCAAATTGAGCAAACCCCCTGTTGTCCAAAGGCGAACTCCTTTATGCTCAAGGGAGAAAGAAGTGATCAGAGGTTTGCCTGATCCTGAGGTTGGATTGCAATAATCAGAATCCCCGGAGCCTTTAGAGATGGGAAGAGGAAGAAGGCTACCTAGAAACTAACATGAGACAGTGAGAGATTAGAGAGAAAGCATAAAGGAACCTGTTGCAGTGTTGGCATAGCTGCGGCTGGGACTGGGAGACCGGCCTTTGGAATCCCATACACTGGGGCGGCAGTGTCAGGGGCTGGTATAGTTTTCAGATGGATTAACCCTAGGTCCCAGCATTAGCACAGCCATGTCGGAAAGTGCCGAGGGTAGATTTCAGGGAGCTGAGTCCTCGATCTCATGCAGCCTCCAGAAGGAGGCTGAACGTGTGGCTTTCTGGGAGATTAGCCCTCAATCTTGCAGCATCTACTACTTGGATGGTGGCTTCAGAGAGCGGAACGGCTGGCTGTCCACATGCGCGGGGATTAGCTGTTGAGTAACAAAGGAAAGCAGCAACAGAGGGTTTGCTGTTGTGTTCTGAAGGTCGCTGCCTGCTCTGCATGCTGGGTATTTTCTGTCTGGCTATTTTGTTGCCTAAGGCGGAATTCCCAGTGGATGGGGAGGCTTCTCCAGGGTGGATGAACATTGGAGTCACTGCAGCTCTTTATGTGGGAGTCAGGCGGAAATAATTAGGGAGGTGAAAAGGCAGCAGCAGTTGTCATGAGTGGGGGGCCCAAGATACTGCAGGATGCTGTTAATTGCTCCGAGAGAGCCGGAATCAGGTGTTAAATAAATATTGTGGCCTGCCAGCTGGGGGAATGAATTCAGGCTGAGCTTGCTGCTGCCTGGCGAAATGTGCTGCAAAGAGTCTGGCGGGGTCCGGACAATGCATCCAGCAGGAGAGATGGCTAATTTTGTTTTTGCTGGAGGCAATTATGCTTTAAATCTCTCCCTGGGGTGGCAGCTGCTTTGGCTTAAAGATCATATGACCAAACAAGCTGGGCCTTTCTGCTCAGCCAGAGGGATCTGTTGTTTATAGTGACCTAGGTTCCAGCTGGAGGCTGAGCTCCTTTGTCCTTTACCTGGAACATTGTGGGCAGTGGCAGTGCAAGCTTCCCCTCCTCCCCCACACCCACACTCAGGGCGAGAGGGGCTTTTAGTCTGCATGGTTCAGTCTCTGACCAGGCGGCCAGTTGGTCTTATGTGGAACTGTGCCTTGGGCCACACCAGTGGATTACCCAGCTGCTGAGAGGTAGTGACTACTGGCAGTCGATCCACAGCATAGGTGAGGGTAGCCTTAATTTGTACCCAGCTGGCCCTGGCTCCTACAGGAACAGCCAACAACCCCTGTCATGCCACCCTGCCAGTGCTGGAATACCCCTGTCATGGGAGCTCTTGTGGGAGAGTGGGGTAGGCACTAGGGGAATTCCTCTTGGAAGGAGGGTGTATAGCGGCATTGTGACCCCTTGGTGCCCACAAAGGGGCTGTATGGCAATGAAGAATTAATCCCAGAGGCTCATGATCGCCTAGGCCTGAGCCATCCAGACAGCTTTGCTCTGCTGCAGCTAATGATTCTCTGCAGCATGGGTGTAATAACTTGAACCCTGCCCACTCGAGCCCCTCATTCCCCCGCAGGGGACAGTGACTTGGCTCAGAGTACTGCAGCTTCTGCCTGGTGGAGATCTAGCTCTTCCAGGGCCATTTGTTCTATTTAACAGCTTAATTTTTGAGTTGAGTTGATGTGTGTAGAGTTGACGTTGGCTCACCGACTCTTGTATGGCTTTTACAGAGTGCATGCACACCCAGGGCTTACTGCAATTGGTGCTTGTAAAAACAGTGGAAGCAATCATTAATTAGCTTTAACAGCAGGCTAGGGACAGGCAGGGATGGAGATAAGGAGTTATGCTTAGAGGAGAGGCTAAGGGAATTGAACTGGGTGTAATTTACGTGCCATGGACCAGATGAGCTGGGAAATCTTGTGGTCCCCCCATAAACTTACACAGTGCACGTTCCTGAGCTGCTTTTCCTTTCTACCTTCTCTTCCAGCCTCTCAGTGTGTCCATGATGCCACCTTAGGCTGTCAGGTCCAGAGGCCAAATGCAGAACTAGTGTGTGTAGCAGATGGGATGTAGGTTATGTGTTGGTAAGTGGTTATGAGACTTAGGGTTTGTCTTCACTAGCACCGTTAAAGCGCTGCCGTAGCGGCACTTGAGCGTGGCTGTGTAGTTGTGGCACCAGTGCTGGGAGAGAGCTCTCCCAGAACTATAAAAAAAACCCAAAAAACAAAACCTACCCCCACAAGGGGAGTAGCTTCCAGCACTGGTGCACTGTCTACACTGCCACGTTACAGCGCTGAAATGTGCAGTGCTCAGGGGTGTGCTTTTTCACACCCTTGAGCGAGAAAGTGCAGCGCTGTAAAGTGCCAGTCTAGACAAGCGCTTAGAATCAGCTCTGAATATGGCCTAAATTTCTTGCCCTGTATAGTTTGCAGTCTAACTAAAGCCCATATTGCAAGGACATCATCTACAACAATAGATACAAAGAGAGACTCTCTGTCTACAGCCTCACTACATTCCAGGTTCCCCTGGCTCTTTGGTTTTTAAGAGTATTTGATAAAATCAAGATCTGTTCCCTACTTGAAATAATCATTGTCTTCTCCCTGTGACATCATCATTGTTTTTATAGCAACCAGTTGTAAGGTGACAAAGGGAAGATTGTATCTTGGGTGGGGTTGAGGATGCGGAGAGAGACTGCAGAGGCCAATGACTGGTTAAACACAGGTGCTGATTACATGCAGAGAGCCATACCTTAAACCGGATCTTCTCTTCCACCTTTGCCCTGCCTGCATTGAGGAAGTGCCTCTCTATTATCTAGTGAAATTACAGCCAGGCATTAAAACAGCTTAGAAACCGATCCAGAGCACCTTGCGTCCCAGTAATTTAAGAGTTAACTACTCAGCCCTCACTCAAGTCAGCTGGATTCTCTTCTTCTTGGAACATAATCCTCCTGGCTGCATGTTCATGTTCTTGCATGGAATGGATTCTTAATTCTTTGCTTTTTGTTTGCCGCTCTGTGCAAGGACCATGATCAGCAAATATAATCGCAGCGACTGGATCACAGGTCTAGAGATTTGAGAGAATCCTTTGCAAATATTTGCAAGTCTCTGCACTGAACCTTGTGAATATGTTGTGAAACCTAAAGGCTGAACGTAATTGGCAATTTGAGCTTGGATAGCAGACCCAGGACATAAATTGCAAAAGGTTGCTACAAAATACCTACATAAATAGACTTCACTTACAGATGCTTGGATCAATCTCTTCTTTTCTCTCCTTCCCTCTGCCCCAATAGCATGCAAGCTGGTGGAGATGTTAAACTATGATACACTTGACTGACTCCATTCTAGGATCATATCCTTCCCATTAAAAGGTGACCACAGCTAAACACCATTCACGTGGCAAGGTCTAAGCAGTGCCATTTGTCGTAACTGCCCTATGTCTGAGAAGGAGATTGTATTTTTCTAAGGGCAAGCTATTTATTATTAATTTGTTAAACATTGACTGCTCAGAGCCATTCAAAACCCGAGAAAAGAGATGGTCCCAGCCTCAGGGCGCTTGCTGCCTAAATAGATCTATTACATGAATCTGCTGCTAAACAGTAGTATGTGCTAGGGTGAAAGTGACTAAAGAAGAAGTTTGCATACTTTGTCATGCACTAGAAAACAGTCGAGCTGCCTTTTCTGTAAGAAGCTGTGGCTATCCCCCAAAAGGGGTAAGTAACTCTCCAGGGCTGGCAGGTCAGCAGGTCCCACCTCATCCTTCCCAGCCTGCATCTCCTTTTACACCAGGAGGGAGGAGCTGGAGGGAGATTGTGAGATCTGTGGTGTTCTTTAGTAGCTCTTTTTTAAGACTCCCCGTAAGTTTAGTCTTGAGTAGGCGACAGAACACTGGTGTGTTCCTCTAGGCAGAATTCCTCTCATTGGCAGAGAGAGGGTCTATTCTATATAGCTGTGCTGCAAGTCTCTGCTCTCATTTCCATGTGTGTGTGACACACACGCACACACACACACGCACACTGCGCCTCTGCAAAGCTCCTCACTGGATGGGAGCTTCATCAGCTTCCAGCCAGACCAGTTTGGTGACTTGGCTTAACCAAGGGGCAGTGGACAAACACTGCAGCTGGAGGCAGCACATAACTGGAAAAACTGTACCCTAGACAACACCACTCATGTGGGTTTTGCATCTTCCTGAACAGAGGGATGGAGATGGCTGGCTGCTTGCGTTTGCCCCTACTTAGGAACCTGCAGCAGATTGGCTCTGTCCTCCCCTTACTCTTAAAAGACGGATAGTTGCAGGCTGATATCTTCTGGATCTCCTGGCCCTCAGTTCTTGGTGTGTTAGCTAAAGGTCCACAAGCAAGCAACCCCCTCTGATGACTATATTACTTTGGAACTGAGATCTTTCCCCTTCTCAATATCTTCCCAGCCCTGACTGCCTCTGCAGCCAATTCAGACGGTTTCAAAGAAATTAGGCCTTATTATGGGGTGGACGTTCCCCTTCTCAGGCAGGCAATAACCCTCTGACTCTTCTTTTAAGCATTATCCCTCTGTTTTGCTTTGTTTCCCTAATAATTTTACACTTTGTCTCTATTAAACCATGTTCTTAATTTGCAAATTGGGTCACTCGAGGTCCAAGGCCATCTGAATGTTGTTACGTTGGGCCCTGTTATTTGTTGAACTTTCAGTGCTGAGCTTTATTGGTGAATGCGAGACCTCTGGTGCCTGGTGTTATACATGAGCCAGGCCCCCACACTGACCCCTTGGTAACTGAGCTAGAGACGCCCATTTTCATCTCCTTGCTGCTTGTTAGGGTTAGCTAGCTTCTGGCTAATGCACTGTCTTAGTCCTGGCTCTTTAGCGCCTGGGCTGCTAGTCTTTGCATCTATTCAATGCTGCCTGCATTGATAATTTTTTTTTTAAATGAAGTGAATGCTCTACCGGGTGTGATTAGCGCACTAATATTTTGAACATTAATTGGTCTGTGTAGACCCTGCGGGTGTGCTTTAATTTAGTGCTGTTTCAAACAGTACTATGTTAAAACATACTAGAGAACCGTTAGTGCACACCAGCAGGGTCTACACTGACCAATTCCTGCGCAACACATTAGTGCGCTTAAGAAATAACCCTCTCCCACCACCCACATCCAGTAAAGCGCATTACTCCTCTGCCTAGACAAGCCCTTGGTCTTGGCCTCTTTCTTGGTGCAGCTAGCAAGGGCTCTGTTTGTGATGATTTCTCTGGAGTCCTTAGTGAGGAAGGAGATGGGACTTGGTTGTAATGAATCTAAAGAGGATTCAGTATTGCTAGCTTCAAGCATTCAAAAATCACGAATTGAACCCCTCCAAAATTATAAGATTGGCTTAAAAATTATGAAAAAATCTGGCTGCTTTTTCTCTTGCTTTCTGTTTTCTGAGCCTTTAGGGTGCACTTGATTCACATTCTCAGGCTTTTCTGCTCCAGTGTGAGGGCTAGAAACTTGAATTTTTAAATAAAAGGTGAGAGTTTCTTGTAGTAACATGATTCTTGGATCTGAGTCTTTAAGAAAAACAAATACAATGAAAGGGGTCAACACTGAGGATTCCTTCTTGAGGGTACTGGACATGGGCAGACACAGTGCTTCTCTCTGGCTCTGCAGCTGCCTGACCAACTAAACAAAACTTGGGCTGCCTAATGTCACCAGCCACATTCTCTGTAAACCATGACATGGATGAAACAGTTGTGGAAGGAGCTCCTGGCTACACTGCAGTTTCTGTGATGCAACTACCCGTCCACAAGGAACTGGGCTGTGACCTCCAGTTTATTGCAGATAGGCCATCAAACAGCCATTGTACAATGTCCTTATATCTTCCCTGCCTGTGAGAGCCTGTCAATAGTATCTCTGAAGAAGGAGGTAGTTAATCTCCCTAGCTAGGAGCTGGACTATGTTTGTTTTAAATGACTGGACCATTAAACCTGAAGAGGTACCCCAGGCTGCCTTCCCCAGAGCATGGCTGTCAGTGTTAATGGGTACAAGGTTAGTGTCCCTCATAAATCCATCTTGGCTGCTCCCAGAGCCAGTTCTAGGGGCGGGTGAGCAGGACAGTCGCTCTGGGTGCAACTTGCCAACTTCCTGGGGATGTTGTACTGCTGAGCCACTTGGATATATATATATATATATATGTAAAATATGTGCTCTGCTCTGATTGGCTGACTGGAGGCTTTTTCCCCCCTCAGCCACTAAACAATGTCTACGGAGAATCTAGCTCAGGTTAAGTGACTGTCTCATCCGCAGGAGCTTCCATCTTGAATCTCCTCACAGCCCTGCCCCTTTGCAGGCAGACTTTGTATACTGGGAGGTGAAGTACACAAAAACTGGTCTCCTAACTTAACAGGCCAGTTCGTATGTGGGTGTTGGGTGGACTTCTGTGCTTGTATAAGCGATGGTATGTGAATGTGGGTTTGTAGTGCATCTACAAAGGGTGCTGGCTGCCCTGTGCCAGGAAAGGGTTGATCACCCAGGGCACCAAAAATACAAGGGACAGCTAAATGCTGTATATCGGCCTGTGGCAGCTTACAGGCGGGGAAGAGCTGAGATGCCTGCCAGTTTGCCTAGGGAAGCAGTCCTGCTGGAGCTGGCCGTGTGTGTGTGTGTGTGTGTGTGTGTATGTGTGTGTGTGTGTGTGTGTGAGAGAGAGAGAGAGAGAGAGAGTGAGAGTCAGTGGTTCTGACCTCCCTCTGCCTTAACTGAGCTGGGGAGATTATCACATTTGTCCAGCATGAGCAACGAGGAAGTCCCCATGACTATTAGTCCATGTTGCTCAGATTGTGCTGCTAAATTTTGTGTTTCCTTTCTCACTTCAGCCTACTGTGCCTGAGGGCCATGAGCTGTTCTCAACATCTGCAGAGCCAAAGGAGCAGCCCCTCATCCTCAGGACCTCAACACTTGTAGAGGACCCTGCTGTGCCAAGAAGAGCCTTGCTGAAAGGAGCCCACCGCCAGGAAAAGGCCAAAGGCTGCAGCCTCCTGTAGCCCTACCCAGGGTCTCTTGGGTCTCTCTCAAGGTAAGACCCATATTCATTCTCTTTCCTTGGCAAACAGGCCTCCCTGTTCCCCATCTGAGAGCCTCTTGGTTGCCTTGTGTCTTGTCACATCCCTCGCTTCATCTAGGTGGGAGTTTGAGTCCTTTCACTTCAGTGACAGGTGGTGGCCAGGTTTGGCGTGTGTGTCTACAGCTCTGTGATGTGTTGGCCTGTGGCTGCACCATCCAGGACTTGCAGGGGATCATAGAGGGGAGTAGGAAGTGTGTAGATGGGTGAAATCTTCTGTGAACAATGCAGGAATTCCCTTTCTGCTTTGCTTTTTGAAGGGGATAGAATCAGAGCAGAAAGGCCTCCATTTTAACCCATCTTCTCTGTCTGCAAAGTCCAAGCCAGTGCTTATATTTGTGCGCCTTTTAGAGTATCCTTTGATCATAAAATGATGCAAAATCATGGTGAGTGGGCAGGGAACAGCCTGGCTTTGAGCAAGCCCGCAGTAACAGACCAGTGTGATAAGCCCAACCCTCATGTACAGCCCTGCAGTAACAAACCAGAATGCTCAAGTACGCTCCTGTGAGCAACCTGAGAAGAGGATTTTCTATTCTGGGAGCACCAAGAGGCCCAACCCAGATTGTGCTAGGTGCTATACATACACCTAGTAAGAGAGAGCCCCTGCCCTCTAGACAAGACAGATGAAAGGTGGGTGGGGAAACGGGCACAGGGAAAAGTGAAGTGCTCAAGTCTGAAGTTTGTTACTATAGCACCCTAGCCATGGGCCATTGCAGGGAATACAATAAATAAATAAAAGATGAAAAATGACACAACTTCAGAGAACAGATACAAATTAAAACCAGAGGATTAGCCCTTTCCTAAAATTAGTGACCCCTTTCAAATCCCCATGGGAAGGTGAAGTAACTTGCTTGTGATCACGCAGCGGAGGAGTGGCAAATGCAGGAATGCAACACAGACCTTCCGAGTCCTGCACTAGTGCCCTGTCTGCTAGATTACACTGCTTCCCAATAAGAAATGGAGTTCAGCAGCCTTATGATGATGAACCAGTGCATCCAGTCCAGCCCCCATGAACAACTTGACAATACAGTCCCCTGCCCCAGCTTCCTTCAGGTGACCATGCTGGTACAGAAAGGGTTAACAATAAGCAGCAGCTGGGTTAGGACAGAATGAAGCGTAAGCCACTTGGACTCAAATGTTCCTGCATCCCTCTTTGTGCATGTAGTGGTGCTTCCACCACAGCAATCTCCCTCCTCATTAGACCCTAATGAGGCTGGGCTGGGGCTGGGGGGAACGGAATTGTTGTGATTGGTTCAGCTCCACTGAGGTGCTTTCGATATAATTTTCTGCAATTTGTCTCAATAAAGCTCTTGAGAGTTCCCAGAATGAGCCCAGCTTTCTCTCCCCCAGCAGAGGCCTGGAGGGCATAGGAAGAAGCTTTCAGCTGGAGGCGGGCTGGGGGTGCAGTGCAGCTGGAATAGATGGAGAGCATTACCCTGGCATTGTTTGGAGATTAGTAGTGTTGTTCTCCTAGCAAAGGGACACATGCCCCATCATTAAAGCACAGGGTGCTCCCATGTGCTCCTTCTCTCTCTAACCATTTCTCTTCCCTCTCACTTGCTTTCAATTCCTCCTGTCAGCCCTCTGCACTGGGTAGATTTTAGAGGGACTGCTTGCATGCACTTTTGGGGTGCTAATGCCTTGTCTTCATGAGGAAAAAGGGGTGTTCTTAACTCAAGGCAAAATCCAGGCAGTTAACAATACTTAGCAGTTTGAGATTCATAGATTCATAGATTGTAGGGCTGGAAGGGACCTCAAGAGGTCATCGAGTCCAGTCCCCTGCCCTCATGGCAGGACCAAATACTGGATAAAGACTGTTTTCCTGCCATAGATGGTTGTTAGCCTATAGGCAATCTAGTCTTCTAACTCGACTTGGTAACTTGTGTGCAAACTGCTGTCTTCACTAGGATTTTACCTAGAGTTAAGAACACCCTGTTTTTTTTTTCTCCCTAGTGCCCATCCGTCACAGTGCAGCCAGGGTGCCCAGTGCATTTATAGCTCAGCCCAGCTGCTTGTTCTGAGGGATGGCAGAGCAGATTCACCTAGCCACCCCTTGGGCAGCCCAGCAGTTACTATATGCTGCTGAGCTGCCTTGGTTTGATGCTGGGCTGCGTGTGCTCATGCAGGGTGCACTGTAGAGGGGAGCATGAAGGGGAGCTTCTCTGGGTCTGGTGTTGTGGGGAGCCTGAAGCTGCTACCTTCTAACTGCGAGTGTGATTCTCCATGGCTGAGCCCCTTGTGTCATCGCTTGCAACAGTACAAAGCAGCAGAGAGTTCCCCAGACAGGCTGTGCAGAAGCTCCTCCTCCGAGGAGGAAGTGATGACACCAGCTGCAAGGCAGTGGAGAAATAGGCCCCGAGAGGCTGACCGGGAGGAAAGCTTTCGACAGCGGTGCATGTGTGTGTGTATGACCCGTGGATGGTTAGGAACATAGGGATTACTAGACTGGATCACACCCTTGATCCACCTCATGCAGCATCCTGTCTCCAGCAATGGCCAGCACCACATGTTTCAGCAGGGTTTTGTGCACCTTCCTCTGTTGGCAGATGTGGGATGGTCTACCCCCAGGAAGGTCTCGCCTAATCCTTTGTAGTTAGGGACTGGATTAAACTGTGAAGCAGGGTGTATTATTTATATTCCTTCCAAAAACTCTGGTCACATTAACAATCCTAAATCTGGATAGTCTCGTTATCCACTTCTGTGTCCAGTCCCTCTCTGAGGGATTATTACTGTCCACACACATCTTACAGAGACAGTATCTGAATATATCTCTGTGTGGAAGCTGCAAAATCACCTTTGATTTCTGTGTTAAGGCAGATAACTGACTGATTTACAGCTCCAGATCTGTCATGCATAGAGAAGGGATTTGGGAAAAGTGCTTCATGAGCTTGTGCAGTGGGACAGTGAGGGCCATGGAAAAAACATGGGATAAAATCCTTGCAAAGTATACAGCTTATCCCCTGCTGCTAGCCAATACATATCTACTCGGCATAGTATTACTGGAAATGTTGGGAAGAGAAATTAACTGAATGTAGTACTATACTCTCTCCACAGTTCTGTTCACCCAGGTCCAATATCTCATGACCCCTTGGATTAGCTGAAGTAAATTTTGTCTTAAGTAGATAAGAAAACTGCCAGGATCAGGACATATGGGTGTCTTACCATAGCAACAGGAAGGGAGGTTTTCTTACAAGCCAGTACTGGAATGTCCTAAAGGAGAAGGACAAGACATAGGATTGTTCAACCCTGGTACAAAGCTAGAAGGTGCCTTTGTGCCCCTTCATCTGTGAAATGCATGTGTTCAGCGCAAAGAGATAAGGGGTGCATCACAGAAACAGGAAAACAAGGGAGAAAGCTCACAGGTTAAATCTAGTTTCAGATGAGGCACATGGTACCTTTTCACATGTAAACAGGATGGGTGTAAGAAGGATGTGGGATCAGGATTATTATTTATTGTACAAATTGCAGTGCTGGCTAGGCTTTGACTGAGGGCAGTGTGCTAGGTGCTGTGCCAGCACATAGTGAGAGACTATCCTTACCTCAGAATAGATAAGCTGGGAAGCAGAGGGAGGGAGAGGTGGAATGACTTGCCCACAGTCACTCAACAGCAGGATTCAGGGGGCCTGGGGCAAAGTGAGGGAGCTGTGGCACTTGTACTCATCTGGCAGCAGTCCTGGTCTTTGGCAGCATTTCAGCATCGGGGGGGGGCCCTTCAGTCGCTCTGCGTCTTCGGCAGCACTGGAGGGCCCCCCGCTGCCGAAATGCCGCCAAAGACCCGGACCGCCGCCGGGCCAGGGCTCGTGGGGCCCCTGTGGTTCCTGGGGCAAATTGCCCCACTTGCCCCCACTCCCATTTGGCCTTGCTCAACAGGTCAGAGGCAGAGCCACCCACGTGTGTGAGTTTTGGGAAGAACAAGGTCTCGGCTCTGCCACTGCTAGATGGCCCACCAAGAATCGCCATCAGCTGTTCTGGCCTGGGCTGATACAGGAGGAAGGACTCTGTTCCTCCAGCCCAGCCCTTCCTGGCCGTCAGGTGGATGGTGAGAGCAGTTCAGTGCAAAGTCTGGGAGCTCGCCTCGTCTCTGAACATGCCCAGAAACCCTGGCTGGGAGTGGGGAGATCAGGGCTCCTCCAGGCCTGTCCTGTCTGAGAGGGATTGGCAGCTGGAGTGAGTAGGGGTGAGCTGACTGCCCATCTGAACCTGGAGTTTCCCAGGATTGTCTGTCGGCAGACAGCCAGGGGATCACAGCTTCTCCAGGTCTGGCCTTCGCCAGCAGTCCTCTTCTACCTCTTCCCCTTTCTCTGTGATGAGGCTGGTTTTTTAAGAGTTATTTGACTCTTCTGCATTGCACCTTCCAGCCAAATGGCTTTTAAATTAAACCCTTTGCTAACTCGTTAAGCCCCTGTCCAGGTCACTTCCTGTGTGTGTGATTTATAGACCTGCTTTTAACATTTATTAACTGCTAAATCATTGTGGCTGGTCAATTGGAATCCTTCCCATTAGCTGCCCTGAGTGGCAGCTGGATGCCGGCCTTCTCCTGGAGTCTAGGGAAGGCTGAGGTGGGTTCTTTTTCAGTAGATGTCGGTCCATCTGCACTCATTCAGTCGCATGTTGCTCAGAGATGGACTGGAGCAGGAGAGGAAAAAAGGGGGAGGTGGAAAGCGGGTGGGGTGCTGTCATAAACAGATAGTTAAGGGTTAATGTCTCTTTTACCTGTAAAGGGTTAAGAAGCTCAGTAAACCTGGCTGACACCTGACCAGAGGACCAATAGGGAGACAAGATACTTTCAAATCTTGGTGGAGGGAAGTCTTTTGTTTGTGCTCTTTGTGTTGTTGTTTGCTCTCAGGACTGAGAGGACAGGACATCAATCCAGGCTCTCCAAATCTTTCTGAACCAGTCTCTCATGTTTCAAACTTGTAATTAGCCAGGCAAGGAGTGTTAGTCTTATGTTTGTTTTCTCAACTTGTAAATGTTTCTTTTTGCTGGAAGGATTTTACCTCTGTTTGCTGTAACTTTAAACCTAAGGCTAGGGTGGATCCCTCTGGTCTATAGGAATCTGATTACCCTGTAAAGTATTTTCCATCTTGATTTTACAAAGATAATTTTAACCTTTTCTTTCTTTAATTAAAAGCTTTCTTTTTAAGAACCTGATTGATTTTTCCTTGTTTTAAGATCCAAGGGGATTGGATCTGGACTCACCAGGGATTGGTGGGGGGAATAGGAGGGGGGATAGTTAATTTCCCCTTGTTTTAAGATGCAAGGGGTTTGGATCTGTGTTCACCAGGGAACTGGTGAAGTACCTCAAGGCAACCCAGGGAGGGGAAAGTTTTGGGGGGACAGAAAGTGCCCCAGACACTGAAATTCTAGGTGGTGGCAGTATTACCAGATCTAAGCTAGTAATTAAGCTTGGAAGGGTCCATGCAGGTCCCCCACATCTGTACCCTAAAGTTCAGAGTGGGGAAAAAACCTTGACGGGCAGAGAAGGCTTCTGATAAAAGATGGAGAATAGAAAAATGAAAAGATTTAATGAGGGGAAGATCAGACAAAGGGACTGGAGAGAAACAGCAAGGAAAGAGGACCCTAAATAACACCTGGGGAGGTGACTTATCACACACCTTCAATGCATTCTTCTAGGGTCCTATGCCCTATAATGCAGGTCAGGAATTGTGCCTTCATAAGGGACTACAAGTGAGGGTCAGAACCCCAGAGTTTGGGACTGGATCAAAATGTCCCCAAAAGGGGTGTCTCCATCTGGGGATTTTGGTGTAAGCCCAGCTCCATAAGTCCAGGAGTCAGGATGAGACTGTTTCCAGAGCCTGAGAGCACAGCAGAGTTCAACTCTATCCGACTCTCTGTGACCTTGAGCCTCTCCCCATCCATACAGTGAGGAGACTAGCGCTGCCCTACCTCCCTGGGGTACGAGAGGGTAAATACGCTAGACATTATGAGCTGCTCTGAGGCTGCGGGAATGGGGACCAGATAAATACCTTAGATAAATGGATGGTAGTTTGGACAAGTGGCGAAGACTTCAGATTGCTGAGGGATGAGGGAGAAATCCTAATTAGAGGTAAAAAACTGGTATGTGAGATGCCAGCATTAGGAGCAACTTTGATTTATTTCTGGGTTTGTCCTTTTCTTGTGTGTGCACTTGGTGCTTTCATTCGATAGGACTCGGCTGTGGTTTTTGCTGCACAATCAGGAGTAATGAGCACTCCCAGAAGATAAATTACATCTTAAGCACAGTCTCGCAGTGCAAAATAAACAGTTCCCTAGTGTTGGAGCTGCCTCCTCATCAGTGATCTCCGTCTTCCCTGAACTTGCCAATCCTATCCCATCCTGGCTGGGGTGAGTGTCTGATGGGAGGTGGGCCATGTGGAATGTTGAGTGTTGAGTTCAAGGGCATTGATGAGAAATGCATTCTCAAACGAAGGCTGAAATAGTCCAGCTCCTCAATGCAGAGCCGTGGGAGTCACCTCGCCAGCTGTTGTGCCATTTTCGAGGCCTATCCATGCTGCCTCTTTGAAATTGGCTTAATGATTCTAACTCACTTAAAATCAGGCAGCCGGGTTCATACCTCAGCATGGGGTTTTGCAAAGCTTGTTCCAGACCGTGTCTGAATCATGCTATGATCTACAACCTCAGACACAGCTCTGATTTAAAGTGACTCACTGTCCCTCTGTGACCCACCTTGGAGCTGTAACTGGGCCATCATTGGGACTTCAACCTGCGACTTTTGATAGTGGAGCTAAAAGACTAGTTGGACTACTGTAGCAAGCTCTCAAACCTCTGGTATGAACTACCAGTAGAGGGCAGCAAATTCTCCTTGCTCTCCTAGGATTGGTGTGGGATCCTGTCCATTAGGTTAGCTCAACTGAGCTAATTTAAACACACTTGGAAATGCCCCTCCACACCTATACAGACACAGCTTGGCATATTTACAATGGTGTCAGCTGATTGCATTGTTACTTAGGTGAATGTTAAGAGACTGAGCTAAGAGGATTTGGGGGCCCTCCCTGGAGTCTAGGCAGAGTCCTAGTGGATCTGAAATCCATACTCCTCCGGTTCCTCAGGGTGTAGTGTGAATCTAATGCCCTTGGCTCTGGAAGTGATCTTGGTAACACACTAGTTGCCACAACCACTTTTACGTTCCCCAGTGGGGATGAGGTTTTAAATCGGCAACCCAGCCTGGATGTGTTAGACCCCTGCAGTGCCCATAGGGACTACAACCCTCGGATTAAACGGTGGCTGTCACTGTTGTCATACACACAACTAAAAGAGAATTTATCTAGCAGCAAAGCCAGTATCTTAAAGCCACTGGTTCTGATGTACCCGTGATTTGCTGAGAATCCCGCATCTCCTTTATCGCTTTCCCGTCTGTCTCTCTCGCTGAAATCCCAAAGCAAAGACTAGAAACTTGCTTGCAAAGGGTTTTTTTTTTTTTTTTTATGTTTCATAGGTTGATGATAAATCTGTATGCAAACACTAGCATGCACAGGATTGCAGCTAGAAAGCCAATTAGCACACACAGACCTCAGCTGGAGCATGTATGGAGCATTGCCTTACCAAACACAGTGTAGTGATCTGGCCAGTATGAAATGGTGCAATATAGTGTGAAACTAGATACCCCTTAAACTATAGGGAAAGGTGATGTACTTACTGGCTGTAAAGGAGTCTGCAGTTGACAGCAGCTCCAGCCTTTCCCAGCAGGGAATGGTACAGCAGTGCTAGGCACGAGGGGATTCCGAGCTCTGGCAGCCCCCAGCTTCTTGTTGTAGGAGGAGGCAGTCTAGCCAAGTGGATAGAGCACTGGACTGGGGCTGCATCCCCAGCCTCTCCGAGCAGGAGGTGCTATAGGAGAGAGTGATACATCAGGAAGGAAATCTCAGCTGACCCTGGCTGTATATTGGGTCTATGTTGAGCTTGGATGTTTTGTAGCTAGTGTCAAAGAACTGTTAAACTGTGAATAATGTGACAGTTTTTTTTGGCAGGAGTTCAAAGTGTTGAGGGGGGAAGATGTGTGGATGGGTGGGGGTAAATTAAAAAATAACCTGAAAAAACTCCAGCAGAATATATTACTCAATTCTCCCCAGACATTTTTAAGTTGGGGTTAAAAAGAAAACAACTTCCCAATTAAAGAATTTTTATTTGTAACATGCCTTGGGGGGACTTTCTAAATCAAGAGACTCTTCTGAATAATAAAAGTTTTTTCTATTCAGGAGAATGGAGGGACTGAGGCAACAAGTGGAAGAGGAGCTTGGAAAGAGAAGAGGAGGAGGAAAGCTGGGCTGTTGTGATGGAGGGGAGAGTGTGATATTCTATTCGTCGGAGCGCTTCTCTTCCCTGCTTTGAGAAATTTCTCATTTGACAGCCTCAGCCTGTCTTTGTTCTCTTGGCTGGTGCAGTGTGCGTGTCTGAGGCGGGATTTCATCGCCAGGGTTGCATTCACTGTGGAGATGTTTTACATCTAGCAAATGAAACTGGTAAATGCTGATCCTGGGAGAGGGGGAGTGGAGCCGGGCTGATGGCTCAGCTGATATTTTAGCTCCTACCAGCTGTCTGAGGTAACTCCCAGAATATCTCCCTCCAGATCAAAGTGGATCTGGGCAGTTAGATTATAGAGGACAAAGTCTTTCTTCCCCCCGACTCTCACCGCTGCAGGTGCTTGCTGAAATGCATGGCCTGGCTGACAAAGTGCTTGGATGACCAAGATCCTAGCAATGCTGTTTATAATCAGGCTCAAGCAAATGCAGGTCCGTGCAGTCAAGGGCCACTGGTTCCCTGATGGTGATACTCAACAGAAGGAAGAATGGGTCTTGTAGGCAGGGTTTTCTGTAGCATGCATCTGGCAGTAGTGTTCAGCCTCATTCACATGAAGCCAGTAGACATACTAGAGGCTTGAACCTGTGCAGTTCTGAGTGCCTCTTGCATTGTTCTGTTCAGCCTCTGAACCCTCCCTGCATCACAGCTTGGCCCCAAGAGCTGCAGTCACTTCAGTTCAGGGCATGCAGGACAGAGTTCAGAGTTCCAAGGAGAATACAGCCTGCTTGGAAGATGCCTGTTGCTTACTTTCTGTACAAGGCCAGTTTACCAATGGGTAAACCGAGGCACTGAGAGGCTTATGTAACTTGTCTAGGGGGTTAAGATGAGATGTTGTAAATGTGTTCTAATTCTGGTTCTCCCTTTTGGGAATGGGGACAGTGCACTTGCCCTCTCTGAGCCTCAGTTTCCCCATTGGTAAAAAGGGGGTATAAAAGGAGAGTTAGGGCCCTTCTGTTGACCCACCTTGTTAGTAGGAGTTCAACCACATGTAAAATCTGGACCACCTAGTGCTCAGCCCTATGCTTGATACACCAGCACAGGTGGCCGGTGCCTTTTCACACACCCCTTGCAACTGGACATGCATTTTGTCTGACAGGAAGTTCCACTTCCTCCAAAAATGTCTCCATCTTGAAGGATTCGTAAACTCCAAACCAAGCACTTTGTCCCTGAAGACACTGCTGTGACAGCTGCTTGGCCTGCTCCCTGCAGCCACAGGGCTTTGGTCTGTGCCACTGGGAGCTGGGAGAGAGGCCTCCCAGCTGGCTGTGCTGTGCTGAGCCCTCTTGTAAGAGCTATGGACACACCCAAGCTCTCCAGCTGAGGTTTTTCCTCTCAGCCTGCCTCTCAGCCTGCACTGAATTCTGGGATATAGAGCGGGTCAGCATGGTGCCCTAGCCAGAGTAAGCAGTGCGTGTTGATCCCAGGGGGTGGCATGAAAAGTGAGGAGAGGGAGCAAAACCTCATACAAAAGCCATGTGAGAGAAGCAAGAGAGAGATGGGAAGGACACTTGATGGTGTAAAAAGATGAAACTGCACTGGAATCAAAGGAGCTGTGCCCACGTAGGCCCACAGAGCATTTGAACTGGAGAGTGGTATGGCTGAGAGGGCCATATGACGTCAACTAGCTATGGTGTGTAGGTAGCCTCATTAATAGGGCCCTACCAAATTCACGGCCATGAAAAGTGCATCACAGACCATGAAATCTGGTCTCCCCCCATTAAATCTGGTCTTTTGTGTGCTTTTACCCTATACTATACAGATGTCATGCATGGGAGCCCAGTGTTTCTCAAACTGGGGCTCCTGACCCAAAAGGGAGTTGCAGGGGGGTCACAAAATTATGTTAGGGGATCATGGTATAGCCATCCTTACCTCTGTGCTGACTTCAGAGCTGGGTGGCAATACCATACCTGCTACCCTTACTTCTGCGCTGCTGCTGCTGCCAGCAATTCTGCTTTCAGAGCTGGGCTCCCAGCCAGCAGCCGCCACTCTCCAGCTGCTCAGCTCTGAAGACTCTGACGGCAGCGCCACTGCCAGCAGCAATGCAGAAGTAAGAGTAGCAATACCACAACCCCCGCTACAATAACCTAGCAAGACCCCCCAGCTCCTTTTTGGGTCAGGATCCCTACAATGACAGGATCCCTACACCATGACATTTCAGTTTTAAATAGCTGAAATCATGAAATGTTTCATTTCAAAACTCCTGTGACCGTGAAATGGACTGTGAATTTGGTAGGGCCCTACTCACTGATGTTAAGGCTACAGGGGATCCTTATGATCATCTAGTTTGACCTCCTGCAGAATACAGGCCAGAGAACTGAACCCAGTGCCCAAGGTCGCCCGGCAGGCCAGTGGCAAAATGAGGAATAGAACTCAGGCTATTGCTCTATAACCTGGGCCATGCTGCGTGAACTTAGCTGGCTGTATTCCCACATCCCCTGGTCCCCAAATGTTGACACACCTGTCCTGCTACCGCTCTGGCATGACTGTCCAGCCTGCTTCAGCAGTGCCAGAGTCCGTTGCGTGCAGTAAGTTGCCATACATGCTCCCTTTTGTTTTATTTTTTTGTTGTTTTTTCTTCCCTCCTTCCTTTCTTTTAATATTACTGCAATGTGCCCTAGAATCTCAAGGTCATTCAAGGTGACTGGAGCGATTAATGAGTTTGCTGTCCTCTGTTTGTGTGCTTTGTGTGTGTTTTATATAGACTGCACCTGTGTGTCTTTTTCTCCACCTTTCTCTCCTTTCCTTTTATTTTCTTGTCCTACTTTTCAAATCAAACTGCTGCCAGTGCTCCAGTAAATAAATTGAATTCTGAGAGACTGGCCTCTTCTAAAGGTCAACTGACTTCACCAGCAGCTCTCCTTGAGCATGGGGCGTGTGTGTTTGGAACACTAATTATGACGAGTCACATGGTGTGTGTGTTTGAGATGGTGGGTGATAGATGGAGTGAGACGACTTGAGCAAAGTGGTAAAGAGCCTTAGCAGAGATCTGGTGTGGACATGAACCTCAGGGCCACACAGCTCAGGAAGGGAGAGACAAAAGGTGGCTCTGTGCCACCTCTGCAGCACCTTGGCATGTGGGGACAGTCTCATCCCTGATGGAAATTAGAGATGCCTCAGGGCTGCTCCAACCTTTGCTCAGCCACTTATGGCCTCAAGGGGACATTTTAGCAGCAGAGAACAACCAGAGCACAGTGGTGTTCCAGCTACATCCTCTATAGCAGGGGAGACTGTGACATGGGTTGGCAACAAGTCTACACCCCTTGAGGATTTCCCCTCTGGAGGGAAAATTCCTGTGTGGCTGGTGAATGCTGGCTTTCCTCCTACTCTGTACTGCTGGAGTTTCACAAAGCTCCCGTGGAATGGAGATGTCACTCTCACCCTTCCAGGTGAAGCTGGAACATGCAATAAACGCCTCTCCCATCGGCTGCTAACCCCCATCGGACTTCCATAGCTGGAGACACAAATCTACATGCAGAGATGCTTGTGCTTTTTTTTCCTCCTGCATATCTGCTCTCCTTTAGAGGTGCAGAAGCTTGGAGTTGGGGCGGGGGGGGGGTGCATGACAGCTGGACTTATGAGGTATCTTGTAAACAGGTGGGTTATTTTATGCATCACTGCAAACAGCTATGGCATGAGCTCTAATACTAGGTATAAATCAGTTGAGGAATACCTCGGGCTTAGCTGGGATAGGGCCAAGAAAGGGGGGAAGATCCTGAGATGATTTAAATAGGAAGATTCTTCCTTCTTTTCTAATGGAAATTATATGCAAAAAAACTATGTTGATGTAACAGTAATACTGCAGACTTGACCACAAATGAGTAAGGAAGGGAAGGGGGTGAATTAAGGTTCACATGGTAACTCACAAATTGTATGCATGGGGCCCAATTGTGCTCTCTCAGCACTGCAAGCCAACTGGAGTCAACAGTTTTTACACCAGTGTCAACTCGGCTTGAGCAGGTTCAGAAATGGGTCTACTGTTTTGTATGTAGGTTACCACTAAGAGTCTAATTAGTGAGAAAAGCTCTCTCTGGGAAATGTGGGTAAGTTAAAGTTGCTGTGAGAAGTAACTCATTATTGTGACTTTTGGGCATTTGAATTTGTCGCCATTACGCAACATTATTCTAGGGTTTTTACGTATCACATGCAGAGTGTAATTTAAGACTTCTACTGGAAACTCAGCATTTTTGGAAAGAGGCACCAAATTATCAGTTTTTCTGCTTCGTTATCTTGGAGCGTCAGGGATTTTTATAAGAGTGGCAGTAAGCCTTTGTTGTGTTCTCTGTACAATAGGCTGTCCTCCTTGAATAGAATAGTCTGTCTATTTCTTCTGCTCTAGGTAATCCAGTCCTAGTGGTGGTCATTTATCCTTGCACTGTCTTTTCTTCAACCGAAAGAAAGGGAGAGATAAGTAACTGAGAGCATGTCTGACTGTTTCAGTTCCTCAAGAACAGTGCCCCTTCCTCCATGCATTATAATAAAAGATTTCTGGCCATCCTTAAAGGAATAATCATTCACACCATCCCTGATGAATGTGTG
Organism: Gopherus evgoodei; assembly: GCF_007399415.2. NCBI lineage: Eukaryota > Metazoa > Chordata > Testudines > Testudinidae > Gopherus > Gopherus evgoodei. Next base: position 37,943,412 of record NC_044331.1, on the reverse strand, counting down.
GGCTTTGTGGTTATTACCCAGATTTTGTAATGAGCACAATGGTTCTGTGACTACTGTATTGATGGCACAATGAAATCCTTCCAGTAGGCATCAAAAAAATGCTGATGATTGTGAATACGCCACCATAGGACTTGCCTAAAGGAGCCAGCGTTCTCTTCGTACGCTTTCAGAAGGCTGGTGTTCAGATGCTGCTACCAGCTTCCCCTCTCCTTCCTTTGTCTTGATGGGCTGGGTCGTGTGTCTTGGTCAGCTAGTCGGATCTGAAGAGGTTAATGTCTGCTCACTGGTACCTTGTGCCATGGGCTCTTCAGACAGATGGGGAGCTGACTAGAGACTTGCCCAGCGGCACTCAGGAAGTTTGTGGCAGGGCAGGGAATGGAAGCCATGTCTCACGGGTTCCAGCTAGCCAATCCTTCCTCCACAAGGTCTGTCCTGACCACTTGTGGGCATTAAAGTTTCCACAGCACTTTCCAGAAGAAATAGGATTGCTAGTGCCAGTGTTCTGGCCAAATTTCAGCCTTAGTAGCATGCTTTATCCTTCAACCACCCAATCCCATGGTGTGGAACTGAGATCTCAAAAGGAGGAGCATTGAGTAACATGTCCCCATTTGCAAGGGATACAGTAATGGGATCTCTTTCCCTGCAATGGGTTCCTCTCCCCCTGTATCACTACTACTGCTCCATCTCTCGCCCTCTTTCCATTACTTTCCAGTCTCTCCTCCTCTCTTCCTTCACATTCTCCAGTATCCTTTTCCTTTCCAACATAACTCCCGTATCTATGCACCTCCTCAGTGATTCAAAGCAGTGGAAATGCAGGTTAAATTCTCCTTGGTGTGTGCTCTGACCATGCTTCCATTTTTATTTCTAGAGGCAAAAATCTCCCAAATTTTTTATTTCACTGTCAAACCCTCCTGTGACTCCATGGCAACTCACTTTATTCTGATCACTCCAGCTTGATCATTAAGGGTCAGATACTGAATACCACCTTAGCCTGCAATTAGTCCCATTGATTTCAACGGAATTACTCGTAGAGGAGGCTGCAACTCACTGTGAGCAATGGAATTGCAATCTGTTGCTAAGAATAAATGCCAATTAATTAAATCGACGTCTGCTCGGAGTGAGAACCTGAAGACACTGAGATTAATTTATAAGAAACATGAAATGTTTAACTAATAAACAAGAGCCTGCTAAGCTCTATATTAATTTAACCTAATGAAGTCCTGTAATAATCTATGATAAATGAGGAAAGCTCCCAGAACATGAGCAGGGAAAAGCTGCAGTTGGGTGTCATGATAAATTATTAGTTAATAGTGAGAATAATTCATAACCCCTAAGAACAACAGAAAAGAAACATCACAGATTGTTTGTTTATTTAATAAACTAATCGATAGTGGAGCCCCATGTATCTTAATTCAAGTTAGATTTACCTTTACGACAATAAATGGATTTTTCCTGAGAATAATCATACCCGTTAATATCATTTTTCCCCTCTTAAGCCTGGATAATGGGAGGAATTATACTCTTTCCAATCAGATGCATTTTCTTTCTTACCACACACACACACACACAATTTTCATCTTGCTTCTTCCGAAAGGCAGCAAAGAGGTTTATCTAAGGAAAATGGGCTTAGGGATACAGAGCCATTCTGAACAGAGTGTGTGAGAGCTCTGAGGATCGTCTAAAGTAATGAACGGTTTCCAACCTGCACGTCTGTGGCAGGTGCCCTAGGTCAGATTTATGCTTCTAATATTGCCATTAACCTCTTCTGTAGTAATACAAAACATTATACATGTAGCCCACTTCATCCAGAAAGTCCCAAAGTGCTTTAGAGCAGTGGTTCTCCACCAGGGGTACTTGTACCCCTGGGGTTGTGCAGAGGTCTTCCAGGGGGTGCATCAACTCATTTAGATATTTGCCTAGTTTTACAACAGGCTACATAAAAAGCACTAGTGAAGGCAGCACAAACTAAAATTTCGTACAGATAGTGGCTTGTTTATACTACTCTATACTGTACACTGAAATATAAGGACAATATTTATATTCCAATTGATTTATATTTATATGGTAAAAATGAGAAAGTAAGCAATTTTTCAGTAATAGTGTGCTGTGACATTTTTGCATTTTTATGTCTGATTTGGTAAACAAGTAGTTTTTAAGTGAGGTAAAATTTGGAGGTCCACAAGACAAATCAGCCTCCTAAAAGAGGTACAGTAGTCAGGAAAGGTTGAGATGGTTAGAGGCTCTGTGTGTGCGTACATGCAGGATCAATTGGTTTTCACCAGAAAGATGCATCAGAGTTTAGAAGTGAAGGACTCCTCCCCAGGAAACTGCAGGGGTAGCTTGAAAGAGATGGGATGGATTCCCCTGTGACACCAGAGTGGACGACCATTGTTTTACAAAAAGCAGCTGGGGGTATCTCATGATCACCCAAATGCTAAGGGAAGCCGAGTTTAAAGACTGTAGATCAGATCCTCAGCTGCTACAAATCAGCTTAGCTCTGACTTCAGTGGAATGCTGTGTCAATGTACAGCAAACGGGGTTTGGGCCATGCATCTTCAGTGGAACAGTGCCACCCTGGCCATGCCTCAGCATTAGTTTAGAATAGTGAACACCCAAGAGAGAAGAGGTTTCCCAGCACCGTTTATTGTTTGCAGGCCCCTGGGTTTTCCTTTGAAGTCTGCCAGGCCCAGTCTGTGTAGCTTCTAAGTTATGATGGGACCCTGGTCTGAGTGCGCTCTGTGGGAAAGCCACAGTGTTTAAAAGGGGGATCAGTTGTTGAGTCCCATGGGGGTTAAATTGTGAAGAGTGAGCAGTCCAGTATTCTATAATTCCCTCCCTTTCAGTCCCCTTGGCCTTTCCCTAAAGAGATCTAGTCACTCCTCTTTAGGATCCCCTATGAGAGGAATCTCTCACCCTTTGGAGTAGAAATGGACCTGAGCAGCAGAATTTGGATCCATCTCTTGAGCGCTGCAGTGTTCTATGGGGCTTGGATCTGGGTTTGCATCCAAATGCATGAGACCCTTAAAATTGATGGAGTTTATTGATTTACACCAGAGGAGGATCTACAATTCATGTAGCCCTGGAGGCCGCTACTTGCGCTGTAAATCAAAATACCCAGAAAAATTCAGTCCAAATAAAAGCATCTAAAAATAATCTGCTAGGATCAAACTGTGAGCACCTTTTTAAGCACAAAAGTTCTGAGCCTGCAGTTTTTCTTGCCCATTGTTTAATGTAGACACATGTCTGGAAGTTATCCTGTCTAGCCATCAAATCTGAATTTGCAAAATTCAGTCATGGAAACTGATGGGCTCAGAAATGTCTTTGTGCAAAAGTAAACCTGTGGGTCACAGACTGGAGGTCAGGCTGCTTCCAACATTTGGGGTGAGAGCTTCACTCTTACCCCAGCCATGGTTGCAGCATAAAGTCCTAAAAACCCCAGCATCACCCAGAGAAGGCCCTGTGGGAGATACCTGTGAGGTTGTCTTTTGAGGATCCCTTCACAAGCCATGTCATAGAGGTGTGCTGGGGGTGAGTCAGACTGGGCAACAACGTACAGCACTGCCACCTGTAGGGCAGGCTGGGGACACTGGAAGCTAGACAGGAAGAGGGTTGTCTAAGCTACACTGGGGCCTGCTGAGCAGCCCAGTGTGGAGAAGCAGCAAAGCCACCTTAGACTCTCCCCATTTCCTTTGGGCTGAGAGCTCTATGCTGCCCCTCGGGAAGGCACAACAGCCAACACCTCACCCTTGGCCTCATCACCTCTCCCCTTCTGAGGCAGGAGAAGCCTGTGTCACCCTGGAGTGATTCTTGGACGGGTGGGAAGGGGGTTGGCCAACAGAGAGACTGGTAGCTTGAGGCCAACTGCGGCTGGTTGTCCATATATTTCCTGGGTTGGAATTGATTAATACAGTTAATAGACACCTATGATGAGATCATTCCTGTCCTGAAGTGTGGGAGAGGGATCCCTATACAAGAGAGGGGATAAGGGTGATGGTTGGGACATATCTTTTTCGTGCCATGTTTTGTGTGTCTTATTTAAACCATCGCTAACTGCTGCTCTGCTTAGCCACTGCAATAGCCTCCTCTTGTTGTGTTTTTCCTGCATGTGTCTCTTGCACTTGTAAATGACACCTGCCCTTTTACATCCTATGCTGTCAGCAGCATGGCGCTAGCCCATGCCTGCCATCTGCTCTAATGCAAATCCTGCCCCGTGTTATAGCTCTCCTCCCTGGCAAATGCTGATCCAATTAGTTCCTGCCCAGCAAAACAGAAGCATGGCTGAAACATTCCTGTCTAAACTAAGATTGTACATACTGTCCCATTGCTCTGCTTGCCCAGGTAGACATTCAGGACTTTCTGTCTCTGTGGATTCATCCCCATCATGTCAGTGCTGTTCTTATGTGGAATGTGTTCCCTTATTTGATGCCGTGCCTAGATTTTCTTATCCATCTTATTCTTCTGTCCATCGCTGTCTCTATTGCATATTCATTACAATGCCCAGAGGCTTCTCCAAGCTCAATGTGTGTTGAATTACTGCTCATCTATATCTCCCAATGTCCTCATACTCATAACCATGAGGCCCATATTACCCATGTGCACATCTGTCAGGCTGCATATTCCTCGGCTGTTTCCAGGGATACATAAAATTGCCTGTGTGTTTATGACATTACCAACAACTCCGTCCCTTCTTTCATCCCCCCACTCTCCCCGAGTCCGAGCCGTTGCCTCTCTTTATGAGGATTGATATTTGGGCTGTAAATATTTTAGAGCCTCATCTTGCAATCATGTCTGTGTGTGTGCATACATTCTTATCTGACAACAGATGTTGTTGGAGCTCTCTCTCCATAGGAAATGCTGCACATTTGTTTGTCTTTTTCCTGCTCCACTCCCCCCTTTGTGTGTGTGTGTGTGTGTGTGTGTGTGTGTCTGTAAAGTGCTGACCATTTGTGTTGGAGAGGAGGGAATTGACAATCTAAATAACAAAACCATGCAGGGGATGTATATGAGTTGCTCAACCCATGAAGGAACCTGTGAGCCTCACCTTAAAAGAAGGTCCTGTGACTTAGTTTTCATCAAAGAATCCCTCCTCTGGCCCAGAGCATTGCATGATCCTTGCTGATTTATGTTCAGCTAGATTCCCCCCGTTCAGCAGCAAAGAGTGTAGGGCTAATCCTAATCCCCAGGAAAGTTAATATTGAACTGACTGCCATAGCTCCTGTGAGCACCGTTTGGCAGGACAGATTTGTTAGCACAGGCACAAGCCTCACAGGGTAGGTTCACACTGCAAGTGGAGGCATTATTGTAGAAAATGTAGGCACACTAGCATTAGTCTAGCTAGCCCGGGGAACAATAATAGTAAAGACACAGTGACATGGGCTAGCAACAGGGTCCCTAGCAGGCTTGTGCTCTGGTTGCCAGTCTGTGCTGCTGCCCACACCACCACATTTTCACTATCATTGTCACCTGTGCTAGCTAGAGTAAAACTAGGGCTATGTCTACACTACAGCCGGAATCGATGCTCTGAGATCAATCCACTGGCAGTCGATTTAGTGGGTCTAGTGAAGACCTGCCAAATCAATAGCAGATCACTCTCCAGTTGACTCCTGTACTCTACCCACGACGAGGCGAGTAAGGTAAGTTGATGGGAGAGTTTCTCCCATCAACCACCCGTGGTGTAGACCCAGCGGTAACTCGACCTAAGGTATGTTGACTTCAGCTACGTTATTCATGTAGCTGGAGTTGCGCAACATAAGTTGACTTAGCGCAGTAGTGTAGACATAGCCTGACATGTCTTTGCCTACCCATCCTACAATCATATCTTCACTTGCCCTGAAGACATACTGAGAGGGGAGGAAAGGTGTGTCCAACTTCTAAACGTCCTAGAAGGAGGAACAGGGATACAGTAGCTGTGTATGTCAGAGCTGTGCTATCCTACCTGTGAGATATGACTAGAAATCGGTTTAAATTTCTTAAAATTCAGATCTAGCTTTCAAACATTATATAGTTTAGTTGCTGCGTTAAAGGATTTGGTGTTGCTGACGAGACAGAGAGGGACTACCTGTGAATTTCAGCTGAGGCTGTGAATTTGGACTTTAAAGACCTCAGAGACTGCAGTTGTTGAAAATCCAGGATGTTGATTCAATTGTTTCTAAAGGATGGGGAAAATCCTATTTCACTCAATAGAATTGTGGTATGGAAATGAAGGTAATCTGAGCTGTTCAATCACCTTCCATGCTGCAACCTTGTCACTTGATGAGTTTGCGCCTTTCTTGAAATTGAACAGCATACGTGAAAATCAGCCACACGGGGCTTGTCTCTTGTGGGAGCCATTCTCAAAAGTAACCCCTATGACAAGAATGTACGTTTCATATACAATTTTAATTTCTAAAAAATTTGTAAATTTTCTGTATAATCTACATTTTATTGTAAACTCACAGTTTAAACAGAAGTTAGATAATCCATTAACATGAAGGGCATGATCAGAACAAGAAGAAACACTTGGGGATTATAAGGATTGCCCAGTGGGTAATAATGTGGTTCTTCACTGCTGAATGGCTGTTCCGGTTTCAAGAATTATAATAGCCTTTAAACATATAAATTCCAGCCTAGGAGATCAGTGAATATAACCACCCACATCTCCAGGTTCTAGTGATATAAAGAAGGAACAGTAAAGCTTTTTTTCTCATAGTTACTGTGATGTATCAGCCTACACTTGATTTTTCATTAGATATGATGATCCTTTACTACTCTCGGTAGTAAAGATTGACATAACAAAACTTCCACTCAGCATTAATTATGGCATCATTAGCACTTACTCATAATGACCTGGGGTTTTGGATCATACTCCCCTTCAGGAAATTAGTTTTGTATCCAAATTGGCAGATGAGATCAGGCCACCAAAGCTGGCTTGAAACGGTTTAGCCAATGCAGACACTGGAAATTCAATAACAGATGTAAGTGTTGCAAAATTTTGTTAATTTATCCTCATGCTTTTGTGACTGCTCTAGAAGGATGAGGCCTTGACACTCCAATTCTGTGTTGTGAAGGCTTTTGAAAAGCACACTGTGCTTTTGCCGTTTTTAGATACATGGGCTACCTCTCAGGGAGTCACCCGCTAGCAAATTAGCAATGAACAGATGGTCCCTTTTCACACTTCCTCGTTTTGAGGCTGGATTTTTAGACAATCTAGGGCTGCAGGTGGAAAGAGTATGTCTAGGACTCAATACTTGGGCCTAGTTTATGCTTGAAAAGGTGTGCTGGTATAGCTATATCAATATGGCTATACCAGCAAACCTGCGTAGTGGAGATGCAATTTACACTGGCGAATGAGTTTCTTTGCTGCAGGGCAGTCCAGAGGATTCAGGGGCCTGGGGCAAAGCAATTTCTGGGACCCCTTCCATAAAAAAAAGTTGCAATACTATAGAATACGTTATTCTCGTGGGGGGCCCTGTGGGGCCCGGGGTCTGTGGCAAATTGCCCCACTTGCCCCACCCTCTGGGCAGCCCTAGTTTGCTGGTATAGTTTATGCTAGTTCTCCAAACAAAATAAGCTATACCAAGAAAAGGACTTTTTTGATGGTATAACTGTCTACATGAGGGCTTTATAAAAATGTCATAAAGAAACACCTGTCTGACATTGTTATACCAGGAAATGTTGCCAGTGTAGCCCTGGCCTTACTTAGGAGTACAGTTGGCTGAAGTCGGTAGCGCTTTAAGTAAAGGATACTCACTTGAGTAAGGATTTGCAGCATCAGGTCCCTAATCTGCATGTACAGACACTGACTGGGATTTTCACAGGAGCAGAAGAGAGTTAGAAACCCAGTGCTTACAGCATTTCAATGAGATTATGTGCCTAACTCCTTAAGGGCTTTCCTGAAACTGTCAGCCAACCTCAGAGCATGAGCAATAGCCATAGATCCCCATGGCCAGCTGGATGCATTTGGATGCTGGAGGGGTTTGCTAATCTGGCCCTTGATGGCTGCATTCTTTTATGTCAATGTCGTTTCTATTTATTTATGGCTTCTGTGGGCGGTGCTTTGGCTGATCTATGCAGCCACTGTGAGATATTTTGAGACACAGTGAGATATTTTAAAAACATCTCACTACTCTGGAAATATACATAGTGTGCTAGATATATATTAGTAATTCTGAAAGGGAGTGATTTCCATGAAGGAAAAAACATTTCAGACCATCAGAGCCTTTTCATTTGCTTTCTGTCAGGCAGCTACTGTCACTCCCCTTTCTCAGTCACTTGTTTTACTCGTCCTGAGCTCTGCCTTTATTTTATTTTTTCTTAAACAAGAAATAAAATAAAACCCTTAATGGATCCCCATAGACATTCCTCAGTCGTCAGCAAGAAATTGCATTTTAAAAGTATGCTATAAAACCTCTTTCAACTGGATTACTTCCAACAGGATTATTTTTCTAGGAGACTATCTCATCAACACGAGTGACTCCTTCTACAGGTGTTATGCCCTGAACAAAAGACTCTGACCTGATTTATGCCTGATATATGTAAATCAGGAGTCACTCCAATGTAGTCACACCAGCTGGAGAAATGGAATTAGGCCTGGCGAACACAGAAGAAGGGATGTTTCCCAAAGAAAGAGAGAGAGAAAAATAACAACAGAACACAGGACCAGGCACCATCTTGAGGGAGAAGTCAGCAGAAATAAGTTCATAAAATGCAAGGCAAATGAGTTGTATAAACTAACAGTGTGGTAGGAGGGAGTTTCACTTAGAAAGAACCTATCATAAATCACTCAACACTCAGTTTTACGGTGCCATTTAAGAAAATATTTTTCGTATCCTACTACCTGCTGCTCTCTTTTCCACATGGATAGGTGTTTGTACATACAGCAGCTTTGCAGAATTCTACTCTTCTAGGACAAGTAGGTTTTTTAAATGTCAGATAAATCCTTAGTTATTTTTTGTCTAACTTTATAATAAGGCTAAGTATTACAATGCAGTTACATAGCAATTACAATAAGGTTTTGCTTTTCAGTATGCATTACTACTGATTCATATGATCAGAAGCTGACTACATGCTTGATTTACTTCATACCATCCCACTGGTGTTCTTAATACATATTCTGTTGGAAGCCATGTATGGAAAATACAATGTATTAACACTGTGACTTTTATCAATGCTGTTTGTAATTACATAGCAAAAAAACACAGTGTAATTACAATGTAATTACAGTTAGCTTTTAAGGTTTGATCATTTTATCCATTATCCTGAGACGAGGTGGGCAACAAGTGTGTTGTTTGGGCTGCAAAGTTTCATGACAGCTCAGTCTTGCCAGGCTGCTGAGATTGCATACAAGACAGAGAATGACAGCTTGGAATAGGGTGTCATAAGGTCCTATTGCCCTGAATTGAGGATGTTTTCGGTACTAGTAGTTACCCAGGTTACCCCATTGAGTGCTGTTGTCACCTTGTATCTGTTATGAACCATCCATGTATTTTCTTTATGGTACCTTTTAGAGAGATGCTATTTTGAGGAGTTTTCTCCATTTTAAAATTTGGTTTTATTTATACTACATCTCATAGCCCTCTGGCTATAGATGCCAGGTTTCCTTAGTTACCAGGTGCAAGATTTGGAGTAGTAGGTTTAAAAAAAAATATATATTTTTCTATTAAAAATTAGCTAAACTAGATTTCCTCTATGCTGTGGTGCTGTGAGAAGGCCCAATATCTCGGGAATTACAGGGACTAGAGACTAATGCTTTAGGCCATTAGAAAGCCCCGGACTCCAGTAGGACGAAGCACATAGTCTGTTTTTCATAGGCGACTTGGGCTGAAGAACAGCCACTGACCCACGGCTTGCTATAGCAACTGCAGTTACCAAGGGAAAACTTCAGACACAACATTCTTCCCAGGTTTATTCAGATTTGGAGTAAGGCTGACGCTTCCTTAGCTTAATTCTTAAACACTGCCTCCTTGTGGTGTTATGTGGCTGTTGTATCACCAGGCTCGCACTCCTCAGGCTGGCAGCCGGAGGCCTCAGCCTGTTTTCTCTTGGCAGTTCTTGGGCAGCCATTTCCCTTACGAGTGTGAGTGTGCACCTGGAACTACTATGTGACAATGTCCTAGCCTGGCTCTGCCAATTGCTCCATCTTAAGTTGGGCTTTCTGTGTACCTCTGCGGTGCCCCATCTCCCGTATGCCTTTGTAGGTTCCTGGAATGGCTCTGCAGAAAAAACATGATGGCTGCAGCTACACAGGTCACTTCCTCAAGGGATAACCGGCTAGATCTTCAGCTGGTGTAATAGGCACAGCTCTGTTTTCCTCAGTGGAGTGGTTCTGATTTAGGAGCTGAGGGCCTGACCCAGTGGTTAGTGCAAGAAGAGCAAAATGAGTGAACATAAATGGGGAAAAATCCCCTGTCTGGGGCTTAGCCTAGTTCTGGGCATGCTGTTGTTAGTCATGTTTGTTATGGCCCTGCCTAAGGGCTACTGCGCCCCGTTGTGCTAGGCGCTGTACAGTCATGGAGTAGTAGACGGTCTCTATCCCGAAGAGTTCACAATCTCAATAGAACAGAGAGATGCAAGGTAGGGGAAGGGCTAGAACACACAAGCAGAATGACCAGTGTGATGGCAGCTAATAGCATGTTAATGATTTCTGGGAGTGGGTTTAGTTAGGAGGGGATTCACTAAATAGAAAGGAAAGAGAAGGAGGTGAGGGGGACGGCATACAGAAGAAGAAAAGGGAGGATGGAGAGGAGTGAAGCTGAGGTGAAGAGTCTGTGAAAGGGTTGGAGCAAACAGACTGTCAGTGCGGAGGAATTCAGAGCATAGGTCCTTGCTTTGGCAGCTTCTGCCCCTACTGGCTGCTGTCTCTGCCTGACTACTCTGCAGTTTCCCTCCAAGGCCACATGGCAGAGGAGAGGCACCACCAGAGTGTGTGTGGGATCTCCCCTGCGCTGTTCTCAGTCCTGGGGGAGGAGTGGGTCTGGCTGGGCCCCATTTTATCCTTGATCCCCCACTGTAGCAGTCCTTGCATTGGCTGCTTCTTTAGGCATGGAGCTTACCTTCCCAAAGGCATCTACCCCCTTTTTGTCCCAACCAGCCACACATGCAGCCTTTGTGAAGAGGAATTTAACCCTCATTAACTGGGGAGCACGCGTAATGCCTCTGCACCTTGTCACATGTTTGTAAAGTGCCTAGCAGAATGGGGCCCCGGGCCATCGATTTGGCACTAGGTTAATGCAAATAGTGAATAATACTAACGAACATACACACACTTTCCTTTCGAGCAGCTTGTTGTACCTGCACTGCAGGTGTCCCAACATTTACTGAGCAGTTTGTTTTCAATCCCAAGAGAAACCATGGCATGTCTGGCACATAACAGGGCATGTGTTTTCTATGTTTGAGCTCGGAGCTCTCTATCGTCAGGGACCAAGCTCTTGTCTCCTCCCATGCTAGAGTGGAAAAGAAGGTGAACTGACACTCATTTGAGTGGCAGAAAGGAAACAAAATAACTGAAAAGCAAGGTGAAAGGATTTGGGACTTTCTTTTCTTTTTCTTTTTTTGTAACATCTTCCTATGGGCTCCCAGGGGTCCTGGACAAAAATGGAGCTGCCTACAGGGAGGGAAAGCTGAGGATGGTATGGGCCACAATTCAGCACTGGAAAAGGGACAGTTCCTGATGTGCTTTGTGCTGTGGTAGCCTTAGGCCTATGCAGTTCTTCATGATTCCGCTTAACTAGGACACACTCACGACTCCCCAGCAGCCCTGTTCCAGGTGGTGGAGGAACTACCCCACAAAACCTAGTGCTTGTCCTGTCCATCCAAGCACCCATCTTTGCCCTGCCTCCAGTATCTTCACCCGGCTATGACTGTATTTCCCTGCCTGGGTGCAGTAATATTGACCAGACTCTGGCATTTAATCTTTATTCAACTCTTTGCTCCCAGGATGGCCCCATGGACTCCCCATTCAGGAGGGACAGAAGCCATCACACGATTGCTGCATGCATGTGTTTTTGCTTGCAGTCTGCTTTGAGCACTAATCTTTCTGCTTCTGTGAGTGCACGGGGGTGCTCTGTTGTGCATGCACACGCACTGGCAAACATCCACATCTCTGCTGCAGAGGTTAGAGCTATTATACCAGGAAATCTAAAATAGAGACTCTTAAATAAATAGCAGAGGAGGACAAGTGTCTTTCAGTGGAATGGAAACACCTGGCTGGCTCCAGGAGGATGGGGGCGGTGGTAGCAAGGCGAGAGAGAGGCTGCTCGATAAAGGCTGTAAACGCTGCCTCAGCGGGAGCACTTGTGTTTAACACAAGTTCGAACGAAGAGGCAACCTGTCAGCACAGGCTCCAGGAGGAAATGTCAGAGCCACAGTGAGCGCTGATCCCTCTCTGTTCTCTGAGGAGCACTCATTAAGCGACAGACCAGCTCCAAGCTGCTCCGGGGCCTTGGTGTGCTGGAAAAACTCCAGGCCTCACAGCTTTGTCACCTCATGAGAGATGAGCAAGATCTCTGAGCTTCAGGCCAGGCCACTGTGTTTGCACATAGGCTCTTGGCAGCGCCTCTCAGCCTGGGGCCATCCTATGAAACCCATGTTTTCTAGCCATCCTCTTGATTGTTTACTTTCCAGAAGTGCCTAGATGTTTCCATTGAGATGGGGTCTCTGTTGTGCTGGGTGCTGTACGTGCACATAGTGAGAGACAGTCCCTGCTCTGAAGAACTTAGTCTACATAGGTAAGGGGACAAAGTCCCCTCTTTTACGGAGGAGAAACTGAGGTGCCAAGAACTGAATACAGATCTTCTGAGTCTCAGTTCAGTGCCTTAACCATGGCACCATCTTCCACTCTGCCAGCTCACAGGTTGCTTTTATTCTAAGTTTCCCTTTGGGGAAGGGTGGCTGGGGGGAAGATGTCAGATGAGGATGCTTCAGCCCTTGATTCCCATCTTCTGCCAGGGAAAAATCATAACCCTCCTGGAGCCCATGAAGGACGTGAGGCTGCTCTGTATTAAATTATGAAACCTGTATGTGACCTGGTTATTGGGAGGACTGCTGCATTTCTATGCTGGGTTAAATCAACAGAGCTATTGGGAAACAGAGAGGCAAATCCATGACTTGTGATATGACACTAGGGGGTTGTTACAGGGCAGTGGGAGAGCAGTTGCCCTAGGGGAGGTGGGCACAATCGCCCATAGAACCCTCTAAACTGGTTTGGGATTAGCTGGGCCCAACAGCCACGGGCACTGAGGGAACAAAGAACTGTGGCTGGCTGGAAGTGAGTCTCTTCCCCTGGAGGAAGGCAGTCATCCTGAGACAGCCATGGGCTGGGAATGTCTAAAATAGCTATGCCTGCCAAGGTCCCCATCGCAGGGGGCAGGACCTGAGGTAAGACACATGCATACAGACTATCCACTTTTTCTCTTGTGTTCTGCTTTTCTCCCCCCTTTTCTCTTGTGTTCTGCTTCACACCTACAGCTAATACTAAACAGGGCTTTGGTTTAAGCAGGTGGGCTGCTCACTATGGTCACCACAGGTGCTCAGCCAGCAATAGCCAATGGGTCAGTATTCAGTGTACTGCAGCCCAGGGCTGGGCTGGGAGTGGGAGAATCATGGAATTCCATCCCAGGAGAGGTAATGACAGGAGGCTTGGCACGGGGTGGAGAGGGGCTGCTCTCAGAGAGACCAGAGAGGAGTCAAGTGCAGCTAGCCCTGTAATCGTGACAGAGCCATCTACCTTTGACACTCCCTCTCTCCCTTTGGCCTTCTACTCCCTATTAACCGGCCTGCTCTGACCATCTTCCTTCCTTGAGCAGCTCTCAGCAGGTGGGGGTGGCAGGGTGGTGGCATGTCGCCCGTGTTAACGGTGCTCCTACCGAGCCGTTCCTCCTCCACCTATGTTGTGTCCCAGGGGTACATGGGTGCAGGGAGGTGAGGGGCTGGGAAATCTATTTGTCTGTTTAAACAGAGTCTTTCTTGCAAACATAGGGAGGGAGGGAGCAGCACTTGGCAAACAAACATATTAAGCAGCTCTTCGCAGGAAATGTTTGTTCTTTGTTCCTGGAAAAACCACATCTATTGTGTTGTTGCTGGAAGAGTGTGATGATCAACACTTGTAACTGGCAGCATGGTGGGCAGGTGAGACTCTACAGGGGTGGGGAAGGGTTTGAAGCATCTTCCCCTGGAAATATTTGTGGCAATACCTGTTGTCTGCAGTGCAATGTGGTTCATGTCGCAGGACAGCAACTGTGCACCGAGGCAACACCCTCCAGGTGAAATGGGACGGAGGGAAGCGAGTCTTGATGAGATTCCAGCTAGTTGGGAAGGGCGGGATCTGGTTAGGGGGTTGTGATCATTCTGCTCTTTCCATATGGCTAGATGAGATGGGTCAGTCCTTGTTAGATCCCAGTCAATTGGGCAGGGGTGTGGGGGTCCCAGTAGGTTGGGACATTGGCTTAGCTGTGTCTGGAGAATGGGTGACTTCACCCAAGATGGGAAATCTCCCCAACCTTCCCTTCGAATTGGTAGTAGAATGATACAAGAGACTCTTCCAGGTCTCTGCTGGCATTTCTCTGAGGCACAGCACTCTCAGCAGAGTTGGAATCCGCTCCTTTTATTTTCCTGAGCTGGAGTTTGGCAGTTTTCAGGATGCGGTGCAGGATGGCTCAATCTGGATTTTTTTTTAAGAGACAAAAGTATATTTACTGAGAGCCACAAAAAGATATTTACTGAGAGAGACTGATTTTTGGTCATGGTTATTGCTGATGGGTTTGTAGATGCGCCCAGATATGTCTCCACATTATCTCACTTCTGGAATTTGGCAACACTACCAGTGCATAGGGTACTGCTACAGTGCCAGATCTGAGAAGCTACATACTGAAAAAATATGATGTGTCTTGGCATTGTGCTGTATTCTTCCCATCCCTCTCTCAGCACCTTGCAAGACGGGAGGGGGAAGGATATGAGGGGCCATGTAGCCTCTGTGTTTATCTCAGAGAGCCATGCAGGGTGCGCTGCTGCTACTAGCATTGGCTGTGTGGGTGACTGCTGTGTGACAGGTGAAAAGGGGGGGTAAAATGAACCAGCCGCTGTGCAGGATTACGAAAGAACAGGCATGTTTGCATTTACTGTATCTTAAAAGTAATTTAGCTCAGTTGTGATTTGAACTTCTTGTGTGGCGTTTAGAATTCAAATAAAAACGCTTGGCACTTCGAAAGCACCTTTCATCCCCGTGTCACAAAGCACTTTACAAATTAACATTAATTACACCACTCGACAAAGCCCAGTGCTATGTTATTGCATGTTGGTTTTTTTAGAGAATTTTTGTTTGTGGCTGGAAGAATGAAGGCCTCCATTTAATTACACAACAGGCAGCGTAAAAATCCCTTTGTTCTCATCCCATCTAGGGTTTTGTCCTGGCTTGGAAACCAAGGAGACAATAAGAGCATCCTAGCCAACAAGGAGTAGAAAGCCAAAGGGAGAGTGGCAGCTTCAAAGGCATAGGGCTCCAGGGTGTTTATACAGGCAGGTTTTTACAGGGCTCCAGGGTGTTTTTCCCGGGAAGAAGATGGGAAAGGAGGGATGAAGTGTTCCTGACTGTCACACCATCTATAACCATCTAGGCTGGCATTGGCTGCAGTGTGGAAGTATGGTCCTGTGGTTAAGATACTAGCTCTGAGACTCTGGAATGTGGGTTCAATTCCTGTTTCTACCTCAGACTTCCTGTGTGATGTTGGGCAAATCACTTAGTGTGCCTCAGTTTTCCCATCTATAAAATAGGGGGCCTTGCAATTTCTTCAGAGCAGAGGCTTTCTGCAGGCCATGATCTTAGCTGAGGCTTCCTAGCAGCCCTGTAATAAAAAATATTGGAGGGAGAAAAGGGGAGCTTGACTTCTGCAGCCAGTTCAGTCTGGGTTCTTCAGTGAGATGCCAGTGAAGGACTAGATTGTGACCTGTATGTTTCTAGAAATTAAGAGCCATCCTCCTGCTTGCTCCCCCATGTGGGAATACAGGAGTGAGTGGAGCTGTGTGCACAAATATTTCCTTCCGAGAGGCAGGGGGCCAGGAAAAGACATGGTTGGGTGGAGCCTTGGCCCCCCCCCATCACTTCCTGGAGGCACAGCTGAGTCAGCACAGGGGAGTGGTGATTTGTTATTGTAAACCAGCAATAAATTGGACACAATTCCTTCCCTGGGTAGCTGCAGGGCTGGTGGAACACAATATCATTGAGTGGTACTAATTTAATGCCATTTTTGTAATTGGTGCCCTGCCCCAAGCAAAGCCCCACCCACACCCCAAGCTCCACCCACTCGTAACATCAACACATGATGCCTCTTGCAGTAGATTTTCTTTCTTGTGTGCTTTGTTCAGCAGTGAAATAATCCCCAATATCAACATTTACACTGTTGTAACTAGGCTTCACCAGTAACATCCCATTGCTGTGAATGAGCCAGGTCACAACTCTCTGAGTTATTGTTTCAGGCTCTCTGCAGACTCAAGCAGGCCACAGTTCATTGGTTTATACCTGTCTCATGCTTTGAAGATTTCAGGGGCTACAGACTTTTATTAAATGTGAAAGCTGAGATTCTGAAAGTCCAGATGGCAGCTAGGTTGGATGATTATTATGGCCCAATATAATTCTTAATCCACTAAGAAACTGTCTGAATTCCCTGCCTCAATTCATACAGATCAGTGAATAGATGAGAATGATTTATGGCCACTACAGACATCTGAGATGCATTTGTACTAGTGACTCAGAAGTGAATGTCTCCATATTCCATTACCAGTCCTTCTGAGGTACCTAGTTTTCTCTCCTGCTTCTTTATAATATCATTGAAATGCATGTCAAAGTCCAAGCTGCTCCGCTTCTCAGACGAAGTAAATGTATTGTATACTTTCTATTCACCTCATAACACATTAGACTTGGGGGAAATTTCCTCTCATGCGGTTTGTTTCTAAGAGCAACACCCTGATTTTACAAGTTTCAAGGGGAATGATTCTGCAGCATTTTATTGGGGGACTTGACCATCCTGATTCCCTGCTCTTGTGATTTAAATTTCTTAACAATATTAAAGCAGATGGGAAGTTGCAAATTATAGCGTATGGATCATGACTAACAAAATATACCAGGTAGGCTGTTCAACTGGAGATATTTTCAGGAATGTAGTCACTTTCAAACTTCTGTGTAAATATACAAACGTGTTAATTTTTTGCACCCCGTATGGTGCAGTAGGTGCCTCATGCTGTGGCTACTGCATGGTATTTTAAATGCTGTGCTTTCTTTTTTCACAAAAAGTGGTTGAAATAAATGTTTTTGACTCAAGTTCCCAAAATCACTACTGTTGTTGGCTACAAATGGAAGGTTGTCTTTTTGCTGCTCAGGGTACTTTTACACTGTGATAAGAGACCTGCGACATGCCCGCAGCTGTTTCAGGTCAGCTTAGGCTTCCAGGGCTCAGACTGCAGGGAAAACGCTATCTGGAAAAGCCAAGGGCTGAGTGGGTCTAGAAGGGGAGCTACTCTCTCATCCCTCAAATCCATCCAAGGCAAGTTAGTGGAGGAGAGCAGATTCTGTTTCTGTTTCTGTAAAACCGTACTGCTTTACTCTGCTATTCTATCTGCTCTCTCAAGCTAAGCATGGTTGGGCTGGATCAATTGGTGCATCGGAGATCTCCAAGGAAAATCCAGGGTGCTACAGGGAGTACTGTAGGGTTGATCAGTAGCGTATACTCAGCACTAACTCTGTACTAAACTAAAGCCCAGCATGGGGTTTGGCATTGACAAAAGAAGAAGCTACTCAAAATGCAAGGCAGGTTTTTGTTTTGCTTTGTTTTTTGTGAAAACTTTAAAAATGAACCCAATTTGCTGCATTATGAATCTTTTCACTCAAAATCTCAGCCCTTTTCCAGTAAAAATGAGCCCTGTTGTGAGCAAAAAGATAAGCACCTTCCAAATAAAAGTTGGCTTTGATATCCGACATTTTTTGTTTTGGGAATTTCATGTTTTTGATAGGAAATATCAGTTTAATTCAATTTTGTAGAATAGTGTGGGGGTGTGTGGAAATTACCCAGAATGAACCAGTGAACCATTTTAAAGCCAAATTGCATTGAAAAACTGTCACTAGTTTTGCAAAATTTTTACTGTTGACCATTGCCCTCTTGGAAGTGTCCTCCTCCATGCCCATTCACTTGGATATTGGGGGCCACATCCTTAGCTGCCGTAACTTGGTGTTGCTTCATTGGCTGCAGCAGACTGACACTGTTGTATACCAGTGGAGGATCTGGCCCAATATTTGTATTTACTTGCTGTTCTAAACTGTTCCAGTGCACCGTTGAAATGTCTGACGCCTTTCACCCAGAGGTGGCTGCATATCAGAAGTAAAGTCATCCCCACTGGCAGTGCATTTATGTGAAAAGTTTGTTGAGCCTGCCCAGAGCAAAAAGTTTTTCTCTAGAAGGAGTCCCCATTCAGAACAGTTTGACACTGGTGCGTTGCTAGCTGTGCTGCTGTGTTGAATGGTGAGGTGGCTTATCTTTGGAAATGCACAGCACTCTGACAAGCAGCCCTGGAGATGGGGGCTGAAGGTAGATCACTCTTTGCAGCATGCACACACAGAGAGCAGATGGTTTGGGCATGTTCCAAAACATGGCCCATGTCCTGAGCCTGAATTATAAGAAGCTTGGGGCATCTGCACATTCTAAATGTTTAAAAACCAAAGGCAAGCAGGGCATCCAGGTTGTCAGTACTTGGAAGGGGCAAGCAGCACCTGTGGACTTGTTTTTTGAAGGGGGACTTGTTTCAGAGACAATGACTTGCAGAGCTGTTTGAAAACACCTGGAATCATGTGTGTGCTGCTCTGACTGGGGATGGAAGGGCAGGAGAATGAGTGAGATGATCTTCAGCTTCCCTCCCTCTTCCTCTTACACTAAGTTGGTCTTGATTTTGACTGGGAGGGAAAAACAGGGACAGGACCTGTGGTGTGCAGAAAGCACATGTATGTCCCTATGCCTGCAGTAGGGAAGAGGGTAATTGTCAGCTGAGAAGCAGAGCCCCATGCAGTGCCTCTGCTGTAGTGTGTGCAAGTTCTAACAGCCATGAAGGAGCTATGAGGGTCTGGGTGGGCCAAACCCTTCCATCTGAACAGCAGCTCAAGTAGGAAATCAGCCCTACACCCATCTCTCTGTTGCTGCTTCTGGAGATGTCCTGGCATTTTCCTTTTTGAAAACAGGCAACCCAGCAGTCTGATTGTCTGTGTTTGAAAGCTGGAGGGATCCTGCTTGGCCCCCGCAACCCAAGTTATTAACTTCACTCACCTTCTGTATTTGCTTGAAGGAACTAATCCAAGGAGGCAGAGTCAGGGGAGGGGGCTGTTACTGTGAACCTGAAAGACAAATGCACTTAGTTGGAGGGGGAATACATTTCAGCACCTCAGGGAAGGGACAGCTCTCTGGGGAGGCTGCAAGCTGACGGGGCAGAAAGAAGAACCTGAGGGAGATCCAGAGTGCTGCCAGATTTGTGTGGGAATGTGTACCTGCGATGCATGTGTGTCTGTGTGCGCATTCTTGTCTTTGGATACTAGGGAGTCAGGATGGTCAAGTGGATACAACACTGGAGCTAAGAGACCTGATTTCTTTTCCATGCTCTGCTGTTGAGTCACTTGTGGCCTTGGATGGGTCACTCAGGGCCATGTTTTTTTTTCAAGGTTGAAGCCTGTAATCTTGGGTGCCAGTTTAGGACAACCCGACCTGATGCTTACAGGCACTGAGCACCCCCAGTTTCTGTTGCCTCCATTGAGAGCTGTTGGTGCTCAACACCTGTGAAAATCAGGCCCTAGGTTTCCTAGGCTGGAATATCAGAAAATGAAGCACCCAAAATCAGAGGCCACGTCTGGAAAATTTGGGCCTTATCTCTCCATGCCTCGGGTTCCCCAACTATCAATGGCCATCAGGAGCAGTGCCAGACTTTCTGGCGCCCTAGGCAGAATTCAGAGGGCAGCATTTTGTGCGCTCCCCATGGGGCGCACAGGAGCTTCTAGTTCCGCTCCCATCATGCCGCTGAAGAAGGACCCTCTGCCAAAATGCCACAGGCGACAGCGGCAGTCATTGAGCTGCTCAGTTGCCTGCCGCTGTTTTCCGCGGCACGTCAGCAGAAGGTCCTTCTTCAGCGGCGCGACAGGAACAGAACTGGAAGCTCCCATGCGTGCTGTGGGGAGCGCACAAAATGCCAACCCCTGAATCCTGGCACCCTAGACAACTGCCTAGGGTCGCCTAATGGAAGCGCTGGCCCTGATAGCCATAATGATGCTTTCCCACACTGGGTACAGCACTTTGAGACCGAAGGATGCAAAGTGCATCTGTCTGTCTGTCTAATCATCCAAGGTATGAGTATTCATGTTACCTTTGAAGAAGGATTGTTGAAGAACATAATTATATAAATGTCAGCAATAATTATAGTCTATATTATGGACGATTGGATGGGGGATGCAGTCAGATCAAAGCCCCCAAGCATCCCATAAAATTAATCTCTCCTCTGGACCAGGTATCAATAAACTCTACTTCTGACACTTAGCAGTGCATGCTGGGCATTCTGTCGCCCTGTTCATCTGAATGCCAGTCTTGCAATAGTGTGACACACGCCATGCCCTTTTACAAACAAAGCTGGTGGCTTATTGCTGTATTATTTTGTTTTCTTTAATAGCCCACAAAACTGGCAGGCATCCAAAATGCTGTGGAGCCCTCCGGTTCAGAGCTGAGAAATCAGCAGTTTGGTAAGCAGGTGCTAACGTTTGTACTTTGCTGGCAGAGGGGGTGTGTGGACGCACGCTGGTTGTACTGACTTTCCCACTGTGGCTGGGCTGATCAGGATTGGGAGGGTGTCTCTGAAGATGCAGTGCTGGTGATGGAAAAAGAGCCTCTGCCCTACTCCTCCCACCCCATCCTCTCTCTTTGCATTATAATCATTTTAGGCTACAGATGGGCACTGACCTGGAAACCCAACACATTCATCCCCTGTTGTTGACACAGGGGCCTAAAATGCTGGATTCATGCTAAAGAAAGAGATGCTGTGGAATTAGTTGGTGCCAGGGCTCCAGGCTGGGCTGGGCACATCTTACACTTCCTCTGCTGAGGTCAAGAAAAGAGAGCCTTGACATGACCTTGCACAGAACATTTAATTTGTGCATTCCAAGCCCCTAGCAGCAGGGCTTCTTTTCTAATTAACTCAGTGCAACAAGAGAAGCAGCAGCCACTGTCCAAGAGGGGGAGAAAGAAATGCTGGTGAGGACTGAAAAGAGGACTGGAGACATGAGAAATGGAGACTTATCTCTTCAGGAGATTCAGCCCCCTTTAACCCAGAGTCTCCTGTGCTGCTATGTGTCTGTCTCCAAGTCCTCAGTCCCACATGGGCATTCGTGGTCCATTTTGGTCAATTTCATGGTCATAGTATTTTAAAAATGGTAAATTTCATGATTCCAGCTATTTAAATCTGAAATGTTAGGGTGTTGTAATTGTTGGGTCCTGACCCAAAAAGGAGTTGGGGGGGGAGGGGTTGTCGCAAGGTTATTTTAGGGGGATTGTGATATTGCCACCTTTACTTCTGTGCTGCTGCTGGCAGCAGTGCTGCCTTCAGAGCTGGGGACCCAGCCAACAGCCACCACTCTCTAGTCTCATAGCTCTGAAAGCAGCACTCGACCAGCAGCAGCACAGAAGTAAGGGTAGCAATACCGCAACCCCCCGCAACTCCCTTTTGGGTCAGGACCCCCAAATTGAAAAATGCTGGGCTCCTCAGTGAAATCTGTATAATGTAGGGTAAAAGCACACAAAAGACCAGTTTTCACGGGGGGAGACCAGACTTCATCATCTGTGATGCATTTTTCATGGCCGTAAATTTGGTAGGGCTCTACACATGGGACTTGACTCAGGGTACGTCTTCACTACCCGCCGTATCGGCAGGTAGCAATCGATTGCGCAGGGATCAATATATCGCGTCTCATCTAGATGTGATATATCGATCCCCGAATGCGCTTATATCGATTCTGTAACTCCACCAACCCGAATGGAGTTGCGGAATCGACAGAGGGAGCCGCAGACATCGATCCCGCGCCGTGAGGATGGTGAGTAATTCGATCTTAGATACTTCGACTTCAGCTACGTTATTCACGTAGCTGAAGTTGCGTATCTAAGATCGATTTTCCCCCGTAGTGTAGATCAGCCCTCAGTGTCCACGACCCTCAGCCACACCATCCTCTGAGTCCCAGGAGGGAGGAGGCTGTCTGTGTAGTCCTAACCCCTTGAGGTCTGTCTATCCTATTCCCAGGCCCCTGTCCACCAGAGCTCCTTCTCTCCCATGCTATTCATATCACTAACCCACAGAACCCGTTCTATCCCCTTCCAGGGACTCGTTTCCAAATTCTCACCCTCAGAAAGCCCCCTACACTGGTGATGGGGTCGGGGTTCTGTCCATCGCAGTCCCACATGGGAAGGAGATGTCTCCATCCCTCCAGCCCAAGAGGTCTCGAGCTGGAGAGGTTTCGCAGAGGTGTCAGGTGGTCACAAACACCTGTCCTTCCTGTTGTGCTAAAAGGAAGCGGTCCCTGTATAGAGAAGCCTGAGAATCACTGTGCTAGCCCAGAGGGCTCCCTCTGGTCCACACTGGAAGGAAGCTGTCCCCAGAGCTGATTTTCAGGACTGGTGTCAATCTGCTTTGGGGAGTGGCACCCAGACTGAGCTGATTGAATGGGTTGATTTGGTGGAAGGGTGGATGGAAACACGTGGTGTGCTTGCTTCCATTCCGCCCTCACAGTATCTCTGCAGAGAGCTCTGCTTTGTCCCAGATCTGGAGGAGGAGGAGGCCAAATCCCCTCCATCTCCCACTTGAAGGTGGCTGAGTCTGGTACCACCTAGTTCTCTCTGGCAGCAGTTCTTCCATTGTGCCAGGACTGGGGGACGGGGTTGGTGGGGGGGAGGGGGTTGGTGTTGAATTAATCGGCCTGTTTGCAGAGCTGTGGGAGTTCACAGACCTGCTTCAGATCCCTTTTGCTAATTGCTTTGCAGATAAAAGTCAAGCTAGCAATGTGAGATGTGGGAAATGAATAAAAAGGGGACAGGAGAGAAGGAGTGGGAGTAAGGCGGGGCAGGTTGAGATTGTGACAGGCCCAGGCTGCCCCTCTAGTGCTGGCATTTTCTACTAATTAGCTCTGTAACTAACCAGAGGAGAGGCCTCTCTCTGACTGGGGTTCCTGGTGGATAATTACCTCGGGGTTCATTCGGGGAGGGGTGGGGAAGAAAGTTGAACTGTCTGTGGGGATTTTCAAAACCTACTCATTCTCGACTCGTTTAGGGAAGGGAGAAATGTGCTAATGGAGCTATTTCTGCCACAGAGCCGGCCAGTTTGTTACTCAAGTGACAAACTTCATTTTAACGAGAGGTAAATTCCATTTTATTCTGAACTTTTAAAACGATTTGGATGAATTGTGGGTCTGAAAGGGGCAGCGCGATCCTGCTGGGGAGATGGGCCTAGACTGACCCCTTCACTTACCCTGGGGGGTGGGGCTCTGTGGCCTTGTTCCCATCCGTCCCTGTTCCCATAATCTGTGGCAGCGCCCCCCACTGGATGCAGATAGGGAGCAACTCCATGCAGTGCTGGAACTTACCAGTGACTTAGTCTGTGACTCGTCCACTGAGCTATACTCACGCCTGAGCGCATGTCAGGGTGGCAGCTGCTGAACCCATTATGGGGGCAGTGCTCCTGTTGGAGCTCAACGAGGAGGGACAGGATGCAGTGCAGAGGAAGACGGTCGTCCGGGGGCATGGCCCTGAGTTCTGAAGATTTCCCCTGACATGTGCGGATCTTGGACTGTAAGTTCTTCGGGCAGGTACTGTCTCTTTGTTCTGTGTTTGCAAGGTAGCAAGTATGTTGCAGCCTCCAGGAGCTACTTCAGGGCAGATAAGGAAAAGTATGTGGAGGTTGCACTATGGTTTTGGGATGACACTGGGGATCCAGACCAAGGAGCTGATCCTGGTTCTGACACGACTTTTGGGTGGCCTTGGCAATATTGCTGAACTTCTCTGAGCCTCCATTTCCTTGCCTGGAAATGGGGCTAATCACATTTTCCTCCTACACAGTTCATGCAAGGTGGTGTATGTGCGCAAAGTATCACTAAGGCCGGTCGACAGCAGAGTTGGGACTAAAACTGGGCTTGCGTCCTTTGTCCCCATGCACTAGATACTTGTGCCCCACAGTGGGGCTTTTGTCCCCTCCCCAAACCTTTCAGGTGTGAATTTTTCCCAGCAGCCAGGAAACAACAGAATATTTTGTGCAGCGTGTAGTGTTTTTAACATGCTGAGTTATATCTCCCACTCATTGTCCTAATCCTGCATATTCCATTCCTACCAAGATGCCTTTGGGGAGGCTAAGCATCCGTTTGCAATTAGCAAGGAGCAGTTTTTAACGGTGACGTAACAAGGACAGACCTGCTTGGTCCCTTGAGTCCGCATTCTCCAGCGCGCAGCTGTCAGAGGAGGAGCTTGGGAGAGAGAAGGCCTTTGAGCCCAGTGTGCAACCCCACAGATGGCCATGGGAGCTGCATGACAGCATTGAGCACCACTAGAACCCACAGCTCCAAGAGCTCACCTAGGCCCAGAGAGACATGCCCATAGCAAAGAGGCAGTGCGCCAGCCCCTTAAATTCCTGGGGTGCTACCTGCTGGGCAGCTGTCTGAGGATTATCCCGGACGGAATGCAAAGTCCCACACCACCCTCAGTGGGCCCACAGCAGTCTGCCTTGAGGGTGACTCTGGATTCCCCCATTTTACTGATGGGGAAACGGAGGCAGAGGTGCTATGTGACTTGTCATAGGCTGGTGAGTCATTGGCAGAGTGGCCTGTACAACCCAGGAATCCTTCTCTCAGGTCCCTGCTTTATACACTAGACTCTCCGCTCCCTGGCCCATTCTTAGCAAAGACTCCTTTAAACTTGTTGCCCTCTCTTCTCTGACCCCTACAGCCCTGTGCTGCTGGCCGAGCCTTGTTAGTGCCGCACGGTCCCTGACACTCTCCCTCTCTCTGACTGTGCCCTTCAGGCACAATTGCTTTAGGCCAGTGTAGCATCTGAGCTCTCCTCACACCTCACACAGTGGCTGGGATCTCATTAGCCGCCTCCATCCCCTCTCCCTGTTTATCTCAAATTTTTAAACGGCTCATCTGATTTTTTGCTGGAAGGGAGATGGCTGCGTGAGTCATGAAGGGGCCTGACAGCTCCCTGTGCCAGCACATGCCCGGGCCAGGGAGGCTGCGGGGGCTCTCGGAGCTGACTGCCTGCTCGGATCAGATCAGAGAGGCAGGAGAGGAGCTCAGTCACACCACGCTGGGGTCCCTTTGGAGAGAGGACCAGCAAACCCCTCCCTTTAATCCTTTTCTCCGGCATTGTTCTGCACAAGGCAAATGTGATGGGGAGTTTGGCAAAGTTCCCCTCTGTCTGGTGTGAGTGGCACCCAAGTTCCTGCCAGGAGTTTCGGGGCTGCGGGGTGCGCATCAGGGTGTCAATGGGGTAAGGTTTCCAGAGAGACCCCAGCAGTAATGGGTTATAAGTAAAGCTGGATAGAAAGGGTCTGATTCAAAGCTCATTGAGGCCAATGGAAGAACCCGAAACAGGCTGGAAGTGTCACCCTCTCCCTGGGGTTTGTGTTGGGGAATCAGAGATGTTAGTGGTGGAAAGGACCTACCAGATCATCGAGCCCAGAGCAGGACCATTCCTTGCAAATGGAGCTTCTGCTCTTTCCCTGGAGACACTGCTGTACGGCCCGGTCCATCTCAGCACTAGGGAGCTTGCCTTGGTGTTCAGTCGGCATCTTCCTTTTCCTAATGTCAATCTGTTAATCCCCTTTACAGAACCCCGCCCCCACCCCCGGTGCTAGGTGCCCATAACTGACAGGCTCCCAAAATCCCAGCCTGGCTGAGGTTGCTGCTTTGGCGTGGGGAGCTGTCTAGCGGCTCCTCTCTCTGCATGGGGCCAGTGAGGGGAAGTGCCTGTCCTGGTGAGCAGGTTTTCCGGATCTGTGCAGTATGGAGATGAGGGATGGGGGATGCAGAGTTGGAGGTGGTCTGGTCAACTCAGGTCTTGATATAGTGGCCATCTCCATGGTATCTGGACAGGATCTCTTCCACCTTCCACAGCCCTTCTCTTCTCACACTCTGCACCACATGCCCTGAAATCTACTCACCATTCTCCCCCCAGATCCACTCCCCATTTAGTGTCCACCTCTCTTTCCTACCTTGCTCACTATCCATTTTCTCCCGTTGATGCACTGAAGGGGAAAGGACAGAAAGAACAAGAGAGCAAGAATAC
Source organism: Gopherus evgoodei (assembly GCF_007399415.2). NCBI lineage: Eukaryota > Metazoa > Chordata > Testudines > Testudinidae > Gopherus > Gopherus evgoodei. Next base: position 37,917,106 of record NC_044331.1, on the reverse strand, counting down.
TCATCACATCTCCTCTAAGGAGAGGAGCCAGACCCCCCATTGCACTACCAACACCCCCTCCCCTGGAGTCCCACCTGCAGATGGTGGGAGCGAGAAGTGCTGGGCCCAGCTCCCCTGCCACTGGCATCTCACACACCCTCTCCCTGCCCCTCAGCCTGGGAGGGGAGGGGCCAGTGTATACACCCTATGCCATTTGGCACTCCACCCATGCCAAGAGACTGGTGCTGGGAGCCCATTCCCCATCAGCAAGAGTTTGGCAAGGGTCTGCTCTCAATGTTAGTGCTGGTGTCAGCCAGAAGCTGCTGGCAGTGTGATTTCATCCAGACTAGCTGATCTGTTTATATTCGCATTGCCCATGTTCTCCTGTCTCTGCCCTTTAACAGGAGCTGTTTTTACAGTATCTTCCATGCCCCATAATTGCTCAGACTTTCCTGTATTTTCTGCTGTAAAGGCAGATATAAAAAAAGGGGCTGAGTATCTCAGCTATTGTTTGTATAATCTTTAATTTCATCCTGCATCTCCTTTCGCTAGTAGACCTACTTTATCTTCTGTGCTTTGCTTTCCCAGGCTGTATTCAAAAACACCCTGCTTGCCATTACCCCAAGCTGGGTCTAACATTACCTCATTCTTCTCCTTCCCTTCCACACCGTGTGTTCTTGTATGGTGCCATCTCACTTCTCTCATTTCCATAGTTGGGATTTAAACTAGAGCTGGGAGAAAATTTTCCTATCAATAGTTTATTTGCCCAAAAAGCCCTTTTTCAGTCCACCCGAAATGACGGGCGAATTCCTGTCAGGTTCGCCAAATAGTTTTGGCCAAACCAAGAAATTGAAATGTTCAGAACGGTCAAAAGGAAATGACCGAGCTCAGAATTTTTTGTTTCCATTTCAGGCATTTTGACCAAAGCAACGGAGGACTAGATTCACAAAATACCTGGAAGAGGGTTGGAGGCCTTCCTTTTATAAATCTTTACCACAGGGTTAGGATACTCACCTGGCATCTGGAATCCTGGGGGTCTGCCTGAAGAGGAGAGGTTTCCTACCACTCAGCTGAGTGGCCTGACCATTCAGTTATGTGTAGGGCCCTGACAATTTCAAGGTCCATTTTGGTCAATTTCATGATCATAGAATTTTTAAAATAATAAATTTCATGATTTCAGCTATTTAAATCTGAAATTTCACGGTGTTGTATTTGTAGGTTTCCTGACCCCAAAAGGAGTTGTGTGTGTGTGTGGTGGGGTGTCACAAGGTTATTGTAGGAGGGATGGCGGTACTGCTACCCTTACTTCTGTGCTGCCGGTGGCAGAGCTGAGCATCTGGAGAGTGGTGACTACTGGCCAGGAGCCCAGCTCTGAAGGCAGAGCCGCCATCTGCAGCAGTGCAGAAGTAAGGATGGCATGGTATGGTACTGCCACGCTTACTTCTGCACTGCTCCCTGCAGAGCTGAGCATCTGGAGAGTGGTGACTACTGGCCAGGAGTCCAGATCTGAAGACAGAGCCACCGCTAGCAGCAGTGCAGAAGTAAGGATGGCATGGTATGGTATTGCCACCCTTACTTCTGTGCTGCTGCTGGCAGGGCGCTGCCTTCAGAGCTGGGCGCCCGGCCAACAGCTGCCGATCTCTGGCTGCCCAGCTCTGAAGTCAGTGCAGAAGTAAGGCTAGCAATACCGTGACCCCCTAAAATAAACTTGTGACCCCCCTGCAACTCCCTTTTGTGCCAGGATGCTCAATTTGAGAAACACTGATCTCTCCCATGAAATCTGTGTAGTGTAGGATAAAAGCACACAGAAGACCAGATTTCATTGTCTGTGACGCATTTTTCATGGCCGTGAATTTGGTAGGGCCCTAGCAATCAGACATTCCATTGTGGGGCTCCCTCGGTCTCTCCCATTGAATCATTCCACTGTGTATAAATAATTAGATAGTCGCTGGAGCAGGGACTAAAGTTGGGTCTCCTGTGTCCTAGGGCAGTGGTTCTGAACTAGGGGACACATACCCCTGGAGGTGCGCAGAGTCTTCCAGGGGGTACCTCAGCTCCTCTAGATATTTGGTTAGTTTTACAACAGGTACATAAAAAACACTAGCGAAGTCAGTACAAACTAAAATTTCATACAGACAATGACTTGTTTCTACTGCTTTATATACGATACACTGAAATGTAAGTACAATATTTATACTCCAATTGATTTATTTTATAATTATATGGTAAAAATGAGAAAGTAAGTAGTTTTTCAGTAATAATGTGCTGTCAGACTTTTGTAAGTGTCTGCCTGTCTGATTTTGTAAGCAAATAGTTTTTAAGAACATAAGAACAGCCATACTTGGTCGGACCAATGGTCCATCCAGCCCAGTATCCTGTCTTCTGGCAGTGGCCAATGCCAGGTGCTTCACAGGGAATGAGCAGAACAAGTAATCATCAAGTGATCCATCCCCTGTCGCCCATTCCCAGCGTCTGGCAAACAGTGAAGTGAGGTGTAACTTGGGGGTCCACAAGACAAATCAGACTCCTGAAAGGGGTACACTAGTCTGGAAAGGTTGAGAGCCTCTGTTCTAGGTGAGCGCCCTGACCACCAGACTATAGGGTCATTCTCCTCTTTCCTTGGTCCAATGACTACCCACTGTCATGAATGACAATACAGGTATATAGACACCCCCTCATCTTGGTGTGGGGGCAGAGAGAGCTCTGGGAGCTTGCCCTGCACAAAGAGGGGACCATTGCCACACCCCTTAGCACTGGAGAGCCCTCTGCCCCAAAGTGAGAGGGGACTGAGGGAGCAACTCTGGGACTAGGGGTATGAAGGAACACTGGGCACAGGGAGCTGCTGCTGAAAGTGTGGCTAGGATGCAGCATTGGTGTTCTAGGAGCAGCCGGCAGAATACAGACACTGGGCCAGGGCCAACACTGGAGTGCCAATGCGCAGGCTGTTGTTACAGCATCTGGGTGAAGGATCCGGTGCAATTAGGAGAGATTTGCAGGTTGAGAGAGGGTTATTTTCCCATTTACCCTGGAGATAATCTTCCTCTCAAGCCAATCAAAGTGGCACGGTGAGAGGATCCTTGTGTGGGGCTCCGGACTGCCGGCAATCAGGCAGCACTCCAAGCACTTAACATTGTTTTAAAAATAAAAACAAGATGAAGCCGCTATGCATTGTGTAGAAGGGTCACGTTTCACGAGCAGCCCATGGCTCTGCGTGAGCCTCCAGGGTCTCTGCCTCTTGATTTATCTGCACATGGAATGATGATGCCTTTCGGCTGGGATGTCCAGGGCAGATGAGAGACTGGGCCAAAGCATAGCCCCATGGTCTGCTGCTTTGTCTGAGCCCAGAAAGGGTTTGAGTGCCCAGCAAATCTGGTTTAGTACAATTATTACCTTCTCCCAGGTGTGCCCTGGCAGAAAGGACAGAAAGAAAAATCTGTCCTGCCTCGCAGATGTGCCCCCCATCCAGTGTCTCATGTGAGAAGGTGCAAATGGGAAACTGGCCCCTGGCAGAGGAAAAGGTTGTGGGGAGTGCCCCCCGTTCCTGCCCACTGGACACACTGAGATTCCACCTGGCCTGCTGGCTCAACAGCTCTGGAGCCTGAAGGCCTTTGCTTCCCTACCGAGCAGATGCAGCTGAGTTCCGACCCTGCAAGCTGCCCTCCCTGAAGGATGAAAGTAATCTACAGGACTTACTGGTACTGCTGGAGTCCTGAGACGAGGCATGGCCTCAATCGGAAGAGGCGGTGCCTTTCAAGATTTAAAAGCACGGCTGTGGCTGGGAGCCCTAGGGCCTTTAAATCAACCCTGGGGCTCAGGGCCAAATTAAAGGGCCCAGGGGTCCAACCGCCACAGCGGCCAGAGCTGCAGGTGGGATTTAAAGGGCTCTGCGCTTCCCACAGCCATGGGAACTCTGAGCTCTTTAAATCCGGCCCCAGTCCGGCCACCAAGCTGCGGGTGGGATTCAAAGGGCTCTGGGCTGCCTGCTGCAGCGGGGAGCCCAAAGCCCTTTAAATCCCCACCGCGGAAGCCGGTGCGGTCTGGCATGGTATACTGGCTCTTGCTAGTACGCCGGACTGGACCGTACCGGCTTACTTTCATCTCTGCCCTCCCCTATCCTGAGGGACCAGCTCTAAGGATTACAGGGGACTCCACGCTCAGTTCCATTCTTGGCCCCTCTGCTGAGCTTGTCGACAAGGACACCGCGGGGCTGCGCACGAGATGAATGCTCGTTCATGAACGCCTGGGCTGAGACCGCTTTGCACAGCTCAGCGAGGAGCCTCCAGTCATCAGGGACTTTCATTCACATTGACCCAAGGCGAGTTGGAACCATTGACTCAAGCTGCCTCCACACTCGAGCACTGCCAGTGAGGGGGACAACATCTGCATGGCATCTGGATCTTTAACCACTGAGTTGCCTAAGCCTAGGTGAAACAAGGGTAGGAAAGCTAGCAGTTGTCTTAGCTCTATGGACGCTAGAGCTCCCCATTGCTAGTGGTCATGCAATAGTGGGAGATTCCCTGCAAAAGCTCATCCTCCTTTATAGATCCCTTTCTCATCTCTTCTCTTGGTGGATTAAAAATCCTTACAAGGGATCACATAAATCTTCCATCAGTAAATGACACATCCTGCCTTTAAACCCGCTCTAGGATAGCAGTGTCCCAAGTGGCTTCTTTCTTCCAGGGACAGGAGATCTTATTCATTAGCATGGCTTCCTCACACCCTTCCTAGTAACAGGGAGCTCTCAGCATCTTTCCAACTTGCTTTTTACTGAGTGGCATCTTTTCCTTTCAAGGTCTGTGGGTTGACCTAGATACATCAGAGAGACATTTGGGGCTCAGCCTGTTTCCATCCCCAGGTAGGAAGAAAGCTCCTTCTTTGCATCCAGAATGGCTGGATCTGATGTAGTGTTTACATCCACAGTGGCAAGGTTGCTTGTTGCTCACATTTGTGTTCAATACACAGCCAGCTCCGCTGTGAAGGTCGCTGTATCCATTAGTGCACTGTATTATTATCTAGGATGGACTTAAAACCATTAAGATTTCTTAGGAGCATGGACGATTAGGGTCTCTGCTTGGTGGGCATTAATTTCAGTACACAGGTGTGTTTGCTCCCAGATGCTGTTCTGCAGGGATGTGACTGGAATAAATTAACATGCACCAAATTTCTGGTTCTTCTCCCCTCCCCGCCATCCCTCTACTGCCCTTTAAAGAGATTCAGGTCATTCCTGGAATTAGGGCTTCCTGAACTGCTGGAGAGCAGTGTTTAAACTGCTTGCAATGATTAAGCAAAGTGTATGTTTTTCCAAGGCTTTAGATGGGTGGCCGTGGCGTGGTGCGTTAAGCCCCAATAAATACGTTCTCCATAATGGGATGGTCTCTCACATGTGGGTTTAAGTCTGAGTGGAAAGTGGGGGCAGCGTTTTGGAGAGCGTCCAGGTTCATTTCCTGGAAGTAGCCGACTGTTCTCGAAAGAGAGACCTTGCAGGAAGGCATTTTATTTAGCTGGCTTTGTTTATTGTGGGACTCCAGCTGGGATTAGACACAGTTAAGACGATAGATAAATCCTCCTCTTCCACCTTTTGGCAGAGAGGTGCTATGCATTTTTCGGGGGAAGGGTGTGTTTGTGTGTGTGTGTAAAAAGTCTGTGGAGTTAATGGAAATGCAATGTGTGTTCATCCTTTGTGTGCCCTCTCCCATATGTACACTTCCCCCCCCCCATATGTACACTTTCCTTTTCTTCCTCTCCTGACAGCCAATGCTCTGCATACAGAAATTGCCAGCTGGGAGGGGGCTCTGGCTGGCAAACTTGAAATCAAGCGGCTGGTTTATGACAAGACATCTGTACGTGTTAGAAAAGACAAGAAACCCCGCGCTGCTGCTGCCTGCACTGCTGTGTCTGATAATGGCTCTACCACGGGGGAAAGTAGGTCACTCTGTTCTGCAGAGCCGAGTGAGAATGCAAAACCAATGCTCCTCGTAGACATTCCCCCTCCAGACCTCAGAGCCAACTGTATCCTCCTCTGTTCCGACTCCTTCCCCACCGGACCTCCCCCAGGCCCTTTATCCCATGGGAGAAGGACATATTCTGCAGGGCAGCTGGGGCTGGCTATGAGAGGTGGAAGGGAATAAGTTCCAAATCTATTAGATAGAATGCTCCGGTGTCTCAACGCTGTTGTTCTGTGGGATCTGAGCTCCTCCCGCAATGGGCCGTGCTCTGCTATGTCCCACCAGTAACTCTGAGAAAAGGAGCAAAACCCAGGGGCACACAGAGCCAGCAGGGGGCTCAATAAAGAGGGGTGGGGGAGGAGACACCGTGGAAGGGACAGGGCTGGTGGAAAGAGGTGCTGGAGATGGGGAAGGGCTCCCTGGTTGTCTGACTGTCCAGGCAGCAGTTTGGTGCTCACAAAGTTAGTTGCAAGGAGGCATGGCATGGATGAAGGTGCATGTGAGAGATTCTATGGCTGAGCAGGTGGGCAGCCTGCCGAACCTTTGGGGAAGTTTCTCAGAGGAAGTACAGCAAGTCTAAACATCTGATAGACCTGCGTCTCTTTCCCTTTCACCCCTTGCAATGGGCTGGGCTGATCAGAACAGAGACTGCCGGTTAAAATTCTATGTATGTTACCTTCCAGTGCCCCCTGCTGGCCAGCACGAAAGCTCTGTATCCTGGCCATGCCTTGCCATGCCTTACTGGCTAAGAAAAGACCATTTTACCCTATTATACCTCCTTGCTGGTCCTATGCTCTACAGATTTCCCACCCCTTCATATTCCACTTCCTGCATCAGCAAGGACTTATTTGTCAAAACAAACTCCTTTAAACAAACAGCTCAAGAACCAAATCTGGATAGAGGCCCATCACTCGTTTCCTGGGAAAACAGACAGGTGCTGCTTGTAAAGGAGGAACATCAAACTTTGAAAAATAACTCCTTGAAAGAATGCAGTGTCCCTTGAAACCTCCATCAGCCTCTAGCTCCATATGCTTGTCGGCAGCCTTCGTAATGATATACTTCTGAAATATTCTGCTGCAATCCAAGTGCTTGCTATGGGGAGACTGGGTGGCTCTGGGGCTTGAGATGGCCGACTGGAGCTTTCCCTCTCTGGATTGCTGGTTCTAGGCTGGTAGTGGAAGGAAACAGTTATTGTTGGACAGTTCCAGAGGACTCTGTGAGTCATTGGCTCCATGTTGGCGGTCTGGGCACCACAAAGCCTGGGGTCATAGGTGATGGTAATGAGCATGGTTGGTTGGATGAGAACCTAGGCAGCAACTGAGCCTGGAGAATGAGCTAAACTGCTTCCAGCTTGGGATTGAAGCAGGCCATAGAGGTGGCACGATGGAAACTGGCCAGGCCACTGCCTACCCTGTGCTTTTGAGGACTTCACTCTACTGACACTCTCTACCCAGTACCTTGTACTAGTCCTGAAAATCCACACTGCCTCTTACAGGCAGTGAAGGAGTGAAATCCTATTTCCCATTGCAAGGGGCCAGGGCAGAGCTCTCTTTTCTGCAGAGAAGAGTGTCAGCCAAGCAGCATCCCCCAGAAAAGCTGGGCTGCTGCTCAGCGAGGGGGAGTTAAGATGTGCTTTCAAGAGAGAGGTGTTTTAAGTGCAGAGCAGGAGTGTTTCCCTGGGGGAGTCAGAGAGCAGCATTTCGTTATAGCTTTGGGCACCTGTTCCGAAAGGGAAGGGAACTTGGAAATTGGCTCCATTCCTTTCAGGGCATGTTTGTGCTCTCCCCTCCTTCACCTTCTGGCCTCGTCTGTTCTGAAAATCTCCAGACACATGATGGCGGGATGGTTGTGACAAATCAGACAGAGGGTGAGTGCCATGCCTATGGCAGGGGAGCACTCAGCCTCTCTGCACAGGCACTAAGCCGTGGTGCATGGTAGAGTGCAGGTGGAATACAAACCCTCTGTAGAACGATGGCAAGGAGCATGTGGAAGCTCATGTGAACCCCATGGTGAGAAATTGGCTATGGAATTCCAAGATGTGCCACCTGCTTGTGAGCTGGGAAAATCCCAGGAGGACAGGAGATATTTCACCCCATCAGGCTCAGCGTCATGTTTCTGAGGCAGATCCTGGAGCATGGGGTTATGACTTCTAGATAGATGTGTGTTGGGAACAGAGGCAGTGTGGGAGACTCTTCTCCATATCAGGCGGGGTGGAACTGAACCTGCTTCTGCTACATTCCAAGTGAGCATCCAAAACCCTAGGCTAAAGCTTATAAGGGAGCTGCTGCCTCCTCCTCCTGCCATTTTGGTGAGCTAGTCTTCCTTACCTTTGCTTTTGTCAAAATGCCTGACAGCCTGAAAGAAGCTTTTCAAGTCAAGACACAACATTTTATTTAAACTTTTTGATTTTACTCCTGAGGTCATTCTGTGCCAAAAAATAAAAAATCTGTGCCAAAATATTAAAAATTCTGCGCACAATATTTTAAAATTCTGCAAAATTCTACGTTTTATTTGTCAATAAATAAATGCAGAAGCTCCAGCATGGCAGTGGGGAGCACAGGCCACAGGCTGCATGAACGTGGGAGATGACCCTGCAGCCCCTCCACCCCTGAGACATGGATTCAGAAGTGAGGCTGAACCTGACCCTGACACAGCACAAGGCCTGGGCCTGCCCCAGAAACACCCTGGGGCTCTGCCTCTCTGTGCCAGGCACACCGGGGTGGGGCAGGCAGGCTCAACCAGGCAGAATCCAAGTGTGGAGGGCCTCAGTGTGGGGTGAGAGGGTTCTGTGTGCAGAAAATCTGGGTGCAGGTAGCTCAGTGGGGGGATCTGGATGCACAGAGGCTCAGGGGGAAGGGGGATTCCAGGTGCAGGGGCAATGGGTCTCTGCAGGGGCTTCTAGATGAAGGCGGGTTGGGGCTCAGCAGGGAGGTCTAGTGCTGGAGGAGTGGGCCTTGGTGAGGTATCTGGATGTAGGGGCTCAGGGTGGGGGTTTGACTGCGGGGAGCTCAATGGAAGGTGGTCTAGGGGCAGGGGTGAGGGTCCGGAGGCAGGGGTCTGAGTGCAGGGTGGCTCCAAATGCAGGAATTGAGGTTCAGTGGGGTGGGATTCCAGTATGGAGTGCTAGGTGTGTTCTGGGTGTACGGGTGAGGCTTGATAGGGGTGTCTGGGTATGGGACATCCAGATGCACAGGGGTCAGATGGATGGAAGAGCAGTTGAGGAATGATGGGGGCAGAAAGCAGGGGAGGATGCTGAGCTTCCTGCAGCTGGGAGAGGTTTCTGGGGGTGGATCTGACGCAATCCCAGCCACACCTTGCAAGAGAAGAGGAAGCCCCATCCTCTCCTGCCTCCAGCCCAACTGGGGCTAGCAGCTGATCCCAGCTCAGGGTAGAAGTCACTAGCTGGGGTGTCCCCAGTCCTGCAGTGATTTACCTCTCCATCAGCTGCTCCGGGTGTCTGAAACAATGTACCTGCACTGCTACAGAGTGGTGTGTGACTGCTCTTGCAGCTTCCCTTTGCTTCCCTGTCAGAAAGTCATTTTTCTGGGGGAAGCAAAGAAATCATCACGGGATGTGAATTCTGCATATACGCAGTCGTGCAGAATTCCCCTAGGAGAATGATTTATCCACAAATTTTGGAAAATGTAATTTTCAATGGAACTTGTTTGGATCTTTTGAAATTGCCAGCAAACTAAACAAACTAAGCCAACTACTTCCTTTCTTACCCTCAGTGGACATGGAGACGAGTTTTAATCACCAGCCTCTTTGTAACAACCTTTTACATATTTGAAGACTGTTATCCTGTCCCCCCTCAGCCTTCTTTTCTGTTGACTAAACAAGCCCAATTCTTACAACTTTTCCTACTAAACCTCTTATCATATTGGATGCTCTCCTCAGGATTCCCTAGTTCTGTGGCAGTGAGTTCCACAAGCTAACAATGCATTCTCACAGAGTTATTCCTCATGAAAACAAGTGCGTGCCAGGGTGGGGGAGATTGTCCAGTATTTAAAAGGTAAAAAAAAAGGTCCTGCAGTATTTTACAGTAATAATCCCTAAATACTGCAGTGTTCAAGAGGAATAGCCTACATACATTGAATGATGATTTTTATGTCAGTGCTGCACTTTGGTGCTTAGATCTGGAATACTGCATCATACTTCAGAAACAGCTTTTAACAGATTAATAAATGTAAATAGATATTGTCAGAAATGGCTAATTGTTACTGAGTGGTACAGAGTTCAACAGGTTAAGGGGAGGGCTGGTTGAAAATTGGAATTTCTATTCAGTAATAAACTGCAATATTTTGAAATTTGGTTTTCCTCCCAATTTGGGAGGAAAAGTTGAAATATGAAAGATTCCAAAACAATTTCAGTTCAAAATTCCTGAGTTATAATGTTTCATTTCGAGTCCGTTCGACATTAATCTGGGCCCCCCTGAGCCGCTGCCCTGCCTCATGGGAACTGTGATTCAGGTGCCCTATTTCACCCATTCTCCTCTTATAGACCAGACTTGCTGGCTGGACTCCCTTGATGCACCATGATCACGTTACATCCATCATGCACTGTATAACTTCAAACAAAGGGGGAGACAATAGTGCATTGTGAGAGATCTAGTTCAGCCAGAGAGTCTGGCTCCTAGTGGAGAACAGGGGCAGAAGGCACCTGAATTACAGCTCCCATGAGGCCTCCAGTTCAGTGGATGCACTACACTGCCTAGGGGGTACTGGTTACCTGCAGAAGCTGCCTCTGCCACTGCACAGCAACTCTAATCCTGACTCAGTGCGGAGGAAAGGACCTGTGGAGGAGGCAAAAGGAGGGTTGGAGAGCAAGTCATCCCCACACTAACCCTGCAGTAGCAGCAGCAGCTGGGCCCAGTTTCCTGCTCTGGGCATGACAACCTGGCATGCGCAGGGTCAGAGCACCACTCAGGTTTGGCCTGGCTGCTCCCATCATGACGGAGAGGTGGCTGAGCCAAATTTGAGGGGTGCTATGGCCCCATATGCCAGGTTGCGGTGCCTGGAGCGGGAAAGCTGAGCCCAGCCCTGTGGAACAGGAACCGTCACTGTGGGGTGCAGGTGGGGCAGGGTCACTCTTCAACCCGCTCCTCCCATCTGCACTGGGCCAAGGGAAGTATATGTTTGCTTGTTTGGGCACCTTTGGGTTCATGATTTCATAGGTTCATGAAGCTGGAAGCCCCACTGAAGCTGCCCCTGCACTGCAGCCGCTCAGGAGAACACAGAGTAATGTCCTGCTGCAGTGAAAGGCAACGTTTTGATTCACTTGGACACACAGAAATAGCTTGATTTTTGTTTGACCCAACAACATATTTTGGATTTTGTGGAAGCTGCTTCTTCTGTCCCAGCACCTTCCACTAATGTGCTTATAACTGTCCATAACATACTCTACTTATGTTTGTAACGTGCTTTTCACATCTATTAATGGTGTACTAATCCCCTTATAAACGGAACCTTAATCGGACGTGCGGCCGAATACTGTAGCACTCTTTTTTTAAGGGGGGGGGCATGTACCAAACAGAGCTGCCTTTCTCAAACCCAGAGTATGGGGGTTTCTTTCTGCCAGTGGGTTTCAGGTAGTGCCTGGTGGCACCTTGGGTAACTTCCCCAGCCAGCTATGCCCTTCCCCCTGGCTTAGCCTTCTGTCAGATGCTCATGTTCCAGGATTAGATGTGCACTGGTGTGCATATGTGATCTGCCTGGAATGAGTAAGACTGTAAGGAGCAGAACGGATCGTGTGGCGTGATAGCTCCCGACTATTGGGAAGAGCGCTGCGGTCTGAGAGAGGGTGAGTGAAAGTGCCCAGGGATAAATGACCAGGCTCAGCAAAGACGAGGCTGGGACAGATGGGATTTATTCATTTTATTTTACTTTATCTTTGGATACAATCATTTTAGGAGGGGGAATTTTTTTTTTTAAATCCACTTAGTCAGAATCCTCCTGCCTCCCTATTGCAACATCTTGGGAGAATACAGTGATTTCTTCTGAGCCATGGTATTCAGGACAGAAGCCATTAGGAAGGCTTTGTTCAGCCCAGCATGTAAACAGCCACACAGCAGCTTTCCACACAGCCATACTCCAGGACAGACAAAGACACCATGGGCTGAATTCCTCTGTCACACTTGGGCCAGCCTATTAGAGTTACTAGGTTTGCACAGGTGTGTCTGTGTGCAGACTTTAGCCTCGTACATATACGTGTATACATGCCTAACACATGGACACGGAGACATACAGTACGCATGCAAACCCATGTGCTTGACACATCCATGCACTCGCTTGATAATGGACTCATGCACATGAATGTCCTTGGCTCCCTAGCGCACCCATGTTATAATGCATCCAGGTATTCAGTGAGATTTGCATGACCTGTATACAATGCTAAGTGTCATGTGACCTTTGTGTCCCATAGGTCTTTTGCAGACTCTTCCCACCTAGGGGGAAGGGGAAGGGGAAAACAACGTGGGAAATAAAAGCTTATTGTGCCTTCAGGCCAAAAAATGCTTTATTCCCTGCTAGTGCCTTATCTGAAAGCCTGGACCTGGCAGTGAAGATCCAGTGAGCTAGGCAGGGAATAAATTGAGTGTGTATATCACAGGCAGGTCTGGGCTTTATTGATTTTCAATGAAAGGCTGTGTCATGAATTTTTCTCTTCCACTGTATTTGCTGCAAAGTTGCATTTCGGCTCCACACGTTAGCCACTGAGAGTTCAGTTTTTCACCCCTACTTAAAAAAAAAAAGGCAAGTTTTGTGTATGTTGGTTTTAAGAGCATGATGGATGCAGTGGCTTTGCTAATCCAACACCAGAACAGAAAGCTGGTATTAACTGCAGAGAACATTATGCCCAGCATTTCAAGTGACTTATCGCTAACAGGCTGCATAGGGAATGCTCCCTGTTTGATGGTCTATGCTACCCTTACTCCAGCCAGTGCATGGAAAAGAGGCTCTCGTTCTTCCATAGATGCTGATCTTTGGAGAGGACATCACATCAGCTATAAGAGACTATGATAGCCTGTGTTTTGAGAGAAGGGTGCTAGGAAGTTACCTTTGTTCCTTCACCCATTCAGAAAGGCCTGTCAGACACTGTAGGCTGCTGTTAAGATATACAAACTAATTAGCGAAGTTTGGCTCCTCATCCAACTTCCCCTAAACTTTGAGAGCATCCAGATCTGGGTGCATTGGTTTGGCTCACTGTAGTGAAAAGGGAGCAGGCAGGAAGTTAGGATCGGAACTTTCTCAAAGTTCAGCCATAACTTGTGTCTATTGGTAGCTGAAGAGAGGAATGAGTAAATGCAGCGTTCACTCGAGAACACTAGAGAGGTTAAACATCACTGACTTGCTGCTTTGTGCAGGTTGGGAGGGGACAGTTCCCTTTGGGTGCTCTTCCAGCTGCTAGGCAGAGTCCTGTGTAATGGCACACGTGTCTGCAGGAGAGCTGGATGTCTAGTTCTTAAATAAAGAAATCTCTTCCTCTAGCAACTACAACAGCTGAATCACCTTGCTGTAAAAAGTGACTTGTCAGAGACACCACAAGATTGATCTAATGTGAGCAAAAATTACACAGAGGTCAGATTGGGGTCAGGAATTTAGGGCTGGTGATGGGTTGATGGCCCTGGAGATCAATGCTCTGTTTTATCCATAGAACAGTGACAGCACAGGTCACTACAGTGTGAGCTTCCCCAATGCTGCCCCATCCATGTGCCGTGATCCAGGAAGGGCCACCCCTGGAGATCCACCGCGGTGGCTCCTTCTCCTATGCTGGCACCTCTTCTGAGACTGCCAATCACAGTGAGGTGAGGACACCAGTGTCCTATCCCTGGGCTGTGGCTGGGAACAGCTCAGCAAAGTGGGTTCAAGGATGAGAGTGCTGGTAGAGATGGAAGAGATAGGACCTGACGTGCTGCTCTTCTCTGGCTGAGGAGATAGGACCTTCTCTCCTCTGGCTGAGTCTAGGATTCTTTTTCAGCCTGTTGTCTCACATCATTCCTTCCTCTTCCTCGTTTCAGTGAGGGCTTGGAGGCTGTGTGGCTGTCTGACATGGCCATTCCCAGCCTTTCCTGTTCTCCATCCTCATACCTGGCACTAGTGGAAACGAAGAGTTCAGGTAGATGCTGCAGAAAGCTTGGAAATATGTATGGCTGAGTCCTCTTTGCAGGAACTCAGGTATCTCCACCGGCTCCTAATCAGCTTCAGATGACAGCTTAAGGCCCTGGCCCTAACTTTTAGAGCAATTAGTGAATCAAGTCCCAGTTACATGGAAAACCAAATGTTGATCTATGAAGCACAGTGCAGATCTCAAAGCCCGAGGCGACATATATGAGACCTAGGGATGATGCATTCTGGATCAAGGAACAATCTCCCAGAGGAGATCAATCCAGAGTCTGACCAGCTTTAGGATATGTTTCAAAACTGTCCTGTTTCCACAGACAAGAGTAATGCTTACAATGTTGATGCCCCTTTCTACCCTATAACCCCTAGCAATCCCCAAATAATTCCTAAATTAATATAAACCACAAACCTTGCCCCAAGCAGCGTTCTGACCCCATAACAGGAGAAGTGCCAGAGACTCCATGACTCCAGTACTGCTATTGATTTCATGTGCAAGGCGCCAGATACTATGGTGATGTGCAGGTGTAGGAAACTCTGAGCTAGCGAGAGAAGATAGAAACCAGGTAACCAGCTTCTTCAATGGACACATTAGAATGATTGAATAGGAACAGTCTCTGCTAGCTCCATCCTTGCCCTGCCTGGTCCATGCACCTCAGTCCTCACTGGGAGGATACACCCTTGCTATTCCAGTACTAGGCCTGTTCTGAGCACATGGTGGGCAGGAATGTAGCAGTTTGGGTCCATGGCCATCTTGTAGGGAGCAGGCAGAGACCAGTGAACTCTCTTCACTCATGGGCAAAGGCAGCTTGGAACCCACATCTGCAAAGGCGAAAGTCCAGGAAACTTACTGTGAGCAGCTAGACTCCTCACTACGGCTCCAGTGAAAATCGAGCCCATGCCTTAGTACAGTAATGGGGCAGGAGGATGAGTAGGGCGTTTGCAGGGGTAAAAAATTCCTTTCCCAGCAGACAGTTTTTCATCTGTCTGCCTGTCTCAGAAATTTCATCCCTAGTTGTGGATGGCAATAGGGTGGCTGTTGCTGCCCAGAGGAGACAAGTTGTGTGTTCGAATTCCCATGGGTGGAGGTGAGAATGGACCTGTTGTGGGGTTGCTTGCAGCTGTGTTATTGTACAGTCTACTGGAAGGAGGTTGGTATGGGGTCCCTAGACAGCCGCATGGATGATACTGGGATATGCTACCTCCACAAAAGGGTTAATTTTAATGCTTGTGTAGCTGAATTCACTGAAGCTGAAGTGGAGCAGTATGCAAATCCACCCACTTTCTTAAACTGCTTAATTAGGCGAATGTTAATGAGACGTTAATTACTGTTGTGCCGGCGAATCCCACGGAACGGAGATTATGTTTCTCTTCAAACATCCAGTCTTAATTATAACTTGCACTTACTTCTGCTTCCTTGCCCGGAATGTGATTGGGTAGGCTGGGCCCACTGCTGACTTCCAAGGGCCCTTGACTGCGAACGTGTGCGCAAGGAGCCCCTTCTATCAAAGGCACCGCATGACACCATGCAGGCAGGTTGAGCAGGCACCAGTGAATAGGTTTGCAGATCCATCCCTGGGATTGTGGCAGGCAAACTGCTTTAATGCAGCTTCAGAGTCCACACTCCTTCCTGGTTTAGCTAGGAGACTTCACTCTGGCCCAGTGCAGCTGCTGACATCACATGGCATCAGCTACATTGTTTTGCTGCTTTCCTGTGCTCTGTTTAAGGTGGGGCTCCCTGTGTCTTGTAGAGCTGCAGCTACCATGTAGGTCCACCCTGACCCTGATGGCCATGTCTGGAGCCTCAGGGAGCTCCCCTGTCACCTCCCCCACAACATGTTGAGTAAGGGGCAAGTTGCCTCTAGCCCCATGGGCTGGAGTTCCAGGTAGCAGGTGTGGTTTGGGGAAGCTGGATCTGTTCTTTGCCAGAAGACAGCATGCAGGTGGGGAGCAGTCCAGGCCCAGGATGGGTGTGTGCACCAGGCACAATTAGTATGTGCTGGCTGGTTCTAGTCAATGCACTGCCTCTAGTCCCACTCCCCACAGTGATGGAGAGAAGTTTTCTTGGTCTTGCCCTTCCAGCCCTACGTTTCTGTGATCGTATATGATTCTGTGTGGGCGCATTCATCTCTCCAGGCCATAGACCACTTCTAGGAGAATGTCCTCTTCTGATCAGCTCAGAAGGCCTAAAGCGGCCTGGTGAGCCTGTGACACTAAAGGGATTTCTTGTGAATGCTAAATAGCAAACATCTCGAAGGTGGAAAATCCACACAAGTAACTGAGAGAGAATATAGGCTCCTATCTAAGGATTTCCTTGTAACTTTCCTGGGTGAAACGATTTATCGATGGAATCTGCGCAGGAGTTAAATACCGTAGATACACAGGAATTATTCTGTTCATTCACACGGAAGGCCACGAATTAGTGTCCTGGGTTATTTCCGTGTAAGTGAGAGCAGGTGGGGACCCAGCAGGTCAGACAGGGAGAGGGCTCCCTTGGAGAGTTGGGTCTGAATCCTGCACCCATTGATGTTAATGGGACTGTTGTTGTTGACTTTGCTGGGTGTTGGTGCCCCCTGGGGATGGATCCTGTAAAAGGACCTGTATTGGTTTGCACCTGAAATAGACTCAGAGAATGAACCTGAACTGGGTCTTGGCTGAACCCATTCAGATACACTATGAACCAGCTTTAATTTGCTTAAAGGCCAAATCAAAATGTGGATCATTCTCTCTGATGCTTTTCAGTGTTGCTTGCTCCCTGCATGTCCGGGATCTAGCAGGACTGTGAGCACTAGGTCCCGAGCCTTTCGTGAACAGTCCTTTTCCTAGGAGACTTCTAGCCTCCTTGTTCAACCCCCTAACGTTGAGGTCTTTTGGATGAGCAGCCGCATGTGTGGGTGTCACTCTGTTCACAGTGCCCCAGGTCTTTGAGAATTTGCCCATTGCTAGTTTTCGGGCCTGTCTGGAATGGGCTCCGAGGATGGAGTACCGGGTACTTCAGCCACGCTGAAAATCTGTTCTGCAACCCATTCTTTGTATTCCCTTATGTCTGTATTTTTAACTGATGAAAGGGTGTGAAATGTGTTCCCTGCCATTCTGCCTCCACAGCATTCTGTTTTTTCGTGTCTCTGCTATGTGCAACTGGGAGTGGGGAGGGGTGGGGGTTTAAATGTGGGTTTCTCTTTTAGATCAGCAAGATGAGCGGGGAAATGGAATCCGATTTTTTGTCTCTTGAATAAACCTATTGTTTGATGTGTGTGTGGGGCTTGTGTTAATGTTCGGGATAGTGTTACATACAAGAAGGTTTTCAAATGAGATATTAGTGGGCCATGAAATCTGCATCATCAGGGTTGTTTTTCCTTTTTGGGATCTGTCTGCAGAGAGTGGGTTTTCCTCTTTGGGACTTGTCCAATGAGCCAGGCAACGGAGCGTACTGTGAATTCAAGGAGCTGGAGGAGACGGCGCTCTTTGAATGGAGATGTGGGCGTGAACTCTATGGCTTGCCCCCTTACCCTACATGGGGAGAAGGCAGTTAAACTATTGTTGTTTGTACTGCAGTAGTCTCCAGAGGCCCTCCCAGAGATCTGTCATAAACAGATAGCTAAGGTTTAACGTCTCTTTCACCTGGAAAGAAATAATCTGAAACACCTGACCAGAGGACCAATCAGAAAAACAGACTTTTTCAGGTCTGGGTGGAGGGAAGTTTGTGTCTGAGTTCTTTGTCTTCTGCCTGTACTCTCTCGGCTATGAGAAGTGATTTTTTCTGTCTCCTGCCTTTCTAATCTTCTGTTTCCCAGTTGTAAGTACAAAAGATCAGATAGTGATTTATATTTTTTTTTGTATTTACATGTGTGTAGTTGCTGAAGTGTTTTGAATTGTATTCTTTTTGAATAAGGCTGTTTATTCATATTCCTTTTAAGCAATTGACCCTGTATTTGTGACCTTAATACAGAGAGACCATTTTTATGTATTTTTCTTTCTTTTTACATAAAGCTTTCTTTTAAGACCTGTTGGAGCTTTTCTTTAGTGTGGAACTCCAGGGAATTGAGTCTGTGCTCACCAGGGAATTGGTGGGAGGAAGAAGTCAGGGGGAAATCTGTGTGTGTTAGATTTACTAGCCTGACTTTGCATTCCCTCTGGGTGAGGGGGGAAGAGAGATTAGCTCTCGGTACTTCTGTTTTCCAAGGCTGGAAACGGGGACTATTGTTGTTTGTACTGCAGTAGTCTCCAGAGGCCCTCCCAGAGATCAGGGCCTGATTATGCTAGGCACTGTATAGACATGTAGGATATGTCTACACAGCCCTTGGAAGTGAGCCTCCCAGACAGGGTCAGCAGACTCGTGTTAGTGCTCTAAAAACAGCTGTATAAACAATGTGTTGAAGAGGAGAAAAGGACGGGAGCTTCAGAACCAGAGCTCCAATTTCAAAGCCCTGTCTACACAGCTAGCATGGGCCCCCCTGGCTCAAGTCTGTTGACCTGGGCTGTGAGGCTTGTGTCCGAGGGCTGTGTAAACATTCCTGTTGGGAGAGACAGGGCCTCCCCTGAAGAGCCTTGACAAAGGAGGGCATGGGAAACTGTCTTTTTGGCACATGGGAAGTGGTAAAGAACAAAGCTGGACTATAAGGTGCATGTATGGAAGAAGTTGGGAGCCTTGTTCTAGTTCCTAAGTCCTCCTGCCCACTCATCAAAAGTGCCATGTTTGCCTTCTCAGCACAGAGCCTGAGGAGTGACCTGGCCAGCAGCTGGGCTTCCTTTGCAGCCCGAGTGGGTGGGAATTTCACTTCCCAGGATGCAGTTATGCACACTGGAGTTCGGCTAGGGACTAACAAGCCTTCTCTTGAACAAAGCGTCGAGGGAGCTTTAATGGCCACAAGTGGTCAGTCGAGTTCTTGGTTTTACTTCTCATCTAAAGGACAGCAGAACTCGGGAGTTAGCTCGGTATGGACTCGGAAAGAACTCATCCTCTAGTGAATCAGCATCAGTCCCTTAGTGGTCTCCCATCCAGCTGCTGACCAGGGCTGATCTTGTGAGAGCTGATGAAAGACCCACCTCAGCACGGCTGTGGTTCAACCTTGCTAATACTCTAAGAGGAGACATTCCTAAAGGCTGCTTCAGGGGTGAGTGGTGGCCCCTCCCACCAAAAAATAAATAAGATGCAGAACTTCTCTGTTCAAACCCTGAGTGTGGCAGAAAGAAATGGGATAGAAGGTCCCACACTGACCACTGCCATATGTTGCTGCTTTGCATTCACCTGGAGAGCAGGAAGGGCAGCCTAGAGCTGTGAAAAGAAGTGTGGTTGTTGTACAGGGACCCAAAGACCTCTCAGGAAGAGAGATTATGCTCCTCCCCCAGAGGTGGGAGTGGGCCATTAGTTAGTGGTCTCTGCAACACTATTCAGTAGCGTGTAGCAGTGAGGAAAGGGTGTAGTCTTCCTCAACTACCCCTAAACGGCTCCACTAACTTCAGAGAATGGAGGCGAAGAAGACCTAGCAGGCTTCCCCCAGGACTGTAGTCTCTAGAGAGGAATTAATCCATACGATTGGTCCTGCTGTTGGAAAAGCCGGTAGCCTCTGCCCAAGGACCTCTACTGCATTAGATCTTAGTGCCACATACCTCCTCAGCTATGCCTGGTCCAGCTGCCGTCTCAGGCATACTTTGTTCAGGTCCCAACAGTGGCTGCTTGTCTGTTCTGCAGATGGCTTCCCCCAGCATCCAGTCAGAGAAGCATGGCTGTGTTTTTGCAGCTGGATTTATGGATTGCCTTGTGATAATCCCAGCAGGCTAAGGTAGTCAGAGGGGAATATAGTGGTGGGGGAGTGTGACGGGATGTACTCGGCATTCACTGCCCCCTGCCAGGGACCCCGTTGCCTTGGTGCACCCCACCCCAAGAAGCAGCCCTTTAAGAAGAGAAGTACAGCGAGTTTTGGACCTCTGGAGTTGCCTAGAAAGGTCTTGCAGAGTCAGCTGCAGGTGGAACCAGTGAGACTTAGTCCTCCAGTGTCTTCAAGAGCTGGGAGCAGAAAGCAGCCAATCAAAGCCCGAAGACCAAATAATATGGGCTGACAGCTTTTATCAAAGGGCTGTTCCTGGGTGAAGCCAGGAAAGGAGGGGTCAGGGAAAGATCTTCCCTCTACCATAACCCAGGTTGGATCAAGGCCCACTGCTGACCACACTTTGGTCACTGAGAGACTTTGATTTGTGCAGTATAAGACCCACACAGGCCAACCTGTTGGTCAGACTATGAAAAACTAGGTGTGCTCACTTTGTGAGACACCCACGGATTCAGGCGAGCTGGTGACAGGGGCAAATGCTCTCATGCTACTGAGATCAGCCTTGCAAATCTTTATTTAGAGGTTGGCTACTGGAGGAGAACTCTACGAATTGCTAGGGAACCATGGAGGACAGGAATTAAGGGGATCTGAGCTGAAATATTGAGTTTGTTGATATATCCCCCCTCTTGGCAGCCAGCTGCCTCCTCCCTTCCCCCACTTTCTTTCCCTGTTAGATCAGAAAAGACCTGAGGGCAAGGAGGTTAGTTCCTGAAATACACTTCAAGCCTCTGGCTTGTGGCATGAAGCACTTAAGAAATACATTTACTAGCAAAAGGAGAATGACTCACTGGCTCATCTCCATATGCAGAGAGAAGTCTTGTCAATTAATCATTACATGTCCCCGAGTCATCTTTCAACAGATTAGTGCTTCTTTAACCCTAAATGGAAATGTGTAATGTATATAGACTGTATATGGCGTATAGATATCACACAGGGAACTGAACAAAGGGGAATGCACACAGACCCATCAAGAGGGTCAGAGGCTATCATCGTACCCAGACGCATGAAGCTGAGTAACTAGAACCTTGAGATGCCTGTCTAGCACCTATATAGAGCCTCACTGATGTCAATAAGTCTGCAGAGGTCAGTCTGCATGGGGTGTGTTGTAGGCTCTGCGCTTGCGTCAGCAGCCCTGGCTCATCCAAGATTTTAACAAGAGGAAAAACCTGCTTTAAGAGAAAATTAAATCCCATGTTTGAAATGTCCATTTGCCCTCCTGCTGGTTTATTTACTGTTGGTTTTGGATGAGATTCTCCTTATTGGAGACTTTCAGTTATAGAGGATGTTGGCTGAGCTTTTTACATTATTTTTCTTCTTTACACTAGGCTGTTTGATTTCCAGACAGTTCTGAAACTTTGTTCTCCCAGCAAACTGGCAAACCCTGGGGATTTCTGAAGACATCTCACTACAGTGGAATCTCACTGGTTCCCTTTGAAAGTTTAGAGTCTAAGTGTGACTGTATGGTTCCGCTAGCTGACAGACAACATAGCGTGAAGCACGAGGCTGTAAGAGCCTGTGATTCATACAGCTCTAGAAGGCCACAGCTGTACTTTATGGTGCTTTGAAGTGTGTGGCTGCCATTTTGGATTTGCTCTTTCTCAGGGTTTGAACCTGTACGCTTGCTTATTTGACACGTTACATTTTGAAAAACGTTGTTAGGGCCAGATCCTCAGCTGCTGTAAACTGACTTCAGTGGAGCTATGCCAGTTTTCACCAGCTGAATATCTGGCCCTTAAAGGGCAGATGAACTTGCCCCTTCAAATGGTCTAGTGGTTAGAACATAGGGTTGGGAGTTCCGCGCCTGTTCTGTGACTGGCTTGGCTGTGTGATGGGGGCAGGTTTCCTCGCTCTGTGACTCAGTTTCCCTATAAGGTTTAACTAATGTGTGTGTAATGCTTTGCAATGCTCTAAAGGAAGATGGTACAGGAAGTCAAAGCTGCTTATTGGAGATGTTAATGTATTTTGAACATTTTTTGCCCAAAAAGACCTTTATTTGAAAATGAAAGATTTTGCTAAAAAAATATGGTTTTTGTCACTTTTTCTTTGTTTTTGTGCACTGTATTTCACAACATTTTTTAAATGCACTTTTATTTTCATCATAATTTTTCCAAATTCAGACTGGAAATAAGGTGTACATTTTTAACCGTGAGGGTAATTAACCATTGGAACAATTTACTATAGGTCATGGTGGAGTCATCATCATTGGCAATTTTTAAATCAAGACTGGATGTTTTTCTAAAAAATCTTCTCTAGGAATTATTTTGGGAGAGTTCTTTAACCCATGTTATACAGGAGTCTCTTCTAGCCTTGGAATCTGTGAATCTTGCAAAATGGAAACAACTTGACATTTAGAAACTTTTTATGATTTTTAAAAAAATATGTTCACTTAGCTGTAATTGTTTTCATTTATTTGTCTATCTACCTGCTATTTTGGAGGAGAACAAGGCTAGAGTCTGGGAGTGGGCCAAGCTCATGGGAGCACCTCACATTTCAACTCTTTGCTTTCAGTGTCCTAGTGGTGTAACATTACTATATGAGCGGCAGGGCACCTTCGCCTCTCATTAAATGTCAGTGGGACTTGGAAGGCACTTAGCATCTCAGAGGACTGGGCCCTTAGCTTGACTCTGAGGTCATTTTGTCCATGCAAACTGCTGAAGGCAAATGAGCTCAAGTCATCTCTGTGCTGATTGGCTCCGTTACGTGTTGGGTTGTGGCTTCTGCATCAAACGTTCAGCTGTTCCACCGCTTCCTTGAAAAGGAAGTGTAAAACCCAATGGAAAATGGTCTCTCTCCTGGTAAGATCAAATCTTTAACAAAACAGGCATACTGGAAAATAAACAGTTGTGTGGGAGGCAAGAGGAGCGTTTTGCATACAATTTCAATAAAACACAATGTTTTTGTGAAACATCAGATATATCAAACACAATAGGGAAGCTGTGGGAAAGGCTATATCGCACATCTCAAGGGTGCATGAAGCAACTATAAACGATTCATACTTTGGTCTCTTGCAGGAGCTACCAAGATTATCTTGGCAAGATACCATCAGAGACTCATGAGCAGTGTAGGTAGCCTTTGTAGTCTGCCGTTGCCCCTCTATCTCGTTCAAATAACAGATAGGGGACTGCTCAGGTAACTGTGACCAGTGAGTGTTATACGCCACATTAAGGGCTTCTGATGATACCCTGAGACGGCAGCATTATTCGTTTGTGTGTCCTCAAGTCCCGAGATAGGTGTAGAGTTTTATCACACTTCTGCCACGCTATGTTTATTCAGAGCATCTGATATTAGTGAGGAGAATATGATGGCCCCAGTTCTGCCCTCATCTCCCAAAGTAACAGCATCCCAGTTCAGCAAAACAATTAAGCACATATGTAACTTTAAGCATGTGCTCAAGTTCTTCCGTATTCAACAAAGCACATAACTTATTTAAGTCAATGGGGCTTAAGCCCATGCTTTAAGTTCAGTCTGGTAAACGTCAACACATTGAAAGGTTCAGTTTGATTAAGTGATTAAGGTTCAGTGAAGCTTGGCTGCTTTGCACAATATCATCCCAACTCATCACTTTTTCCTAAGCTCTTGCTTGAGTCCACAAACTGGGCTGCTAAATTAATGCAAACAAGCTACCTTGACAGATTCCTGACCCTCTCTGCTTTCATCAGAGCTGAAAATACCACAAACTGAGAATACACCCCCCTCCCTCCCCAGTAGAGATTCGCATGTAGAAATGCCCCCGACCCCCGATCTGAGTGCTTTCATTCTTTGGGAAGTTTGCAACTGGAGCTGAACTTGGGACTCAATCTTGCCAGGTGCAGAGAACTACTGCAAGGTTCAGAGCTATGCCCAGCTGCCTTAGATGTCATATGTGTGTGTGTGCATGCGTGCGTGTGTGTGTGTGTGTGTGAGAGAGAGAGAGAGAGAGAAAAACCACGCAGGAGTTAATGTTCAGGACATTGGAAGGGTACAAGCCATGGTGAATGGAATTGAAAAATATCTTTTTTTTTTTTAAAACAGACATGACATGGTCTGTTTTTATCGGCAAAGGGAAGCTTGAAGTAATGCTCCATGCACCCAGAACAAAAGGTGGGAAACTTTGGGGTGGTTCTTGGACCCTGGGAGAGTTTGTTCCAAGCTCTTGGATCAGCCCCCTATGGAAGCTCTGGCTTTTGCATGGATGAGGTTTCTCCTTGTGGCGGATACTTGGTGCTTATGGAGAGGCATTTTCAATTGAGTTCCTTGTCTTGGAGTTCCAGGTGATCTCCTAGGTATCCCAGGCCCAGAAGATAAGGACTGAGATCTTGACCTTGCTGTGATGTTCTGAGGGAAAGCAGTGCAGAGAGTGGAGGAGCAGTCTGATGTGCTTGTAGTAGCCTATGTGACCGAGTGCTGCCTGCTGCATTCTCTACTGTTGCAGTTTCCTGAGGTTTTCATGCCCAGATACGTTGCATGCTGTAGCCTAGCAGCTTAGTGACAAAGGCTTGTGTTGCTGTCTTCATTATTTATTACTTGTATTACAGCAGAGCCTGGGAGCCTCGGGCCTGGCCAAGGATCCGATAGGGTAGGTGCTGTGCCAACACTGAAAAAAACGATGGTCTCTGCCCCAGAGAACTTTCAAACTAAGACGAGAGACAGCAGGTGGATGCAGACAGACAGAGATTGGGGAGTACAAGGAAACGACAATACAGTGCTGGTCTGCATGATTGGCGGGGGTCTAGGCACACCACACCAGCTGCCAAAGGATTGTCCAAATTTTTGCCGGCATCATGGCACAGATAAAAAATGATCAGCCCTTATTTAGCCAGAGTGGAAGGCCCATTCCTATTGCCTGCAATCCTCTTTACCGGCTCCGTCTCAATGCACTGATTTGCATCAGGATATTTCTCTGGGCTTCACTTTGGCCCCAGCAAAACAGCTCAGGCTGCTGCATTGTCTGGAGAGAAAAGGAACAGCCTTAATCTGAATCCACGCTAAAAACAACAACAACGGTGTTCTCACTGCAGTTGCCTATCGTTTCTAATTGCCCAACTCAGCACCTGCAGTCTTTAAAATAAAATAAAAGGAGGAGAGAGAAGAAAGGAGATTTGACTCAAATGTGTGTTTAAATTAGCCTCATTGTGCTGAGAGCTGAGTGTCAGGATAAATCCATTTCTACAGTGCCATATATCTTTACTGAGTGGGAAGTTGGAGAATAAATGAATGTTCTTCATATATTATTACAGCCTGACTGCATTGAGGCAGACAGAGGCGACGCAAAGGTGATTAATGAGAAAGTTTGAGTTAACGAAGTGTAGTCGTCTTTCATTACAAGAAAATGAGTTCCCTTTACCACCAGCCGTTGGGCCTGTAAAGTTGAGCGTGCTTTCTCTTTCTCTCTCTCTTTTTAAAATGCCAGATAATTTATTTCTTATTTACCTCCTCATCCTGCTGCTCATCATGTTGACTGGGTGTTATTGTTCACTCACTTTGGAGTTCACGTGGTATATTTTGGGCATATTCTTTTTCATCCTTGTATCACAGTACAACAAAGAGATCTTAATGGAGCCCTGAGAGCTAGGTGCTGCAGAGACACAAATGCCAGCCTATGCCCTGGGGAGCTTACACTCTGACTGGATGGGACAGACAAAGAATTAGGAGGAAGTGGGAGTGATTTGCCCAGGGGCATATTGGGAACTTGTGACCAAGCCAGGAACTGAACATGAATCTCCTGAGTCCTAGTCCAGGGCCTTAACCACAAGACCACCCTTCCTCTATCTTGTCACAGCCCCCTCCTCTTCTGCCCTGTCACTGTAAAGTTAAAAACTGGATCAAAGTGCCTAGTACTTTGTGAACTGGGTGTTGAGTAATAGGGTGGGGTTGACAAGAATGTATCTTCTGGGAGGAAGCATGGCTGAGAGATGTCAGCCCACCATGTGGGAGCCATTTCAGTGCTGGCAAAGCAGCGAGCAGCACGAGGGGACGGTAGGGGGTCTGCCACATCGCGTCTCAGTGTTGTCCAAGCAGCAGCTTCGCGATTCTCATCTTACTGTGTACCTTAATGGACGCCTGTTGAAATGTTCTGCTGTGCTCCAGCACCCGCCATTCAGCCTCTTGCTTCTGCTTGGGGCTTTCTGTCTGGTCCAGGTCGGTCGCAGCTGGAAGCGGTTAGCATCTCCTGCCTGTGAGCCTGTGGAAATGAGATGGGGACAACAGTCTCTGGCTTGGTGAGACCTGTGTCTATCGCCAGCGCTGAATTCAAGTTGTAAATGGCCTGTCTGACTGTTTTAATGTGTTGGACGTGTGCCGAGGGAGCGAGAGCTCACCATAGGAGCAGATCCTCCTCTGTGCACTGCTCCAGCTATCTGGGGGTCCCTGTACGTAGTGGGAATCTCTGGGTGGCATAGGGTCAGCAGAGCGGCTCTATGCCATTCTCTTTGCTGCCTGCAAGGAAGGGAGTATGGCCACAGACCTACTTTGTTCTGGTAATCCCTGGCTGCTGGACTGCTCCCTTGCTTGGACATAATTTATTGCAGCCCTGGGGCCACTGGAATTCAAAGAGGAGCTGAGAAGTCTGTGGGCCGGATTATCACCTGATGTAAATCAGCAAAGCTCCACTGAATTCAGTGCAGCTCTGGGATTCATGCCAGCTGAGGCTTTGGCCTACAACTGCACTGGGGATGTTAGGATGATGGGAGGCATTTTGGGGAGCGCTGTTACCTCTTTCTCCCAAGTTTGAACCCTGCATGAAAGCCATGCATTTTTGTGATTCTAAATAAACAGCTGCTGCCCCAAAATATCATGAAAGACCAATGTATCAGGGTGTCCAACTGCCTCAGACAGAGAGGAGAAATATTTCTTTATAAAATGTGGTGGAAAATTGGCCTTCCTTTCACACAGCTCTCAACAATTCACTTCCCCCACCGTTTGGGAACGTACAGTATTTTCATTTATATTGGAGTAGCACTTAGAGACCTTTACAGAGGTTGAGGCCCTGTTGTGCTAGACATTGTCCAGACATGTAGTGAGAGAGACTCCCTGCTCCAAAGAGCTTATTGGTCTGATGAGGTAAGTTAGACAAAAGGTGGGAGGGGAAAGAGAAATGACTTGGACAAGATCACACAATAGGTCAGTGGAATAGAACCTAAATATGCTGAGTTCCGGTGCAGTACCCTATTTACTAGGGCATGTTGCCTCTTCGTTTGGTGCAGCTGGCTAATTAAAACTGAGTAAGGCTTTGTGGTTCTTTAATTCACCACAGCAGGGATTTGGGTACATCTGAAATCTCCTCTGTT
Source organism: Gopherus evgoodei (assembly GCF_007399415.2). Classification (NCBI taxonomy): domain Eukaryota; kingdom Metazoa; phylum Chordata; order Testudines; family Testudinidae; genus Gopherus; species Gopherus evgoodei. The sequence goes on along the minus strand of NC_044331.1, from coordinate 37,889,975 downwards.
TAGCATTGCCGTTAAATTAATTATGAGCAAAATTGAAGATGGCTACAACACAAGCATCACATAACTCAACAACAGGACACTGGAAGATCTAGATTTTGCTGAGGACATAGCTCTAAGTGGCAGTGCAACCAGCAGGCAAGTAAAGACTGAAAATCTGTCCAGCCCCACAGAAAAGACAGGGTTAATAATCAGTTATGGAAAACAAATCTAATGAAAATCCAGCAACTCCCAACTCAAGCATTGCTTTAGAAGGCAAAGGAGTATTAGAAGCGAGTCAATTAATGTATCTTGGCAGTAACATGCTAGCCAATGGGGATGTCCAGAAGGAAGTGATGTCATGACTTGACAAGGTGGCAGCTGCATTTACCAGTTTAAACAAGATTTGGCCATTGGAGATCTACAGCATAAAGGTAAAACTGTGAATCTTCAACTCAAATGTTATTTATTCTCATCTTACCATATGGGTGTGAGAGCTGAAAATCCACCAAAGATACAGACAGATGTCTAAATGCCTTCCAATGCACCTGCCTCAGGAAAATACTAGGTATTAAATAGAGTTTGTAACAAATGCTGAGATTCATCAGAAAGTTCATCAGAAAGCTCCTTACCTTCAATGTTACCTAGAAAAGAAGATGGAAATATCTGGGCAATGTGTTAAGGGTGAAGTCAGAGCATCTGCCAGGGCAGGTTTCCCTGGGGCAGCTGGAGGAACACACAAAAGGGGACAAGTGAAAGAATCTTTCCATCAATGCTACTCCGTCAGAAAGCTTTATGGGACTTAACACAGAGGATACACCAAGAGCAGCTCAGGATGGGCAGGTATGGTGGAGTCTTGGTCATGACCTAAGTGAGGTCCAATGGCGTGGGAAGGATTCAGGAATGTCTGTGAGTCAGGTGCTTGATGGAGTGGAGTGGCTGGAGACCGAATGTGCTATGCTCGGAGATGGCCATCACTGTAATAAGACTAGAGCTGGCAGTTGCAGATTCAGCAAACCCAGAACCTTTTGTGAATTCATGTTGGGTTTGTGTAAGGAACAATAAAACCCAAATTCCCCAAGAGTTAAAATCATTAGTTTTGACTTTTTAAAAACAAAATATTTTGATTTTTTCCACTCGCAATGACCTTTGGTTTCAAAATGTTATTTTATTTCAAAGAAATGTTCGAAAATGGGTTAAAATGAAAACTCCATTGTTTTGTTCAGTCAGAAATGAAACTTCTTCAATTTGCTGAAAGCCTTTGACTGTGTTTTTCTGGGGTTTGGAATGGCCAGCAAACCAAAAATCTGTGATTTGGCGAGCTGTAAATACGACAGCAGTTGCACGTGGCAGTCAAATGCCAGGCCACTGCCAAGCGCTCATCCAAGAGAAACTCTTCCTTATGTCCCAGCTTTCCTCCTGCATGCCAATATGGCGCTCGTTCTAAACAAAACTGTTTGCTTAGCTATTTGCTAATTATATCTCACATATGGAATAATTTATTCCACTAGACAAGGAAATATACCACTTGAGAGTAATGCAGGAGAGGAAAAAAGGGACATTGTATTGATATAAGCCCTACAGTATTCTGTAGTAAGTACCCCACATACTGCAGTAAATCCTATGGCAAATATGGTGTTTAGGATCAGTACTTTTTGGGAAGAGGCAAAGGTTTTGTTCAATATCTTCATTTGTGATCTGGAGGATGGCGTGGACTGCACTCTCAGCAAGTTTGCAGATGACACTAAACTTGGAGGAGTGGTAGATACGCTGGAGGGTAGGGATAGGATACAGAGGGACCTAGACAAATTAGAGGACTGGGCCAAAAGAAACCTGATGAGGTTCAACAAGGACAAGTGCAGAGTCCTGCACTTAGGACGGAAGAATCCCATTCACTGTTACAGACTAGGGACCGAATGGCTAGGAAGCGGTTCTGCAGAAAAGGACCTAGGGGTTACAGTGGACGAGAAGCTGGATATGAGTCAACAGTGTGCCCTTGTTGCCAAGAAGGCTAACGGCATTTTGGGCTGTATAAGTAGGGACATTGCCAGCAGATCGAGGGATGTGATCATTCCCCTCTATTTGACATTGGTGAGGCCTCATCTGGAGTACTGTGTCCAGTTTGGGGCCCCACACTGCAAGAAAGTTGTGGAAAAATTGTAAAGAATCCAGCGGAGGGCAACAAAAATGATTAGGGGGCTGGAGTACATGTCTTATGAGGAGAGGCTGAGGGAACTGGGATTGTTTAGTCTGCAGAAGAGAAGAATGATGGGGGATTCGATAGCTGTTTTCAACTACCTGAAAGGGGGTTCCAAAGAGGATGGATCTAGACTGTTCTTAGTGGTAGCAGATGACAGAACAAGGAGTAATGATCTCAAGTTGCAGTGGGGGAGATTTAGGTTAGATATTAGGAAAAAATTTTTCACTCGGAGAGTCAGGGCCAGCTTTAGCAAGTGCAGGGCCCAATTCGAACAGTTTCAATGGGGCCTCGGCAGGGATAACTAAAAAAAAAAACAACTTTCATTTCTTCCATGTATTATTTACTTTCCATGACTATATACATAATAACAAAATTATATATTCTTCTTCGAGTGATTGCTCATATCCATTCCAGGTAGGTGTACGCGCCACGCGTGCACGTTTGCCGGAAACTTTTTACCCTAGCAACTCCACTGGCCCTGCAGGTCGCCCCCTAGAGTGGCGCCACTATGGCACTAGATATATACCCCAGCCGGCCCGCCCGCTCCTCAGTTCCTTCTTACTGCCGTGTCAGTTGCTGGAACTGTGGAGTGCGGCTTGCTGTCCTCCACGTACCTAGCTCTCCTGTACTCTGTTCGTAGTCATAGTTGTAAATAGTTCATAGATAGTTTGATAGTATATTAGTTAGTTGTGTATTATATATAGTTGTTTAACTTGTTCGCGGGTGGGCCATTGTCCTTCCCGGCGCCCGGCTCTGGGCTCATGCCTGGCTCGCCAGGCTTCAAGCAGTGCTTGGCATGCAAGAAGCCGATGCCGACTAGCGATCCCCACGACGCGTGCCTCAAGTGCCTGGGGGACTCGCACATAAGTGAGAAGTGCCGTATATGCAAGGCCTTTAAGCCTTGCACAAAGAAGGAGAGGGATCAAAGACTCTGCGCTCAAGCCCAGGGTACACAACACATTACCCCCCGCCCTGCGGCGGAACGCAGGCCACCGGAGGCGACGGTGTCTAGACCCCCTCCCTCCCCGGAAGCAGACAGCAGGTCCAGCCACCAGGACCCAGAGCTCCCTCCAGTGATGGAGGTGCAGCCCCAGATAGAACCCCCCGTGGACACTCTGTTGCCGGGGGTTTCCTCGTCGTCTTCACCAGATGAGGCAGTGGCGGGTACCTCATCCTCCAGCCCTCCCCCGCTAGATCTTAGGGCACACCAGGACCTCCTCCGACGTGTGGCACAGAACCTGGACTTGCAAGCAGAGGAGGTCTCTGAAATCGAGGACCCGGTGGTGAGCATCCTCTCCGCCGATGCGCCCATCAGAGTGGCCCTGCCCTTTATCAAAACTATCCAGGCCAATGCAGCTACTATCTGGCAGTCACCGGCCTCCATCCCTCCGACCGCTCGAGGGGTGGAAAGGAAGTACATGGCCCCCTCAAAGGGCTATGAATACCTGTACGTTCACCCGACACCCTGCTCACTTGTGGTCCAATCGGTGAACGACAGGGAGCGCCACGGTCAAGAGGCCCCAGTGCCCAAGTCGAAGGAGGCGAGACGGATGGAACTACTGGGCTGCAAGGTCTATTCGGCAGGGGCGCTACAGCTCAGGGTCTTGAATCAGCAGGCCCTCCTTAGCCGCTACTCCTTCAACTCATGGGTAGCGGCGGGGAAATTCGCAGAGCTGTTACCACAGGACGCCCGCCAGGAGTTTACCACCATCCTGGATGAGGGCAAGAAAGTAGCGAGGACATCGCTACAAGCCTCTTTAGATGCTGCGGACTCGGCCGCTCGGACCCTTGCCTCAGGGCTCACGATGCGCCGAATTTTCTGGCTGCAGGTCTCTGGCCTTCCACCAGAGCTCCAACATACTATCCAGGACCTCCCCTTCGAAGGCCAGGGCCTGTTTTCCACTAAAACAGACCCCAGACTAAAGGACCTTAAGGACAATAGGGTCATAATACGGTCTCTGGGGATGCATACGCCTGCAACACAGCGCAGGCCATTCCGGCAGCAGAGCCAACAGCAGCAGCGTCGGCCGTATCCTCAATTCCGTCCGCGGCAGGACCTCACTAGGCGCCGCGGCAGGAACAACCGACGCAGACAGTCAGGTGACCAAACGGGGCAGAACCAAGGCTCCGCCAAGGCCCCTCCTGGACCTAAGCCTTCATTTTGAAGGTGCGCCCGAGGGCGCAGTACCAGTTTCCCCTCCGGATCCTTCCCCGCAGTTTTCCAACTGTCTTTCTTTTTTCCTCCCGGCGTGGACCCAAATAACATCGGACCGTTGGGTCTTGCGTACGGTGCAGGCCGGTTATCGCCTGCAGTTTTCTTCGCCCTCCCCCCCCCACCATCCTCGTCCCTCTTCAGGGACCCCTCTCACGAGCAATTCCTCCGTCAGGAGGTGCACACGCTCCTCGTCAAGGGAGCCATAGAGGAGGTTCCAGAGAGCGAGAAGGGTAAGGGGTTTTATTCCTGCTACTTTCTAATCCCCAAGTCCAAGGGCAGCCTCAGGCCCATCCTCGACCTTCGGGAACTCAACAAGTATATGGTGAAGTTGAAGTTTCGTATGGTATCCCTTGGAACCATCATCCCATCCCTGGATCCCGGAGACTGGTACGCCGCCCTCGCCATGCAGGACGCTTACTTCCATATCTCCATATCCCCCCAGCACAGGCGTTTCCTCCGCTTTGTGGTCGACCACCGACATTATCAATTTGAGGTCCTCCCGTTTGGCCTCTCTATGGCCCCAAGTGTGTTCACAAAATGCATGGCAGTCGTCATCGCACACCTTTGGCGTTGCCGCATTCACGTGTTTCCCTATCTCGACGACTGGCTGATCTGGGGCACATCGGAGCTGCAGGTCTGCGACCACGTCCGCAGGATCAGCAGCCTCTTTGCTGCCCTGGGCCTCGTGATCAACGTGGACAAGTCTACTCTGCTGCCCACGCAGCGGATAGAGTTCATCGGGGCCGTTCTGGACTCTACGCTGGCCAGGGCCTTGCTACCCTTGCCCAGGTTCCAGTCGCTGTCGGCCATCATTCTGAGCTTGCAGGCGGCCCCGCTGACCTCTCTACGAACATGTCTGGCCCTCCTGGGCCATATGGCAGCCTGTACGTTCGTGACGGCGTATGCCCGACTCCGCATGAGGCTTCTTCAATCTTGGCTCATCGCGCAGTACCGGCCGGCCAGACATTCGTTGGACACAGTCATCACCGTTCCTCAGAGGGTATTGGACTCCCTTCGGTGGTGGCTGGACCAGTTCGTAGTCTGTGCGGGGCTCCCGTTTCATCCGCCCCAGCCCTCGGCATCCCTGACTACGGACGCCTCAGATCTGGGCTGGGGGGCGCACTGCGGCGCCCAAAGAACTCAGGGCTTGTGGACCCCTCAGGAGATGGACCTCCACATCAACATACGAGAGTTGAGAGTGGTCCGTCTTGCTTGTCAGGCGTTTCTCCATCTCCTTCAAGGTCGTTGTGTCGCGGTGTTCACCGACAACACGACGACCATGTTTTACATCAACAAGCAGGGCGGCACCAGGTCCTCTCCCCTATGTCTAGAGGCGATGCGTCTCTGGGATTTATGCATAGCCCATGCCGTTCACGTTTCCGCCTCCTATCTCCCGGGAGTGCGGAACACTCTAGCAGACCGACTGAGCAGATCCTTCCGCTCGCACGAGTGGTCCCTCCGTCCAGACGTCGCCCTCTCACTCTTCCAGAGGTGAAGTCGTCCCCGGATGGACCTCTTCGCGTCCAGGGAGAACAGGAAGTGTCGAGCATTCTGCTCCTTCCAGGGTCGGGAGCCAGGGTCTATAGCAGATGCCTTCCTGATCCCATGGGCAACCCACCTGTTTTACGTGTTCCCTCTCGTTCCGCTGATACACAGGGTTCTCCTCAAGGTGCGCAGAGACAGAGCTCGGGTGATTCTCATAGCTCCAGCATGGGCCAGACAACACTGGTACCCCATGATGCTGGACCTCTCAGTAGCCAACCCAGTTGCCCTGCCCCTACATCGGGACCTGATCACCCAGGACCACGGCAGGCTCTGTCACCCGGACCTTCCGTCTCTGCACCTTACGGCATGGCTCCTGCGTGGCTGACAGGCTCCGAGCTACGCTGCTCTACCCCGGTTCGGGAGGTTCTCCTGGGCAGTAGAAAGCCTTCCACCAGGGCTACTTACTCGGCTAAGTGGAAGCGTTTCTCATGTTGGTGTTCGGAGAAAGGTCTTCTCCCTATGGAGACTCCCATCACCACTATTCTAGACTACATCTAGTCCCTCAAGTCCCAGGGTCTGGCGTTGTCGTCCCTCCGGGTCCACCCAGCCATCTCCGCGTTTCATCCTGGAGTGGACGGATGTTCTGTCTTCTCCCACCCTATGGTGGCGAGATTCCTGAAGGGACTGGAGCGTCTCTATCCACAGATCCGCCCTCCTGCCCCTTCATGGGATCTCAACCTGGTCCTAACTCGGCTCATGGGTCCTCCATTCGAGCCCTTAGCTACTTGCTCCCTGCTCTATCTCTCGTGGAAGACCGCCTTCCTAGTGGCCATCACCTCAGCTAGACGGGTGTCAGAACTACGGGCCCTCACAGTAGATCCCCCGTATACAGTCTTCTATAAAGACAAGGTGCAGCTGAGACCACACCCTGCCTTTCTTCCCAAGGTGGTCTCGGCTTTCCACATTAACCAGGAGATCTTCCTCCCCGTCTTTTTCCCAAAGCCCCATTCGTCCTGCAGGGAGCAACAGCTCCACTCGCTAGATGTCCGTCAGGCGCTAGCATTTTATGTGGACAGGACCAAACCGTTCCGCAAGTCCCCCCAGTTATTCGTGGCGATAGCGGACCGGGTCAAGGGGCTACCGATTTCCTCGCAGAGGATATCTTCCTGGGTTACCTCCTGCATCAGGACCTGCTACGACCTGGCCCACATTCCGACGGGTCGTGTGACTGCTCACTCCACCAGAGCACAGGCATCATCGCTGGCTTTCCTTGCCCACGTGCCAATCCAAGAGATTTGTAGGGCGGCGACCTGGTCATTGGTCCACACATTCGCTTCTCATTACGCCCTGGTTCAGCAGTCCAGAGATGATGCGGCCTTTGGCTCTGCAGTACTCCAGGCCGCGACCTCTCACTCCGACCCCACCGCCTAGGTAAGGCTTGGGATTCACCTACCTGGAATGGATATGAGCAATCACTTGAAGAAGAAAAGACGGTTACTCACCTTTGTAACTGTTGTTCTTCGAGATGTGTTGCTCATATCCATTCCACACCCGCCCTCCTTCCCCACTGTCGGAGTAGCCGGCAAGAAGGAACTGAGGACCGGGTGGGCCGGCAGGGGTATATATCAGGCGCCATGGCGGCGCCACTCTAGGGGGCGACCTGCCGGCTCACTGGAGTTGCTAGGGTAAAAAGTTTCCGGCAAATGTGCACGCGTGGCGCGTACACCTACCTGGAATGGATATGAGCAACACATCTCGAAGAACAACAGTTACAAAGGTGAGTAACCGTCTTTTACATACATTACATATTGTATATGGCTCTTTTCTTACTCCCACTTGGGTACTTTCTACCAATATCTCTTGATCTCTTGCCCATATTGATAGAAGTCACCACATTCTAAAAGAATATTAATTATAGATTTTCACTTTCATATTAGGACAATAATTTATGTTTCAATTGTTGTACAACTGATTTTCTTCAATAATGTTTATTTTATTCCCCCTCTCTCCCCCCAGCACCGCATGCCTCGCAGAAACAAACCCTCCTTCCTCAGCACCAACCTGTCGAAACAGCTGTGGGCCAAAGAGGAAGGTTTGGGCGGGGGGAAACGGCACACATAGGCAAAAAGAAGTATTCCATTCTATTCATCCGAAGAAGTGGGCTGTAGCCCATGAAAGCTTATGCTGAAATAAATTTGTTAGTCTCTAAGGTGCCACAATTACTCCTGTTCTTTTTGCAGATACAGACTAACACGGCTGCTACTCTGAAACCTGGCACACATAGGGTGACCAGATCACAGCAGTAAAATAGGACCCACCCCCTCCCCACTCGGCCCCACCATCACACCCCTCTTCACCTCCTAGTCCCCCGCTGACTTGCTGCATTCCTCCTAGTCAGTCCCCCACCTACCACTCGCCTCCTTTCACTTTCTCCCTCCCCTGCCAGAAACCCCCATGCCTGCTTCTAGAACCCCTGCTGGCTCACTGCTCGCCTCTTTGCCCACCTGCCGCTTGCCCACCCGCTTGCCCCCGACTTGCCGCTGCACTCCCCCCCCTTGCCTGAGTATATAGCCTCATTCAGAGACCCATGAGTCACTATATTGCTGCACACAGCAGTCAATGCAGTTGTAGATAAATCTCTGCATTATGCATTTTTGTATAACTTTTACATGACTTTGTATTGAACCTTGGTAATATGTTATAGCGGGCCCCTAAGGTAGTATATAAGGTAAAAGAAAAATGTCCTTTTGCTAGAAGTAGAATGAGATCTTTCCTCCACTTTGTAATCAATTGCCCTATTGAATGAATGAGGTGTGAATGAGGAAGGTGTGGAAGGCAGGCACCTCCAGACAGCTGCAATCCTTGGACAGGGGCTGGGAGCCAGACCAAGGAGCTTTGCCCAGGGCCGAGTGGGATGGAATTTGGGTGCTGGGTGCAGGCTCCGGGCTGGGGCACGGGGTGGGGTGCAGGAAGGGTGGAGGGGTGCAGGCTCTGGAAGGGAGTGCGGAGGGGTGGGTGCAGGCTTTGGGACAGAGTTTGGGGGCTGGAGAGTGGTGCTGGGGGGAAGAGACTTCCATGTGGCTTCCTTCCTCCCTTGATGCCCGCCACCATAGTCTCAGTGGGGGATGGAGCTGCCCCTTCCCCAGTGTTTGCAGGAGTGGTAGCTGTGGGGAAACCCAGTCAAACTCTGGTTTTACTCTTTTGCTGATGGGTCACTTAAACCCCTTACAAACTCCTTCCCGCCTCTCTCACTCCCCTTTTCTACTGGGCTTGTTTGATCTTTTCGGTGGAGCCAGATGAAAACCACAAACTCCAGTGAGAGCAACAGGCTGGAAGACTAGACTGAACCCACCACCCAGCCTAGGCCATCCCAGAGCCCAGGACTGAGGGCAATATCCCCTCACCCCCAGGTCACCTGCTTCCACTCCTGGCCTCTCTCAGCGCTGCCAGTGATTCTGTGTGGCTGCATCAGGTGGGATTTCAAGCGGATCCCCCCAACCTCCCACTAAATTCACCCCTGTTTTGCGACCACTCTGCACCAAGAGCACCTTCCTTCCCTGCCCTAGAGCTGCTGGATGGCTAGAAAGCTGAGCTGGGCATTTGATTGATCTAGAATATTATCATGCCCCTCCTCAAAAAAACCTTAATATACACACAGCTTTGTGGGGGGGAGTATTCACACCCCCTCCAAGCCAGTCTATTTTATTGTTGCAGGGCAAATGAAGGAGCCATAGTTTAATAGAAATATTCATCCCCTACAGCAGTCTTGCAGCAGGGAAAGCAGAGTTGATGGGAAGGGAACTGGTATGGCTAGGAGCCCTAGTCCCCTTCCTTTAGAGAGGGAATCAGATCACACCGTGCCTCAGTTTCCCCTTCTGCGGTGGGGTGGGGGGGAGATAAAAGTCTCAGCCTGCCGTGCCATGTTGCAGACCTTTCACATTCTCCTCTCTTGCTGTATTTGATTTCCTCCTCCAAACCTCCCTCTCTCTCTCACCTGGAGTTCACAGCACTAAGTACCGGCTGGGGGCTTTTTCCCTGGGTTCTATTACATGATCCCAACTTTAGTTTTGAAACAGACACAGACAGGCACAAACTCACCCTCAAACAGCAACACCACCGAAAACCACAAAACCAACCCAATATTACAAACCTGCGGGGAATCACAGAGTCAGACACTCACCGCTGGGAGCCCCAGCAGCTGCTCAGGTGACTGAGGTCCACTGCAGAGATTCCTGTCCCCCTCGGCGTCTCCTCCAGGTAAGTGCTGGGGGGAGGGGAGGGGAAGGAAGGCTGCAAAACGCTCCTCCCCTCCCCCTTCCCCCTCCTGACCTGCAACACCCACGCGGCTGCTTCTGCTCAGTCCTCTGCTGGCCAGCGTCTCTCATTGCCTAGCAGGAACAGCTGCTGCTTCCAGGAGACGCAGAACTTTGCTTCCGGGAGACAGCGAGGGTGGGGCCCCTTCAGGCACGGGGCCCAATTTGGGGGAATTGGGCAAATCGACCTAAAGCCGGCCCTGCGGAGAGTGGTGAAGCACTGGAATGGGTTACCTAGGGAGGTGTTGGAATCTCCTTCCTTAGAGGTTTTTAAGGTCAGACTTGACATAGCCCTGGCTGGGATGATTTAGTTGGGAATTGGTCCTGATTTGAGCAGAGGGTTGGATTAGATGACCACCTGAGGTCTCTTCCAACCCTGATATTCTATGATTCTATGACTGGTTTTGCATAATATATCCTGTTCTGAGCCTGGGTGAGATTCTATTGATGTCAATGGAAAGGCTCCTATTGAAATGGATTGGGTCCTAAATGCTTAGAAATAAGTAACTCGAGTGGGTTCAGCCCCTGCCTGATTAGAGGCTGTACCAGCAAGGTTGGGCTGCACCCGGCCAGTTGTTCTAGCAGGAGAATTCCCTTGCAGGCCATTATCTGGGGAGATGAGAACAGCGAGAGCAGAATGCAAGGAGAAGTGCATACGTATCCGCAGAACAGAGATGAATAAACATTATCCACTGTCGAGCTAGCACCCCTGTGCCGCATGCACAGAAGTGAGGGAATGAAGAAATAGCAATAATGAGACAGCTCTCCTGAAAGCAGTCAAGCCCAGGAGGACAGCCCCACATCAGGAACCTACAATATTAAAGGAGAATTTTTTAATTAAAAAAAAACAACAACGGTTCCTGTGGACCAGTCCGTAGACATACTTTTCAGTCAGCAGTCATTGCTTTGGAACTTATTAACCCCTTGAAACAAAACCAGAATGTGTCTATATCTATATCAATTTTAATTCCTTCCTCCTAAACAAAAATATTCTGCTCTGGGGCTAACCTTAGGGGAGCTCACTGCAGACAATATGGCGGAGGGTTAGAGAAGGGAAAAAGGAGTCCAGAGACTTAGGTGGTATTCTTGACTCTACCACCGACTCTCTGTGTGGCCTTTGGTGGGTCATCCTTGAGTGAAAAGGTGTTATATTAGTGCATGGTATTGTTGTTAATCCTTCCAGGCACGCTGCAGATAGGACCACCTGAGTCCTAGGATGGAGACTTCAACCCAGCTGCAGTTGATGTATTCCTAAACAATAGAAAAAGTTAGCCGGCGTTACCCTGTTGGTCTGTTAAATTCCAAGCAAACTCATTATGATTCTGACTCAGGTCTCAGTATTGCAGTAGATTCTTCACGCAGGCCTTCTCCTGCTGATCTGAGCTTCTCTTTTCAGTGAAATGCCTTTTGCTGCTCTGGAACAGCTCTCCTGCAGGGTAGCTCACAGGGGACATGGATTGTGGTCACGGGGGCAGCCTTGCTTGCTCACAGGCAGTGAGTTTTTGCTGTTGATAAATGCTGTGGGTTATTGTGGAGTGAGAGCAGCTGCTCCATAGTTGAGGTTGCATCTGAGTTTGCATCATCTTTCTCATTTGGCTTCACCTCTAAAGTCTGCAAAAGTAGTTCTGGGGGGTCAAATTTGGTAGCTCAAATCTAGGACCAAGGCAGGGTTTTTCTACAAACTGTGAAGGGAATTGGAGAGGAAGCTCCTCAATTACGACCCCTTCGATTGCTAATTATTTTGTTACAGGAGCTCATTCCATGATCAGGGTCCCAGTAGTCAGCTTCTTCAGAGCACTTTCAATTCACTGCTCCCCAAATGGTTTACAAAGGAGGTCAATGCCATTATCCCATTTAAACAGAGGCAAGGGGAGTAGAAATGACTTGAGCAAGGTCACATTATAAGTCAGTGGTAGAACTGGGAGCAGAATCCAGGTAGCTTGATTGCCATCCCAGTCCCCTACCTGCCCGACTAGACCATGCTGTTTTTAACCACACTGCCTCCTCGAAGGTGAAGTAACATGCACTTCACCCCCTGATCTGTACTTGTATCCCAAACTTAATCTTAACCAGGTTATTCATGCAAGGCATACTAGGAAACGGAAGATGAGAGCGGCTCCAACCCACATGGTACCTGCTGCCCCGATGATAAATACCTTTGATATTGCAGTGCAGCCTTCCTGCCACTGATCCTGAATGACCTGCAAAGCTGGAAGCAATCTGCAGTGATGTAGGATGATGGCTGGTGGGCCCATTTGTCTAAAGAAAGGAAAATAAAGAAAGAAAAGGTGATGTGAAGTGTGGTTATAAAATAATAATATCTTAGTAATCTAGCTCCTTTCATCTCGGAGCACTTTCCTAACTCTGTATTGCTCCTCATGCTTGTTGGAGAGAGATGCGTTTTGGAGCATAAGTTCAGCTGCTGTTTCCTTTCATGTATAATGTGGGCTGGAAAGCCTGTATATTGCCAACACACTGTGTGCAGCCAGCAGCTCCAGAGAGTTTTCCCTAGTCAGCCCTAGATGCAAACTGACTGGCTTCCATTGGGAAGGGGCCCTAGTCCTAGTCCTTCTTTGATCTTCACAAAGGTGTAGTTTAACAGTTGTGAGCCAATCTGTTTCCCTTTTCCAGGCAGGTTCCCCCCGATCCCTTCGAGTGTATTGTACACAATATGATCAATAGTACACTGTGTGTGGTTGGTCTTGGGGGATGTGTGAAGACCCAAATCCTAAGTGTCACCAATTTGTTATCACTGGGGTTCAAAATATCATGGCTGATGTTTGGGGCCCTGCTCCCATGAGTCTCTTTAAATGTTTATAATTCTTAACGCACCCACTTGAACGTGCTACTAGGGCCTCTTCCAGGCAGACGACAGCTGGTGGGCCATGCTGGGAGAGCATGAGCAGTACTCTGCTACCTCTTCCAGAGCACTTCATCTGCCAGGCACAACTGGTGGGCTGCTGCTCAGATTACTCCTGGCTCTGTCCAGAGACCCAGTTGCATTTGAGCATCCATTAAAGGAGGGTAACAGGAAAGGACCCAGAGATTCCCCCTTACAGGGGAGGAGGAGAACACCCTGAAGCCACCAGCCAAAAAGTTGGTTGCCTTTTCCTCCATGACAGGCTAAAGCCATGTCTACACTAGCAAGCTCACAGCAGCACAGCTGTACTGATGCAGCCGTGCTGCTGTAAGATCACTTGTGTAGCTGTTCTATGCCCCGTTGACATAATAAAGCCACCTCAAGGAGCGGCGGTAGCTATGTCAGTGGGAGACATAGCGCTGTGCACACTACCCACTTATGCTGGTGAAACTTGTGTCGCTCGGGAGCGTGTTTTTTTTCACATCCCTGAGCAACATAAGTTTTGCTGACATAAGCGATGGCGTAGACATGACCTAAGTGTGCCAGAGATTTTTAGGTCCCAGTCCAAAGCTACCTTGGTTAAGCTCAGGGTTTTTTTTTAATACATTTTGGGCTCTGTCTGGTGCCCTTTAATGCCTGCATGGCTTCAGTGGGAGCAGAGTTCCAGGCTCATTAGGAAGAGCACAGCATATTGTGGGTTTGTGTCTGGATTACTGTTTAACCAAGAGTCAATGTATAAGGTGTAGGTGCCTTTGTTCTTAAAGGAATATGGAGGGACTGAACCCCCAGAGAAGGCCTGAAAAGTACCTGCACAGTGTTCTTCAGTGGGGTGTTTTGTGGCTAGGGCAGGGCAGAAGCTGGGACATTGAACCTGAGTGCTTTCGTGATCTGGTGGAGAGGTCTGGGTTTGAATGCATGGATGTGAACCCTCCTCTAGAGCTTCGGTTTTGCGATAAATCCAAAATTACGAGGAGACTTTGTCTTTGGTTCAAATGTAACCTGGCCCCTGAGAACTACTGTGGATGCAGGATGGCTGGGACCTAATGAGACCAGGTTGCTCTAATTGGAGTCTGAAATCTTATGAGAATGGCTGGCTGGCTTTTTGTCAGCATTCAGCACCATTCAGTAGGCCAAGCCTGAACCCTCACCCCAATCCAGCCTCCCTCAAGAACTCCAGGCATTAACCTCATGGTGAATGGGGACCCACACATCATCTTCTCTGCCTCTAAGCAGAGTGGTGCATAAATTACGTGAAGACTAACTGAAGACGCTAGAGGAAACTCTAGCCCTGTCTGTGTTGCCATTGTGAATGTAGGTTCACAAACCTGCTATTGGTGGATGCAAGCATGGGCTGATTCACAAACTTGGAAGGGAGCTAGGCTAAACTCGGTAGTCTGGGCTGGGTTTGAAGTATTTTGCTCAAAGCTCTAAGAGTGACTATCTGAAAACTGAAACCTCCCTTTACACATCTTTATAAAGGATAAACTGCAGTGTGCTGAACGTGGGAGAGCCTTCAGCCAGCATCTGGGGCTGGAAGCCTCTGTTCTGGGAGCCCCTGGGGCACAACTCTTTCTGTACCAGCACAGGCACACCAGGGGAAAGAGCATGTTGTGTACCGAGTTGTGTATTATTTACATGTGCCTGGGGAATGGCTTTCTGGATGGTCCCTGTCTCTGCTTTTTCTATGCCAGAAATAACACCCAGGCTGGGAGAATAATGGCTTTCCTTTCGCGAAGGTTCCCATGCGTTTCAGAACAGGTTTGCCTCTTGGTTCTTGATTCCCAGGCAGGGGATGAAGCAAGATGCAAGGGCCTGTTACTCCAGCTCTCTGTAGTCCCAAGGCCCAGTATGATTACGTGATGGCCACCATCTGTGCTGACAAAGGGGATTGAACTGGTGAGTTCGACAGCTCTAAGCATGAGTTACTACAGCTTGAACTTGGCCGTGGTCTATAGTAGGGAGCTGTAACAGAACCATTTCCACTGCAGGTCAGGCACAGAGGGGGAGATTCTGCTCCCAGTGTGTTACAATTACACTGGATTAATCAAAGCTGTGGGGCTAGATTCTGCTCTCTGTTACACAGCATCACTCTGGAGTAACTCCATTGTTTTCTCCTGGGTTACTCTGGATTTGCACTGATGTAAAGAACAGAATTTGGCCTGATGTCTTGAGTTTTGGTGGAGATACGGGAAATAAGAAACAGAGGGCTCAGAGGGTAATGAGGCATAATAAAAATGTGTTAACTGTTTACAAAGGGTGTCCTGGGGTATGTCGGGGAGTGGGCTGTGTTAATGCTTACGCTGTGCCTTTCATTATCTCCGCAGACAAAATGATCTCTAAGGCATGTATTACTGTTCTGGGAGGGGTGACTGTACAGAATATCAGCTGATTGCAGGTATGGCTTTGCCGAGTCAGCTCTGTGTGCTGTGAAATATGAGGTCAAACACAAAATGTCTCCAGCACCAGGGAAGCAGGTGTGCCTAGATGAAGCTGCATATGCTGGGGTCATGTGATTCCTCTTATTAGAGGAGAGAATGGGAAAGAGGGAGGGTCTAAATGGTGGTGCGAGGGTCTAACGGTTGAGGGGTGCTTGTAGCACATATAGATATATGCGAGCTAGCTTTGATCTAGCTCCAATGACAATGGTAGTGGAGCTGTGGCAGCGTGGGTGGGGGCAGGGCCGGCACTACCATTTAGGAGACCTAGGCAATGGCCTAGGGTGCCAGAATTTTTGGGGGGCACTATTTTGCCAGAGGGGGCAGCACGCGGGTCTGATGGACCTACCGCAGTCATGCCGGCGGACGGTCCACTGCTGGAAAGGCTCCGGTGGAGCTGCCGCAGCCATTTCGGCGGACGGTGCACTGGTCTAAAGCCTCCGGCGGACCCTCCCTCTTTCCCATTCTCTCCTCTAATAAGAGGAATCACATGACCCCAACATATGCAGCTTCATCTAGGCACACCTAGGCACAGACATGACTGCCAATGGCCGTCCACCTAGGGCTTCAGAAACCCTGGTGCCGCTCCTGGGTGGGGGTTGCTCGAGTGGGAATGCAGGGTCCGGGTGGGAGGCTATCCCGTGCTGCCGCGGCTTCTTTGCTATTGTTATGTCTACATGTGCTGCAGTCATGCTTCCCAGTAGCAGAGTCGATGTACCCTAAGAGAAAGGGCTCACGGAAAAGCAATGAAGGAATCCTTGGATCACAGGCATTTAATCTGAGAGGTGATGGAAGCTGCATGGCTAATCTTGGGTCACATCCAAAGAAGTGCTGAGCACCCTCTTCCTGCTGAAATCAATGGACCTGATTGTGCTTCCATTGTAGACAATAGCAATATTCTTGTTGATTTCAGTGGTGCGTGACTGAGGCTCCAATGAGAGTGGTAATGCTCAACACCGGTCAGGATTGCATCCATACTCAAATAGCCCTTTCAGTAACTGATCCTATTTGGTCAGAGTTCTGGGTGCCGTTATGCCCAGGTAAACAAACCGGCCCAGCCCATCAAGGGCTTTCCCTGAACAAGCAGTGGCCCTAGTTTGAGAACCACTGCCATAAGAGACCCCAAACAACAATTCGAAGTTGAATTCTTTAAGCAGGTGCTAGACTGTGCAATGCAGTCAGTTGAAGAACGTTTCATGCAGCTCAAGGAACACAGCAATATATTTGGGATGTTGTATGATATTCCAAAACTCCTCACTATAGCTGTAGAAGACCTTCAGCAGCAATGCAGGGCACTAGAGACAGTGTTGACACATGATGACATCCGCGATATTGATGCAAGTGATTTAGGTGATGAACTGAAAGCCCTTTCACGATACATTTCAGCAGGATCAACTCCAAAGTCTGCTCTGGAATATATGTGCACAAATAAGATGACCACCCTCTTTCCAAATGTTTTTGTTGCTCTACGCATACTTGTAACACTTCCTGTATCAGTTGCCAGTGGAGAACACAGCTTCTCCAAGCTGAAGTTAATAAGAACACATCTATGCTCCGCAATGACATAGGAGAAGCTGATCGGCCTTGCAACCATCTCAACAGAGCATGAGCTGGCCCAGACTGTGGACCTTCCAGAAGCAGTTCAAATCTTTGCAACCAAGACGGCGTGGAAAGCACTACTTTGATTATTCAACAGACAAAAATGCCAATGTTTGCTATGCAGACAAAAAAAGTTACATTTGCTGTTCAGGTGTTTGAAAGTTAAGTGTTACTTAAAATTTTTGAACAAGGTATTTTAAGTTGTTAGTTCTCCTTTATTGGGGTAGGTGGCGAGCAATACCATGAGAGTAGAACAGGAAGAAGGCAGAATTGAGAACTTTCAAAATTTTGTCCCAAACGAGGGAGTATGGGGGCGTCATTTGAGCTCCCTGCCTCAGGTGCCAAAATGTTGTGAGCCGGCCCTGAGCACACAACTGTTTAAGCAAGGGAACTGACCATTGGAACAGCTTATCTAGGATGTGGTAGAGTCCCCATCACATGGAGTCTGTCAGTCAAGACTGGGTGTTTTCCTTAAAGAGGTGCTCTAGCTCAATCAGAAGCTATGGGCAGAGATCCTTGGGTGAGGCGCTCTGGCTTATGCAATGCAGCAGTTTAGATTAGATGATCGTAATGGTCCCCTCTGGCTTTTGAATCTCTGAATCTCTCCTTAACATTGTCCCTGCTGCAGATAGAATTGCCTCTTTTCTCCCCTAGCATAGCACCTGCCCTGTCTCACTCATGTGAAAATATTCCCTTCCTCCTAAATAGTTACCTTCCTATCCCTAGTCCCTCTGGGTCCCACTCTTCTCCCTGTGTCCCTAGAGTTCTGGAGCCTGTTCTGCTCACCTCTCCCTGCTTGATTGCAACAGCATGGCTCCACCCTAGAGAATGTTCCCTTTGTACACAAGGTGCGGTACAGCACTGATTTTGGGGGACAAGAGATGGAAAATAAACAGGGTCAGATCAGGAGCTCTGGGGACACGAGCAGGGCTATGGGGCTGGCATGCAATGGAAAATAAATAGAATAAAACAGAGAAACACCTGTGATCATCTAAGCTTTGCCCCAGGAAGGAAAGCCTGAATCCAGAGAGAAAATGCCCACTTCCCATATCGCACCTGTTGGAGACAGGACTGGCTCACGCCAATTGGTGCCTCTCATTCCCTCCTATACAAACAGTCTCTCTGTTTTTCCTCTTCTGTTCAGGTTTGCTTCTTCCTGGAGGCCTGTCTCTCCTGTGAACTTAGGATCTACCCATTCTAACAGCTGCTGTGTCCTATTGCACCTGTCCCAGAATGTTATCGCAGGCCAAGCTGTTCCCCCAACCCTGTGCTGGTTCCTTCACTCTCTGTGGGGCCCCCTCTGCCCTCCCTCAGGCAGCACCTTGAACAATTATGGATTTGAAATGAGCAGCATGTTTGTCTCTTGTCTCCTCGTTGCAAGTTCTGATATTGTTGCTCATTGCGTGTCGGGGGATGGGGGAATTGAAATAATTTCAGCATTTAATGGTGTCGTGAAGGCATGCTTTTTCCCCAGGGAGGGGATGAGTGCTTCTGCAGAGGAAAAAAAAACCCAGGCAAAGGATAATAGACGATTAGGCAATTTCCTAATTCCCTCCCTCTCTCAACTCCTTTCTCATTCCTCTATTCTCCAGTTTTTCCTCTTCTCCCTTCCCCACTGGCCCCCCCCCTTCCTCTCTAGGGGTGAGATTCTGTTCTGTGCTGATGGCCAGCACAAGGGTTTGGTAAAGGCCAGGGCTTGTGCTAAGCCCCCTTGGGGAGGTGAATTTCACCCTGTGTGTACAGAATTCATGCCAAGGACCACATGTGCATTGCAACGTGGACCCTTTTCACCCCAGCACAGAGTAGTGTTCCCTCTCTGTCAGAGTGCAGGTCCATAGGTGCCGCTGCGTGTATGTAAGGAGGCACTCATGGAATAGAACTGCAGGGAGCAATCATGGCCGGATTAAGACATACTAGAGCCCATGGCACACAACATGTGACCCCCCCATCTCTGCCCTTGCACCATGTCCTGAAGTGGCAGTGCCCTCTCACCATGGACATCAATGTGTGGGGGAGGAGAGTAATGAATCTTGGAGTTCATGTTGCAGGAGATGAACGGATAGTTCACACCTCTCAGAGCTATTATTTCAGGCTCTCTGCAGACTCAGGCAGATGCTCAGTTCCATGTGTTCTTTGCAATCATGAGGGTCAAAGTCTTATTTTTTACTGGAGCTTCTGCTGTAATATCATGGGTTCAGGAGCTGGAGCCCTAGAAATGGGCCTGCAGCACCTTTGCCTTAAGCAGGGCCTTGAGGCAATCCATGAATTAATTAAAATGATGGTTAAAGTTTTCTGATCTTTGGTAGCTCATTAAGGTTAGGGGGGAAATACCAAAGAAACTCATCACAGTAACATTTCACTTCAGAAAGGGGAACTACACAAAAGTGAAGAGTCTAGTTAAAAGGAAATTAAAAGGAATGATCCCAGCAGTGAAATGCTTGCAAACTGCCTGGAGACTATTTAAAAACACCATATTAGGGGCTCAAACTAAATGTCTACGCCAAATAATAATTTTAAAAAACAGTAAGAGGTCAAAAAAAACCAACAACAACCTGCCACCATGGCTAAACAGCAGAGTAAAAGAGGAGGTTACTGGCAAAAGAGCATCCTTGAGAAATTGGAAATCAAATCCTAGTAAGTAAAATAGAAACATAAGAACATAAACTCCGGCAAGACAAGTGTAAAAGTATAATTATGCAGGCCGAAAAAGTATTTGAAGAACAGCTAGCAACTAATAGCAAAACTTTATTTAAGACCATCAGGGTATGTCTACACTGCGCACGTTACAGCATGGCTGCGGCAGCGCTGTGACATGGGCAGTGTAGTTGCACTTTGTCACCAGGGCAGAGCTCTCCTGGCTCCCAGCGATAAAGCACTGTCTATACTGACATTTTTCAGTGCTGAAACTTTTGTCACTCAGAGTGATGTTTTTTCACACCCCTGAACAACTAAAGTTTTAGTGCTGAGAGTGGTAGTGTAGACACAGCCAAGCAGGAAGCTTGTTGAGCAATCAGTGCGGCCACTGGACCATCAAGATGCTAAAGGAGCACTTAAGGAAGACAAGGCCATTGTGGAAAATATACGTGAATTCAGTGCATCTGTCTTCACTCACTGCAGAGGATGTGAGCTCGGGTGTGGGGATCTCCCTATTCATTTTAGGTGACAAACCTGAGGAACTGTCCCAGGTTGAGGTGGCAGTAGAGGAGGTTTCGGAACAAATAACAGTAATAAGTCACCAGGACCAGATAGTATCACTAAGAGTTCCGAAGGAGCTCAAAATGAAATTCCAGAACTATTAACTGAGATATGCACTCTATTGCTGAAATCAGCCTCTCTGTCAGATGACTGGAGGATAGCTAATGTAATGCTGATTTTAAAAAAGCCTCCAAAGGCGATCCTGGCAATGACAGGTCAGTGACAGGCAAATTGGTTGAAACTTTAGTAAAGAACAGACTTCTCGGACACATAGATGAACACGATATATTGGGGAACATTCAGCACAGCTTTTGTAAAGGGCACTAATCCATTAGAATTCAATGAGGGTGTTAACAAGCATGTGGACAAGAGTAATCCAGTTGATACAGTGTATTTAGACTTTCGGAAAGCCTTTGACAAGGTCCCACACAGAAGACTCTTAAGCAGAATAAGCAGTCATGAGATAAGAGGGATAGTCCTCTCACATAGTTAAAACATAAGAAACACATGATAGGAATAATGAGTTTTCAGTTGGGAAGAGGTAAATAGTGGAGTCCTCCAAGGATCTGTACTCGGACCTATTTTGTTCAAAATATTCATAAATGATCTAGAAAAAGGAGTAAACAATGAGGTGGCAAAGTTTGCTCAAAATAGTTAAGTCCAAAGCTGATTGCAAAGAGTTACAAAGGGATCACTCAAAAGTGAGATACTGGGCAACAAAATATCAAATGATTTTCAATGTTGATAAATGCAAAGTAATCCACGCTGGAAAAAATAATCTCAACTATACATACAAAGTGATGGGATCAAATTAGCAGTTAACAGACAAGAAAGAGATCTTGTGGTCATTGAGGCTAGTTCTCTGAAAACAGCTGCTCAGTGTGCAGCAACAATCAGAAAAGCTAACACAAATTATGTATCATTAGGAAAGGGGCAGATAAGAAGACAGAAACTACCATAATGCCACTATGTAAATCCATGGTATGCCCACATCTTGAATACCGTGTGTGGTTCTTGTTGTCCCATCTCAAAAAGATATATTAGAATTGGAAAAAATACAGCGAATACCAAGAAAAACATTTGGGGTATGGAACAGCTTCCATATGAAGAGAGATTAAAGAGACTGGGACTTTTCATCTTAGAAAATAGACGACTAAAGCGAGATATGACAGAGGTCTGTAAAATCATGCATGGTGTGGAGAAAGTGAATAAGGAAGTGTTATTTACCCCTTCACATAACACAAGAGCCAGGGGACACCCAATGAAATTAATAGGCAGCAGGTTTAAAACACACAAAAGGAAGTACTTCTTCACACAATGCACAGTCAACCTCTGGAAAGTATCATTGGGTTCAAAAAAGAATTAGTTAAGTCTAGGGAGGACAGGTCCATCAATGGCTGTTCAGGATGGTGAGGAACGCAATGCCATATTCTGGATGTCCCTTAGCCTCTGACTTCTGGACGACAGAGGATGGGTCGCTCGATGATTGCCTGTTCTGTTCCTTCCCTCTGAAGCTCCTGACACTGTCATGCCAAGGATACTGGGATAGCTGGACCATTGGTCTGACCCATTATGGCCATTCTTATTGAGACTTTTGATAGGGCCATCACAGAAAACTCAAGTTGAGTGAACATAAGGCTCAATTCCCCTCCACTCATGTCATGATTCATCACCTGCAGTTATGCTAGTGGGATGAGACGTTGTAGTTTGGCAGAGGAGGAAGGTCCCATGATTACTGGGAAGTTGGGTGGTGAGGATTGAGGCAGGGTAGGGGACCTGGGAGATCTATTGGGCTCATAGGGCCAAGCAGCTGAAGTGCCTTAAATCTTGCCTGTGAGTCATGGCCTGATCGTAATTAGTGTATCAGGAAAAAGGATGGTGTCCCAAGGCATTTGAGGTAATGATTACACTGGCAAGGGCTATCAATCCTCATGCATCAGGAATCTGATCACCAACCAGCAAAGGCAGGAAGAAATTTCTGCAATTGGCATGGTAATTATGGGGCTCTTATACCTTCCTCTAAAGCATCTTTAAAGGAGACAGGATGTCTGACTACAGGGGACCATTGGTCTGTTCCAGGACAGCACTTCCTATGGGATGGAAGAGTGTAGAAAGCTTAGGATGGACTGAACAAAGAGCCAGATTTCCCCACCAGCTCCCAGGAGAGAGCAGTCACTCCAGGTCCAGAGTTAAATGCATTTACAGAGCGGTGTGTCTGTCCTGGGGGAAGCCCAGAACTAAACAAATGTGGAGACTGAATTAAAATGCATTAAAACCACTTCCTGCTGAGTTCTCCCCTCATAGCGAGGGAGAGAGAGGGGTCAGGCATGAAAACTACAACCCCAAGCTGCCTCCAATGCTAATGACTTGCATTTGCCAGAGAGCTGAAACAACCTGGTTAACCAGATCAGCAAGAGCATCCTCTGAGGGACTGGGAAGTGCTGATGCAGGCTGGTGGGGCTCAGGGCGAGGAAGCAGCTGAGGTGGCCAGGAGTGGAGTACAGCTCGGGGAGTCTTCTGATACAGACTCATCCATCATCCATCTTTGCATATTCCCTGGGGCTGGGCAAAAAGCGGCTCACAGTTTATGGCTGAAGTTGCCCTTTTTTGATCTCTCCCCCCTTGACGTTATTAAAAGTAAAGAAGAGGAAAAGACTTGGAGAGGGTGGAGATGATATGTAGCGTGTGTGTTTATATGTATATACGCACAAGTGTATGTATCTCTTTCTGTATGTGTGGTGTGTATCTATAAACTGTGATAGACCCAGGCCAGTTGGGTACAACAAAGTAGTAGAAGGCAGATATACTGGCCACTGGATTAGCAGTTTTCTGTTCCCTGACTGACCAAAGCAGGGGCTGCTCCAGGCTAATAAGAACACCTGACTCCAATTAACCTGCAAAGAGTCAGGTGAGTCCATTAAGGTAATGTGAACACCTGACTAATTAGGGCCCCGCTGATACTATAAAAAGGTCTCACTCCAGTCAGGCTGGGGAGAGCCAGGAAGCCAGAGGAGACGAAGCGTGGCAGAAGGGCTGTTTAACGAAGACGCCCTCAAGCCATCGTTAAGGGAGCCCTAAGGTAAGGGTGAAGAAGGGAGAAGCAGGAGAGCTGTGGGGAAGTGGCCCAGGAAAATGTAGCAACTCTGGCAGTGAAAGGTCAGCTGCCAACAGCTGCTGCCATCAGGGTCCCTGGGCCAGAACCCAGAGTAGAGGGCAGGCCCGGGTTCCCCCCCACCTGCCACTACAGAAACATATCCTGGGAGGGGAAGTCAGGCCCTTGTCAGGACAGGAGGCTAAACTGTTCTGAAATAAGCCCCCAGGGACAACAGAGACTGTGGGAGTTCTCTCACCAGCCTCCTTGCTGGCTTATGATGAAAAGGGCTCAGTAGACTGTACTCCTGGCCCTAGAGAAAGAAGGCTATGTGGAGGGTCGCAGTGAGCCACTGAGGCTAGCATAAACTGCCTGGAAGCACGGAGCCCATGGGGGCAAGGTCAGAGCTCTGCCACAAAACATTGTGCACTAGATTCTCATTTATACTAATGCCCTTTGTCACTACTCTGGCAGTATATAGCGGACTTAAAAGTGGGTGTAAATTATATTTATATTCACTTTAAGGTTCCTTTACACTGCCAGGCTGGTACAAGGGGGGCTAAATGAGAAACCTGCTGTGTGAGTGTATATTTATTACATGAAAAGACTACTATTTAATTTGTGTAATCAAGCACTCAAAATTTAGCAAATGCCAGATTTATGGTTGCCCGTACAATCTTAATTCTGCCCTCCTCTGCATCCACCCTGTGGACTAAATGAGGCAGGGGTCCTGTATGAAAAATAGGATGTGATCATGTATTTAAAGATTGAATCATAAGGCATCTGCATAAAAAGGCTGATTTAAGATTGCATTGGTTATTTTCTTTTAAAAAAATGTAAAAGGGATTTTTGAATGATTTAAAAAATCAAGAAATAAAAGAAAAGGAATAATAAGAATCTTTTATAATGAAAAGTGTTTGGCAACCTAAATATAGGGGTTGCTACCAGATCCACCTTTAGTATCTATATTCATGTTAATATGTATGTATATATAACATAAGACAGAAATTACTATTCCAGATTAGGCTAGTGGTCTTTCTACACCAGTCTCCGAATCCTGCCTTCATCAGTGTCCGTTATCAGCTGTGTCTGAGGAGTAAGTAGTAGTGTGTAATTATGTAATAAGATGCCCATAGGAGAAGTTTCGTACAAGCCTACTTTAGTCTATAGTTGTCTGATGCCTTGAAGCATGAGGAAGGAGTACTGTGGAAAGGGATCTGGGGGTCACAGAGCATCACAAGCTAAATATGAGTCAACGGTGTAACACTGTTGCAAGAAAAGCAATCATCATTCTGGGATGTATTAGCAGGAGTGTTGTAAGCAAGACATGAGAAATAATTCTTCCGCTCTAGTCTGCACTGAAAAGGTCTCAGCTGGAGTATTGTGTCCATTTCTGGGCGCTGCATTTCAGGAAAGATGTGGAGAAATTGGAGAAAGTCTAGAGGAGAGCAACAAAAATGATTAAAGGTCTAGAAAACATGACCTATGAGGGAAGACTGAAAAAATTGGAGAAGTCTGGGAAAGAGAAGACTGGGAGAGGACATAACAGTTTTCAACAACATAAAAGTTTGTTAGGAGGAGGAGGAAAAATTGTTTTCCTTAACCTCTGAGTATAGGACAAAAATGGGCTTAAATTGCAGCAAGGGAGGTTTAGGTTGGACGTTAGGATAAACTTCCTGTGTGGGTAGTTAAGCTCTGGAACAAATTGCCTAGGGAGGTTGTGGAATCTCCACTACTGGAGGTTTTTAAGAGATGGTCTAGTTATACATAGTGCTGCCTTGAGTGCAGGAGACTGGACTAGATGACCTATTGAGGTCCCTTCCAGTCCTACATTTCTATGACTCTGTGAGGGTTTACACCACTTATGAATTGTTTATCCTATCTAATGGAACTGGGATGTCCTCGTTATCCATATAAATATCTGGTCCTTTTTGTAATCCTTCTAAATTCTTGCTTTCAATTATACCTTGTTACAGCGATTTCCACAGACTACTTCAGAATTTCCACACTAATTTCCATGGGCATTTGGAACTTGCTTTCCTCCATGATCCATACAACCCTGTGTTTGTTAACCTTCAGGGTGTGCTGTAAGGACCCAGCTTCCCTACCTGGCTAGTAAGGAGATGACTATTGGAAAGCGGTGATGTGGGGATCTGATGGAGAGGTTAATTAATGTAGTTGTCACTGGACATTTTCATTGGCTCTTGTTAGCGTTTTAGTTATGGGTATTGTCTTTTCACAGAGTAGTAAAAATCCAGACAAATCAATAATGCCCCATGGGACAGACTGATAACCCCTTACTCACCTTAGCGAGGGGTTACTTACCTACGCAACCCCCTTTAAATCAGTAGGCTGAGAGGCAGTGTGATGAGAGCACTAGAATTTAGGAGACCTGGATTCTAATCCTGGCTCAGCCACTGGTCTCCTGGGTGACTATTGACAAGTCACTTCCCAGCTCTGTGCCTCAGTTTCCCCATCTGTAAAATGGAAATAATGATACTGCCCCACCTTTTCTATTGATGAAAAGGTCTTTATAAGAGTGACATGGTGGAGGTGGTGGTGGTGGTATTATTTATTATTCAGGTGTGTACGTGTTCCCCGACATAAGTAAAGGTTGAACAATCTAGCACTGGGAGATGTTCCTTTTACCAATTCTAAAAGCATTGCTTTTCAATTTCATTGACTGTCAGCATGTGCTTGTATTATGACAAGGTAAACGAGACCCTTATTTACCCTCTTTATGCTATTCATTATTTTATAGGCCTTTATACATCCCTTCTTATTCATATCCTCCCTAGATTAAACAGTCCTAATCTCCTCCTCCTCTCCTTGTGTGGAAGCATTGCCACGCTTCTAATCACTTTTGTCGCCCGTCATTTTGTTTGCTTTTTTTGACTGCTGTTGCACATTAAGTGGAGGTTTTCTCTAAGCTGTCCACAGTGACACCCATGCCCTCTTCCCCCTGAGTTATTACAGTTAATTTAGAACCCAGCAATGTGTATGAGCCACTCACATTATTCCTGCCAACCTGCTCTGTGGAGCATTTGTCAACACTAAACTTCATCTGCCGTCTTGCTAGTGAATTATCCGGGTCATCTCACATGAGTGGTGATAAAGCCTTTTATCCAACACTAGCATGTATCCTATGTATACCACATACATTACAGGGGAGGAGGACAAAGGAAGCCGCCTTTAGGAATGTTTTATAGAGGCTGAAAATATTTTTGAGGACTATTTTTTTTGTATCTTTCTGTTTGTCAGCCAAGGGCTTTAGTTATCATGAGTCCAACTGAACAGAACTCAGAAGGTGCCAGCAAAGCCTTAAAATAGCTTTTCATGCCTAAAAATGCCATGATTTTAAATTCTGATCACTGGACCTTGCAGGACTTAGAAGTGCATGCTGCTTGTCCCCTTGGGAAGCTAAGAATCTCCTTTGACAAAGAGATAAAGCTCCCATTTCCAGACCTGTAGGGATGTATGTAGAAATGCTTCCACTGACCTAGGACTCAGTATTGCCCATCCTGGGCCTTTGGCAGGTGTGATTTATATAGTGGGAGAGAGAAGAAGGAAACATCTCTCTGGCAGGTTGTTCAAAAGAAAAGATTTCCGTTGGAAGCTGCTCTGGGGTTGGAATGTGGGAAGAAGGCTGATGGGAGCTGTATTAGCAGGTAGATGTGGCAGTCGGGGATGCAAGGGAAATTGATTACGTGACTCTGCGATTTATCACATGCATAGCTCCTCCACTTGTGTAGAGGATGTGTGTTTCTATGCATTTGTGTGCTTGTGTGTGCAATGTACGCATACACACACTCTGTTTAATATATAAACGTTATTTGTATATAACCTGCTGGTCAGCCTGTGTCCTGATTCAGAGAAGCTATGAGTTTGTAACAGGTCTTTAGCTCAAGCATCAGTGACTTATGCTTTTAGCTTTGGAGCTTCTCAGTTCAATCCCTGGCATCAGCCAAGATGGCAGCTGGAAACCTTTGAAGCCCAAAGGACTTGTGCTCCAAGTCTCTTGAAAAAACTCCCCCAAACCTACCCTCAGAAAACACCCTGGCTGAACTGGTGTTAAACTAGGAACCAAAATGAAAACACTAAAGTTTTCCTCTTTTTCTTGGAAGTGACTAAAAAACAGCCCTGTGGCGTTCAGTGTTCATGGTCTTTCAGTGATTCAAGATCAAAATCAGCTCCGTTTACGTGTAATATTTCTAACTACCAGCCCCGCAAAACTCAGTCTGGGATCTACAAGTCAAGCTGGGCTTTTTTCATCTTTCATCTCATCACAGGGAGAGCTACTCCACATTTTTCACTGAGAAATGGCCTTTTCTTCAAAATGAACTTTTTCTGTGAAAAACTGTCAGTTTTAAATTTAATTTTTAAATATATTATTCATTTTGTTTTTTCTTTTTTGCTTTTTGTCCTCCCCTTCCCTTTCCTCCCCCACCCATCTTCAAGCATAATTTTTTTCTGAGAAAAGAAGGGGAAAAATCCACAAATGAAAAAAATTGGAAAAAGAAAAACTGGTCCATTCTGAACCCTGCGACATAAAATCAACATTTGTTTCAGGAAGTTGTTTTACCATTTTTCCATCCTCTCTGATCACCAGTGATAAAGGTGGTTGTTCTGGTACAGCCCTGCTGTTTTCAGTGACTTTTGAAAGGTGCAATTTATTGGAAGCTAGTAAACAAGACTGTTGGAGACGCGTCTCCTCTTAGCTGCATTGGCTCTGCAGGGC
Organism: Gopherus evgoodei; assembly: GCF_007399415.2. NCBI lineage: Eukaryota > Metazoa > Chordata > Testudines > Testudinidae > Gopherus > Gopherus evgoodei. Next base: position 37,861,868 of record NC_044331.1, on the reverse strand, counting down.
TGGCAGGAGTAAAAAGCAGTAAAAATGGATTCTTCGTGCTAATGTCAGCAGATTGGAGTACGAATCCACCCAGGGAACACATCCATGGACTGAGCTGGTGCCACGTACATAGTCACTTATGAATAAAAGTTTCTGACCTGGATTCCTCAGCCTGTCTGGAATAGACTTGCACCAGAGAGAGGAGATTTGGGCCCATATGTCCCACTGTCACACCCACACTCCTTTTATTATAAGCCTTTAAGAAGGACCCTGGCATAAAGCATTAGCCTTTACATGTCCCATCGCTGGCATTTTGCTGGTGTCCAAGCCCAGCCACTTAGCGGACACAGGCACTTTGCACTTGTGGGTGGGTGACATTTCATGCGTGGCATTTACACATTAGAAAGCTAGCATTTCACACACAGAGGATGCTGGTATTTACGAGCTAGGGCACTGGCATTTCATGCATAGTTACCATCCAGCAATTTAGACAAGGTCGTTCAGCCAGAAAGATCTGATGGACTTTTTTTTTTTAGGGAAAATAGGGGGCAAACAAACAAACACAAACAAGCACCAAAATCATTTGTTTGATTTTTATTGTGCTGCAAATTAATGTATTTATTGTTATGTGACAAGCCAAACCCCATCACCCCTTCTTGCTATTAGCTAATTTTTAAGCTACTTATTCTTTGATTTGAACCTCTGATGTCCCTTCCTTTCTTTTAATAATAATACTATATAGTTCAGTTACCTCTTCCATCCCTGAAGCAATCAAAACAATTTGCATTATTGCTGAAAGAAGGTCACATCTGTAGTGAGAGTTGTCTGTTGACCACAGGCAATCGGAACTGGAGCATTGATGGTGTCATCAGCAGCTCAGCACCTGTATCGCCCTGCTGGGGCACTGGCATAGGTGCTAGAACTGGGGTGCTGGGGTGCTGCTGCACCCCCTGACTTGAAGTGGTTTCCATCACATACAGGGTTTACAATTTGGTTCAATGGCTCTCAGCGCCCCTACTATACAAATTGTTCCAGCACCCCTGAGCACTGGCTCTCTGACACAGAATTGGATGATCCACGTACTCAACCATCACCAAGACCTCCTGCCATAGGTGAGTGTTCCCTGGAGATCTCCCATTCATAGAATGACTGGTCTTGTTTGGGAGATCTTACAAGACCATGCTGTGGGTTGAATGCTTTAGATACCATAACTTCATAAAAATATGTGGGTGTGGATAGGAGTGGGCAAGGATTTCCCTGCCTGGTCTATGTCCAGCCAGAGATTAACTTGCCGCTTTGACAGGGAAGGGAACTTGGTGGATCCCTGTCACCCCACCATGGGCCCCAGTGGTTTTCCCCAATGGCATGGGAGCCATTCTGAGTCCAGAAGGTTCTGTCCCTAAAAAAAATCCGCTCTGGAGTCACAGCTGGTAAAAGGCAGTCACAGCTGGTGCTTCTACACCCAGGTCGTCTTGTCACGCAGCTCTCCCGTAAGCACCACTGAGATCTTGCTGGCATGGATCTCTCCTCCTTTTTCATCCGGCTTCTGTAAACTCCATACCGTAGCAGCACCAGAGCATGGTGATGAGGCAAAGGGACCCACCCACAGCATTTGATTTTAAGGCTATGGATACACTGCAGACCATGACGGCGTAACTTATGTCGTTCAGGGGTGTGAGTAAACCACCTTCTAAGCAACATAAGTTACCCTGAGATAAGTGCTCGTGTGCACTGCACTACTCTGGTGGGAGAGCTTCTCCCATGGGCATAGCTTCTGCCATTCATGGAAGAGGTTTTACTATGCTGACGGGAGAGCTCTCCCATCAGCTGTGCCACTGCAGCACTGTACATGTAGACATGCCCTTAAAGACACTCTATCCCTTTCCCTGCTCCTGTCCAGAGTGCTTACATTGTGCTTGCTGTATAAACTCAGTGGGAAAACTCTTTGGCACCCAATCCCCTGTTCCCCATCTGTAGGCCTGGCAGAATTTGATTTTTATTTTTTCATAATTTCAGTGGATAATATCGATGTTTATTTTTAGGCACTTTTTAAATTTTTATCCATTTAAATTTTCCCAGTTGTGCAAAATTAAGGGATTTAAGCATCTTTATGTTATTTTTATTGACTTAAATTTTCACAGTTGTGGGAAACGGGGAGCAAACAAGGGGAGGGGTCAGATGGTAAGCATTTAATTATGGTAGATGTTGAGATTAAGGAAGTTAAAGCTTTATAACTGTTAAAACACAATTTGTCAACAATCACATGTCAAAACGCACACAGTAAATATCCTTAAATCAAGCTCTAATAAATTTTCAAGTAGCATTTGTCTTACTTTGCCTGTCTGTAACTTTTGATTATTATGGATGGAAATATTTTTTCATCCATTTCTGAACGTGCAGTGAAATTGATGTTTACCAACATTTACCAATCAAAATCAAACCCTTCCAAGCCTACCCACCTGTGATCAGGAAATTAGGAAAGACAAGGTGCATGAGGTACTATCTTTTTATTGGACTGACATCTGTTGGTGAAATTAGAGAATTAACAGGTGCTGGATCCTCTTATGGCGGGTAACATGCTGCGTGATTTTCTTTTCCTTGGAGAACTCTCAGCCAAACAGTTTGTGTTGTGGCTTTTGGCCAAAATGTTGGTGGAATGCCAGCGCTGGTAGTGATTGTTAATAATATAACAACAATCTGCTCCTTATGCCGTCCATTGCGGGGCAGGGCATGGGTTGCAGGGAAAAGCAGAAATGCTTTGGCATAATGGAGAACACAGCTTGAGGTCACTGTCTATCCTCAGATTGTAAGCTCCTCGGGGCAGACACTGTCTTTTTGTCCTATGTTTGTACAGCACCTAGGACAATGGGGTCCTGGTGCATGATTTGGAGGCCCTCGGTGCTACTATAATAGAAATAATAATATGTTCCTCTGGACCCTATAGCCTGGCTTTGCCTGTATCTGGAACTGATCTGATGCCAAAGCTAAGGTGTGGATAAACTGGCTGAAATCTGAACCTTGGCCCAAAACATGAACAGATTTGTTTTGGGGCTTCAGAAAAGATTACCGTCTCTCTTGTGCATATCTCTGCTTTCCTGGCCCAGGTATAACATGAAATGAAAATGCTAAAATACCACAAGCAAGGTGGTTCCTGTGTTATTCCTGACAGGGGTGGAAGCAGTTAGCACCAGAAGTCTCTGGATAGAGAGAAATGCTCCAGTTTACAGACCCAAGTGTCCTGGGATAAGCATTTGAACACCTGGCTGTATTAGGTGATGAGAGAGCCTCAGGCAATGATTAAAACACAGACAGAAGCATAAGAAGATGTGAGTTCTAGTCACCATTCTGCCATCAAGCTGCTGTGTGATTTTGAGAAGGGCACCTCTATGCCTCAGTTTCCCTCTTTGTAAAGTGAGGATAACACATAACCCAGATCACACAAAGGAGGTGAAGCTTAATGTTTGTAAAATGCTTTGAGCTTCTCAGCAGTTGATTATGGAGCATGATAATCTCTGAATCCATTGGGTCCATGCTTCTGGAATAATGGTGGTGGTGGTAAATAGATTAACACTACTTAGCTGTTCTGTAGCACTTTTCATCAGTAGCTCTCAAAGCGCTGTACAAAGAAGGGAAGTATCATTATCCCCATTGTACAGATGGGGAAACTGAGGCATGGGGCAGTGACGTGACTTGCCATGGTCAGCCAGCAGGCGAGGGGCAGTGCTGGGAAGAGCTGTCCTGAGTCCCAGTCTAGTGCGCTATCCACTAGGTCACACTGCCTCCCCCTAAAGGCACATCACTTCTGAGGGAGTGAAGAGCAGGAAGGGAAAAGTAAAGATGAGTCCTCGAGGCAAAGTGAAAGAGGCTCCTTCGGGAGCAGGGGAAGGTGGGGGCAATAATAGATACTGCCAGGACATGGCAAGCGCAAATAAAACCCGCCAGAAGCCATTCAATTGTGCCTGAACCTTGCGAGTCACAATGAAGGGCGCCCTGGCTGTGGAGATCTATCTGCTGCCAGTCTGCATGCCGTGGCACATTCATTAAATATCTTTAAGATGGATACACCCCCCAATTCACCTCATGCGAGAGCCTTGGAATTTATTTCCTGCTGAACTGCACCATCAATCACAACCTGACAACCCCGCCGCAGCTGCGTGCAGCCAGAGGGCCGCTCGGCAGGCACGTAGCCAGAGAGACGTGGGATGGGCTGGGGAGTTTAATTACTTCCTCATCAAATGGAATAGACAGTGAGCCTGGCTCAGAGGGCCCCTGTCCCCAGGGTGCTCATGGCTCTCCGCCAGAAGGGAGCACCGTTCAGACCTCCATGGTTCCCTCTGTCTCACACTGGGTGGGGCTGGCTTCGTGCCTTCAAAGTGCAGAGTGGTCTCTGAGTGGGGACTAGCTCAGCTCTTCTAGGCCCCGGATGCCCTTCTCGGGAAGAGGTTGTCTTCATTCCACTGACCTCAGGTGCTCCGGCTATTGCATGTTTGGGAGAGGAGACATTCTTCCTACCTCGAATGCCCAGAGCGCCCGCTGCCCCACACTGACAACAGGGTGGTCTCCATGTCCCCTAGAACCCCCTCTGCCCCACACTGGGTTGGGGGCTGTCCCCTTGCCTGGAGCTAGTACTTATCTGGTAGCATAGCCTTTTGGAGTGAAGGTACCTCAGTGAATACATGTCTGCATTACAACAGTAATCAGTTTGTCTCTGATCTATCGCTGATCAATCCCAGCTGCTGTGGTGCTGCTAATTGTGCAGGAATAAGGATTCACCTTGAGCAGTTCAGGGAAGGGGGAGCAAGGGGGCGAAGATGAGATAGGGTTGTGTTTACTGTTCATTGATTGAAAGCCAAGGTCCAGTTTCCTGAGTATTACCCCAGAATAGCTATTCATTGTTTTCCCATTCTACTAAATGTTAAGCTGCTTGAGCCATGCTGGAGGGGAGACCAGAAAAAGACCATTTTCTGCCAGTGATTGACTCAGGTAGCAGGGCTGGAAGGTAAGTGAGTCAGTGTCTCCCAAGATCTATGAATGGGGGAGGCACAGTCCCCTCTCATGAATTCTGCTCAGAAATGTCTGCCCTGTCTGATTTTAGGTTCCTGTTGATATATCAGATTGACCAGATATGACTAGAGCTAATCGAATGACCCACCGTGGGTTTGTACAGATCACGCTGCCATGGCTTTACTGCTACTGTTATTGGAGCTAGCTAGATCAAAGCTACCTTGGGTATGTCTATACTTGCTGGTGTCACACCTCCCACTTCAGCCTAGACGTACCCAAAGCCTGAGTGGTTTTGCTTTTCTTTCATAGGAACTGCCATATAGGTCAGACCAATGGTCCATCTAGCCCAGTAGCCTGTCTTCTGACAGTGGCAGGTGTCAGATGCTTCTGAGGGTATGAACAAAACAGGGCAGTTTTGAGTGATTCATCCCCTGTTGTCCAGTCCCAGTTTCCGGCAGTCAGATGTTTAAGGACACCCAGAGCATGGTGTTGTGTACCTGACCATCCTGGCTAATAGTCATTAATGGACCTATCCTTCTTGAAACCCATCTAATTCATCTTTGAATCCAGTTATAATTTTTGTCTTCACAACATCCCCTGGCAATGAGTTCCACGGGTTGACTGTGTGTGTGTGAAGAAGTGTTTTCTTTTCTTTTGTTTAAAACCTGCTGCCTATTAATTTCATCGAGGGCGCTCTAGTTCTCGTGTTATGTGACAGGTTAATAACACTTCCTTATCCACTTTTTGCACACCAGTCACAATTTTATAGACCTATATCAGATACCCCCTTAGTTGTCTCTTTTTGGAGCTGAAAAGTCCCAGTCTTTTTAATCTCGCCTTGTACGGAAGCTTGTTCCATAACCCTAGTCATTTTCATTGCCCTTTTCTATACTTTTTCCAGTTCTAAGATATCCTTTTTTTGAGATGCAGAGATGAGAACTGCATGCAGTGCTCAAGGTGTGGGCGTACCATAGATTTATATAGCGGCATTATGGTATTTTCTGTCTTATTATCTGTCCCTTTCCTAAAGGTGCCTAACTCGTGTTAGCTTTTTTGATTGCCTCTGCACATTGAGCAGATGTTTTCAGAGAACTATCCACAATTACTTCAAGATCTCTTTTTTGAGTTGTAACAGCTAATTTAGATCTCATCATTTTGTATGTACAGTTGGGATTATGCTTTCCAGTTTGCATTACTTCGTACTTATCAACGTTAAATTTCATTTTTGGTGTCCAGTTACCCAGTTTAGTGAGATCCCTTTGTAACTCTTTGCAGACAGTTTTGGATTTAACGATCTTGAGCAATTTTGTATCATCTACAGATTTTGCCACCTCACTGTTCACCCCCCTTTCTAGATCATTTATGAACATGTTGTGAATAGCATAGGAACCAGTACAGGTCCTTGGGGTCCCCCGACCCCGATATTTACCTCTCTCAACTGTGAAAACTAACTGTTTGTTCCTACCCTTTGTTTCGTTTCTTTAACCAGTTACCGATTCATTAGAAGGCCTTCCTTCTTATCCCATGACTACTTGGTTTGGTTAAGAGCCTTTGGTGGGGGACCTTGTCAAAGGCTTTCTGAAAGTCCAGATATGCTTGGTCCCTCTTGTCCATGTGCTTGTTGACACCCTCATAGAATTCTAATAGATTGAAGAGGTCTGATTTCCCTTTACAAAAGCCATATTGCCTCTTCCCCATCATATCGTGTTCATCTAGGTGTCTGACAGTTCTGTCAAATTTCAACCAATTTGCCTGGTATCGAAGTTAGGCTCATCAGCCTGTAATTGCCAGGATTGCCTCTGGAGCCTTTTTTTTTTTAATTGGAGTTACATTAGTTACCCTCCAGTCATCTGACACAGAGGCTGATTTCAGAGATAGGTTACATACCAGTTAGTAGTTCTGTAATTTCATATTTGAGTTCCTTCAGAACTCTTGGGTGAATGCCATCTGGTTTAGGTGACTTATTATTGTTTCATTAATCAGTTTGTTCCAGAACCCCCTTTACTGACACCTTATCTGGGAGAGTGCCTCAGATTTATCAGCTAAAAAGAATATCTCATATGTGGGGATCTCCCCCCACATCCTCTGCAGTGAAGACTTTTGCAAATAATTCATTTAGCTTGTCTTTAGCAGCCTTGTCTTCCTTGAGTGCTCCTTTAGCACCTTGATCATCCAGCGGCTCCACTGATTGGCAGGTTTTCTGCTTCTGATGCGCTGTGTGTGTGTGTGTGTGTGTGTGTGTGTACACATATATATGTGTGTGTGTGTGTTAGTTTTTGTGTATTTATTTAGTTGTTCTCCAAATTCTTTCTTGGCATGCATAATTACTTTTTTATATGTGACTTGCCAGAGTTTATGCTCCTTTCTATTTTTCCCACTAGGATTTGACTTCCAATTTTTAGAAGATGCCTTTTTCCCAGTAACCTCCTCTTTTACTCTGCTGTTTAGCCATAGTAGCATTTTTTTTTATTCGGGGTATACATTTAGTTTGAACCCCCATTATGGTGTTTTTAAATACTCTCCATGCAGTTCTCAGACATTTCACTGTTGGGACTGTTGCTTTTAATTTCCGTTTAACTAACCTCCTCATTTTTGTGTAGTTCCCCTTTTTGAAGTTAAATGCTACCATGGTGAGTTTCTTTGGCATTTTCCCTCTACAAGGATGTTACATTTAATTACATGATGGCAGCTGTTACCGAGCTGTTCAGCCTCTTCCCCTATTAGCGTCAAGGTTGTTCTAACTATAGAAACAGATACTTTGGTTGGGTTCCAGTTGGGAATCGTAGGAAGGAGAGAACTTAAGGGGAGAGTGAGTTACTCTTATGCCCCAGGAGAAAGGTAAGGTTCCTCTCCCAGGGCAGGATTAAGGTCAGTAGGTGAAACACTGAACTGGAAGCCTCCAATTGCAGACACAATTTGCCTCTTCTGCTCACTTGCTCCACAATTGGCCTGTCTCTGAGGTCCTGGTTGTGCTTCTCATATGTGTTATGCAGGAGGCCAAACTAGAGGAGTTGATGGTCTCGTCTGCCCTTAAAACCTATTAATCTATTGATGGTGGAAAATAACAACTGACCTGAATGTACACCTCAAACCTGAATCAAACTCAAAACAAACACTCCTGAGGTTCAGAAATGTTGAGGTAATTTCCCCACCCCCACACTTCATGTGTCTCTGGATCTGAATAGAAGCAGCAGCATGGAATTAATGAATTGTGGCATTTACAACCCAGCCAGAAGCAAAACCAGACATTCAAACCTGTTTGGAGAGATCTTCTGGCTATTTTTGCCAATAGGTCGAGGGTGATGGACCTTTTGGCAAGTTACAAACTCTTTCTGCTCTAATGGGTCCAATATTCAGCATTCTAAGAGTTAGGTAGCGTTAGCCAGTGAAAGGGATTTTCTCTGTTTATAGAAGTGAAACCATCACCTTCAAAAGGTGGTCAAGGCAATCAACATGCTAATGAGGCTTTATGAAGATCATCTACATGCTACACTCATAGCCTGTAGGCTATGGCATTGGCAGGAAGTCCAAAATTTTATTAAGTTCACCTCAGGATTCCTGTAAACACTGAAACAGGAAGAGAAGCAAGAATCTAGGCCTGCCCTAATATGTCTGGAACACCTGCGTGGGAATATGGAAATGCATTTTGTTACTGTGGACCAATTCATAGCGCTGACTCCGTAAGTGCTCCGGGGCTGGAGCTGTCACAGAAAAAAATAGCGGGTGCGCAGCACCCACCAGCCTCAGCTGTTTGGTGGCAACCCCAGTCAGTTGTTTGGTGGCAGCGCCAATTAGCTGATTAGGGCACCACCAAACAGCTGTTTGGCAGCTCAGGAAGGGGTTTGGGGGAGGGCGGAGAGCACCTGGGAGCGGGGACCTCAGGGAGGATGTGGAGTGGGGGCAGGAAGAGACAGAGCCAGGGCAGGGCCTTGGGAGAGTGGGCAGAGTGGAGGTGAGAAGAGGCGGAGTGGGGGCAGGGCTTTGGGGGGAGGGATGGAGGGGGGCGGGGCCTCAGAGCAGAGCATGGGCAGAGCACCCTCAGGGAAATTTAAAACTAAGTGCCTATGCACCAATTAGTGAAAAAAATCTCTCCAGAGCTGTGTGGTGTGCTAGGGGCAACCCCTCATGTATGCCTGAAAACAAAGGTGATTGTAATAAGAGGAATTTACCATAACAGACTCACACTTTTCATTGTGTTTGTAAAGGTGCTAATAAATGGACCTATCTTTCACATTTGTGATTGGCTCTCCCTTTTCTGCCCTTTGCCAAAGGGACTCTGCTTTCGTTTAATAACTGGAAATGGATGTGGAGCTCATAGCACTGGGATTACTGCTGTGTAGGGCACCTTGGGAGGAGGAGGGGAAAAGGGTGCTGAATTCTGAGCTCAGAAATGGCTGTGTCAGGATTGAAGTATTGACTTGGGCACTGCATGTGGAGCTGAGCAGGGAATAGTTTTTCTATCCTGCAAATATTTTTGAGAGTTTGAAATTTTTTCACATCTTGATTTGGGACAAAAAGTGAAAATCTCAAAAATATTCATGAACCGAAAACCTGATTTTTTTTCATGTTTGATCAATCAAAACATTTCATTGAGAAAATTTGGAAATGTTTCATTTTGATTTTGATCTTATTTCTTTTTTTACCTTTTTTCAGTCTAATTTATCTAACATTTCTAAATACAGAGTTGTTCGGAACCAGAAAAATGGAAATTTTCATTAAAAAATGTCAAAATAAAAGGTTTTGACAATTTCGAAACAAGATTCCGTGGCAGTGTTTTGAGTTGAAACATTCATTTAACACTTTCTTGTTTTGCAAGCAGTTTCAGTTTTGACACATCACATCAGTTTTGACACAGTTTTGTCAAAAAAATCGCAACCAGTTAAACATAAGAAAAGCCATACTGGGTCAGACCAAAGGTCCATCTAACCCAGTATCCTGTCTTTCGATAGAGGCCAATTCCAGATGCTTCAGGGGGAATGAACAGAACAGGTAATCCTCAAGTAAGTATGCCCAGTGGTCTGTGATGGGATGGGATCTGAGTTACTACAGAGAATTCCTGGGTGCTGGCTGGTGAGTCTTGCCCACATGCTCAGGGTTTAACTGATAGCCATATTTGGGGTCGGGAAGGAATTTTGCTCCAGGGCAGATTGGCAGAGGCCCTGGAGGTTTTTCGCCTTCCTCTGCAGCATGGGGCACGAGGATTCTCTGCAGCTTGAGGTCTTCAAACCACAATTTGAGGACTTCAATAACTCAGACAAAGGTTAGGGGTTTGTTACAGGAGTGGGTGTGTGAGATTCTGTGGCCTGCATTGTGCAGGAGGTCAGACTAGTTGACCATAATGGTCCCTTCTGATCTTAAAGTCTATGAGTAAGTGATCCGTCCCCTGTTGCCCATTTCCAGCTTCTGGCAAACAGAGGCTAGGGACACCATCCATACCCATCCTGGCTAATAATCATTGATGGACCTAGCCTCCATGAATTTAACTAGTTCTTTTTTTGAACTCTGTTATAGTCTTGCCCTTCACAACATCCTCCGGTAAGAGTTCTACAGATTGACTGTGCGTTGTGTGAAGAAATACTTCCTTTTGTTTGTTTTTAAACCTGCTGCCTATTAATTTCATTGGGGGACCCCTAGTTCTTGTGTTATGAGAAGGAGCAAATAACACTTTCTCATTTATTTTCTCCACACCAGTCATGATTTTATAGATCTTTATCATGTCTCCCAGTTGTAATTGGGATCTCCTTCCATGGACATCAAACCTCTCTTACATGAGTCATTCTCCCACACGTCGAGTTTCAGTCTCATATTGCCATGGTATGCCAACCCTTACACCCATGTGGCTTCTACACACTGTGTCCTTTCAGCTTCTGATGAATTCTGCAGTCAGACAACTTGCAAATTATTTATATTTATGCAGAGACCTGGGTTTTTCTTCTTTAATTTCTTCTTATGATTTTTTTCCCTTCTCTTTTTTATCCCATATCAGCTTGGTACCTACAGATTATCCTGTGAGAGTAAAATAAGGGCTTGTCAACCCTTTTTACACATTTGTTAAGATGAAAATAACATTCCTAACCTTTCTCAATACTTTATTTTCTGCTTCCTCTGCTGTGTCTTGATGTAATTTGACTGTCTAAAGGATCTTCAGCCCAAAAGAGAAAGGAAAGGGGAAAGAATAAGAATAATAAAGAACGTATTTCTGACAAGATGATAAGGGTTTTAAGCATTACAGCATAAATCCTGCCTTCAAAGGTGAAATACCATGCCTGAACCTGGGCTTTTGTTCAGCATTCCTTGTCTGCTGATAATCCTGTGTCCCTGTCTGCACTGGAGTGTAGGGAACACCTGTCTCTTTAAGATGGGAAATTTCAGTGAGAAGAAAGGGAGTGTGCCACTTGTGATATTGAAATGAACAGCAAGGCGAGAGTGGAAAAGGAGAGGATTTTCAATGGTAATGAGGCTTCGTCTGGGTTAGGATAATTATTTTTTTTTCTCCCCTTCCTTCCTTTCAAGCATAAGATGATTTTTAAAGGCCTGTTTCTTTTTATCCTTCTCCTTCGTTTGTTTGTTCTTTTTGCCCCAGCTGTTGTGTTTGCGCCGCAAAGAGAAAACTGGAACCTGTAATTAAGATGAATTCTGGAGACGACAATGGCTTGCTGCCGTACAGGTAATTGTTACTAGGTTAACGGATGGTGCTGGTACATGGGCTGTGAAAGCACCTAGCCAAAGCTAGAAGAATCTTTTCTACCACGTATGCATGGGCACACTCCCCTCTCCCCTAAAAATTGGAGATGGGCCCAACCTGCCACATCTGGATGTAAACCTTAGGTGAGATTCTGTGCTGCCCCTCTAAGAGGCCAGATGCTTCTAAGACTCTGCTTGCTACAACCCTGCCCCTAACGCTTCCCTGCCCTGGCATGCCTTCTCTGCCAGGATTTGCAAAGAGGTCCTCAGAAAGCAGCCTTATGGCTGTCTTCCTCAGTTTCTGCACTGGAGGACTCCTCCTGCAGATCTGGGCTTTTAGGGATCCTTTATGCCCTTCTGGCCCTTTTATCCCATGTAAAGGGGCCAGAGCAGGGGTGAGATGTCACCTCTGAACTGTCACAAGGTTTGAGGTAATCTGAATCCAGACTGTTGGCTCACTGCATTAGAGAGATGTGGCATTGGCCAAATTGATACCCGGATCTTTGGGGTGACTGAGGTTAGAGATTTTGAGGCCGGAAAGGACTATTGTGATCATCTAGTCTTGCATACCATACCAGAGAACCTCACCCAGTGATCTCTGCAACAAGCACAGAATTTCAGCTTGAGCTAGAGCATCTCTCTCAGAAAAACACCCAGTCTTGATGTACAGACTGTCACATTCTTACGTAAGTTGTTCCCGTGATTAACTACCCTCCCTGTTAAAGATTTGTATCTTATTTCGAATCGGAATTTGTTTGGCTTCAGTTTCCAACTGCTGGATCTCGGTATGCCTTTGCTAGATTGAAGAGCCCTCTGCGATTTGAAATCTTTTCCTTATGTAGGTATTTGTAGCGCCTGATGAATAAGGCTGGTTTTTTTCATAGAAATGTTTTTTTGACAGAAAAAAGGGTTTTTAACTAAACAAAGCTTTTCACACGAATGTCTGATTTCCGTGGAACCTTTAGACTTTCCATAAAAAACAAACCACCCAAAAACTAAAAAGTTTTGGCTGAAAACCAAACATTTCGATTTGGAAATGGTGCCATGATGCCTCATGGGAATTGTAGTTCGTGTTCTCCACTCCCTCATTCTTTTCCATGGACCATGTTCCCCAGCTGGACTACACCTCTCATGATACACTGCAGCCATGAGACTCCCTTGATGCACTGCGGGAGCTCAGAAAGAGCAGAGATCGTGATTGACGTAACAAAAGAGACATAATTCAGTCAGGGAGCCCTCCTTTACAATTACGTTTTCAGATCCATCATGTAACTAGTTTTTAATTCATTTGATATGGGTTGCATTGATTTTGTTTGTCCTGAGTTTTGGGGGTTCCTGCCCATCACTACTAGAACTGTTAATAAACCATGATCAAGACACTGAGCTTTTTGTCATTCTGAGATTCCTACTTTTGCATTTGGATCTTATGAATATTATGAATAAGAACTTGTGATGGGCAAGGTGAAAACCAACCTGTGTGTTCCCCCAAACAAAGATCTGCATCCTAATCTAGGTTCAAAATTTTGGTTAACTTTATATTTCCCCATAATTTTCCACTTATGATGCTTCCTCTACACTTCTTGTCTCTGACCAGGACTACAAGGAGAATGGTTGAAATATTATGAAAGAGGCAATATGGAAACTATTATGGAAAGTCAAGAAGTATGGCCAAATTTCCTGGCTTATCAGACCCAAAGTGAACCAAAAAGCCTTCCAAAGATTCCCCACCACTGATAAGAATTTCAGACAGAATTAGGCTGTTCTGGTAAGAGTTCTAGCCCATTGGAATATTAACTATTTATGGTCCTTACCCATCATTAATTAAAAGACCTTTATCAAAATTCTGTGGGCCTGATCCCTATCTGGTAGAAATCGATGAATCTCTGTTGACTTTAATAAAGCTGCATTGATTTACATCTAGAAAGGATCTGGTTATTCATCGCAAGAGCCACATCTTCTAGTTTGCTTGGCCTTTGCTCTGACAAAGAAGAGAAATGCTTTCTGTCTCTGGTTAATTGCAGAAACTGCTGACTCAGGATGCTGCTGCTGTTTTACAGGGTTCATTTGGGTCAGAAGGGTTCTGAGTTCAAATGTGCTATCTGCTTGGGAGGTATAAGCAAAGACAGTACACATTCAGCTACTCCAATATTTATTCTAGCTCTCCCTTTTTAACCAAATCTCTTGAGTCACTCTGTTTTTTTCCTTCAAACATTGTTTGGCTTGGTTTTTTTATATATATTTTATTTTCTCCCTCTTCATTGCACAAGATGTGACAGTAAATCTATCATGTATGCAGAGGATCGTGCGGGGTGTTCTAACAGTCATTTGCATCCAGATGTGTTAATGGCTTTGGGGTATCTCCTGATAATGTTGTTTTTGTGCTGCATATATTACAACATAAAAAGTTAATGTACAGAATCTGACTTTAAATTCACGAGAGTGAAAGATTCTTCAGAGCTGGGTCCTCAGCTCCCAGCATTGTGAGTCAGGGACTAAAGCACAGGCAATGTGTTTGGGAACATGGCACAGTACAAAGTATCATCAGCTCTTTTTCTGAATGCCCTAGCTTTGGGGAATTTAAGGCAGTGCAATAATGTGGTTGAAATTGCTCTAGCTAGGGCTGCTTGTCTGCCTCAGTGAGACCCTGGACTAAGGTCAGGCTGCTGGTGCAAATGGCAGCATTCTGTGGGAGACTGGAATAACAGTGGTGGCTGCAGGAAAGATTGAGGTGTACTTGCTGAGATGGAGGAGGCAGCTTACAGTGGGAGGCAGCTTAACCTATTTCTGGCTGGAATGAGAGCCTGGGTGCTGGGGGAGTCTGAATCCAAGTCCAGGTTCAGACAGGAACTCACTTTGGACAAGTCATTTCAGCTATGTTTGCGAAACCGTTACCGCCTTTCTGGTACCTTCATTTTTGGCTGCCCAACCTGAATCCCTTAGAGCCTGACTTCTCATCAGGCTTTGGCCCCCTCCAGCTGCCACTGGTTCCTGGAGGAGTTGGGGGTTCTAAGCACTGCTGAAAATCCAGGCCAAAGTGTCCCAGACGGAGCAGCAAGGCATCCAGAATTTGAGGACCCTTCTGCAGACATGGGTCTCAGTCTCTCTGTCTCTCTCTCTTTGTACAGGGGTAGTGTGAGGCTTAACCAGTGATGCACTCTGTGGTCTTGAGATGCAAGGCACTGTATGAGGATAATGCATTATGGTTTCACTGGAATATTGGAGTACTGAGGTGCCTGGGCAGGGCGATGCTGTGCCCCACCCTGGAACAGCAGAAGAGGCTGCAGGTTAGGCATAAGGTGTTTTGGCAGAGCATTGTTGGTGAAACCTGCAGTGTTTCCTATGCTACTTCTGGCTGTAACCAGTGGTCTTTCTATCCTTGAAACAATGGGCTCCCTCTTTCACAGCCCTGCTTCTGGCATGGACTTTAGAACTGGAATGTGGAGAGAAGAGAACAGTACTCCCATGCACAGACAGGCCCAGCAATGGGAGGGTGGGAAGCAAATAATCACACCCAGAATAGGAATAAGTGTGTGTGTGTGTGTGTGTATGTGGGGACAAACAAGAGAATCTCATTCCTCATGCCATCTGCTGCAGGGTTAATTTATTTCTGCTTATTCTCTTTCTCTTGTGCTTTGGGGTGTTATAGCTCCTCAGCCTAGGCAAGTGAGAATGGTTGGGGGAATCAGCAGGAAACCAGCTCTCTAGCGTGCTTGTAATAGAGTGATGGGTATAAACCTTAGCTCTGGATCTCCAGCCCCTGAACTGTGGGGAACTTTGGGTCTGCATCCAAACCTTATGACTGGAGCCCTTCTCTGGCTGGAACATAGTTGGGTCAGGATTCGTTGTCTTTACTGAGAGGAGAGCTGAAGGAATAATGGATTTTGCAGCTGGCTGGCAATTGCAAAAATCAGGAAAAAATGTTATTTCGGGTCTAACCAACAATGAATTGTTTTCAAAGTGTTCAGCACAATTGTAAGCATTGCTGCTTGGGTTTTTAAAAATATGCTAAACAAAATGTAGAAATGAAAAGTGATTTCAAACAAAAAAGGTCACAATATTTCATTTAAAAATGTCAAAATGAAACATTTAGATCACTTTTTGGAAATTTTTTAGGTTTTTTTTCCCACCAAAACAATTCAGTGAAACTGACTCAAACTTGCAAAAAGTTTTAGTGTTACCAAATCTGCATTTTTTGCTGGAGAAAAGATACTGCTGAAAAATTTCACCCAGCTTCATGAGAGCTTTATGAGAGGCATTTACCTGCCAGGGAGGCCTGTGCCGTTAGTCACGTGGGGAAAATGCTCCAGAAAGGAGAGACTCAAATCCACATTGCATGTGCTGCTAATGGCGAGTCTACGCTTCAGAATTAGATTGACTTAGCTACGTTGCTCAGGGCTGTGTAAAATTTCACTCCCTGACTATTAGTAAGGTCAACCCTAACCCGTAGCGTAGACATGGTTAGGTCGATGGAAGATTCTGTTACCTCACAGAGAGGTGGATCAGCTGTGTTGATGGAAAATCCCCTTCCATCGAGTCAGGGAGTGTCTACACCACAGCTGTACAGCGGCATAGCTGCAGTGCCCTAGCTGGGTTGCTGTAGGGCTTGTAGTGTAGACACAGCCTCAGACAGCCGGAGTGGTTGGCATTGTGAGTGGCATGCCCGGAGCAGACACCTTGGGGGCACCTGGGAACCCAGGGAGAAGGGGAAATTAGATTTCACTGGTGGTGCCAGATGGCCCTGCAGAGATTTCTCCTGAGATTTCACCTGCCTGAGCCTCCTGTGCCTTGACATGCCAGTGAGGTGAGTAAGTACCATTTTCACTCCCTTCTCAGTGAGTGGATGTGCTTGGCCGGTTAATACGCTGAAGGATTTACTGTTCCTTTTGGGCACTCCTCATGGTGGAGGCAGAGCTGAGCCAAACTACCCATGGAGAACACTGGAAGGCTTTGAACCCCAGGGAGGCATACCTCGTAAAAGGCAACTGGGGGTACCAGGGTTGCTGCACCACCCCTCAGGAGTATGCAGGGAGGGCAGTCTCAGACCTTGCCTCCTCTCTTTCTGCTCTGAAGTCGTTTGTGCCCCGGGGTGCTATGAGAGAGCAGTCCCCACACTTGGCAGCACACCAGGACTGCTGTTGTGACTGGTCCTTGGGCTGGGGAAAGGGCCTCGCTTTCTCCTCCACATCCCCTCCTAAATGTGCCAGCCGCAGTTAACCCTGACAGTGGCCAATGTGATGTCGAGAGAGGTCTGGCCCAGGCCCACCAACCCCTTTCATGTAAGCCACCCAAGAGCTGTCAGATGGCAGTGACTGCTAGTCACCACCCAAATGGACCAGATTTGAGCTGGGACCTAGAATGGACCCCACTGTGCCATGTGTGCCACTGCCAATCTCCTGAGCTGCCTAGTTGCCTGGAGCTTTGGATCTGGTTGGTTTTACAGACCGTCTATGTCTACACTACAAGTTAGGGGCATGGTTTCAGGTAAGTTTCTACTCAGCATGGCTCAGCTGTACCTCCACTGCCACTACCAGTGGCTACACTGCTATTTAGTACCCAGGAGAGAGCTCGCACAAGTACGTGTACACAAGCAGGGGGCTCGGATCTATAGCTTGCAGTGTAGCCATAGCCCAAAGAAGGCAATGAAGGAAATTCCGAGTTCTTCAGAAGCCACTTTTGGCTAAGGTATTAGAATGGGTTGCACCACTGACTTCATCGGAGTTACACCAGCTTGCCACCAGGGCTGGATTTGGCCCATAGAGTCTGGTATCAGGGCAGTCCCTTTCCCTGGCTCATTCGTTGAGTGCGGCTGATGTGGAAACGAGCGGCTTGCTGATGACAACAGAGCCTGTTCGTAGAACTCACAAAACGCCCTTTGACCCCTGTGAAAGGGTGCAGAGTACTCGCCTTTGGTGGGTCCTTAAAGGCAGCCAGTTCAATAGGACAGGAAAACATAAAGCTCATCAGTGCTCCTGCAGTGCTTGTGCCCTCTCCTCATGCCCAGCAACCCTCTGTGTTCCAACACATGCAACATGTTGTAACAGGAAAAGCCAGCACCCACCAGAGCCCTTATGTGATGGCAGGGATCTGCTCCAGTAGCCATCGAACCATCAAGGAGCAACTGTTCCATTTCCGGAGGTCAGTCTGTAAAGTCCACCTCTCTCTGCAAGGGCAGTTCAAGTTCAGGCAGAACAGGGGCTTCAGGGCTGGGAAATGAGGTGGGGGGGGGTTGCAAGGTTTTCTTTTCTATGTTCAAAGAAAATATAAAAGACTCCTCTTCTTTCCCTTCCTTTGTTCCTCCATCTCCAGGCAAAGCTAGTCCGTTTCACCCTCCCCTCCCCCAACTTTAATTCATTAGAATTTTCTAAATCTAACATTAGCTAGTCCGTTTCACCCTCCCCTCCCCCGACTTTAATTCATTAGAATTTTCTAAATCTAACATTAACTGCTGACTCAGGATGCTGCTGCTGTTTTACAGGGTTCATTTGGGTCAGAAGGGTTCTGAGTTCAAATGTGCTATCTGCTTGGGAGGTATAAGCAAAGACGGTACACATTCAGCTACTCCAATATTTATTCTGGCTCTCCCTTTTTAACTAGGAGAACAAAGGCATATTCCTGAACTGGTACTGCACCTTTATCCACCCCTGCCTGCTAGTTAACTCTTTAGATGCTAGAGCCTGCTTTCCAAGCATAGTCATTTAGAAATACCAAACTCAGTCAGTGCCCATTGGAATATAGAGACATGTGAGTCATAAATACAGCTTTCTCGGAATGTTCATAGTCTTCATTAACCTGAGAGGCAAAGGGGTAAGTGACGGGCGCAGGCTAAGGCCAGGGCCCAGAAAATTAAAGTTCACTGGAGATTAATTGAAGGTCAGATCTAGGTGCTTGCAATACTTTGGGGGCACTCGATGCCTCCTAGCCACTATCCCAAGTTCTAACGTAGCAAACAAATCTCAGTCTTAAGTACAGCTGAGCTGGATGGGTCCTCGATGGTTTCGAATAGTGGAGTGTTTCAGGTCAGGACCGAGGCCCCAGAAGTGAAGCAGTAGTATGTGCATCAGAGCAGAGGTGCATTGACTGAGCTGACTGGAGAGGGACGTGGAATAGCAGGGAGCGTTAGAGGACAGAGATGGACAGAGTAAGTTTGGCCTCAAAGTTAAAGTAGCTGGTTCTTGCTGCCACAGAATCTACAGCACCAAAGGTGTCCGTGTGCAGATTCCTGGAGAGAAATCAAACTGGGAGGGAAAGAGGGAGCGGAAAGGTCAGGGCTAATTGGGCATTGAAACGCTAAAGATGTGGGAAGCCCTGGTGAAGCGGAGCAAGGAGCGGCATATGGATCTGATCACCAAGTGCTGCATGAGAGCATCTGAAATCTTCTCGCCCGCCCACATACACACGTGCTGCGGAGGCCCCAGCAAATACCACCGCACATGCCAGCTCGAGCCGCGTGTGCCAAAAGACCCAACGCAGGGCTGGAAGAAATGGAAGCTACGCCTTGGTGTGTGGGTGGCAGCGAGAGGCAGCTGCTGTGAAGTATGTGCTGAGGAGGTGGAAGGACTGCAGTAGGGAAAGCAGCCAGCAGGGGGATGTAATAAGCAAAGCAGGAGGGCTAGTTTATCCAGCACCATCTTACAGCAACTAGTTGCTATTGTAACCCCATCAGTGCACTATAAGTTACTCTGCGCTGGCTCCCTGAGGTGCAGCTTGCTTCCTGTTTGAATCTGGCCCTAAACTCAGTTCCTTTCCCATCGACTGGGGGAATTGCCTTGTGGTACCAATACTAACTTCTCCTTCTTGATTGGCAGGCCCAGCCTTCCTGGATGGGTTCTGTTCAGTTGGGCACCAGAACACACAGCTTTCCGAGGGTACTGCCTGCCAGGACTCTGCAGACTGGTAGTGTTGAGCATGAGGTTCTTCACCTGACTCAGGGCAGGTTGCCATGGTTACTGCACTGCCTGACTTCCATGGCAATGGGATTTTTCTGCTGACAGTTACAATCCACCACCTTGGAGGCCTGTTGACCGCTTTCCCCTCATGACTATTTTTCATCTCCTGCCTAAACACAGTGGCCTTGGCTGAGTCCTCCCCATCCCAACATGACTGCCCATTGCTCTGCTTCCAGCACTGCACGTGGAAGTGTTGCCAGCAGTGATGGAGTATTGTAGATGGGTCCTGCTGAAGGTGCACAGGCCCCAACCAGGCCCACTGATAACAGCAGCAATGCAGAGTGCAGAACATGGCATCTTGGCTATAGCTCCTTCTTTGGCTATCTGGTGCAACTGGGTGCAGCTACACCATAGTGGAGCAGCCTGGAGTAATGTGTTGGTTTGGTGTGGGTGGCCATGTCTCCCACTAGTGGTGAGTCCTTGTAAACTGGTTACTCACTAATAAACCCAGTAAGAAGAGGAGCTGAACGTTGTGAGTTTAATCCCTGCTGCTGACTGCAGTATGTGCTTATGCATGCAACTACGGTGCATTATGCTGGGACCTCTAAAATGCTGATTGTAGTGGAAGTGACAGGCTCTGAGCACATGTTCTATAGGGGACGCTGGGCTTGGCTTGTAGCTATCTTACTGTTACAGTGAATGCTGCAGGTATTGACTACAGGGGTATGTTCCATCAGAGGCATTTTAAATAAAAACTATAATCAAAACAGAGAGGGTTTTTTTGCTACTGTGGGGCATGTATTTTTGTGTCTGAGCACGTAAAATGTCTGGATTGTTTTTCTTAAGACCTTTTAATGTGAAATCCCACCTTTCACTCCTTTCACCTTGCAAAACCACCTTGTGTTTTGCTCATTTCAAACAATATTGACGCGGAGGAGATGGAAGATGATCTCCTTGGCTTTTCCTGGGGGATTGTGCTGTTTCTGGGAGGCTCAAGTTCCCATCTGGAAGCTGGTGGTGACATGGGAGCTCTCAAAGACGATGGCTAGTTATGAATTAGAGATGGGAGCCTAATGGGGCGTATGTGTCCTGTCCCTCTGTGAATTAGGAAGGGTTTAAACCCCTTAGCTGGGCAGAAGGAGAAAGCTAGCCCCTAAATACTGCCTCAGCTACCAGACCTGGAGAGAGGAGCTCTGGCTTGTTATTTGGCTGCTGGAAGCAGAGCTTACAGCTGTGCCTCCTAAGTGAGGAAAGGCCATAAAAAGGAAGCAGAGGCTTCTGGGAGGAAAAGCATTGCTGAGAAGGAACAGGAGCTGTTCTCTGGTCTCCTCCAAACTCCGGAGCCTCCTGAACCAGGGCAAAAAAGGAACTAGTGACTGTTTGCCTGCCTTGTTCCAACAAAAGCTCTGCTATGCCCAGAATCTGTATCCCTGGTAAGAGCTGTCTTTGGTTGCTGTCTCCATCTGGACTCTTGGCTGAAGAAAGGAGCCCCGTGTAGTCTGTGGGCACTGGGATTAGATGGAAGGCAGCGACCCTGCCTGTGTGCTGTTTGGTTTGTTGCTGTGAACAAAGACTGTTCTGTTTTTCTCTGGCTGAGACTGGAACTCTATTGAGGGAGCCAGAGGGTTTCTGACAGAAAGGACCCCAAGCCTCGGGGCGGGGAGGATGGCCCTGTTACAGGGTCCAAACCCTGCAGTCCCAGGCCTGGATGCTCCCTAACATGGGTGGTTGTAACCCACATGAAAACATTCTTGTTGGTGTGCAGATTTGGCTCATTAGAGGGGTTTAAGGTGGGAACTCTGATTCAAACCTGCATCTAGATTCATTATTTCCATATGGGGCTCTCTCTAGCCGGGAGGAAATGGGCTTTCATGTGTAGTCTATTGCCTGAGCCAAAGGGGAAGTTTTCTAGTATTGTCATTAACTCTTCAACTTGGAGATGAAATCTCCGTCTCCTATTGTCTTGAGAGCACTCTCTGCAGCACTCTCTGACAGCTTAAATCCTTCCCCATTTCCAGTGTATCAGCACATCCACTCGAAACCACTGACAGTGAGCAAGGCCAAAACATACTGCAACTGTCCTTTTGTCACAGGAGCTGCTGGATATACTGTATGGTTCTTGATCCCATCTCCCTGTTGCACAGCTGGATCTCGGTTGGGTCTGGGAGCAGACGCTGCAGGCCAGGCCGTGGGGTTTCTTATTGCATTCCCATGGCACATAGCTGGGTCTGGGAGCAGGCACTGCTGGACTTTGCTTCAAGGGGCCAATGTTCTCTCTTTTATGTCTGATGCTCAAGTCTTGTCTGCATGGTGTTCCTGGGCCTGGTGATTTTTATTGGTTAATAATCTCAGCCCTCTATCATTCTCCTTGTTATGCAGATGATACACCGATTTACTGTCTTCCCTGTCAAGCCTGCTCTGTAGAGAGAGCCAGCAGTAAACATCTTCTAATAAACCAGCGTTGCATGTTCTGCGGTCAGAGTATTAACCCTTGGTATTCAGCTCAGATTATTCAGGCACTGCAAAATAATGGAATAAGGAGGTGTGGATGAAATTCATTCGCTGTATCTAGTCTGGTCTCTTCTGAGCTAAGAACTCCTTGGCTGTCACCTGAGTATTTCCCTAAGATTTAGAAATCCCTGGGGAGTGGTAGGTTTCCCAGCCCTGGGCTCAGATGCCTGCTTTTCAGTAGCAGTGTGACAACCCTGCAGAAGCCTTGCAGGAGCCAGTAGTGCTGGGGTTTTGGTAAAGACCCAGCTTTGCAGTGGGATCTCAGATGACACCAAAATGAGCTTTCCCTGGTGCATGGCTAGTTCTTGGAGTGGCTGTGAAATCCCTCTAAATAAAGATTCAGGATTGCTGCTGCTGGACCATCACAGAAGAAACAATGCAGCCTGGAGCCCAGAATTCAGTCCCCTGGGGTCAGATGGAAATAACTCTGCAAAAGCTAGAACAGTGTTAACGTTGCATCTCCTCCTAAAAAAATGTCATTCTGTTGCAGCAGTTCCCTCATTCCGAATGCTGTATGAATTTCCCCTTCAGGAACTCATGGTTTCTGCTGTGCTGAGAAGATGGACAGTTGGGGCTTGGCTCTTGTTAAAAAAACCCTGTGCTCCTCTCAGCTGGATCCAGCCTGTTCTCTACACGGCCCTCTCCGCAGGGGGCACTGCCATGGAGCATGTCTATTAGCTCTGCCTGATTTGGGGGCCTACCTCATCTTTGGAAATCTCCTCCACTGGAGCCTCTCTTGGCACTTGATCAGGGCCTCAGCCTAGGAGTAGGTAAGACCATCTGTCTGTCCTCTTCACTTGTTCTGCTGGTTTGTCTTCACAAAGTCACCCACAGATTCATAAGGCTAGAAGGGACCGTTATGATCATCTACTCTGATCTGCATAGCGCCAGGTGATTCTTGCAGTGATGAGAATTATTCTTCCCTGCTACATAAGTGAATGCTACCGAATCCTACTGAACTTGTGCTTGAACTAGACCATGTCATGGTGCAGGTGACTTTGTGGAAAGAATTAAGGTTCCAAAATGGCCATTGAGTACATCCTGGCTTCTTAAAATCTTCCTGTCTGCCTTTCTCTCTGACCTTTGTGTATGTGGAACCAACAAACTCATGAATGAGACAGCAAGCAAGAGAAGGCGATGATGTGACCTGTGATCTGCAGGACAGAAATTGCTTGGTTGCAGGGGCTTCCTGAAGAGGCATCTGTGCTCCTATTGCCTCAAATGAAGCCTGGATGGATGAAACACACTTCACAGCTCTCAATCCGTTAATCTCCAATAGACTTGATTGTCTCACTCTGTATGAGGCTGTAATTTGACTAACTGCACTCATTGGAGAACGTGTTCAGAATTTCACACTGAAAAACTATTTATTCATTACCCTTTATCTCTCCTACCCCCTGGCTACAGAACACATGACATCCATGTAAAGGACATGTTAAACATGCAAAGAAATAGCATGTAAAATATAGCACATGTTTAATTTATAATAGGCTTGTCGATTAATTGCAGTTAACTCACATGATTAACTCAAAATTAATCACAATTAAAAAAAATTAATTGTGATTAATCACAGTTTTAATTGCACTGTTAAACAATAGATTCCCAATTGAAATGTATTCAATATTTTTGGATGATTTTTCATGTATGTTGACTTCAATTACAACACAGAATACAAAGTGTACAATGCTCCCTTTATATTATTTTTATTACAAATATTTGCACT
Source organism: Gopherus evgoodei (assembly GCF_007399415.2). NCBI lineage: Eukaryota > Metazoa > Chordata > Testudines > Testudinidae > Gopherus > Gopherus evgoodei. The sequence goes on along the minus strand of NC_044331.1, from coordinate 37,838,081 downwards.
GTAAAAATGATAAACAAAAGAAATAGTATTTTTCAGTTCACCTAATGCAAGTACTATAGTGTAATCTCTTTATCGTGAAAGTGCAACTTACAAATGTAGAGTTTTTTGTGACATAATTGCACTAAAAAGAAAACAGTGTAAAACTTTAGAGCAATGTTTCCCAAACTTGGGATGTCGCTTGTGTAGGGAAAGCCCCTGGCGGGCCGAGCCGGTTTGTTTACCTGCTCTGTCTGCAAGTTCGGCTGATCGCAGCTCCCACGGGCCACAGTTCGCTGCTCCAGGCCAATGGGAGCTGCTGGAAGCGGCGCGGGCCGAGGGACGTACTGGCCACCGCTTCCAGCAGTTTCCATTGGCCTGGAGCAGCGAACCGCGGCCAGTGGGAGCTGCGATCAGCCAAATCTGCGGATGCGGCAGGAAAACAAATTGGTCTGGCCCGCGAGGGGCTTTCCCTACACAAGTGGTGTCCCAACTTTGGGAAACACTGCTTTACAGCCTGCAAGTCCACTCAGTCCTTCTTCCTGTTCCACCAACCGCTAAGACAAAGAAGTTTGTTTACATTTACGGGAGATAATGTTGCCCGCTTCTTATTTACAATGTCAGCTAAAAGTGCCAGATATGCTAACCATTCATATGCCCCTTCATGTTTCAGCCACCATTCCACAGGACATGCTTCCATGCTGATGACGCTCGTTAAAAAAATCATGCATTAATAAAATTTGTGACTGAACTCCTTGGGGGAGAATTGTATATCCCCTGCTCTGTTTTACCTACATTCTGCCATATATTTCATGTTATAGCAGTCTTGGATGATAATCGAGCATGTTGTTTTAAGATCACTTTCACTGCAGATTTGACAAAACGCAAACAAGGTACCAATGTGAGTTTTCTAACAATAACTACAGCACTCGACCCAAGGTTTAAGAATTCGAAGTGCCTTCCAAAATCTGAGAGGGACTAGGTGTGCTGCATGCTTTCAGAAGTCTTAAAAGAGCAACACTCTGATGCAGAAACTAAAGAACCTGAACCACCAAAAAAGAAAATCAATCTGCTGTTGGCATCTGACTCAGGTGATGGAAATGAACATGAATTAGTCTTCACTGTTTTGAGTCATTATTGAGCAGACCCCATCATCAGCATGGATGCATGTATTCTGGAATGGTGGTTGAAGCATGAAGGGACATATGAATCTTTAGTGCATCTGACACATAAATATCTTGCAACGCCAGCTATGACAGTGCCATGTGAATGCCTGTTCTCATTTTCAAGTGACTTTATAAACAAGAAGCAGGCAGCATTATCTCTTGCAAATGTAAACAAACTTGTTTTTCGGAGCGATTGGCTGAACAATAAGTAAGACTGAGTGGACTTGTAGGCTCTAAAGTTTATATTGTTTATTTTTGAATGCAGGTTTCTTTGTACATAATTCTACATTTTTAAGTTCAACTTTCATGATAAAGAGATTGCATTACAGTACTTGTAGTGGGGAAATTGAAAAATGCTATTTCTTTTGGGTTTTTTTATCGTGCAAATATTTGTATATAAAAAATAAAGTGAGTGCTGTACATTTTGTATTCTGTGTTGTAATTAAAATCAATATTTTTAAAATGTAGAAAACATCCAAACATATTTAAATAAATGGTTTTCTAGTATTGTTTAACAGCATGATTAATCGCACAATTAATTGTGATTAATTTTTTTTAATCTCTTGACAGCCCTAATTTATAGCAATCGGGTGTAGTGACCTCAACAGCTGTTCTAGTTGAAATCTGCCACATTTTCATGTATTTTTTTTCTGGTGATCAGGACAGAAAGTTTGGCTTGAAACAATGTGCTGAGTATTGTGACTGCTGGGAAGCGGGAGGAGCAGCAGGGTTGTCCCTTGGCTTTTTGGATCCCTCTGCCTAGGCAGATAGGCAAAGATCCAGGAAGATTCCTATCGCTTGCACAGGGAAAGCAGCAGTTCTGGTGGGATCTGCAGGACTCTATACTGTAAATTGATTTGCAATGTGCAGAGGTGGTTGGTCTGGTAGGGCAAAGTGAAGAAGGGTGGCAGGAAATGGAAGGGCAAGAGAAAACTATTTCTATCACGAGCCAGGGAAATGTCTCGCTGTTCAGCAGATAATTTAATGAGCACTAAAAGGCTCCCAGAAACTACAGCCTTTGACTGTGATGCTGCAGAGCTGCTCATGTTGGCAGAGTGATGGTGTCCCTTTTCCCCCCATGTGACTGGAGACTCTATGCATACCAAGGACAGAGCAGAAGATAGATCTGCCTGGTTGAGTCCCCTCCTGCCCCTGTGTGGAGGGAGGAATGGAGTGGGGAGAAGATGGACAAGGAGAATGAAAGCTTGCTGGCTCCATGGTCTCTTGTTCTCTGTGTGAGTGGGCTAGGGATGCTAATGCCTTGTACGGCTCAGCTGGGATCCCAGTACATTGGTCCTCTTTGGCTGGCAGTGATGGGAACATTTTTTCATCTAAATGTGTTCAAATTGAAATGGTTTGTGGAGAGAGACTCTGATAAGGAGCTGCTGGAACCCAGACAGGTTTTGGTCAGAAACCAGCCTAGTTTCCTGCTGGCTCACTTGTCCAGGTCCTCAGCAGCCCACCGTGTGAACTGTCTTGGAGCTGGGCCTTCATTCACTTTCAGAGACTTTCCAAATGGTTGGATATTGAAATCCTCTATGTCTGAAACTGTCATTCCTCACCGAGCTCTGAGGATAATTCCAGTAGTACCTAGAGATCCCAAATGAGATCATAGGGCCCCATTGTGTTAGGCATTGTCCTCACACGACCTGAGAGATTACAACCTAAATAGACAGGAAGTAGTATCCCCATTTTACACATGGAGAGATCAAGGTACAGAGACTTTAACTGACTTTCCCAAAGTCACACAGATGGTCTGTGGCAGATTTTCCACATCCCAGTCCAGTTCCTTCCATATTTCTTCCCAGTGGACTGCAATTGTGTTACAGTATGGCTTTTTTTTTTTTTGTCCCGTGAGCTGAAACTTGGACTGTTCTTTAAACCTGTATGTGTTTGAGTCCAGGTATGGCGGTTCCCTGTATTCCAGCCCTTCACTCCCCTCCTGCTGTTGGTTGTGGGAGCCATCCTCCGTCCTCCTCCACTGCTGCATGGAATTGCTTTCTAAGCTGTGATGGGCCCAGACAAACAGAACCTGTTGCTCACTGTGACTGATTTAAAGTAACAACCCCAAAGAGCCGGTGACATAACAACCCAGTCTATCATCTTTACAGCCAGTCGTTTGAATACACAATGCCCATTCCTGCTCCTATTACAGAGCCAATACCTGGTCACAGAGAGTACTTTATTGTCTGAGGAATACTTATGCAAACTAACACAATGGCTTAATAGGGAACACCTGGAGAAATCTCCAAAGAAAGTGCTGTAAATTCCTCCTTCCCCTGTATTTATGGGAAGATTTTTCACTGATATTTATAGTTTCCCCGACACGTTGTTGTGGCTGATTTGCATAGAGTGTTATATGAGTTTAGGAGGTGTTGGAGGAGGTGGTGTTAATGGGCAGCCCAGTGTTTCTTGCAGAACAGGTTCCCATGACAAATCTCTTACCCTCTTCTCCAACGAACTTCCAACTTCCTGCCGAGCGCACAGGCTTGCCCAAGCCTCTAGATGGGGAGCCATCAGTATGTGTGTTTGGGGAGATGCTAACAAAGGGAAGTGTAGTGATTTCTGTATTATCAGAGCAAAGAAGGCTGGACACTGAAAAAACATCATTTGATCGCTGGATTTGATGGGGCGCCCTGGGCTGGGTTTGATGGCTGCCCACAGGGGCACTGGATTTTGCAATCAGTGTTATGGAGCACACTTGGATGGAATTGGCAGGGGGCAGTGAGGGGTTGTGAGGGACCTTTGGCGTACAACCTGGATCTGTGGAACTGTTGTGCATCCTTCACTCTCCAAACTGGGCTGTGTCTCCCGATGCTGTGCTAGTTGCAAGCAGCCAACCCCTCCAGGTGCTGTTATCACTCAGCCACTATCATGCAGAGACATACCCAGCTAAGTCGGATGAATGCTCTCTAAGCCACTCGTGAACTGCACGTAGGGAGACACCTGCAAATTCCCCCCAACTCAGCCTTGCATCCCAGAAGTGCACTGTCTCACACTGCTCAAGACCTTCTCTTGGTCAATGCAAGCTCATTAATTAGTTTGCCACTTTGTCAAAGGGTAGTGGCCATGCACCAGATTTCCCAGGCACTTTAGAAAAACTCATTGGTAAGGATAAAACATTAAAATAAGTTTATTAATTATAGAAAGACAGATTTTAAATGAATATAAGTGGCAGGCATAAAGGTCAGAGATAGTTACTAAACCTTATCAGACTAGCAATATTTGAATCAAACAGTTTTTTCTCACCCTGCTAGGTGTTGTGAGCAGTTCACAGTTCTTAATACACAGGCTGAATTCCCTGCTCAGCCTAGGACCAATCTCCTCAGTTCAAAGGCTTTTCCATCCAAACATTCTTGTTGCCTTCAAAGTAGGTAGGGGAAGAGAGAGGCCAGGGGCTGATGTCACTGTCCCCAATTTATATTACCATATCCATGGGCATGGAAAGATACTGCCTCAAATATGGAGTCAGGGGTCCCATGTGCTATGTGCCCTGTTAAGGGACTGGGCCTCCATTGTCTGTGTGCTTCAGGAGGCACCCACTGGAAGAGTCGATTCTCCTTAATGGGCCATCAATCCATGACTGGCTAGTCCGAATGTAAATCTGGCTTGGGAGTGTTAGTTGCTCCTTTATTGCCACTGAAAGGCCAGCTATGGGTGTCTCCCAGACTCGTACCATATTTCAGTAATACACACAGCAGAACTTCCTAATTTCAGATACAATATATATAATTCAACAGGATAGTAATATTCAACAGATCATGACTTCTCAGATGATACCTTACAAGGCATACTTTGTACAAAACATATCATAATCATATCCCAGTGGTGAATATGAAGGTACCGAGTGTCACCAGGGTGTGTGCTGGATTTGGGCAGCTATGCAGGATGATGTGTGCTGGATTTGGGGGAAGGCTGCAATACCTCAGTTCTGATTGACTGTTGCCCTCTAGGTAGAATGAGGGATCTATTACTTGAGCTTGCTGAGGGAGATCTTCTTTAGCTCAAGTAGCAGAGGCCTGTGTTCATGAAACTGAAGGAGTAGGGTCCTGGCCCCAGCTGTATTTGTGTGCCTGTTGCCTATAGGATGTGGTCAGGTTATAGAGCTCCATAGTTCTATGGCTGGATTTGGCCGATTGCTCACTCGGAGCTGGATTTAGCATTTGACTGATCTCTTGTGCTGGTCCAGATTCATCAAAGGGAGAAGGGCTGAATATCTTCCAATGTTTTGAACCTTAAATTAAGGGCCTAGCTATTTATTGACATTCCCAAGGAGATCAAATTGAAGAATTTAACTGTTGATAGAAAAGTTGATAAGATGAAAATGGCTCCTGCCAGTATTTATGAAGTACTGATTTTTTTAAAATATGTTTTCCTCCTAAAAATTAAGTGAATTTGATGCCAGTGGAAGGTGCCAGCTTTGACAGCCCCAAGGCCCCCCTCCATCCATATAACAGGTACCAGCAGTGGAAATGTCTTCCACACTGCCCCCTACTGTTGTGTCTTAACCCTTTCCCAGAGTACAGCTATCTGCAGGAGTGAGGGGGAATCCAGCTTCCATTGCGCCCTCTTAGTTCTCCAGCGAGATTGCCAGCAAAGAAAGGAAACCAGTTGTGATGGTGACACCTGGCCTCCAGCAGTCGCAGAACTTCAGCAGGTGACTGTGTTTGGTCTCTACCAGCCTGGTCCAAGTCAAATCAGGCACCTAATTATCTGAGATCATGTTTTCAATCATCATTCTCTCAGCCCTCGTGTGCTTGTGCCATCTCCCGGAATGTTTGTTCTCTCTGTGGCCAAGCGAGCACTTGCATGGTGGCCCATTGGGTGGCCTGTTTTTGGAGGGAAGGCAGCCTGTTCTGTCCCCAGGCTGCACACTCACTTGGTAGATACCACCATGCGAGTAGACATGGATTGTGCAGCATCTTCTAACCCTACTCTTTACCTACAGCATGGGTTTCCATGCCAAACTAGGCAGTGCCATATGAGCCAGAGGAAGGCGTAGGTGGCCAGCACCCTAGATAATCAGCTGCCTTGGTATCTTCATGCCACACCTTGGTGCTCTCTGCGTATTTGTAGATTGTCCCTGGTGCAGCACTTCTGCAAAAGCTTCCCTCTAGCAATAATACCAAATCTATTAATCAGCTTCTCAGTCTCCTGCTGCAGGGCTTATAACCAGCTAACAAAAGCAGCATTGGCAGCTGCTCCCCTAAATGCTCTGTCTGGAAACATCTGGATCAGCTAGGCAACTTCTCAAAATCAGGAGAGCATATAGGAGGGGATTGGCTACGGGGTGGGGGCGGGGATTTGCGGCTGCATCTGCTGCCTCTTGGAGACTCATTTTGAAAATTGCATTGGAAGCTGATAAGTTTAATGTCTGTTTAATCAAGGTAGCCCGAGAGAAAGAGGGGAAGGGAGAAAGAGCTCTGCATGCGGTGTGTGAACGGTTTCACTTCATAGTGAGGGGGGAAAGAACTAGAAGGGCTATGAAGAGCTATTTTTTCCTCTTTTAATTTTTTTAAAGCTCCTTGCCTGGTGAGAGGGAAAGCTGAGTTAATTATATTGAGTTTATCTCCTCTGTTTTGGTCTGAGATCAATCTTAACAAATCTTACAGCTCCCAGTGTTTGCAAAAGGCAGGGAGGGGCGGTGGGTGAGAAAAGGCCCAATTTCCTTTTGCTAATGTGATCACACTGCCACCTGGCAGGAGAACCGGTGCTGGGCGCTCTCCCTCTGCTGCTTGCTCTGCCTGGCCGCATGCCGAACAGGCTGGGGCAGGACTGTGGGGAAAGCATAGCAGGTTTGCAGGATCCCAGAGAGGTTGCACAGCTGCCCGGTCTCCTTTAGATGCCGTTTAATTCCCAGCAGTATTAACTAATGCAGGCAAAAGTGGTGGGGGAAGGGAGAAGGAGACTAAAGCAGTGAGTTGGTGGCAGTTTTTCCTTTTTGGGGGCTTGTTAAGGCTGTCTTGCTGGGTACCTGGCTGTCAGATTCGTGGCTCCTGAGCTGTGGCTGTGGGTCAGTGCTACCTGGATGCTCTAGAGAGCCTTGTTTCTGACTCGCTGAGTGATCTTGGAGAAATGATTCCCCATTTCCATTCAGTTTCCTTCTTTGTGAAACAGGGAAGCTTCTCTGTTTCCATCTTGTAGGAGATAGCCTGGCTCAGTTAATCTGTATGTGTAGAGTGCTTTGAGATCCTGCCCTGACAGGTTGATTTATTGTATTGAGCTGACGCTTCCCAGCCACACCTCTGGTTGCAAAGCCAGTGGTTGCCACCACATGTATGTGCTGCACTATGAGCCCACCCTTTTCTGGAAACTGGGATGGGATGAAATAGAACAGGTAGCCCAGGAATGTGTGAGGAGGAAGGAATGAGAGGTTTGAAAGGTCCTCTTGGGAGATGAATTTCAGGAGAGTTGGATGTTCCTCTGTATTCAGGCTGGTTCTTCAGCACTCCAGCATAAGGCCTGAATGCAGGATCCTATTCTGGTCTGATTCTGACCAAAGCACACAACTCTGATGTTCTTCTCAAGACATAAACTCATGCTATGAGATTTTCACAGTCGTGTTTGGAGAACTTCCTCCAACTGGGGACATCAGTTGCATGTCACATTGTCCATCTGGCGACGGGCTGAGACTATACATAGCCTGCCTTGGGAAACAATGATCCGCTGCTTATCTCTGCTGGCACCCAGCAGAGAGAAGTATGAATGCTGTTCTGTCTCCTCCAGCTTCCCTGTGCCGAGGGGACACTGTGCCATGGGGAAGGGTCATCACAGGTGGGGTTTACACATGGAACCCTGCCAGGGCAGGCTCAGGTTGATCTCTGTAGCCTGGCAGAAGAGCTCCTTGCAAGTGAAGAATTCTCTCCCCAGCACTTGGGAGTCTAAACCTGAAGGGATTTGCTTGGAGAAAGAAGTGAGCAGGGACTTCTTGGTCCAGCAGGCAGATAGGCTGGCCCTGGGGCAGAAGGTTCCCTAGGACAGCAGTCCATGGAGTGCAGTTGGGTTGTGGATGAGGCAGCGGTCTGCAAGATAGGCTAGTCCCCATTTCTTTGGAGACTTTGTAGACTAGGACCAACCTGTTCAGTTTAGGATGGTAGCAGAAGGGGAGCTGTTGGGGGGTGAGGAAGCAGGGTGGAGATGAGCTCATATCACCTTATGAGGAAGGGTGCTTCATGCTGTACCAGCTGCAGCTACTGTGTGTGGGTGGAGATCATGCAGAGAAAATCAATAGTGAAAATATGGATCAGAGTAGCCAGGTTCTCCTTTGTGATTAAGACTCATTACAGCACTATCTGGAACTTCTCTGGGGCTTTGAGGGAGGTGCCTGTACCATCTCTGTGCAGGGTCTGACTTTTAAATAGTTGGCCTCTGAAGAACCCCACCCTGGACTCCGTCTGCCCCTCTCCCTTCACTACCTGCATCATCTCAACCTGGCGTTGCTCTGTCTCGGGGGATTATCTTTATTGGAAAGAGCCATTTGGGCTGCAGATCTATGTGGAACTGGCTAAATCCTCCCAGAATGTCCTGTCTTGACATGCTCTGAGATTCCTTAAAGTCTGGCATCCATGGCATAGATTCTTCGGAGCCTGCCTCTGCTTTGCTCAGGACTTATGAAGAGGACTGACCCAGCAGAGCTGGTCCCTGTAAGGGGAAGTGGACCCAGCCCCACTTCTGGTACAATTAGTTCACCTCCCCAGGTGGGGAGAATGAAGGTCATGTGGTTCAATCAGACTACTATCTTACTTAGCCCAGAGGCCCAGGGAGAAAGGGGTAGTGGCAGCCGCAGTTGGCTGCAGAGATCAAGAAGGCTCATTTGGATCCCCTAGATAGCAGGGGAGAAAAGGACTGCAGTGAGGTAGAGCTGGGGTGACCTGCCAAGGCAGAAGAGAGACCAATCTCCAGGAAAAGCCCTGGGAGTCTGAGCTCTGATAAAGAGTGAGGAAGACTTTAAGCAGAGTGTGGAGGACAGAGACAAGACCCTTTTGGTTTGTGTTGTACTTGGTCTGTGAGTGGGGAATAGCCCGGAGAGTCAGCACTCTGATAAGAGGGAGAAGAACTAAAAGTTGAGCCCAGGAGGGGTGGCAGACCATTGGCTTACGTTAATTTGGGACTGTTGTTGAAGGTGGTGTGTATTTTGAACGGGAGTACCCTGAAGGGGGATTGAACTCTGAGAGTGACCAGCCAGAGGCCTAAGCCCTGTGAATCCCTGGGAGAGTCAGAAAAACTCTGGGGAGGAGAAACTTGAGGCAGGGCCACCCCATGTCACAAGGGGGACCTCTGCAGGTGGTGACCCAGTTTCAATGAATTAGAGGCAAAAAGGCCAGTGGCTGGCCTACTCTGTCACACCTGCCCAAGCTAGCCGTAGTGCTAGAACAGTAGGAGAAATGTGGAGAAAGCAACAGAACAAGAGAGGAGAAAAGCAGTGTCCCTGAGGGAGCTCAGTGTGTCTCTGTAAGAATTTGCTGCCATGGCTGTCCCAAACAATGGCAGCAGATTCCCAGAATTTGGAAAAGTGCAGTACTCAAAAGAAAGGCAATCATCAGTTACACCGCCCCATGCATGCCAGTACCCAGCTGAGAGGGTGGCTCTTTCTCGCAGCACAGCTAACTGTCACCACCGGTGACCAAAATAACATGTATCCTCACGTGATGCTCAAAGGCAGGACTGGTTTGCTCTCTGATCAGCATCCCTTAGATGCTTTTCCATACAGAACTGCCAGGACTCTCGTTAATAATGCAATCCTCTGCTGAGGAATGCTGGGGGCTTCTGGGCCTGATCTCCAGAACCTTCTGGGGTACCAGGCACCATTTCTTACCACAGGGCTGATGGCATAACCGGGTGGCTGTTTAGGAAGCAGATCTTGCACGCAGGGAGCAAAAGCTGTTCTTTAAATGATTGCTCAGCCTGTGGGCCTCTGTTCTGATTGTTCTTGCAGTGACAGTTTTTTTGATATTCTGAGCTTCAGAACAAACTAAACTTCTCCACATTGGAGAGAGGGATTTTTTTTTCTAACAGCAGAAAACAGAAGCATTTTGAAGTAGTGCCAGATTGCAAATGAGAAATACACTGTCTTGCTCTTTATTCAGAGAACTGAGATGCTCTTCTTATAAATTAAAAAAAAAAACAGTGCATATATAGAGGACATGTTTTGGAGGCCACAGTTCTGCTGTTACACACACACACACACACACACACACACACACACACACACACATTTATTTATTTATTTTCTAAATAATTTTCACTCTCCTAGGAGGCTTTTTACCTGCAATGGTTGGAGTTCAGGGTTCAGAATTTCTCCTGCAATAGCCAAAGACCTTGCTACTGCCCAGGGTTGGCAACCTCTGGCACATGTGCCAAAGGTGGCACGCAAGCTGATTTTTGATGGCATGCGGGGCAGGCTGTACCTCTCAGCCCACCTCCACTCTGGGGTTCCTGCTGCTGGCCCCTTACCAGCTGGAGTCCCACTCAGCACCTGCTGCTGGCCCGGGGAAAGGAACCCCAGGCTGGCAGTGGGCTGAGACCCTGGCTGGCAGGAGCCAGCGGCTGAAACTCCAGAGTGGGGGCGGGTGGAGAGGCTCAGCCCACCTCCGAAACCCCAGAGCTCGAAGGGCTGATCTGCTCAGCCCGTCGTCGGTCTGGGGTTCTGGCTGCTGGCCCCTTGCCACCCGGGGTCCCCGCCGCAGCCTCACTCACCTTGCTTCTGGTTGGAATTCCAGCGCAGGCCCCCTGCCAGACAGGGTCCAGGCCTCCGGCCCTGCTCAGTCCTACCAGCAGCCAGCTCCACTCACCTCAGCTGCCAATCTGGGGTTCCAGCCGGTTAACAACTGATCACTCAGAAGCCTGTCTGCAGCTTAAAGTATCCAAATATGTGCCACCAGACTCTGGAAAACTCAGCAAGGAAAAGCAAGGGCGAGGATCACACTAAACTGATAAGATCTGCATTTTAATTTAATTTTAAATAAAGCTTCTGAAACATTTTGAAAACCTTGTTTAATTTACATATAACGGTAGTTTGGTTATATATTATAGACTTATAGAGAGACCTTCTAAAAATGTTAAAATGTATTACCGGCATACGAAGCCTTAAATTAGAGTGTATACACGAAGACTCGGCACACCACTGCTGAAAGGTTGCCGACCCCTGGCCTAAAGCATTGCACGGGAGTGGGCTGAGTTACCCTTTCCAATACTGCACTAGATGTTAGCCAACTCATCAGCTGTCACAGGAGAAACAATGAGTGAATGCCAGCCACTGCCTTCTACTTATTGTGGGCTGGGGCTGGCATCTCGGAATCCCGAGCCATGTGCCCTGGTAGGTAAACAAAGGAGGAAATTATTTTCAGCAACGTTCTTGCTTCTAAACATAGGACCCACTACTGCAGTCCACACGCACACAGGCAGCCCAGTTGAAGTCAATAGGACTCTTTGTGTGAGTAATGGGTGAAGCTGGGGTTTTTGCAGTTGCATGTCTAGCTGGGTTCTGACTCTGCTCACCTGCAGGCTACAAAAAAAGGCAGGCAAATCCTGGTATTGGAGTGCATATATCCTACAACGGGGATCCCAGTTGTCTAACTGGTGTATGTCAATGGCTCCCCCACTCTCTGACCACCTGTAAAATTGAAAAAGATATCAGGATCTCCTCTTGTTTAGCCATAAATAAAAGGAAAGTAGTCACAGCCCCATGGAACCTGCTTGTATCCACTCTCCACCCCATGAAGATTATAACCCCCAGGCTGAAAACCTATGATGGATGCAAAATGGGGACCTGTCCATTTCTGAGAGTCCTCGGTTAGGTTCACAAAAGTGTGCAAAATGGGAAGTCATGCTGAAAAGACGGCCATTGGTATTTAAAACTAAGCACATTCTGCTATGTCTGGGATCTTAACCAGCTTTAAGTATTTAAGACATGCATAGAAATTCTGTAAAACTCCATAAAAATCTATTGCTTATCATAAGAGATCCCAGTGTCTTTGCAGAGTACGTACTGAGCAATTAAATGGCAGTGCTGGTTCTCTCCAGCCATCTTGAATGACCGTATTTGCCTTTTGGAGTAGAATTAGTCCGAGGCGCTAAGGGTGCATGTGTGTATCTAATTCATGGCTACTCAGAGTATGGCAGTGTCATTTCCAGTTGGGGTAGACACATCATGGTTACTCAGAGTATGGCGGTGTCATTTCCAGTTGGGGTAGACACATCAATGCTAGCTATGCTTGAGCTAGTGTGCTAAAAATAGCAGTATAGCCTCAGTGGCCCAAGCAGTGGGATGGGCTAGCCACCTGAGGGCATACCTACAGTTTCAGATACAGCTGTACTTGGGGCGACTAGCCCATTGCGCTGCTGTGGCTACATTTCTCCTTTTAGCATACTAGCTTACTCAGAAGTCATGCAGATAGTTCTAGTCGAGCTGGCAATGACACTGTCCAGCTCCGGGATCTACTTTGACAGTCCATCCAAAGTAGGGTCACCCCACCACCAGTGACAGTGCACTATGGCATGTTCAGATGTGTTGGGGGGCAAATGCGTCCCACCCATCAGGGTGGAATATTATTGAAACAATAATCCTGTGCTACCCGTTTCTGAACCTTAGAAGGATAGAAATGTCGGGCTGGAAGGGACCTCAAGAGGTCATCACGTCCAGTCCGCTGTGCGGAGGAAGGACCAAGTAACCCTAGACCAGGGGTCAGCAGCCTTTGGCACGTAGCCCATCAGGGTAATCCATTGGTGGGCCGCAAGACATTTTGTTTACGTTGACCGTCTGCAGGCACGGCCCCCCGCAGCTACCATTGGCCAGCAATGGCAAACCATGGACTCTGGGAGCTGGGGAGGACCATGCTTGTGGATGGTCAACGTAAACAAAATGTCTTGCAGCCCACCAGCAGAATACCCTGATGGGCCACGTTCCAAAGATTGCCAACCCCTGACCTAGACCATCCCTGACAGGTGTTTGTCCGACCTGTTCTTAAAAACCTCCAATGACGGGATTCCATAGCCTCTCTTGGAAGCCTATTCCAGGGCTTAGCTACCCTGATAGTTAGAAAGTTTTTCCTAATATCTAACCTAAATCTCCCTTGCTGCAGATTAAGCCCATTACTTGTCCCATGTTTAGTGGATACGGCCCACAATCAAACATCATTCACTTTATAACACCCTTTAGTGTGTAGGAAGACTGTTCTCAGCTCTCCCTTCACTTGTCTTTTCTCAAGACTAAACATGCCCAGTTTTTCAACCTTTCCTCATAGGCCAGGTTTTCTAAACCTTTTTTTACCATATTAGTTGCTCTCCTCTGGACTTTCTCCAAATTGTCCATCTTTCTTAAAGTGTGGTGCCCAAAAGTGGACACCATATTGCAGCTGAGACCCCAAAGGTGCCAAGTTAAGTGGGACAGTTACCTGTATCTTATATATGACACTCCTGTTAATACACCCCAGAACCATGTTAGCTTTTTTTTGCAACCGCATCATGGTGTTGACTCTTATCTAATCTGTGATCCACTATAAACCCCCAGCCCTCCAATGCTTCTTGCTGTGAATGATCTGCCTGCTGAACCTCATCTCTCTGTTCTTTTGCAGGTCTTTAGTTGCAGCAAAAGGTCCTGGCAGGATTTCTTCACTGGTAAGTGCTGTGTGGTTTCCTTTGGTCAAATTACCAGCTAGTGTTGAAGCATCTGTTTATTATTTAGCACTGCGTTGTGTGTTTGTTCACTTTCCTACATTGCAGTAACATTAGTGAACAGATTCACACCAGTGCGTTGAGTACAGGATGAGGCCCAATAAGTGTACTGTTTGGCACAACACAACCCCAGTGATTATAGGCTAGTGATGGGATATTCATTCTGATTCATTGTATCTCGACGGTCGGGTTCAGAAATTGACAACTGTTAGTTCTAGGATTTTTTGAACCAATATAGAAAAATATTGAGAGTCTGATCTTCCCTTTATGTGCAGGAGTTCGGTGCCAGTACGGCCACTGACTTTGTTAAGGCTGTTCTTGACTCACACCTGTGCCAAGGATTCCTCCCCCATGGCATTTAAAACGAGCACAGAAGTGTGCACCCATGTAGGTAGAACAATTTCTGTGCCATAGAAAACTGGGCTTTTACCACTATTATTGCATGTCTGTGTAATCTTCAAAGGGAAACTGTGCGGGCATCTTCCGTTCTGCCTAGATACGTTTTGATGGATGGAAACTGGAAACTTCAATTCAGTAATTGACACGATGATTTAAATAAAAGCCGGGATGCCTCTAAATCATCATAGCAGTAAGGATGTCCCTAAGGGCTAGGCTTGGGAGGACCTTTTCAAAGATCAGAAGGCAATGTGTTATGTAGGCGTAGAGCAGCAGTTGCCCTCAGGACCTTGCAAAGGAGCAAGGTTTAGATAAAAAACAAACGGAGCATTTTGGGTCTGTAAGAAAATATGAAAAGTCAAAGAAGCAGGAGCCCGGCTTTACCTGTGTTGGACGAGTTGATGTTGTCATCTGTAACCTTTCCAGAGACAGCTTATTTCAAACCTTCCCTAACAGATGCTGTTCCACAGCTACCTAGTCCCTGTATTTGTTTTCCATTTGTTATACAAAGTGCAGTAGCAAATTACACATGAAGTGTATTAAACCTGGCCACTTTCCTATCAATTGTAGGACTTGTCGATTTCAGCCAGAGAGGGACTTAGCTCAACTTTCAAAATGAAAAATCACTTTATTTAAAAAAGGAAAAGCATCTGAGTTTTTTAAAAACACAGAAATGTTGTGGGAAATGCTCCAATTTCTATGAATGGCAGAGTTTCTAATACCAAATGTCCAAAGTTAGTTGATATTTAGAAACTACTGGAAGGCAGGCAAATGAAATCTAGGTACATTTTTAATCCACAGAAGTTCTTATAGTATATTTTAAGTATCAACATTGGTTTTATTAATAGCATAGACTGTAATGAGGAGTTCTGGCTAACATAGAGAGTTATTTACTTTGCAGAGTAACTAAACCTAATGATAGCGCAGAACAAAAAGAGGATGTTTACATATGGGAATGACCTCCCTGTAGAGAAAGGAAAAGATGAGGGAAAGCGCTATTAAAGCACGTCTGTGCTTTTAAAACTAGCAACAGGAAAGATGTGCACTTCTGGTGTGGGGCCTGTATGTGAGAAGGTGTATGTCAAAGTCACCCCCTGTCCTGAAAGTTATGGTTTGCATGTGAGCAAAGTGAATACGTTTAGGAAATTCAGAGGAATATTTGTGGGAAATTTCTTGCCTGTGATCACCTAGCTGACAACTAGAGTAATGGGCCACTGGCTGTCCATATGTAATATTTCCCAAACCTCTATTCAACACTGAAAGGAATCCTAGAAGACTGAGTGAGTATTCACACTGTATCTTACATGATGGTCCTGCAGTAGTGTGTATATGTAAACGCTGACAAAAGGTGATCTCTGCTGGGCTGAACTCGGACAAAGTGGGGCCCACATCAACCAAAACATTCCAGCACCCCAACGTCTCACACCCCTCACTTCAATCTACCTCCTCCCTTCCAGTTTCACTCCATTCTGTGTCCTATCGCTCAACACGGGAAGGGATGGCAGGGCTTTCCTGGTCTACTGCTTTGCATGGATTAAGTGGCCTCCTTGCAAGTCCTTTTGTTGTCTCTGCCCTGCTGTGCTGGCATGCTGGCTCACCCACCAGTGTGCCCCATCAGTATTATAGTATGAAGCCCGCAAAGGCTAACCCACTCCAGTAAAACCGATGTCGCCCATCTCTGACTGGCCAAGCTGGTGAGGGTCTTACACTCAGCTAGATGGCATTGCTCTGTCTCTAATGCAATAACTTTTGATCAGCACCTCAGATCCATTTCAAATTGTCAGGGAATTTTCTAGGCATCAGCGTCCAGAATCCTATAGATTTGAGGGGAAATCAGAAAACTGAAAGGGTGAAAACAGGAGACACAGGGACACATGGAGTCCTTCCAGCTGCTAAGCACTGCCTCAGCTTCAAGCACTGGTGCAATTATCTATAGATCAAACAACTGGCTGATGGCACCCATGAATGCTTTCCAGCATAACCAAATCCCTAGTTCATCTCTGCCCACCCTCCTAGTAAAGGTTAACACATTAACATCTTGAATGATTCATCTCCCGGACAAAAAAATTAATAATTATAGGGGTGGGGGTAGTGTGTACAGCCCCTAGCATAGAGGGGAAATGGAGGGAACTGATATGGGAGGATGGGAAAATTGGATACACTGATATACTTGGATATTGGTATTGGATATACTTGTGGGGGAACCGTAGTATGGGAAGGGGGGTATGCAGAGCCCCATAGTATGTGGGGGAATGGGGAGACTCTGGCAAGGGGAGGGAATGGGAGAAACACAGAGATCCTGGCATGATGAAGGCTATGGGGGTTTGCAGGGAATTCCTTCAATAGAGGGGGGTGGGCAGAAGTGGCACACAGGGAGCTTGTGGGGGGATGGAAGGATGCAAGGCGCCCTTGGCGTGTGCTGTGAGCTCAGCAGACAGAAGCAACGAAGATTTAAACACTCCCCCCATCTCCCAGTTTAGCTGGCCTGTAAGTATGTCAGGACAGACTTCTGCAGCAGCAGACCAGCTCTCAGCAGAGCTGGATTAGCACAGGCAAAGTAGGCACGTGTCTGGGGCCCAAATTCATGGGGGAGAGCCCCAAACTTTGCATTTTATTTAACCGATGCGCAAACAGAAAGAATTTCACTCTCCTATGTGAGTGTGTTGCGACGTGGTCCGGCTGGCCCTGCATCATGACTCAGTCTCTGCCCACTCATGATGGAGGGGTAGCTGGGCCAGATTTGAGCAGCATTGCAACCCCGGGCGTGCCAGGTCACAATGCCACCCACTCCAGTAAGCGAATCTACCCCCGGGGATGAGGAAGGGGAGCTAATCCTCGCACACCTGAGATTCACTTTGCCATTCCCAACAAAGCCAAGTGGAGAAAGGGCCCCTCCTCCCTCAAAGTGTGTGTTTCCCTAGGGCCCAGTGATGGGTTAATCCAGCACTGGCTATCGGTGCTTCATAAATGATGATAGCCGGTGAAGAAGCTGTGCCGCGTTGCACACAGGCAGGGCGGGGAATGTGTTGAAGAGTGGCAGGGCCTGCAGTCTGGCTGGGCTGAAGATGGAGGGATCCATCCCAGAGTGAGAGAGGAGGGCTCCAGGCTGGGGGCGGGGGGGAGCAGGAGGAGAGGGGGGGATTCTGCAGCCAGCAGCTGGAACTGGCTCAGCCAGAGGCTGTTGGCACCATCCTCTGCATGCGAGAGCCACCTGCTGCGGTAGGGCCTTGGATCTCTGTGT
Organism: Gopherus evgoodei; assembly: GCF_007399415.2. Lineage (NCBI taxonomy): Eukaryota > Metazoa > Chordata > Testudines > Testudinidae > Gopherus > Gopherus evgoodei. Next base: position 37,820,630 of record NC_044331.1, on the reverse strand, counting down.
TTAAGAGGATCCAGTTTTAATCTGCCACTGAGTCTGCTTTATTCGGAAAGCCTGTTAGAGGCAGATGATAGGTTTGTTAGCTAAAGTGCCCAGCTTGTTGCTCTTTGATTGTCATCCCTTAAAAATATATATCACAAAGTACTGCCTAATGAAAGAGTGGGTAAGGCAGGGGACTGGGAATCAGGACTCCTGGGTTCTCTTCCTGGCCTTGCCACTGACTCACTGTGTCCTTGGCTAACTCCCTTAAGACCCCATTTTCAGCAGGTATGTGTCCAAATCAAGGTACCTAAATAAAGGTCCTGTCTCTTCCATAGTTGCTGAGCACCAGCAACTCCTAGTCCCTTTGACCTCAATTGAGTTGTTCTTGACCAGGATAAATCCTGTGGCTGATAAGCTGTTTGCTAAAACAGCTTCAGTAGGTTAGCTCTGTTGCCTTAGCTTCCCCCTACATAGAAGAGGAACTTGGTACAGACTGATACCTGTGTCTTTCCCTATGGGACATTATTAGCATTCTTTTCAAGGAAAATAATGTTTATACAGTGACATCAGACCAGCAAACTTCTAAATAAGATGCCATTGGCTGGTGAAGAAAAGGCACCTAATGATGGGAGAAGGGAACTGAGCTTAAATAAAATATTTCATTAGAACTCCTTTTTAGGGGGTAGCAGGATATGGTGTCTAATATCTCTGTCTATTTCAAGGGAGGCCTTTTTCCTTTTCCTTTGTGATCAGGTTGTTTCTGCTGTGAAGCTGAATACAACATCTTCAAACCTAGCGTACAGCCTAAAATATTTAGTCTGGAAAGGGGCAGGGGCAAGAGTGTTGAAAAGAAGGTCATGTGGTGAGAACATTACCTTTGTTAACAAGATCCCATTGACACTGTAACCATCAAAATAAGGCCATGGCCCAGATTCAGCTCTCTGGATAAATCTGGAGTAAACCCACTGACTTCTCTAGTTACCCCAGATCTGCTCTTGCATAACTGAGGTCTGAATTGGGCCCTCTATATCTGAAGACGTCTATGATACCTGGGTGCGTAGCTGTTTCTGATCCCACATGGCAACGTAATGTCTATTTTAGTTCTGACTGTATCCAGATTTTAAAATAGCCATGATCTCAGAGCGCATCTGAATGAGATGTTGACAATGCAATGATGTCTCCTCCCCTGAGAGTCGACCGTAGTGTTCTGAAGGCTCCAGCGAGGCTAGTTTGGAGTGTCTTCCCCACACTCATTTGCTTCCTTGCAGCACAGTCCCACCCCTTTTGGAATGAGTGTGAGCAGACCCGGAAAATGATGTTCTTTCATCACACTGAAACAATCAAGAGGCTCAAAACATATTTACAGCTTGCTCCCGACATTGGCAGTCACGGCACATCGCCGCTTTCAATCCAATTTACTGTCCCCAACGTGACTTGGTGTTTCAGTGGAAACTTTCTCACCTCCCTCTGATCGAATTCATTTAGGAGGCTGGCTGCCTTGCGGGTACTAGCCAGTTCATGTTCAGCAGAGGTGGCATGCTCGTGATGAGATTGGGGAGGGAAGGCCCCACCCTTATTTACGCCTCAGGGCAAAGCGTGGATGTATGTCCTACAGACCACACAACACAGAGGACCAAATTCAGAAGTGGATGAGTGGAAGTTAAACACCAAAGGCACAGGTAGAGGCAGATAAAATGAAGGGTTGGGGCTATTTTATTTTCCATCCTCCTGTTAGTGGGCGATGCTGGCACACATTAAATGGATTAAAATCTGGCTAACCGATAGGTCTCCAAATGTAATTGTAAATGAGGAATCAGGATCAAATGGGTGTGTGTCTGTGGGGCCCTGCAGGGATTAGTTCTTGACGCTATGCTATTTAACATTTTCATTAATGACCTGGAAGAAAACATAACATCATCACTGATAAAGCCTACAGATGTGTGTGAGTGGCTAATAATGAAGAGGGCAGGTCACTAACACAGAGCAATCTGGATTGCTTGGTAAACTGAACATAAGCAAACAATATGCATTCTAATATGGCTAAATGTAAATCTCTACATCTAGAAACAAAGAATGCAGGCCATACTTGCAGGAAGAGGGAACTCTGATAAAGATTTGGGGATCATGTTGGATACCCAGATGGATATGAGCTCCTATTAAAAGACTGTGTCGAAATGGCTAATGCAATCCATGGATACTGTGACAGGGTCAGGCCAGATGGCTACAGGAGAGTGTTAGAATGCAGATATATTAGTCCCAGATTAAGTAGATCCCTTTTCCCTGGGTAAGGTAACGGGCAGTTCCAGAACAAGCAGGAACTTGCTGGAACCAATTAAGGCAGGCAGGCTAATTAGGATGCCTGGAGCCAATTGAGAAGAAACTGCTAGAATCAATTAGGACAGGCTGGCTAATCAGGGAACCTGAGTTTAAAAAGGACCACACTTCAGTTTGTAGCATGCATGTGAGTTGCTGAGAGCAAGAGGTGCTAGGAGTGGGAAGGCGTATTGCTGGAGGATTGAGGGGTACAAGCATTATCAGACATCAGGAGAAAGGTCCTGTGGTAAGGATAAAGAAGGTGTTGGGAGGAGGCCATGGGGAAGTATCCCAGGGAGTTGTAACTATTGCGCAGCTGTTCCAGGAGGCACTCTAGACAGCTGCATCCACAAGGCCCTGGGCTGGAACCCGGAGTAGAGGGTGGGCCCCAAACCTCCCAACTCCTGATCAGACACAGGAGGAATTGACCTGGACTGTGGCTTCTACCAGAGGGGAAGGTCTCTGGGCTATTCCCTGACCCACATGGTGAATCTCTGAGTCGAACAAATCTGCCAATAAGCGCAGGACCCACCAAGATAGAGGAGGAACTTTGTCACAATACATAAACCAGGGAATCTCAAGTAGGAGTAGAGAGGATATTTTACATCTGTACTTGGCACTGGTGTGACAGCTTCTGGAATACTGTGTCCAGTTCTGGTGTCTTGTCCATTCGAGGGATGTTGATACATTGAAGTAGGTTCAGAGAAGAGCCCTGAGAATGATTAAAGGATTGGAAAACTTGCCTTATAGTGACAGACTCAAGGAGCTCAAGCTATTTATTTTAACAAAGAGAATATTAAGGGCAGGGCCAGCGCTTTCATTAGGTGACCCTAGGCAGTCGCCTAGGGCGCCAGGATTCAGGGGGCAGCATTTTGTGCGTTCCCCATGGGGTGCACGGGAGCTTCCGGTTCCACTCCTGTTGCGCCACCAAAGAAGGACCTTCTGCTGACGTGCTGCGGAAAACAGTGGCAGGCAATTGAGCAGCTCAATGACTGCCGCTGTTGCCTGCGGCATTTCAGCGGAGGGTCCTTCTTCGGCGGCGTGATGGGAGTGGAACCGGAAGCTCCCGCGTGCCCCATGGGGAGCGCATAAAATGCTGCCCTCTGAATTCTGCCTAGGGTGCCAGAAAGTCTGGTGCCGCTCCTGCTTAAGGGGTAACTTGATTACAGTCTATAAGAACCTACATGGGGAACAAATATTTAATAATGGGACAAGGAGTCCCATGGCACCTTATAGACTAACAGAAGTATTGGAGCATAAGCTTTCGTGGGTGAATACCCACTTCATCAGATGCAATATTTAAAAATGGACTCTTCAGTCTAGCAGGGAAAGGTACAACACAACCCAGCCGCTGGAAATTGAAGCTAGACAAATTCAGACCAGAAATAAACCATACATTTTTAACAATGAGCATAATTAGCCACTAGAACAACTTACCAAAGGTTGTGGTGGATTCTCCATCACTGACAATTTTTAAATCAAGATGGGATGTTTTTTCTGAGATATCTGTTCTAGGAATTATTTTGGATAAGTTCTCTGGCCTGTGCTATACAGGAGGTCAGACTAGATGATCGCAATGGCCCCTTCTGGCCTTGGAACCTATGAATGGGAACACAGGAGAGAGAAGCTGCTATGAAGAAAGAGGGAAGGGAGATGTTAAGAAGACAAGAGTGAGGCTAGGTCAGGACTATGAAAGGAAAGGAAACCATGCAGATGGGTATCTCAGAGATGGCATGTCATGTGATGTCTTGCAGTAAAGTTACAGAATAAAAGAGCCATGGTGCAACATCTCCTGCCATCCTTCTGCCTATATTGATCTTTCACATCTACTGACTGGACAAAGGCCTCTCCAGAACTTCTCTCACTCTAGACTTGGGAAAGAAATTAGGACTCCAGCATCCTTGTGCTTGATCAAGAGACTACTACTGTAGCTCAGTGTGTCTTTCCCATTAATCTTGCTACCACAGGTGAACCTGATGGGGACTTTTTGTTCTCCTTAGTGTCAATCCAAAACTGGTTGCTAGACCTGTTGACCCCGCAACAATGATAACATAATCTCCAATAAAGGGACATTCCCCTCCCACTTCCCTTTGGTGCCTCGCCAGAGATTTGAGAACAACCAAAATAAAGACAGGTCCTGAAAAAACCATTCCAGGCAATACATGAGACCCACAGCATGTTGGATCAAGACTCTGAGAGGTTTTTAGTGTATTGCTGACATTCAGCACAAGGGATGGTCCTCAATGAAACTGGGAGCTTTTTCATTGGTACTTGGCCAAGGCTTAGAAGGCTCCCAATAGCTGCAGACCTCAGTGATAACTGAGTCTAACCTTTGGTGTCTGGTGTAACAGTGACACAAATAGCAACTTGGAAATAGAAATGGGACTCAAAAAAACCAGATCTCAAGATCACCGAACTCTGGAGACCCGGGGATCTGGGTCTGACTCCCAACTCTGCAAAGGGCCGAGGGCTGCAGATGTGGAAGCCGGCTTGCTTCAAGATTCCAAAGAGCTAAACACTGCAGCCCTCACAGCGCCATTAGGTTGGGATCTGCGCCAGTGAAGCCACGTGGAGATTCACCAGTTTGTGAGGGAACACAGTCTGTGAGTGGATGGTCTCCACCTCAGGACTGAGGTGCACTAGGAAGCCCAGTTTTGAATGAACATTGAGCAGGTATAGCTACCCTTCATGGAGATTCCTCCAGGGCAGACACAGTGGTATAACAGAAGTTTTGTAATGTGCCTGCAGTAGCTGGCATGTGGCCCTTCAGAGGTCTTAAATCTCAGATTCACTGAGTCCATAATCTCCCTAAACACTCAGGGCCAAATCCTGCCCTGATTTGCACCTTCTGCCGCTCCATTGACTTCAGCAGAGTAGCACATGGTATAAGAGCAAAATCTGGCTCCTCCTCATGAGCTGGCGTTAGCTTGTTGGCAAGCTGCTGCATAAATGAATTGGAAGCAGTTTGAAGTCCTTCAGGTACTGGAAGTGGTTCAAGGGAAATCTCATGCATAGTAGCAGCAAGGAGTTAACTGTGGAGCCAGGATGCTTGAAAACTCAGAGTGCTCGAAAGCTGCCTCCAGCCAGGGTGAGAAGAACCTCCGTGTGTGCATATGCGTGTATTCAAGGGGGCATGGAAAAAATGGTAGAACATTCTCCAAGAAAGAGGAACGGGACAGAGGCAAGGAAGGGAGAGGGTAGAAAAGACAATGAAGAAGGAAGTGATGGGGAGAGTCGCAGGTTCCTCCATCATCTTTTCATGTTCTTCTCTTTCCCCAAGTATGGTAATTGGCTCACTGCTTCTATCTCCCAAATCCTCTTACAATCCTCCCATTTCACAGCTCTTACAAGTCCCACCATTTGTGTTAGCAGAGATAAAGCTCCCCTCCCACACTGGGTTCTTCTCCTCAGCATAGTTACCCACAGTCTACTGTCGCAAACAGTATTGTTGGGAGATGCCCTGAATTTGGCTTTCTTCTCCCTAGGTGGCTCCTGCCTTTTTCTTCTCTTGCTTCCTCTCTGCCCCTTTCCCTCACTCTCTTTTTCTTCAGGCTACATGGCAGTCACATGGCTGTGATAAATGAGCTTAATCTACACTGCAAATTAATCACATTGTCATGCTGGCAGAGGGAGAGGCAGCTGCATGAAATGCCTGAATCTCTGGCTAATTTATCACAAGGCCGAATGCAGAACCACTCCAAGGTTTAACACTACTTCAGCCACCCTCTGGGTCTGGGCATGCTTAGTAGAGCAAGCCACAGCAAAAGACACAGAAAAACTGACTTAAGGCAGGGCCTTGAGAATTAAACACTTTGGAATGGGAGTTTCCTCTTGCAAGTGGGCTGGAAGGATCTTTTGTGTCTTGCCATGGTTTGCAACAGGGAGCAACTAGGCATGCTGGGAACCTCTTGCTTAAACCTGAGGATTGGAATTCATGGGCCCTGGTGCTTGTCAATGAAATATAATGCCTGAAAACCATGATTGTGGTCTCTTGATGTGGCAGATAGGTCTATGTATATAAAGGTACTTCAGGTTGTGCCTGTCTTGAGGATTAGCGCATCCCAGGCATTTAAAAATAGACGCTTCTCACAATAAAACCTTCCCAGCTGTTAATACGGTCTTCACTGCTACTTCCAGCATAAGGGTCCAAAACCAACCGGGCTTCTTCTACTACTCATCCCATTGCCCAGAAAAGCCTGGGCCAACAGGGGAGGCTTTCAGGGTTAGCTGAGATGTTTGCATGCAGCTCTAGTTGTGCTTACCATGAAATTCATCCTGATGAACCCTGCACTTCACTGCTGTGCAGCAAACTGCCCCTAAGGTTGTCAGTCTGAAAAGTATTTTCTCTGCTAGGAATATCATGCAGGCAGAACTATTTTTGGCACTTGCTGAATTAACTACTGTGAGGTGTATAATGGGCTAATGAGAAAAATAGCTGTAGTGACAAGGATTCTAAGACTTTCAAAAATATGGATATCTGCTAATGGTGTAACCTGGCGCTGTCTAGCTAGACTGATGTATCATAACCTTGCCCCTTAGCTGGGATGCCATTTAGCTGAAGATGTGCTTATTATCCAATATAGTCTTCAGCATACTTGCAAGGCTCTGAGATGCTATATAATTAAACCCTTATGACCAGATCCTCAGCTTGTGTAGTTTCACAGCAGCTCCATTGACTCATGGAAGCTTTACCAGCTGAAGATCTAGAATACTAGAACTTTGAGCTCACAGTTCCTTTGGTTGCTCCTAGAGGTGCACCGAGGCTTGTGCTTAGCTTATAGGGTCAAGTTATCTGTTCTAAAAATCTAGCTCGTTCAATGCCAACCGTTTCCCTCCTTTTTAACACAGATCTAGTTGGATGGGTCTCCTTATGTTTCCCATGTGATTTAAATTCCTTATGCCAGGTTCTTTGCTTGGGAGTGTATGCTCACAGGAACAATTGCTTTAGCTTATTTCTTGTTGGTGTCTCTCTGTGACAGGAGGATCTAGGATTGCTATCAAGAAGCTTCTCTGTCTGATCAAAATACTTTGTGCTGATGAATCTGCTGATGAAGCAATTCAGCCCAGCATAGTGGTTGGCCAGGGAGTACAAATGTCTGATGTGTGTGAATTTCAAGAGATCTAATCTCTGTCTCCTAGAGGTCTGAGTCACTAGCTAACAAGACTGTAACTGATATTAACCAGATCCTCCAAAGGTTTGGATTCTTCTGAGGGCTGGCAGCCCATTCTTAGCACCGGCTGCCTTAGAACGCGGTCATTGAAATGTCAGTCATACACTTAGGCCCACATCCTGAAAGATAGTTAGGTGTTTAAGTCCCATTGATTTCAATGGAAGTTAAAGTGCCTAAATACCTCTGTGAATCTGGGCCTTGTGGTCCCCTAAAATAAATACATACATTTAAATTTTTTAAAAAATGGTTTGAGAGAGCTCCGTTGTCAGGTCTCTTACCAGTGAAAGGGTTTGAGTCTCAGGATGTTAAGTAGAGCTGGACAAACTGCAAATCATTAGAGCCTTGCGAGGATACAAGATTTTTTTTATCCGCATCCAATCTGCAAACATAGCCTGTGGATATAAAGTGGATATCTGCAGATTTCCAGGGCTCTACAAATAATTTGTTTGACTAATTTAGTCCCTTTTGTTCTTTTCATAGCCTACAAACAGAAGTTAGATAAAACATAAACTTACTCATCTGGAAGGTTTCAGCATAACATTATTTCTTGAAATCCAGAACCTTAGCACAAAAGTATCAAAAACTGAGAGAGAAAACAGGCTGCTCACAAAGGCAGAGAGAAACAACTCAACCCACCTTGCTGTGTTAGGCTTGTTCTTTGCAGACTGACTGCTGAAAGAGCCTGATTGCACACTTTGCTACAGAGCCCCCTAGTGTGCAAGCAGAACCAGGAAACCCCTCACATTTAAAGTGATAGCTTGTAATTTTAACACAAGTTTTTAATACACCACACCTTTTCCTCTTTGGTCTCTCCACCAAGGAGCCATGATTTTCTCAGATTTGTTCATTGTTACTAATTGTTCGGTGAATCATTTTATCACAAACTAATTGGTTCAAGTAACTGTGTGGTGACCAAGTCATATGATCATTGTTTTCTATTGGATTGCCCAAGTTTATGAATAGGAGGCGTTTCTGAGGAAATCACTGGGGCTTGATTATCTCAGGGGGAGCAGAGATTGTTGAATGGGAATGTTTGCAAATGAGAGCAGGAGATAGAAGCTTGATGAAATGTTAAGCCGCTTGGAATCTTTTCTAGCTTTCTCTTGAACAGGCTAAGGCATTATATTTGGGTATGTGCAGATTGTAAAATGCTTCCTGAACGAGGACAAGGTGTGTGTGTGTGTGTATGTGTGAGCAAGCCAGACTTCTTTGCATGTAAAGACTGCTAGACAGCAATTTCCATGTGTCACAGCTTGGATCATCGATCATGTGTGCACATACATGCATGGTCCTGATGGTAAAGGTTATGACCAGATCCTTGACTGGCTCATTTAATTGTCTCTGCCAGGGCTCTGCCCAAAGGAGTATTTTACCTATGACATGCCACACAATACTGTTTTATGTATATTGTCCAATTAGGGTGACCAGATGTCTCAATTTTATAGGGACAGTACCAATATTTGTGTTATATAGGTGCTTGTTAACCCCCATGCCCTGTCCTGATTTTTCACACTTGCTGTCTGGTCACCCTATGTCCAGTGTATGAATTGAATATGTTGGCCTCCATTTTGTCACCCAACTATCAACTTTTCACCCCAGTCATTAATCTTATGTATTTATACAATGCTATGTGCACAGGGTACCTCTGCCTACCTTTGTCAATCTTATTATCTGCATTATGCCCAGATCCCTGGACTGGGGTTTTGCAGAACACTGTTTCATTGCTGTGTTTTGTTAAATATAGCTCCATATAAGGCAGGACACTTATCTATCAAGTAAACTCATTTTACTTACTGGCCTTGCACTTTCTGTCCTCATGCAGTACAGTCACTGTCAGCCACCGAGTAACTGTGTTTGTGCTCAGCCCTAGTCACTTAACATTGTGCATCTTGTTTGCTTGATTGCCAGGATAGTTTTGGAAGAGTCATCTTAACTGTGTCCCATTCCCAACTCGTGTATGTGTCTGTGTATAACATCACCCTACATGTATTTTCCAAGTGCAGTTATTCAGAATACTGATGTTCACCTTCTGTCACAGTTAGTCACATGTGCATACTCCGCTACGAAGACTACTGTTAGATGCCTATGTTGACCTGTTCTCCACAAATCGCCAACAAGTCTTCTGGATCGCTGCTGGTCGCAGACTGCAGCTTTGGACCAACTGATCTAATGGAACCTTCTTCCCACTCTGTCATTTCCTGTCCAGGGACTCATGCCAACTAAATCTGGAAGGATCTAAAACCATATACTTGGGAGCTTACACGAATCCACCTACAGTGGGGAGATGGCTTAACTCTCTCTGCATCATGCAAGAGCTAGCATGATTTCTGGTGAGAGTTTATACCAAACTGTGAGAGCTGCAAGAGGGCATTTGCTGTAGGATGCAAAGTAATGGGAAACCCAAAGTGCTGTGGTGTGTGGTTCGGTATGTGGTATTTCTCTCAACCATTGCCTCAGCATGGTTCTAAGAGGAAGTGTGCCGCTGGAGGCGTCATCTCTTGGAGGAAATGAAAAACTGAGGTTCTGGCAGTTTGTCACTAGCCATCAATAAGTTTAAGCTTGAAATTAGAGGAAGGTTTTTAACCATCAGGAGTGAAATTCTGGAACAGCCATCCAAGGGGAACAATAGGAGCCAAAAACCTAACTGACTCCAAGACTGAGCTTGATGAGTTTCTGGAGAGGATGGCATGATAAGGTTGCCCACAATGCCATATGGCACATCTGAGACTGCTTTTAGTAAATATCTCCAATGCCCGGAGGTGGGACATTAGATAGGGAGGGCTCTGAGTTACTACAGAGAATTATTTCCCAGGTGTCTGGCTGGTGGGTCTTGCCCATATGCTCAGGTTCTAACTGGTCACCATATTTGGGATTGAGTAGGAATTTTTCCCCAGGTCAGATAAGAAAAAATCACCAATGTGTCTGTTATCCTCTGCAGGGTAGGGTATGGGTCACTTGCTGGTATGAACTAGAATAAATGGTGGATATGCTGTGACTGGACGTCTTTAAATTAAGACTTGAGGACTTTACTAACTCAGCCAGAGATTATGGGCCTATTACAGGAGAGGATGGGTGAGCTTCTGTGGCCTGCAATGTGCAGGAAGTCAGACTAGATGATCACAATGGTACCATCTGGCCTTAAAGTCTAAGGGTCTGAGTCACCAAAGAACCCATGGCACTTTTTCAAGATTTATTTGTACTTGATGTGTTTTGTCAGCACCCAGAATTGTGCTTGGTGCTCTGCAGAACAGTCCTTACTTGGGAGTTTGCAACCTAATGTCTGGTATGACAGAATGAGTGTGTGTAACACCTACATCTAGTCAAAAACTTTCAGAGGGTAGAGATTTTTCATCAAAAAATGGGCTTTTTACAAAATGAAGCATTTCATACAAAACAGTCGATTCTTTTGTTTTTCAAAATAAAAGGTATGTTCTTTAATTAAAAAAAAAAACCCAAACCTTATTTTACTTGTTTTTTTTAATTGAACTTTATCTGCATATGGCTACCAAAATCTTGTTTACTCTCAAGCAGCACAGCAAATTGATTTTGATAAATTGAAAAACGTTTTGAACATGTTTTGGGGAAAAGCTCAAAATTCTAGAAAAACCCCAAAGGGTCCATTTTGAACATTTGGAAGCGAAAACAATTTGGAATCTCTGTGAAAAGAGGCTTTAATTTTTGACAGGTTCTAGTTCAGTGGGTCTCAAACTTTTTTACTGGTGACCCCTTTCATGCAGCAATCCTCTGAGTGCCACGCCCCTTATAAATTTTCACTTTTTAATATATTTAACACCATTGTAAATGCTGGAAGCAAGCAGGGTCTAGGATAGGTTGCGACTGACAGCTCACAACCCCCCATGCAATAACCTCATGACCCCCTGAGGGATCCTGACCCCCAGTTTGAGAACCCCTGTTCTAGTTATAACTGAGGAAGGGAGAAGTAAAGGTCTGATTTCCAGGGTTCTAGTCCAATTCTAATCTAGATTATTGCATTCTACCTAGGAGTATGCATTTTCCTCATGCAGTCTCAGCTGAATATAGTGTCCTCTTCACTTCCTGACCCTAGTGCTGTGTAGTGCTGCTGCGTGCTAGGCAACAGCCACCATGCACTATTCTGTGGCTTTATTGCTGTGGTGGGTAAAGTGATTCTAATAGATAAAGTGTCATTTTTAAAGTCCTTTGGGATAAAAGGCTCTTGACTATATTTACCATTCAGAGAAACAGGGCTAGCTTGATGTATGTTAATGTAAATGGGAGCCCTAGACACAACATTCTTCAAACTAGACCCATTAAATGCCCCCACCAATAATCTTCCTGCCCGGGGCATTTCTCAAGGGTTTACTAATCCAAATGGTGCCCTGGCTCAGAAATCTTTTTCAACAGAGAGGAAAGGGATGAAATGTTAGAGTCCATGGAGGCACGTATGTGGGTTAGAAGCAACCTTCATAAATTGCTTTTAATCCATACCCTGCACCATCATCTTCTCTTGCAATGTGTCTGTTTAAATAGTGGACTAGTTATATTTCACAGTGCCCAGGAGAAAGCAATTGATGTTGGGAGACGAAGTCTCTGTATTCTGTGGAGTCCTGGGAACTGTAGTTGACTACTTGAGGGAGTCGCTGGGACCAACAAATTAATTTTCATTAAGGTCTCTCCTGGGACTTCAGGCGAACTAGCTGATAGCTCCTCCTTGCATTCCCATGTGCCTTCCACACCGAGTGGAGGTACTTCGGAGCCCCTCATTAACCTTTCTGTGCCACAAGCTATGAAGCAGCCTGCAATAATGTAGGATAGTGCAAATACTCAATTGTAGACCAAGCCACATTCTAAGATCCAGGTCTCTGTTGCAGAGAGCACTACTTCCAGTAGTGTCATTGTCACAGCTGCCACACAAGGGTAGAATATTAATGGACACCAGTGTCTGCTGGTGTACAACCTCCTAGGGTAAGTCTCATGTAAGGCCTCTTGTTGTGTTCTATTTAATTTTTTTAATAGTATGTCAGGATCAGAGCTGGTTGAAGTTTTTTTTATTTTTTTCATTTTTTTTCTGCAGAAAACTTCAGTGCAAATGAAAGAAAAAATAGATAAAAAACCAAAACCTGAAGCATTTTGATTCTGAGAGGCCACTGTGGTTCCTCATGGGAGTTGTCATTTGGGTGCCTCATATTCCTATTCTCCCCTGTGGTCTGACCTATGAGTCTATGAGTCTGGGGCTTCCTAGCTGGACTACATCTCCCAAGATGCATCACAGTCTCATCTCTTCATTAGGGGAACATGGCAGTTACATGACTGTAGTGCATCATGGGATATGACATCGAGCTGGGGCCACATACCATGAAAAATGTTGTTCAGGTGAACACACAGCTTTCTGTCAAAACTGTTTAGCTGGAAAATGTTTGACCGGCCCCAGTTGCAAGACTGATACTTGCTGGCATGTGTCTTTATGTACGTGCTTCTGCTGAAATATAATGGACTTGTTCATGCTGAAAATTTAGGAGAAGTGCTCCTTCTACTACAACTGAGTAGGACCAAGCTATATGGTGAAGCTTAAAATAGTGAGTCTGAATCACGTGATACTGCCTGTATGGGAAATGATTAGGTAACTGTGTCTGAATAACCACACCAATTGCTGCAATGCACACAGAGAATAATGAGTGGTGCTACTTTGCGTGATTGCAGGCACAGAAAGTTGTGCTCATTTCCCCCCTCCCCTCCCAACTCTCTGAGGTGTGTTTGAAATTTGGTTTCACTTTAGGTGGAAGTTTAGATCAATCCTTATTCTGTCCAAAGTAGTTTTTCCAGTCCTAGCATGGGAGCAGTTCTGAGATTTGAACTCAAGACAGGAGGCTGACTGCAATAACTCTATTTGGGTGCCATCTTTTCAAAGCACACACGAGGGCAGGAGATTTTTTGTCCATGCTTAGCTCCTGTGAGCACTGATACAGCATGGAAATTCCCTGCAAATACAGGCAGAGCCAGATCTCAGCTCTATCAAGCTATCAAATAAAAAGCAGTACATAAAAGTGAATCCCACTCATCAGCTATCATGTAGTCCACTCCTCAACTGCCTTTAAGGTTCCCCTCTAATGCTCTCTTTCTTCCACTATTAAAAAAATTCACAAGCTGAATTTTGCCTTTCTGGTATCCAAATGTAAAGCAGGTTTTCCCTTCCATTCTCATGCTCTGTACTGTAATAGATGTGCATGCATGTATTACTATTGCTCCCCACTGCAAGGAACACCAGACCTGTTCGTGTTATGCCACTGTCAATTTTCATGGCAGGAGGCCCACAGATGATATAAGCTCTAAAATGGGGAAGCACAAACAAATCCCCCTTTAGCTGAGGTGGTTGATGTTTCTTAAACAGGAGCCAAAGATCACTTAGTTCAAGTTTCCATCATTCACAACAGTGAAGTAAGTTGGGCATGAGGTTTCACTGGCAGTCCTGATGTCTGGGCACCATGGGCCTGATTCTCCATCCACTCTGGTATAACCTGCAACCTGCGCCGTCTTTCCTGACTCGTACATGGTCCTCACGTTCCATGTGACTATGGTAATCCTCCTGGTTGCAAGAAGGGTAATCGGCTTAGTGGCTTCCTCACGGCTTTTACCACCCAGCATCATGCATCTTCGAATTAGTCAAGCGTAAACTCCATTAAAAGCAATGGGCTTACACCAACGCAATTGAGGGGAGAATCTGGGGCCATAGATGCAGCATGGCAAGGTGCAAATTCTTCCTGCCTGGGTAACAGAGCATGAACTCCTGCTGTCTTTCCTGACAGTAAGGCCTCAGCCCAGGTCTCAGCCTCCCCATCACTTCCTGTTCTGTGGAGCTGAGCATGGATTATGTCCCTAGGAAGGAGAGGACATTGATGATGCCGGTTTCTAGTGGAGGTGTCAAGTGGCTGGGGTCCATCTCAAGGTGTTCTCCCTTGCCATGTAAGTGCCCTCCAGCTTTAAGGGCTAATGGAAATGGCAGAGGCCATGCAGTGTGTGCACAGGTGCAGCATGCTGTGAGAGCACTGATTGATCTCTTCAGAGGGCCCAGCAGCCTGCTTACCCCACAGAGAGAGTGTTTTCAAACATCTGTCAGAGCCTCTCCAGCTGCTGGAGCTTGGGAAAAGCCAACTAATTGTAGCTATTTTCAGCCACTTTGCTGCAATCTCCTGTGATTGCTGCTGCGGCTCTTGGGCCTTTTAGGATTCAGAATTAAGTTTCCATAAGGACATGCACTCTAGGAATTCATTTGTTTAAATCATCTCTTTGCAGCTGCATGTAGATATGCATACACTGGGGTATGTAGCAACATGGCATCCTGCTAATATAACAGAGATTGCAAGCCTGACAGCTAGAAGCCACCTCTTAATCTGCCGCTTGTGTTATTCTAGGTGCAAGTAATTGTGGCCACAAATAATGTGATTTTTGATGTTTAACTACCTATTTCCACATGCACATCAGAGTTTGAGGTCTAAATGACCCCAATAGAACCTGTAATTATCTGGGTGGATAAAACCAGAGGCCCATTTGAGGCCCTTTGTGTAAATATAGAGTTGAGGGAAATTTAGAATTTCTGTCCTATGGGAAATTTCAACGTTTGTTTCATCCCAGAGAGGACGACCAATTGAAAGGTTTTCGGAACAGTAATCTCCCCCCTACCCCCAAAATCTCGATTTTTGGAAATGTCCAAGTTTCATTTTGTCATTTTCAATCTAAATGAAACATTTTGACATTTTTTAAATCAAAATATTGTCACCCACTTGTGGTCTCCTGGGCAGTGCATGGGGGCTGAGGGGTTGACTCAGAAGACTGTATAGCAGCTGCTTTTAAGGTGGCTCCTTCTCAGAACCAAACTCTAAATTCTCTGAGGCTTGTCCATCACTACCTGTAATATACAGTGAGTTAAACTGTCACTTCAAAAATTTATGGGGAAGCTGCCTTACTAGTCTCCTTTTAAGATTATACTAAAATTTAAACTCCTTTCCCCCTCACAAGGGGAAACTGCAGACTGTCATAGTAAAAAATGTCTCTGTGTATCAAACACCCACATCTATATATATAGCACTGGGATTGAAATGCAGGCCACCCCAAATGGCACCGCTCATGTAGCTGTTGATATAACGTGGTAAAGCAGTGCTCCGGGGGGGCAAGGCTGCGCGTTCTGATGGATCAAAGCAAGTTCAATATAATATGGTTTCACTTATAACGCGGTAAGATTTTTTGGCTCCCAAGGACAGCGTTATATCCAGATAGAGGTGTATGTAGCTCTTCCCTTAGGCAGCTGCCCTGGAGCCTAATGAATCCCATTTTGGGGAATCTGCTTCCTGGTATTCAGCCTAAACTTCTCCTTTCTTAATTTCTTCCCATTACTAGAGCCCTGCAGGGATACACAAATGTGTATCTGCATCCGATCCAAGAGCCGCAAAAATTATCTGCAGATATTGGTGGATTTGCAGGACTGTACACTGGGGGCTGGCCTGCGGCATCCCCCTGCTGGAACCCAATTGAGGAGAGCCACAGGCAGCTGTGGGGAGCCTGCGCAGAGTTGCGGATTCTCCACCTGTCCTCGGCTGGGCGTGGAGCCTGGGGGGTGAGGACATGGCTGAGGGCTGATCTCATACCCCCACACACACACCAGGGGCAGGAGGAGGGGCCGCCATGACTCCCCAGCTAGGCTCCACACTGGCCTGGCTGGGGGTGGGGAGAGACCTGTGGGGCTGCTTGGGGGCTGCTTGGGCCCCCCACCCAGGGCAGGTGGAGGGTCCACCGTGGCTCCCCACAGCTGCCCTGCCCAGCTCTTACAGTGGCCAGGCGGTGGCTCAGAGCTGCCCCCCTCCCAGGGGAGCCTGAGCATCCCCCAGCCTGTGTCCCTGCCGCCAGCCCCCTGCCAAATATGTCAGCCCCCTTGCCCAGTGTCCCTGACACCCAGACCCTGCACCCAGGGTAGGTGGAGAGACCCAGGCTTCCCACACTGGGCTCTCCCCAAAGCCCAGGCTGTGTGGAGCCACGGCACACCCTCCACCTGCCCTGGCATGGGACCCAAGCAACCCCCGGCCCAGTGCTCCTGCCCCCCAGACCTCCTGCCCTGGATAGGTGGAGGACCTGTGCCATGGTTCCTCACAGCTGCCTACCCAGCTCTTACTATCAGAGCCCTGCGTGGATACAAAATTTGTATCCACATCCACCTGCTATCTGCAGAAATAGTCCATGGATAGCTACATCTGCGGATATACAATGGATACCCGCAGATTTGCAGCGTTATATCGGGGTAGAGGTGTACCTTGCTGTGAGTAAAATTTTAATAATGGAAAATTCCTATCACCTGAATTTGGCTCTAGTATAGTTTTCAAATTTCTAGTACACACTACTGTACTGACCGTAAAAAAAAATTTAATCCTAATAATATATATGGTGGCGAGAAGGAATTTTCCTCCAGGGCAGATTGGCTGAGGCCTTGGGGCTTTGTCGCCTTCCTCTGCAGCGTGGGGCACAGATCACTTGCAGGAGGATTCTCTGCACCTTGAAGTCTTTAAACCACGATTTGAGGACTTCAATAACTCAGACATAGGTTAGGGGTTTGTTACAGGAGTGGGTGGGTGAGATTCTGTGGCCTGCATTCTGCAGGAGGTCAGACTAGATCATAATGGTCCTTTCTGACCTTAAAGTTGCTGAATCTATGTATTACATCCTCCCTTGCACAGCACCTCCCTAAATAACTTCCCGCCGTCTTTAAGACTTCTGCTCTTCAGATAGTTGGAGACTTGCGTCACCCTCGCAGATGTCCTTTAGTCCTCAGATTTCCAGTCTCCAGTGCTATCTTCCTAGGATGTCCCTTGCTATTGTACAGGCAGATGAGATTGCTCTTGGTCCAGGCAGGGGAACTAGGTTATCATCTGACTATTCTACGGGACCCAGCTGTGTTGTTTTACAGTGATGGATTTAGAGAACTGTTTCCCCAGTCCTCCTGTCCTCTGGGGCCAGGCTGGGAGGAGCTCGAGTGACGTCACTTAACTCTGTGGGAAGAACAGCTGGTCCCTTATGGAGCCTGAGAGAAGGAATTTGGTATCTCTCTCGAGCCAGGGAAAGATCCTATATGAACTGTGCCATTACCCTCTGCTGTCGTTGTAACTTCCCCACATCCTGGGAATGTCTCACTATAGGTATGAAGGGAAGGCAAGGAAAGAGGCTTAACGAAAGGTCCAGTAGCAAGTTCCAGGCACGGTAGCCACTTGACTGGGCTCTGATATGGGTCTGGGGGCGTTCACCAGCTCTTGCAGTGTAGATAATGCAATTAAGGGCTTTTCTCACCTTCCACTTGGGCCAATCCCATCTTAAGCAGTGCTGTCATTTCTGCCTTGCTGAGGTGAGAGCACCTGGACTGTCTTTGTGAGGAAATGGTTTCTCTGAAGGAGACTGGGGAGCCCCAGTGCTGCTGCTGGATTTGACAGTGGCGGGAGGAAGAGAGGCTGGAGGAATAGCCATTGTCCTGGTATGTAATGTTATCAACCTGGGTCTCTTTCAAGGAAAGAGACAGGTTTATGATGGAGATTAAAGAGCTAGTGGAATTGCAATACCCTGGATGAAATGAGAGACACAGATTTATATATAGAACAGACATGAACAGGGCCGGCACTTCCATTTAGGCAACCTAGGCGGTCGCCTAGGACACCAGGATTTGGGAGGGCGGCAGTTCGGCAGCAGGAGGTCCTTCCATGCTCTGCGTCAGCGGTGGCAATTCTGCAGCGGGTCCTTCACTCGCTCCGGGACCCGCCGCTGAAGTGCCCTGAAGACCGGGAGCGCAGAAGGACCCCCCCCGCCACAGAATTGTCGGGAGCGCGGAAGGACCCCTGCCTAGGGCGCCAAAAACCCTGGCGCCACTCCTGGACATGAAGGAGATTGCATAGCCCATGCCACATCTCTGTCCTGAGTGGGGAAAGCACCAGGTGAACAGAAACCAGGCCCAATCTCTACGTAGCTGTTCCCCCCACAGTGTTTTGGCCCTGTCCTGGGCAAGATAGAATGGGTGAAACAGGCCTCAGGAGCCCCCTCACCAAGGCCAAATCCTGGTCCTGACCAAGTCTTGCTATTTGGTCCCATTTAATTAAAAGACCACCTATCATCCCACACATGCCGGTAAAATCCCCTCACATGCCATGCAGCCCCGCTTCCCTCTGCTGACAGAGAGGCTGTGTGCTACTTACACATGCTCTCACCTCCAGAGTACTGTACTCTGTTCCATTGCCAACGGACTCCATAACCTTCACTTCACACACAACCCCCACCCCGCCCTGCACATACTGCACACAACCCCTTCTCACACGCACACTCAAATCCAGCACACCAGACACTTTCTGTTATCCACCTCCCATCTCTCTGACTCACGCATTTGGTCCTGAAGCTGAAGAGAAGTAAGGGTATCTTTCCCTCAGTGGGATGGGGTCTGCGTGAGGGCAGTTGAAGGTGTAAAGAATAAGATGTATTAACTAGAGATGGGCCAAGGAGGTCCATGTTCAGGTGTGGGTCTGGATTAGGTTTCGGAGAAGGTTGGGAGTTTGGATTCAAGGTTGAATGAGACCAAAGGCTAGCATTTATGTTTAGTGGTATCAAAAATCTTGCTAGCTGATCTTAGGGTATTTCCACCATCTTGGGCTGGATCCAGACACTGGGGTGTTTGTAGCAATTAATTTGCAATGCCTTTGTTTTCCCTTTCACCAATAAGAACTTCTCTCTGCCATTCCCACTGCATCACAGCCTCTTCCCAGCAGTCTCACTCCCTTGGACAAGCCAGTATCAGGCAGTCTTGTAAGAGTGTGCATGAGAGATGGAGACCATCTGCAGGGCATGTTATTTGATATCCAGAGATTCCCCTCCAGACCCTCTCAAACGGAGCTGGTTGAAAAGTGGAATTTCCATCTCATGAGAAATTCTGATGTTTTGACGTTTGGTTTTGTCCCAGGTTTGGGATGAAAAGTCATAATAGCAACATTTTTCATGGAATAGAAAGTTTTGAAAAATTTTCTTTGAGAAATGTCAGTTTCATTTTGGTTTGACTGTGTCCAACTGAGCTGCCATGATGACTCAGATCCCCATTGTCCTTTATGGTCTGGGTTCCCAGGCCAGACTACATCTCCTACGCTGCACCTTAGTAGGAGGATTCCCATGATGCAGTGCCATCATTCAACCTAAGAGGAGACTGTGGTGCATCATAGGAAACGTAGTCCTCCTAAGGAACCCAGACCTTACAGGGGAATGCAAATATGAGGCAACACAGCAGCTCGGGGGATGGGGACAGTTCAGTGTCCAACTGACTCAAAACCAAATAATGTTGTGATCTGGCCAAACAAAGCAAAGTGTTTTTGGGTTGACTCAGCCCAATACAAAATATTTCATTTAGATTTTTCCCAAATAACCAAAAACCAAATAAATTCAGCAATATTAATTTCCCCCAGAAACTGCACTTTGCATTTAAAAACCATTTCTTTGGAAAATTCCCAACCAGCTCTACCCACAGAAACTTGGAGTCGCGTTTTCTTTGAGATTTTATTTGTGGGGGAAGGCAGGTGGGAATAGAGCACGAATCCCAGCTCACTTCTGTAAGTGTCACACTCTGACATATGCCAAGCTAGTGTCATGGTTTGTATCCATGCACAATACTGTTAATCACCATGGAAGCTAACCATATTGTACACTGCAAAAAGCCCAGTCTGCCACCTGGCTGCCTGCCTCTCTTCCCCCCAGCATAGCGCTGTTGCTCTGCTGTGTGGCCAGGACTCCCTAAGCATGTCCCTTTATCCTCTGTCTTCCCAGCAATCTGTGTGTTAGAACATGCCAGAATACATTGCAGCATGGCTTTGTGACACTTGTGTTGTGACATTGCATCATCATTAATGAAATTTCATGAGCACTTTTAATGGCCCTTCACAGTGCAGGATGGACCCATCAAATCAGAACCATCTTTTAAAAACAAAGGAGTTTTTAATGGCTAGCACTATCAATTAACAGTCTATAATATTGCACATTAAGTTGTGATATTAACAGTGTAACATAATACTCAGATTTCACATTAAAAAACACTTCTACCCCAATATAACACAAATTCAGATATAACGCGGTAAAGCAGTGCTCCGGGGGAATGGGGCTGCGCGCTCTGGCAGATCAAAGCAAATTCGATATAATGCAGTTTCACCTATAATACGGTAAGATTTTTTGGCTCCTGAGGACAGTGTTATATCAAGGTAAAGGTGTACTAAAACTGGATACTTGCAGACCTTAAACTAACTTAAATTCCCAGCATCCTGTCCCAACATGCACTGGGGGAAGGATTGTCATGTGGATGAAGCACCAGATCAGGATTTCTGAAATCAGGGTTCATTTCCTAACTCTGCTGTGAGGTGAGACCTTGGACGAGTCTCCTAGTCTGTGCGTCCATTCCCTATCTGTAAAATAGGGATGATACTTCCTGTAAACGGGTTGGGACTCACCACCCGCAGTGCCTCCTGCTGGTGACTCTGGGAATTAGCTCGATTCCAGTGGAGCACCCCCTCCTGGTGGTGTCCCATCCATTGTTCTGCCCTCAGCTCCTGTCGCTGGACCCGAGTTGCTCCCTACTCAGCGGCGTCGTCCTCTTCAAGGCCACTGCCTTCCAGCAGTGTCCCTTAGTCCATCTGGGCCCCCTTCTTGGGATCAGTGATCAGCAGTCCTCCACTCCAGTCACCATGTGCAACCACACACCCCAATGTCTAATCCCTCTTGTCAAGGATCGGGCATAGTCTATAACGGCTGCTCCCTATGGCTAATGGCTGGGTGTACTGCAAGGAGGAAGGGGGGGGACCCAGGCCCGCCCTCTACTCTGGGTCCCGGCCCAGGGACCCTCTGGCATCAGCCTCACTGTCCTCTTTCTTTCCCCTCCTCCATCTGTTCCCCTGGGCCGCTTCCCCTACAGCCCTTGCACCCACTAGGCCCTTCCCTTCAGGGCCTGTAGCTATGGGCTAGAGCCTTCTAGCCTCCCTAAGCCTGCCAGCACTGCACTGTCCACAGTGCTAGTCTCCCCCTTGGAGACTGACCTTCCCCTGTCAAAGGCCTGGGACAGACTGACCACTTTCTGCTCTGGGCAGCCTTTATATATTGGGTGAGCCTATTGGTTTCCCTCCAATCTGGGCCCTGATTGGCTCCTCATAAGCCCTTTTCTGATTGGTTCCCGGGTGCGCAGGCTCCCTGGCCTGTCACAGCCCATCCTCCCAGGGAGTGGGGCAGTCCTGCCCCACTACACTTCCCAACATCTCGGGGGGGGGGGGGCGTTATTAGGAATAATTAATTAATGGTTTTGAGATCATCAGATACTATAGTGATAGGAGCCAGAAAAGGAGGGAGAGAGGTGGACCTAAAACAAGATATGGGCATCAGTTGGATCCAGATCAAGCCACTGAAGCTCTGTAAGGTTGAGTGTGTTTGGTTTCAGGGTTTTGGTTCAGCTCTGTATGGAGATAGGAGCTGACTGTGACATTTGAATCTAAATCTGGATTGTAAGTTACTTCTCCACCATCGCTGGCGCAGGGTGAATGTAAACAGACCTGGGGCAATTGGTTGGGCCCTGTGTTTATGTAAAACCTGGGATGGATTCTTCAGGGCCTGCCCCTGTTTAAATTATTTCCAGATCTTAGCCAGGGAAATAGCATAGGCCTTCCAGGACACCGAAAGAGGCAGGGTGTGTCTGGACACAAGATCTTTTCCCAGGCCACAGCATTGGGCATTTCCAGAGAATCAGACCAAGATGGAAAGTTGCATTTGGGCATGGGCGGCAAGAATGATTGGTACCGTCCTCCATGCTTGGTGCCTTACCTCCAGCAGGGAAAGCAACATGCTCTGCAATTGCTAACAGCAGCACTGGACCAGGCAGCAGCTAGCTGCCTGCTGTGAGCTGGATGCTTGCTGTCTTGGGCTAAAGCTTGGTGCCTTGAGCTCCATCCCCAGACGCAGCTCCATCCCCAAAGGGTCCCTGAGCATTCTAGCAATTTGAATCTCCAGGAGGCAACATTCCATTCTCCTGTATGGCTGACTGGTGGTCACACAATTCCAACCCTGACCTGCACCTTTGTGGAAAATCCCTATAGATTTCCACCAAGAACTCTGTCCCTGCTATAGATTCCCTGAGTGATGGGCATTCAGAAGAGGTTCTAGGCTAATTTCTGTAGAACTCGGTCTTAATTCTGTTGGCCTCGGTCCAGGCTGTCCTGGGAGAATTAAGCCTCCATGTTAATTCAGGTTTGGGCTTCCTGTTACTGCTCTAGCAATGAAATCTAATGAGAGTGTAGAGGGTCTGCCCTTTCTTAACAGAGTAGGTGTGGGAAAGGAAACCTCTGTGTGTTCATTCACTTTTGGGCTTTCCAATCAAACTGCTCCACCAGTGGACAGAAACCCTACCATGGAAGGATAAGTCTTGCCTGGATGAGAAGGGAATTTGGCTGTTATGTTCATTCAATCCTGGATAATTTCCATCCGTATCCTCTCTGGAGAGATTACCCTCCCCTGAAATTAAAGGGGGATAAGACTCAATGTTCTTTGTTCTGGATTTCTTGTCATTGCACCAATGCTTTGAATGGGTGATTATTTTTATTGTTTTCCTCTGGGTGAGAGGGGAATTCAT
Source organism: Gopherus evgoodei (assembly GCF_007399415.2). Taxonomy (NCBI): domain Eukaryota; kingdom Metazoa; phylum Chordata; order Testudines; family Testudinidae; genus Gopherus; species Gopherus evgoodei. Next base: position 37,797,527 of record NC_044331.1, on the reverse strand, counting down.
TCTTCTTGCTGATTTTCTTCTGGCTTCTTTTAAGCAGACACTGCAGGTCATATCCTAAGCTGGTGTAAATCAGTGTAATCGGTGCAGCTGTATAGACTTGCATCTGGCTCGGAGAGCATAAATCTATCCACTCTGCTTAAAACTGACCAACCTTCAGTTTGTCCTGCAGGCTTCCAAGGTACAGAGAGGCTCCAACCTTTTGCCATTTTTAAAATCAAGTGCTCTCCCCTACCAATCTGCATGCTCGGGCCTTGTTGAATAGGGGAGGGAATGGCAACAGGTTGACTTAATCCCAGTGGTAACAGTCATAGCAATGCACCTTCTGTTTGCCTCCCCACTTAGTACTTATGTAATGCCTCACACTGCAAATAGCAGAAGGCAGGTAGCGAAGGCAAATCGGAACTAGGAGTCCATCAGCGGCAGACTGCAGCATCCCCAGCGGGCTCTTTGACCTTACGGAAACTGGCTCAGGCCTGTGATACTCAGAGAAACCCAGACACAAACACAGCTGCCTCCCTCTCGCATGCTTGTTGCCACTTAGTTTTTCCTCTCTATCTGGCTGTTGGCCCAGAGCAAGGAATTTTTTTGGTCTTTTTTCAGAGGGAATAAATCTTTTATCTGTTGACTACAATATCATATTGGCAGGCAACGGCCTATAAATCGTGTGCTTTTTCTGGGCACTCTGGGCTCCCTGCTGGCTTGCTGCAGCCTGCCTCTGCCCCCACATGGACCCAGCTCGGCCATCCAGGCAGGAGTTTAACCCTTGAAGGGAAACATGGACCCGAGAAACACTGCGAGGAGGACTAGTGCTAACAGCCCAGGTGTCTGGGGGAGAAGGAAGCACCGGTGGGTTTGCACTTAGTGCTGGAGAATCATGGAAGCTCCATTGTTCTTGAAGCTTTTCGTAAAGCTGGTGTTGAGACTGGTCAGTGAGTGCTGAGTAGAGACCAGCACAATGTCCAGCAAGGTAAGGGGCAGAGCCCTGGAGAGTGGGGGCATGGCAGGAACTGGAAGCAGCTGACAGAATACTGGGGATACTGGAATAGCTGACAGTACCCTGCTGTAATGGGCATTGTAGAGGTGCTTGCCCAGGGTCCTGTGTGAGGCGATATCTTGGGCCATGAGTGTCCCAGCTTGTGCCAGCTGTGCAGGGAGTGTTGTGGGTGAGAGCAGGTCTCTGTTTCAGTCAGGGACCCTGTTAATCATTGCCTGTAGCCTGGTGAATGGGTTCATGAGACATTCAGCCATCTGAGCAGTTCTGAGGCCATGTAGTAGAGGGCAGTGGTGTGCATTGTTGCATTGTGGTTGTTAGTTCATATGATGCTGTCACACTTGAGTTCTGGTGTCTTCTTGGAGTTGCTTGTGATTTTCACACACTCCCCATAGCCATCTCCCATGTGTAGGGGGAGGGCTGGGAGAGCAACCCTCCAGCCCCCGAACAACATAGAAGCTCTGCAACAGAAGGGGGCGCCCTGGTGCAACAGAAGGGAACTTTGTTTGAGAAGGAGGAGAGGAGACCCTGGATGAGCAGATGTAAGGTCAGGGTATGGCATCTCACAGGCAGAGGAACCAGACAGAAGGACATGGGAGGTGTCTGGCTCTGTGCCTCTCAAAGAGAAGGAGGGAGTGTGTGTGAGGAAGAGGAGGACATGGCAGCCACGTGCATGGGAAATGTATCCTGCAGTGCTGTAGCATTGCCAAGGCCCGAGCCCACTGCTCAACGCTAATGCGCCTGCTAACAATCCATCATGTGGAAAGCCTCCTTGCAATTTATGGCATCTGGCTTTGTTCAGTCTCCTGCATTAGTTTGGGAGAAGAAAGGGAAAAAGCACGGGGGGCGGGGGCAGGGGGGGATGGCTTGCTTTACTTAATTATGACTGATTGTGACAGCTTGCATCTTTAGTCTGAGAAGTATCTATGAGGTGAGGCTGCTTTTCTCGATCGGAATAATTATGTTAATTAAAATGCTTTCTTTATGGCAGTTCTGATTAATAAAAACAGTTCCAGTGCTCTCTTTAAACACTCTAACCTTCTGCTGCACAAGAAAAGTGGCTTTTCGCAGCAATTTATGACTTTTAAAACAGATTACAGTGGGACAGCCTGCTGCTTTCACGAGGCAATGCTTCCTACGCCACAGAAAGCACAGCCCTTCTCCGTAGAAAACGGGGATGGGTGGGAACTCGGCTGTCAGAGCTGGAGCGGGTGGGAGCATGTGTGCATGTGGGCTGTACGGAGGGGAGGTGTCGGGGAGTCAGGCATTGCTGCTCTGCTGTGAGATTGCCAGGGAATAAAAATACCACTTATTTCTCTAATTGCTGTTTATTTCCTCTGCAAAGTATTGGGATAATTAACAAGCTCCCAATTAAGAAATTACATATGGGGAGCAAAAACAGGTATCTGTGCCAAGCGAGCCTGTTCTCCCCGTGCTGGACTAGGGATATTGGGGGGAGGCGGCTTCTCTAAATGCTTGCCTGGTTAGGGCGAATGGAGAACCAAAGCTGTGGTGGGTTGGGTGGGGTTAGTACCTGTAGATCTTCATAGCTTCTCGACTGCTAGAGTCCCCAGAATAACGATACCCTTCACGGGTTATCTCAACAACTCAGAGGAGTCTACGAAGGTGGATAAGCTTTGTTATCTCTGGTTTAGAGATGGGGAAACTGAGGCATCACTTTTAAGGGCAGCATTTTCAACAGTAACCATGAGTTTTGAGGGCCTCACCTCTTGGTTGCCCAACCTTGGGGGCCTGGAGCCTGGCTTTCAGAGGTGCTGAGCATCTGCAGCTCTCACCCAAGTCTAGGAAGTGTGAGCGCTTGGCGTCTCTTTGAATTGGGCTCAGGATGGGCATGCAGAATCCAAGGCACCCAGAATCAGTGACTGTTCTTGGGAAAACTTGCCCCTTCCCACTTTGTCTACACAGTGATTGAGTGGCAGAATGGGGAATCCCAAACCCTAGTACCCGACTCTAACCACTCAACAGTGCAGTCTCCCTTGGGGAGAGTAGGGAGTTCTTGACCTACTTTCCAATTACTGAAACCTCTTTCAGTTAGTCGGGAATCTCCTGGTCATGTGGTTCCTCCTGAGAGACCAGCACTCCCACTGAACACCTGAGTGCATGCAAACAAGTTAACCAGCCGTGGCTGGATAAGTAAGGAATCAGTCTGATTTGTTCACCTCACCCTAGTTTGCTACTTGTCACCCTACATCCACAGGGCAGTCCTAGCCCTCACTGACCTATGCTCTCCCACAAGTCTCTCTTTGGCAGGGCAAATAAGAATCATGACTGTATTAATGGCCCTATCACCCTCATTCTTTTGGGCCCTGCAACATCTATGCAAGTTAATGCAACACCAACATGGAGGCATCTACACCTCAGCAGCTGTCACGGAGGTACCATGGGATATGAACAGTACAACCCTATTTATGGGAGGAGGAACACCTGCTACCATGAGTGGAGCCAATAGGTGGTAAAGGGATCATGATACAGCCAGAGCTGTAACATCAGTCTCCATCTTCCTGCACTGGACCCTAGAGCTCGCTGGGGAGTTTTTTGATCTCTCTCTCAGCCAAAAAATGCCGCTTCATTAAAACCAAACTGGTTGTGGGAAATGGTTGTTTTCTATGAATTTCCCATCTAAAAAAAATTAAAAGTTTGAAAATTCTTGAAATGTCTCATTTTGACATTTTTTTAATGAGGAATTTCTGTTCATTTTGAAATTTAATTTAATCTGCACTAAAAAAATGATTTAAAAAAAGAATGAAAAAGATCAAAAATAAAGAAAAAAAATTTTTTTGACTGACCTGAACTGAAATTTTTGGTTGGTTGGTGGATTCGTTGAACATTTTTGAGATTTTTGTCTTTTTGTCATGACTCAGGTTTGGAAAATTTATAAATTCTTGCTGGACAGGAAAATCATTTCCTACCCTACTGTGTCCAGAACCCAGTCTCTCTCCATGCTGGGAAGCTGGCCTGGCACCATCTGCAGTTGGTGGGTCTGGATGGAGCAGGGATGTCTCCTCCCCAGCCTCCATGTTTATGGAATCTGAGGCATAGTGACTGGCCCAGCCCAGCTCTGAGGAGATGGGCCTGATTGCTGACTCAGCAGGGTTGTGATGTCTTTGCCCATGGCATGTTTGAAAGGAGAAGTGTGTGTGTGTGCGCCAAACCTGGGGAATGGGGAGAGGGTCCTCTCTCAAAACTGCCCAAGATGCTTCACTTTGGAAGGTCTGCCCAGAGGCAGCCTGGAGAAGCTTGGGGGCTTTACCCCAGTAGCCCCTTTCCTATCACAGCAAAGCCCACTCTGTAAATCCAGGCAGTGCCCCTGCTGGCCTCTGCTTTTCTGGTGAAGCAGTGCTCAGTGCCCACTCCTCTGGGCACAGCCTGCAAGACAGGCCTTGGGCCTCTCTTCAGGGCCGGCGCTACCATTTAGGCAGCCTAGGCAATCGCCTAGGGTGCCAGAATAATTGGTGGGCGCCGTTTTGCCGGAGGGGGCGGCAAGCGGCTCCGGTGGAGCTGCCACAGTCGTGCCTGCAGATGGTCAGCTGCTCGCGCTGCTCCGGTGGACCTCCCGCAGGCACCACTGCGGCAGCTCCACTGGAGCCGCGGGACCAGCGCGCGGGGTGGTGAAATTGCCGTCCACCTAGGGTGCTCAAACCCCTAGCGCCGGTCCTGCCTCTCTTCCCTCCCTCGGTGGGCTTTCATCCCTTTGCTGCAGTAACTGCCTCCTCGCCTGCCCCTTATCTCTCTCTCTCTCCATCTGGTTTGCTGTTTAACAGATCTGTCAGTCTCCCTCCACTATCTCTGTGTTTTCAATTATCGTTTCATATTTTGCACTCACTTGCTCTCTCCTGCCTGTCGTCTTCTGTCTCTCTCCACTTCCAAGCTGCTGCGTCAGATGCTTCATGGTAGGAATCTAGCTGGTGCAGGGAACTGACGCGGTGGTTCTGTGCTAGGGCTGGGCAAATAATGGATTCTTTGGCTCGCTGGCAATGTCAAAAAGTGGGGGGAAAACATCAGTTTCTGGTCAAACCAACCATTTTGCTTGGACACAATCAAAAAGTTTGGTTGGCTCTCAAGCATTTGTTTACTGCTTTTCAATTTTTTGTATGTAAAAAAACCCAACTTTCTATGAAAAGTCATTCGCCCTGAAAAATCGAAATGTTTGGTTTGAAAATGTGAAACTTTTTTCTTCTCCCCCCTGAATTTTTTAGGGTTTTCTCAACTCTAACAATTGGGTGGTATCACCATGAATTTGAAACACTGCTGTGTTGTGGTATCTGTAGTGTTTCACTGAAAAAGATTTTGTGTGAAAATATCTCTCCCAGCCCTATTGTTCACACTGCAGGCAAATCAATTATAAGGGAGAGGGGAGGAACTCACCCAAGACACAGGAGATCTGGGCTTAGTTCTACCGCTGCTACTGACTCCCTGAGTGACCTTGGTCTAGTCCCTTAATCTGTCTGTGCCTCAGTTCCCCATCTGTGAAGTGCGGATTATCTGGCAATGCCCCAGAGGGATGTTATGAGGTCACATTTGTTGGTGATTGGGGGGCTCTTGCTTAGATTGAGTTGTTGGGGCTGTCAGAGTACAGATGGTACAGGCCGAAGCCCAGCTACCTCAGCTGAGAACACTCATGTCAGCAGGTGCCAGTGCAAGCCACTGTGGGGCAGGAGAGGTAAGTCAGTCTCCTCTCACTGCTAGGTTTCGTCTGGTTCCCTGTCCCGACTGCAGGTTAGGTTCCATGCTGGGCATGATGGTTGGTGCCATGCGCATGGATCGCTCAGCAATGCTGCGACTCAGGATGCAGAAAACTTGCAGCAGTGAGGTTGCCCCGGAGAGTGGTGTGCTTTGAAAGCAGCTTGGAGGGCACACAAGTCTGAGTCTGGCTGCCTCTGGCAATGAGTTCAGCCAGTTATTACCCCCTCCTCTTTCTTCCTCTTCCTGCTGCTTCCTCTCTCCCTCCTTCATCCCATCTTTCTTGTCCTGTATCCCTGATCCCTGCACTGTATTTCTGTCCACCAGCCTCCCTGCAATGTGGACATAACTCAATCGGTGGAAGACACCACTAATTTATCTTCCCTTAGTGAAACTGAGCACCAGCATCCTTGCCTGAAGGCAGAGCACTGTGCAATGCTGGTTGCATCTAATAAAGAAAAGAGCACCATAGATTTGTCCCCAGACACCGCTCCACAGCCTGCTGTAATGAAAAGACACTTGAAAATGCTGCTTTCAATACAGCTGGTCCCCTCTCCCGCCTAATCCAGGGAAGCAGCTGTGGGTCTCCAGCAAGCTTTCAGTCATACCTTAGCAAACATGCTGTGGCTCCTCCTGGTCTCTCCCCTCCCCCAGGATTCTTTATCCATGTCGACCTAGTGAACAGACCTCCCCGAAGATGGATGACCCCAAAGGCAGTTGCAGTCAGACGCCCATGGTGTATTCTCCATCCTCCCTCCCTGACACAGCTTGTCAAGCAGCATGGTCCGGCAAGCCACGGGATGGCTGCATACAGTGGGCAGAGACAGCCAGTGACATGTCAGACTCCCTAATATTACTTAGCCTGCACCTTCTCACACCCACCTCCCCATGGGGGGGCCGAGGTCTGAGCCAGACAGAGGAGTGAGTGAGAGCAGAGTGGAAGCTACCTTCACCTAGCACCTTGGATTAAAAGTACCCATTCCTGGGGAACCAAAGCACTGGGATTTTTCTATTTGCTCTTGATTCCCACATGCTACCCTTAACCCGGAGTTCCAGCATAGAGACCATCTGACCAGTTATGTGTGCCTGTCTCAGCTACCAGTCTTGTTCCCGTGCGTATGGACAGCAGCCCGCAGAGGAAGTTGCTTGACTGAAGAAATGAACTCGCTCATTAAAGATGGCAGAGTGAAAGTTCCCAGTGCCTGAGGGCTGGATCTCAGATGGTTTGGGGGAGACTGATGTGGTTTTACCTCCACTTGTTTTCATCAGAGTTGAGCTATGAACTCACCCCCAACCCCAATCTGGCCACTCTCAAACTTTGGATCCAGGTCCAGACTTGGCAGCTGTCCCCTTCTGTGTAAAGGGCCAAAGCAGAGCCCTGGCTGCAAATGGGCTGAGACTCAGACTTGGAGCGCTGTCCCTCAGGCCCATTTCTAGCAGAGCTGGGTGAAACTCGGAAACACGCTACTGCAAAACACACAGGCCATTTGTGTCCTGCAGCATTTGGAAAAGACGGTTTTCATGGACTCAGAATATTTCACACACTTCTTCTGAAAGTGCCTAGAGGCTTTTCTTCCTCCTTGGCTGCTAGAAAAAGGGAGGGGGAAAAGGAAAAACAATCAACCCCAAATGGACTCATCTTTGTTTCTCCATCTTGTCAAACAGAACCTTAAAAACTCTGTAATGTTTGAGTTTGGAAAAAGGTGGGGGTTTATAATTATTTGTTGCTTGAACATTTTTTGACCACTTTTAATTTCTGATTTTAATCAGAGAAAAGTTACCAGAACCCCTGCCAGGAACTGAGAGAGCTACCAGACAACTCATCTTCCAGGTGCTTAAACTGAGCCTCTGTTGGTAATGACTTTCCAGTGGAGCTGAACCTGACCCCACATGCCAGTCTGAGCCTTCCTGAACTTTGGTGTTGTTTAAACACCAGATCTAGATCCCAGGTTTTGCAAATTACCCCCTACTTTTATGACGGGCCAAGTCAAACCTGGGCTCCAAACACCCCTGAACTCTGAGCTGTTTGGAAGAAGCTGGAGCCCCCTCTGCTTTCCACTCTCCCGTTGCTGTCTCTTATTCCCTGCTGCGTTCCTTGTTGCCTCTGTGTGTTTCTTCCTCCATCGTTTGATTCCTGCTGCCCTTTCTGTCTGCTCTGCTTGTTCTGTGATGTGTGCTTAGGGTCACTTGTGGCTGAACAAAGTTCAGCACAGCTCCTGCTGGCTCAATGGAGGAGAAGATGGCATCTCTGGAGCTCGCCCACAAACCACCGGCACTGTGCACACGTAGTGGAAGGGAACTAGTGACTGTGATGTTGGGGTTCATTGATACATACAGGTCAAATGGTGGGTCCAGTTCAGGTCTGTGTGAGTGGGGTGGACTTCTGCTTGCTCTGGATTTGACCCACCACTTGCAGCTACAGCTGCTGGAGGATCCTCCAGCTGTTCGCATCCACTCAGAAAGCTTGTGCATCAGTTTCGCTCTTTCTCTGACTTCCTCCATCCTCTTTCGTTCCTCTTTCTCCTTGCTCAGTCAACATCTCTCTTCTTCCCTTTGGTGCCTCTCTGGCACTTCAGTTGTAAACCCAAGGAATGCTCCCCATCCCTGGCTTAGTCAGGAGGCTTCAGTTGCTCTGAGAAGCTACTTACAGCTTCTCCTCAGCCCCCTAGTGAGACGCGAGGTCCACATCACCATTCTCTTGCTGTCTGGAGCTGCCACCCATCCGGCCCTATAGCCAGGTTCCAGCTCTGTAATGCACTGCCATCTTCATGCCCTGCAGGCCCAGCTGCAATTGGCTAGCTCCCTCTTTTCTCCTCCCTGCCCCACTTGCCTCCACTGTATTTACATGTCTATTTTATAATTTCAATTTTTAATGCTTCTGCTCTTTGAAGACGCTGAGTGCTTTGGAGTGGAACACCAAGTTCTGAGCGCTGATTGAGGACAGAGCAATAAATCAACTAATAACTGGAACCTCGTTTTCTGCTCCTGTGGTTGAGAGTTAACCCTCCCCGTGCTGCTGGCTTCTCCATGTGCTCAGCCAGCATCCACAAGCAGGAGTGGTCCCAGTTAATGCTGGGGAAAGCACTGACTGTAGTTGGATTGCTAGGTGGGAGGCTTTGATTATAACCTGTGTGTAATGGAATCCTAGATGTCAGTGTCCCAGGATTTGTATTCAACCTGCTGTAAAAACAGGACATTTGCAAACTTCTCCTCCAGGTTTTGACCAACCCCAGAGCCTCCAGAGGTGGGTTTGGGGGTCGATGGTCTTTGATCTGGATCCACTTCTAATCTACGTGGGTACAGCACATGGCCAGGTACTCCAGACTTTTTCATGTGGGGGTGAGGATCTGCATCTTAATAGAGAGATGATCTCCTGGACCATCTCCCCTCTTGGCACAATCACAGGACCCACTTGCCCTCCAAACTGCCACTTTCTACCTTCCTTCCCAGACTAACAGCCCTGTGGCAACTACGCCAATTGCTGACATGGAGAAATAATACTAGAAGAGTAGTAACAGCTGGGAACAAGGAGGAGGAGCCAGCACCATGTGACCAGCTGGCTCTTTCTAGGCCACCAGCAAGTTATCTATGGACCAGAGATGGATCACATAGCCTGGTTCTGCACTACTGCCCTGCTTGGACAGGCAGTAGTTTGTAAGCTGTTGGCTGTTTGTCACCTGGCTAAGACATGGTCTCGTCTGGCTTTGCGAGGAGCATGGAAAGCTTTGGCTGTGTGTGCTATGTCTGGCTCCCTGAGGCCCTCCTGCTGTTAGTAAAAGCAGTAACGTCACATCAGGCAGCACTCAAATGTCCCAGTATGGCAGCACTGCAAACACAGTGTAGCTGTATTTGAGACTCTCTCTCAAATACTCGCTTGCCACATGGAGCCTTTGCTGACAAAGCAGGAGATCTTCCTCTGGGGCATTTCCCTTTAACTGACACCAAAAGAAAGCACAGGAATTGCTATCTTGGAGCTGATCGCTGGGCCAGCCAGTCTTTCTCAGTGGCCAGTCCTAGGTTTTAATACCCAAAGGAACCACAGTGACCATTTAGTCTCACCTGCAGAACACAGCCCACAGAACTTCACCTAGTGAAGGGAACTCCACTTCCTGCTGTGTAAGTGAACGCTACTGAGTCCCAACTTGTGGTTGAACTAGAGCCAATCTTTTAGAAATGCCTCTAGCCTTGATTTAAAGATTAAAAGTTGGCCCGGGGAGGGGCGAGGGAGATTCTATACCCTGTGCCTCCATTGCAGGATAGTATACAATGGTGGAGGTGAAAGGCATGGGAGTATTTCTTTCAGCCCACCATTTGGCACTCTGCTTTTGTTGTGAAATGTGAGGACTGAGAACTCTCAGTGCTGACCTTCTATTTTGTGGTGGCGTGTGCCATTCTTATTCAGATGTGTCTAATCCTTGAACAAAAAATACCTGCCTCAAATACATTTGGGGCATGGAGTTCCACAGACCAGTCATGTTGCATGAGTGTTTCCGTTCATTGCCTTTTAGTTTTATCAAGTGTCCATGCACAACTCATTTAAGCATGCGGACACCACTCCTGCTGCTATGTTCCTTTCTTAAGGGTTCCCCAAGGCGCACAGTAGGTAGACTGCTGGTTACAATGGAAATCCATTGCCCCTTGAATTGTAAAAGTGACCCGTATATTAGCTTCCAATAATGCTCACAGTCTACATCAGAGTTGCTTTTCAACTAGCAGGTGGCAATGATTTTCCTTTATTAACCTCCGTTCCATTAAACAAAGAATATAAATCCATGCCACCTTGGGCTGTGATCTTGTCTCTGTACAGGTCTAGCAAACTAAGCCGGGTTAGGCGTGGTTGTTTTTGGGTGGCCTCCAAGGAAATCCATATGCTGTAGAAAAGGATGCTAGTGATTGCAGTTTCAGCTACTTAGGCTGTCCTCCACTCCCTGCCTTACGTAGTGGTGCTGTGTGCCGTTAAACAGCTGCAGCATTCCAAGCCAGCGGTGGTTGCAGTTTGATAGTGAATGAAGCAATTTGTGTATATACGGCCCTTTGTGATGAAAGATGCCATGTAAATGTACGATGATGATATTCATACTCATGACACAAATGCAACAGACAACCAAAACCACACAGCTCATATTCTCACACACAGCCACCTAGTGGCCCGTCAGACTCCTGACACTACCCAGTGTGCACCCCCTCTTAGGGGCAACTAGAAGAGAATAGAAGACCATTTTGCTGTGCAGATGTTCATTGGGCAGCTAAACTGTAGAGAGAGCAATTGGAGGAGGTATGGCATGCAAGCGATGTGTGCAAAAGGGCAATGCATGTACATGCATGTAGCTGTGGACTGAACACAGATCACATGGTCCATTCTTTGGCACTGGGCCTTCATGCTACTCGCTCCTGTGCAGAAGGCCAGCAAAAGCCTGTTCACTGGGACTTTTGAGGGTTTATGTGGTTCATGAGCTTTGTGCAGGCCCCCTGCATGAAGTGAATTTAACCCCTTGTTCCTCCATTTCCCCCCATCTTAGAATAGCAATTCACACCAGCCTTTGCAAAGTGCTTTGAGATCTGCAAGGAATGATGCTGCTGCCTTATTTTTTAGCGCTACCACCACATTCGGGAGAAAAAATGTGTTTGTGAATCTCAGAGACTATTGAATGCAGTGCTGAGGCTTCATTAAATGGTCCCTGAGACAGGCCCGCACTCCCCTGATACCGTTCTGCTGCTATGAAAAAACCAGGCTGCAGAATAATAATAGGAGTCCACTGCAAGAGGTTTTTTTATGCTCATCTGAAGGCTGCATTTTGTACGTGGATGCGATAGAGATTGAAGCCCTATAAATACTGCTGGATCAATAGAGACTAATGAGGCAGGTAGTACCACTGCTTCATGTACTTTTTGCCATCGGGTCACTTAGTTCAATCAGTGTTTGTTTCACACCTTGGCTGTCAGAAAGAATTACACGTTACTCTCCTTCTCTGGGCTCCATCCCGCTAGGTGCTCAGCATTCGGGTCCTGACCCCGTGACACATGCAGAATTTTGAGCGTGCACATAGTCCCTTTGTCTTCAGTGGAACTGCTCTTGAGCTTAAAAGCTAAGCAAGTGCTCATGTGCTTTGCTGGATCAGGGCTGGAGTGCTCAGCATCTTGCAGGGTGAAGCCCACTGGCTGAAATGTCGCCACCATTTCGCAAAGAGTTGGGGGAGGAAGAGTGAGTCGGGTCCACTCTTCTTCACAGCCTCCTTCCTCCCGCTTCAGTGCGCTCCATTGGGCTGTGTTGTGTTTATCCATAATTATAATGGGGCAACTTGGTTATGCTTACTGAGCCTGTACACAAATGTTTAATAACCCACAGTAATGCTTTCCCACTCATTAAGTGACATGAATGGGAGCTTCCCTGCCTCCGTCTTGCCCCTTGACAAACCAACTAGTAGCAGAGCTAGCACCGTGCAATGCTCATCTGAGTCTCTCAATTGGCATCTTAAATTTCACTGGGGGAATGAGCTACCGCTCACACATCTGACCTCCAGGGCCATCGCCTCTTTCCACAGAGAACACCCTGCTACAAGGCAAGGGAGTGTCCCCAACATTCAAACAACATATTTAACTAGTAATTGTTTAGCTATTCCAAAGTGATATAACACCATCCAGAGCCAGCTGCAGTCTGCCATTCCCCAATCTGTCCCGGCTGTCTTGCCTTCCAAGACAGGACAACTTTTGGTCTCTCTGGCTACATCCTGGCAACAACCAGTGCTCCACACGCTCCTTTCTTCCCTGGGAATCTGAGCTAGAGGAACTTGGTATCGGATCAAAAAGGAACTGACTGAAAAAGTGTCAGTGGAACAGTTTTCCACTGGAAAATTCAGCTTTGCATGGGAACATGGCAATGTTAGTGAAAGTTTTGAGGGAAAAGCGTTAGAACAAATCATTTCAGCTTTCCTGGTATTTGTTTTGATGATGTCAAAATGTTTCAATTTTTTTTTATTCATTTTGTTTAGACTTATCTTATATTAATTTGAATATATTTATCTATATAAATGTATATTTTGACCATATCACTGTGAAATGTTGCAATGTTTCCTAACTGAAATTTTTTTGGAATTTCTTTTCTCCAACAAATTTCTAAATTTCTACTTTTTGTTCTGATTCACAATGAAAACAAATTTCAGAATGACGGAATTTCTCCTGGAATGGGAATTCTAGTTTCTGAGCCGCTCTTTTGAGGATCTTGCTCCTCAATTATGCTAGCTATGTAGAGAGTGGCCGTAAATCTCCAGTCCTCAGACATAAGCTTAGCCAGTGTGGAGCCAGGCTAACTCTGAGAACTGTGTACACAATCTTCCCCCTCTAGGCCAGCATCAGAGGGGTCAATCCAATACCCATTGGAGTCGATGGGAGTCTTTCCATTCGGCATCAGTGCTCATTGGATCATGCCCTAGGTGCATCGATACACAGCAGGATGATAATGATGTCATATGAATGGACCCCCTGGGGCAGTAATGCAGAGGGGGTTCATGGGCTTCTCACCATGCAAGTCTGCTGGACTTCACAGTGTGTAGCTACGCTGTCCCACACACTGCAGTCATTGCAGGTTGTCGAGTGTGTTCTCGGACTCGTTACACCAAGCCCACACATCCGCCTCACATGGTCCGATAGCTCCACTCAAACTAAATAAAAGAAAGCGAAATAAACCCAAACAGTGGGGCCATTATTCCCAGAGGGACACCATTCAAAGGAACGATCCTTCTGCCCACAGCCACTCAGCTCAGCATCTGAACTTGGAGAATTATAGGCCATTAAATTCCTCCTATAAAAACAACAAGAGCCATAGAAACCTTGAAACCCAGTATAAATACATGAGAACAGTAGCAATAAAAGTACCACTGGGGACTGCCACAGCCCAGGCCTGTGCAAACAAGAGCAGCAAGGAGAGAGAGAGAGTGTGTGCGTGTGTGTGTGTGTGTGTGTGTGAGAGAGAGAGAGAGAGAGAGAGAGAGAAGGTGAGTCCCTGGCCAAGAGAGGGGGAATTCTGGCTTTGGTTCCATTTGTTCCAAACCTCTGGAGCGGAGCAGGACTATCCTGCCTCCAGGGGCAAATTCTGAGCCAGGGATGGGCAGCTCCAAAGGCCTGAAGACTGAGCAGTGGGCCTGATTCTTCCCTCACACCATTGTCAATGCTGTCATGCCATTGACTCCAGGAAGCTATTCCTGATTTACACGAGTCTGGATGAGATCAGAGTGAGCCCCTGCTACATCTGAACCACCTGAGTCTGCTCAGCTGAGCTGGGAATGGCACAAGAATCTGCGTTGTTGTTAAACATACGGCCCCAGATCCTTTGCTGGTATGAGTTGGCATCGCTCCATTGACTCCAATACCTATGGTGTTTGTTCTTCTGTTGGGGCTGGGAATAGCACAGAGGTGACTCTCCCCCAGTATTTCTGGGAGGTGCTTGGAGGAGCAGTTAGCCAGGTCTTTCCGTGGCAGACATAGCATCAATCGACAATGTAGCTATGTCCTAGTAGCTGTTGTCTATTGCAGAGTGTACACAGGAGTTCAGAGTCAGATTTGGCTCTTCTTCAGTACTATAATCAGCTTCTTGGAGCAGCCACTGTAGCTAAAGATTCAAATGTAGTTTAAATTGCATTCTCTTTTCGCACAATCAGAGCTCGACTAATCAATCAAATTTGAGACTGAAATTTTCCGTCAGTGAAAAGGTGATTACTTTGATAGAGTTTTGGCAAAGCTCTGAAACTCTTGAATAATACTAACATGAAATTACTGGCAGAACTGGTAGTGACACCTTTTATTAAGGTTGCCTAATGCTTTCTGTTAGAAGACGCTGCTTTCGGTGGTATTTGTGTAGGGAAGCAACACACCAAATTCCTAACTCCAAGAATGCAGCGAAATCTGGCAGAGTCTGAGGAGTAGAAGTTCTGCTTGGGATATGGAGGATGCAGAGAGTGAAAAACCTAATAAATACATTGCTAACAGTATAAATCCATCGTGTTTTCCAGCTTCCTCTTGCAGGTGGGGAAAGAGGCATATTACTGTATGTATGTATGTATGTTTCAGCCTCAATTATCCAAGCCTTATTTACACTAGATTCCCAAGACCATGTCCCATGAGATCTATTAATTACATTAAAAATTCTCTCATTATCCCAAACCTCCAGGACAGGATATGGGTCAATCTCAGATTTTCAGAAGTGTGTGTGCATGCAGCCATCCCTCCCTATAGGTTGTCAGTGGGGCCTGAACCCAGGGCCTGTAGCACCAAAGTAGGGTTACCATACATCCAGGTTTTCCCAGACATGATCTCTTTTTTGGTCCTCGAATCTCTCTCTGGGCAGATTTTTTAAATAAAAACAAATTCTGTGATTTTGAGCTGGGCGTCCGGAGAGTAGCAGCTGCTGGCCAGGTGCCCATCTCTGAAGGCAGCATCGCTGCCAGTAGCAGCACAGGAGTAAGGGTGGCCTGGTATGGTATTGCCACCCTCTCTTGTGTGCTGCTGCTGGCAATGGTGCTGCCTTCAGAGATCGGTGGCCGGAGAGCTGTACCCTTCCCCCCTCATCTCCTCCTCTCTCCGGCAGTGTCCTCTGTTTGGGAACTTGAGATATGGTAACCCTAAAGCCCAGCAGTAGAGTCTTGTGCTTAGACTAGTAGAGATGCCTGCCTATTTTCTAGAGTAGGTCTCAGTGTATTCCCCAGATGTGGGAGTAATTGGGGTCTTACTGTCCTCTTACCATGGATACATGCTTTCAGTGGCCCCACTGTAGGTAAATATGAAGAGCCAGAGGAGAAGGGGTTCCAGGAGGCTGGAGGCTCAGAAACAAGCGGAGTGTGTTTTGGATTTCGGCACATTGTTGTCCAGGGCTGCTTTACAGCAGGCTCTGTGCTAGAGAACTCCAGGCCCTGGTGGTTCCAGCAGATTGCAGTAGGGTGGGGAGCTAGTAATGAAGTAGGCAAGGAGGAGGGGTAGCGGTGGCAGGGGGGAGGGGCCTGCAGGGACAGGAAGAGGGGAGCTCTGCCTCTGTGTTTTGCTATGCTCCTCTCCCCCACGTAATTCCTGAGCCTTTCCCAGGTGCCAAGGCCCAGTTCATTCAGGACAGGGCAGCACAGAATAACCAGAAATTAGCCCATTCTGCACTCGCTCAGCCAAACAGGTCTCTTCCCATGGCCTCTTGCTGGGCACAGTGTGACCCAGCTACTCTCTGCCTGGGTCCGCACCCTGTGAACACAGCCCAATGGTGAAGGCAGCTCTGCCTGGGTAACCCCTTCTGGCAGCTTCCTTCCCCTACACCTTTGCTAGCACGGCCAGTGACAAGGGCAGGGTACCTCTAGTGCCTTCCCAAAGGGCCTTCACCACCATCACAAGGGTCCTGTGGGGGTGGCTCCCTCACTCTTCCTGACGGTCTAATTCTGCTCCCAGTGAAGCTAGTGGCAAAACATCCATTGGCTTTAATGGAGCAGGATCAGGTCCTTGCAGGGGCAATGCCCTCTTGCTGGCTAAATAATGAGAGACATGATACGTGCTAAGAGATTCTGGTCCATATGGGCCTGGGCACATGTCATAACATATTCCCAGATTTGGACCTTAGCGTCCAAAATATGGGTGTTAGCATGAAAACCTCCAAGCTTAGTTACCAGCTTGGACCTGGTAAAGCTGCCACCACCCAAAAAATTAGAGTGTTTTGGGGCACTCTGGTCCCCTAACAACCTTCCCTGGGGGGCCCCAAGACCCAAATTCCTTGAGTCTTACAACAAAGGGGAATAAACCATTTCCCCCCCCTTCTCCCTTCCAGGTGTTCCCTCCCTGGGTTCCTGGAGAGATACACAGAGGCAAGCTCCGTGAATCTAAACAGAGGGACTCCACCCTCCTCGTTTCCAGTCCTGGAAAACAGAAGTACTGAGAGCTAATCTCTCTTTCCCCCTCACCCAGAGGGAATCTCTCTTTCCCCCTCACCCAGAGGAATGCAAGTCAGGCTAGTAAATCTAACACACACAGATATCCCCCTGATTCTTCCTCCCACTAATTCCCTGGTGAGCTACAGACTCAATTCCCTGGAGTTCCCCACTAAAGAAAAACTCCAACAGGTCTTAAAAAGAAAGCTTTATGTAAAAAGAAAGAAAAATACATAAAAATGGTCTCTCTGTATTAAGGTGACAAATACAGGGTCAATTGCTTAAAAGAAATATGAATAAACAGCCTTATTCAAAAGAACACAATTCAAAACATTCCAGCAACTACACACATGTAAATACAAAAGAAAAAAAACAATAACCCCTATTGTTTTATGATCTTTGTACTCACAACTTGGAAACAGAAGATTAGAAAGCAGGAGACAGAAAAAATCCTTCCCATAGCCGAGAGGGACAAACACAAGACAAAAAACAAAGAACTCACACCCAAAACTTCCCTCCACCCAGATTTGAAAAAGTCTTGTTTCCTGATTGGTCCTCTGGTCAGGTGTTTCAGGTTACTCCTTCCAAATGAAAGAGACATTAACCCTTAGCTATCTGTTTATGACACGCCCCCCAAATTGCAGACAGTGGGGAAGCTCACTGGCGGCGATTTCCTCCTAGAACTTTAAAATAAACAGATTAATACAACACATGCACCTTTACATATACCACTAAGTATATAACTAACAGACTTTTACATTTTAAGAACACTTTTTAACTACTGGATTCTGGGAAACTCTCACGGGAGAGTGCATCAGCTACTTTGTTAGAAGCTCCTGAGATGTGCTGAATTTCAAAATCAAAATCTTGGAGAGCTAAACTCCAACGAAGAAGTTTCTTGTTGTTCCCCTTGGCAGTAAGAAGCCACTTTAGCGCAGCATGGTCAGTTTGTAGCTGGAACTGCCGTCCCCAAATATATGGGCGTAGCCTTTCCAGGGCGTACACAATGGCATAGCATTCCTTTTCACTGACTGACCAGTGACTTTCCCTCTCAGACAGTTTCTTGCTGAGAAACACGACAGGATGGAAGTTGTGATCCGTTGCTTCCTGCATGAGAACTGCTCCTATACCACGCTCAGATGCATTTGTGATTACTAGGAATGGCTTGTCAAAGTCCGGGGCCCTGAGCACAGGGTCAGACATGAGCGTTGCCTTAAGTTGGGTAAAGGCCTTTTGACACTCATCAGTCCACTTAACGGCATTTGGCTGGGTCTTTTTGGTCAGGTCGGTCAGTGGGGCAGCGATTTGGCTGTAGTGTGGTACAAATCGTCTGTAGTACCCGGCCAAGCCTAAGAAGGATTGGACCTATTTCTTTGACTTTGGGACAGGCCACTTTTGGATATCATCCACCTTGGCCTGTAGGGGGTTTATGGTTCCTTGACCCACCTGGTGCCCCAGGTAAGTACTCACAACTTGGAAACAGAAAATTAGAAAGCAGGAGACAGAAAAAATCCTTCCCATAGCCGAGAGGGATAGACACAAGACAAAAAACAAAGAACTCACACCCAAAACTTCCCTCCACCCAGATTTGAAAAAGTCTTGTTTCCTGATTGGTCCTCTGGCCAGGTGT
This sequence comes from Gopherus evgoodei, assembly GCF_007399415.2. Classification (NCBI taxonomy): domain Eukaryota; kingdom Metazoa; phylum Chordata; order Testudines; family Testudinidae; genus Gopherus; species Gopherus evgoodei. The sequence continues at coordinate 37,779,313 of NC_044331.1, read as the reverse complement.
TTCAGGTTACTCCTTTCCAGATGAAAGAGACATTAACCCTTAGCTATCTGTTTATGACAGCACAGGGCCGGCTTTAGGCCGATTCGCCCGATTCCCAGGAATTGGGCCCCGCGCCTTAGACATTTTTCTTTTAAACTTACCCCGGGTCCCTGGCTGCGATCTGCTCAGAGGTCTTCTGTGATCCCACTCCCTTGAGCGAAGCACAGGTGGGAGCGCGGCAAGCCCCACTCTCCGGGCTGGAGCGTGGCAAGTCCCGCTCTCCCAGCTGGAGCCCCGGCCGGAGTGCGGCAAGTCCCGCTCTCCCGGCTGGAGCCCCGGCCAGAGCACGGCAAGCCCCGCTCTCCCGGCTGGAGCCCCGGCCGGAGTGCGACAAGCCCTGAGGCACTGCTATCCCGGCTGGAGCTCCGGCTGGAGCACGGCAAGCCCCGAGGCCCCGCTCTCCTGGGAGCTCCGGGCCTTTAAATAGCTTCCAGAGCGCTGGGGTAGTGAGGGGCTCCGGGGGCTATTTAAAGGGTCAGGGCTCCAGCTGCCTGCCTCTGCCACCCCGGTCCTTTAAATGGCCGCCAGAGCCCCACCACCCCCATGCATTCCTCAGGGCTCCCGCGGCTATTTAAAAGGTCCAGGGAGGGTAGAAGCTGGGGAGCCCCAGGCCCTTTAAATAGCCCCCAAAGCCCTGGGATAGCAGGGAGCTTGGGGGCTATTTAAAGGGCTGGGGCTCCAGCTGCCTCTGCTGCACCCTCTGCCTTGCCCACACCAGCCCCGCTCCCCCTGCCTGCATCCAGCTCTGCACTCCGTGCCCACAGCCAGTCCCTGTCAAACCCCCTGCCGTGTCTCCAGTCAACCCCTGCCACACACCCGTGGCCCTGCCCAAAGCCAGCCAGCCCCACACACACTGCTGCCCGCACCAGCCCTGCACACCCTGCCCTGTCTCCAGCCAACCCCTGCTGCACCCCCCTGCCTGAAGCCAGCCAGTCTCTGCCTCTGTCTCCAGCCCTGCCAAGCCCTGCTGCATCCCCCCGCGGCCCTGCCTGAAGCCAGCCCGCCCCACACACCCCCTATCTCCAACCAGCCCCGCACCCCTTGCCCTGCCTCCAGCCAGCCCCATGTCCACTGCTGCCCTGCAGTTCCAGGACAGTAACCCTGCACACCTGCTTAAATGAGGTGGGTAGGGAGCAGCTGGGACCCATACATGTGAAACAGCGGTCATTAATAACCAATCAACAGCATATATAATGCAATGTACCTAATTTATAATTTTATTATTTATATAGTTATGGAAAGTAAATAATACATGAAAGAAATGAAAGGCTTTTTTTTCCACTTTTTTTTTTTTTAAGTCATCCCTTCCAGGGCCCCACCGAAAATGTTCGAATTGGGCCCCGCACTTCCTAAAGCCGGCCCTGTCTGGGCAGCAGGGGGACTTGCCAAGCTTGCTGGCGGAGCTGCGTTCCTGTCTGAGGCAGTGAACTCTGGTTTACATCCTTCCTGGAAGTAGCCCTGTACTTCTCGGGACTGGCTCTCTGGTCTCCAAACGCAAGGTGGCAGGCGCTGTGCCCTACAAGGGCTGCTGTATATATCTCTGCCCCTTTTCCAGAGGCTGCACTAGCAGGCAGGACTCCTGGGTTCTATTCCTGACCGTCACTGAATAGCTGTGTGACCACTGGAGTAGGATGCGTCACTATCTCTGTATCCTCCCCATCCTCACCACGGCAGTGTGGTAGCATTCATTATCCCGGAAGGGGCATCCTGACACTCGATTCACCCGATCTCTGCAAAGCGCTTTGAGATCTTGGCTGGAAGGCCCCAGCAGGGGACACAATCTGATCCTTTCTGCAGCGAAGCGAGCTGGTCGCACCCGGTACCAACACTTCCAACGTTATCTGTGGCAGCCTGTCTTTGTCACAGACCTCTCTGCCCCTCTTCCAGCTGCTCAGCATTAGCAAGCATGCACAGCGCACTTTGTGTAGGGGTGGCGGAATACAAGCAAAACCCCCCTACCCTAGCAGCAAAGTGAACCACATCAATTACAAATGCAGCTGCACACGCAGCTAATGTGTATTTAACATCCCCGGGTAGCGGTATGAAAAATGGGCCATGTGCTGGGAAAGAACCTTTCTCCTAGTGCTCTCCGCCTGCCTGTCACCCTGGCACGGCAATGTCAGACCAGCAAGCTCCCCTCGTTAATGTCAGGCCGTTAATTGCGAGTGAGGCTGTCACCACAGCATGTCATGTTCCACTGAGCGGGTCATTTGCATTCTCCCCGCCAAACTCCCGTTGTTACAGCTTTGAACTTTCCAAAGGAGCTGTTTGTCCCAACCCAGACATGAATCTTTAATTATTTCCTGATTTTTTTTTTAATGGGGAGTGAGGGGGAAGAGTGAGTGAGATCTTGGTGCAGCAGAAGTAAGGTGTATCCAGAGCTGTTTCACCTTCATTTGTCAGGAAGGTGCGGTGGGCAGCGTGTTTTCCACATGCTTTCTGCGCAGAGAATAGAGTGCGTAATGACTTTGGGACTGATTTTTACTGCTGCCGCGGTGTTCCTGTGCATAGGTGTCATGAGACATCATGTGCTACTGAGAGGGTGGTAGCCAGAGTTTGTTCCAGATGGGCATGGACATCCAGCTCTGGGTTTTACTCTTCCCAGGGAACATCCCCATATTAATAACATGACCTAGCTCTTTTATAGCACTTTTATCTGTCAGTCTCAATGTGCTTTACAAAGAAGGGCAGTATCATTATCCCCATTGTACAGTGGGGAAACTGAGGAACAGAGTGGGGACGCAACTTGTCCAAGGTCACCTAGCAAATCTGTTGGCAAACCCTACTTCTCCTATGTCCCACTCCAGTGCTTATCCACTAGGCCATACTGCCTCCATCTAGCAGCAAAGCCATCGGGGGCAAAGCCTCATTTTGTGCTAGGTGCTGTACATCTACATATAACAAAACAAAGAGCTTACAATCTGTAACATTAATAACCCCTTAACCAGGTGTGGCTAGACAGGTAGTTCCTATTCAGCCCATGACAGCTGCGGATGACACATGCTCTGCTAAAAGCTTCCCTTCACCCCTAGTAACTGTGTAACACAGGGCAGCTCCTGAACAGCTGAAGCTTCACCAGAGTGTCTCTGGTTCTGCTGAACAATGGAATGCAATTCCCAGGTGCTTCCCCTAGGGTCCTGCACTCAAACTGCATTCCCATCAAACTTTTCTCTCTTCATTTAGATACTCTCCCAACGCTCCCCACCCTCATTTGTGTTCCTAGGTTGCCCTGTGCCAGTGGTCCATCTCCTCAGGTATTCTCAGCATTGCCAGCTCTGGCACTGTTTGGTACTGTTTTAAAAGTCCTGACTCCTGGAGTCAAGTGATTCCATGAGACTCTCCACTTCCGTTTAAACATAAATAAACTTTTTAGTTTCATGGTTGCAGGGAAAAGCTTGACAATGTGACCTGGGTGTGCCATCCAGGGGCAGAATCTAGATGGCAAATAAAAAAAGCCCCAAATGTATAATATTTAAAGAATCTGATGATTTTTAAGCCAATTTCAGGAGGGCTGGGGTTGGCAATACTCTTTTCTCTGTCTGTGACCTTTCTGGAGATGTCAGAGCAGGACAATCCCAGCTCCTCTCCCAGGATTTTGCAGTGGGCCAGTTGTGAGTGCTTATTAGAGGGGTGGAGGGAGGTGCCATTCTGTCCCTAAGAGGGATCAGATGACTTCTAAGGTTTGCTTTCCTTCACAATCAGTCTGAGCTTGGCCGGCCAGATCCTCAGCAGTGTAAATGAGTAAAGCTCCATTGACTTTGCACTAGTTGAAGGATCTGTCCCACAACACCTTCTAGCTGTACGTAACAGTGCTGCATCTCTGTCTTCTGTGTATGTGTGTTCATGCATGCATGCATGCACATCTCTCTGTCTGATCCCTTGGGTATGAGAAACATAGAGGCACGGGCCTGGCAGGATCAGCGTATGCATGTTAATGAAGTTATGATTTATTTAAATAGCATATGCCATGTTAGTCCAACTAGAGCCCCAATCAAGGTGAATTAATGAACATAATGAACACAGCTGGGAAGACTCCATAGCAGCCTGTGAGGAGCTGAGTGGAGGCACACTAGGGCATGGCCCCACAGTACCTGCCACTTGTACCTGTCCTTGTGAAGAAGCCCAGCATCACGAAATGGAATTGTGTGGGGCACTGATGGGTCTCTGTTAGGAACCCCCAAAGATGTTGGGAGAGAAGCTGGCCACTTCTCCTGTGTGTGGCTGCGCCCTCTGCAGGAGGAAGGCAATCCACCATGAGCACAGAAAGTCTCTTTGCTGACTGAGCTACACTCCTGCACCTTGTCGGGAGCTGCGGATTGGAGGTGTGGGTATTTAATCTAGATCCCAGTCTTGTAGTTAAATCCAGGCAGCATGTGAAGGGCTAACAGTAGGACCTTTATAAAAAAGGGCTGCAGTAGCATCAGGTTTAAAATTGTAGAGCTTCCAATAGGGCTCCTAGGGCAACTGCTCTGGTAGCCTTTTAATAAGGTGATTGTATTAAGGACACTGCTACTGAGTTTGTACCAGCCAGACTTGCCAATGCCCTGTGCCTCATGTGGTCGTTTACACTGGAGCAAAGTGGGCATCACCACTCTGACTTGCACAGAAAGACTCAAGATGGCAGCTGAGAGTACCCCTCCAGATCAACCCTTTGCGCTGCCTCCAGCTCCAGCCATTCCCTCCCTCTATGCCCAGTCTCTTAGCTCTGGATATTGTTTATCCAGGAGCCACTTTTCAGCACAACCAAGAGCAGTAGGTTTTAGCAGGCTGCTCAGCTCAACACTGTGTGCACCAGTTTGTGTGTGTGTTTGTGCGTGTGTGCGCGCGCGCAGGGGCGGATGGTTCCAGCCATGAGGAAATGGTGCACTGCTCAGACACTCCCTGGGAAGACAGACAGCCAGGGCCGGCGCTTGCATTTAGGTGGCTTAGGCAATCGCCTTCAGCGCCAGCATTATTAGGGGGCGGTATTTTGCCAGAGGGGGCGACAGGCGGCTCTGGTGGAACTGCCGCAGTGGTGCCTGTGGAGGGTCAGCTGCTCGTGTGGTTGCGGTGGACCTCCCGCAGGCACAACTGCGGCAGCTGCACTGGAGCCGCGGGAGCAGCCGAACGTCCGCAGGCAGGACTGCGGAGCCGGGGGACCAGCGTGCGGGGTGGCGAAATGGCCATGTGCCTAGGGCGCTCAAACCCCTAGCGCCGGTCCTGCAGACAGCAGCCATGTAACCCCTGATGCAAGGACTCTGGGTACGAGCGAAGATGAGAAGAAGCAATGCTACAGTTACTGAGCCATGGTGCACCTGCAAGTGGTGGACGGTGACCCCAATTTACATCTCTTCCCTCCCTATCCCTGCACAGATGCTGGGTGTGGTTTCAGTCATACCCACAAGATAACACAGGCCCCCCAAAGAGCAGTAGGGCTACCGTGCACTAGGAAGGGTCTGCTATGTCCCAAGCGCATCTTCAGGATGGCACGCATGGATTTCAAGTTGATCAAAGAAACTCTGGAAAGCAAAAGTTAAACTTTGAATTGGATCCATATGGAGCAAATTGTCTAGAGGCATGGTGGGGCCTCCATCGCTTGAAGTCTTGAAACCATGACCAGGTATCTTCTTAAGACCTTCTGTAGCTTGGCCAGAACTTACAGTGATAAATCTCTTGGTGAGGATGCAGGAGGTCAGACTATGGTCTCTTCTGGCCTTAAAATTCACAACACTTCTGGGGAGGGAACCCAACATGGCCACCGGCGTGGAGGCTGGGCTGCAAGTGGAAGTGCCGTGGACTCTCTGCCTCCAGCAGACAAAGAGCCGGATTCTGGTACTTCACTCATATGCACTGGAGCTGTTCAAAGAATAAGGCAGTACTCTGGTGTGGGGCAGGCTCGCTGGCCCATTAGCCCAGATTCTGCCCACATAGTCCTGCTGAGAGGTACCTTCTAGAGGGAGGAATGAACTACCTCCCCTTTCATGGAGCCAACAATTCCTGCCTGGGCCGTTGGCCAGCTACTCTGCCCAGAGAATAGGAGGAATGGAACCAGGGCTCCTACCACTTACCTGCAGTGGGCAGGAACAGGTGAGTAGCCCCCCTGCAGTCCTCACTGCAGCTGGAGTACAATTGGAGCAGGGCCAAGTGGAGGAGTAATGGGGGTCAGGGCTCACACCCCTGCACAGAGGGCCAGTGAGCCCAGAGTGAGCACAATTCAGCATGAATAAGCACCCACAGTTCCCATGGACTTCACTGGGAGTCTGAGGCACTCGGCCGCTCTGCAGGCCAAGTCCTTCGTTGTTAGCACTTGGCATTTGTACTTTCTCGCGCTCTTTTTTTTTACTAACTTGTTCTTTATTGACATTTTTCTTCAGAACACAGGAAAAAATGCCAGTACAGTAATTGCAGTGCATGTAAAGCAAAGCACTGTGCCGTATCGGTCAAATCATCTCCTTCCCTTTCTGGAGCTTGTACGGAACTATCTCAAGTGACAAACGGATCATGCCAGGTTTCATTTGGTGTCAGGGGAAGAGTGAGGGTTGGGATGTCATAAAGCCATTCCCATTTATACAGTGGGGAAACTGAAACCCAGAGAGGTTTAATGGCTTGATTTTTATAGCAGATGCCAAGCACCTGGATCGCACATTGACTGCATTGAGAACTGTAGGTGCTGAGCCTCTGAATATCAATACCTTGCTTAACATTACCCAGAAGGATGGTGGCAGAGTTGGGAATAGAACCCAGGTCTAATTGCTACTTTACCCACTAGACCCGCTGCCTCCAAGAACACTTATATCTGTGGCTATCTTAGGGTTTCTAATACTGTCAAAAATCCATCTTGCTCTCATGTCTAGCAGCATGCAATCACAACCTCTTGATGTCTGCATAACAGCCTTCTGTCTCCCCGATTCTCTGTGAAGAACGACACAAGCTTGAAACCGGCAAACAAGCAAAACACACTGCATTCCAGGGGATAATCTGGATTCCACAGGATGCAGATCAGTCATAAAAAATTGAACATCCCCCGCCCCCCAAAGTACCCAATAAATAGATAATGTCAGAGATTTATAATTTTGCAAGGCCATAGCATCCACCTTTCATCAGGCAGTAAACCAGAAAATGTTTACTACATGTGCAAGGCAGAAAGTGTAATGTTGCAAAACGATAATACTGTAATAGAGAGGAATAGTCTGTTTATTAGCTAATGGCTGGAGGAATGTGTGTGTACACTGTGGTAGAATGTATGTACGTGTACATGTATTTATGTCTGTAATATATATTGCATTGCGTCTGTGTGTGTGTGCGCGTGCAAAACCACATTGACAATCTTACACACACTGAGCAGTGCCTCCAATGGGACTGCTTGTGGAGTAAGGTGCTACTCAGCATAAGGATGACAAAATCTGGCCCACTGCCACACACAAAATTTTGGTGCACCCTTTGGACTCTTCTTGTGAATAGCTTTTCACCATTGTGATTACAGGGTTCACAATCCGACCCTTTGTTAATGTAGGTCTAGTGTGTGCAACCCTTACTCATGTTAGTGAGCACTTGCACAGGAAGTCCCACCAACGTCATCAGAGCCACTCGTGCGTAACTACTACTGAGGGTGAGTAGGGCTTGAAGAATCTGCCTCCTAGAGGTTAGGCTGCAAGACTGCAGGGCTCACCAATGCAAATGGAGTAAGGTGTTAACTCATTCATCACCTCTTCTGTGCTTCACTCATCAGTTCTCCTTCCCAACCTCAGCTGCCCCTCAGTCCCACGTATTTCCACTCTCGCTTGGACTAATTAACTCAAACCCTTGAGCTCTGCCCAGGTTTGTTGTTTATTTCTGTCTTTTGATTATTAATAGAGGAATGTTGTGGCTCTCGTAAATTATATCGTGTGTAGTTCTGTGTGGGGCTTTGGCTTGTGGGGGAGGAGGTGCATGTAAGTGACCAGGAGGTGGTGTGAGATTGCAAATGCTGATGAGAGATGTTTTTCTGTAATGTTTAGGGAAAAATGTCCAGATAGGCAATCTATGCCGTTAGCGATCATTCTAAATTCAGCACAACTGATATCTGCATATGTTTGTGCATTGCCGTCTTGTGTTTAGTGACTGGAGTTAAGGCTGCACTTTGGTTGGAGAGATGTAGGGTATGGATGAGAGGTAGCTGAGGTTGAACAGTTGCATTTTTTTCTCTGCCTCAGAGTCATAGCAGGTACAAGCTCTGCTGGTTTTACAGGAAACGAACCCAATAAAACATAAATATCTGAAACCATTCTTTATATAGATTTTCAGTAACATGCAGCATGAGCAGAAATCTTGCTGGTATGGTGAGATATAAAGATATTATCGATGTGACACTCAGATGATCTGCATAACCTATTCATGGGTTTGCTACTTGTGCAACCATCCCAAACGCCTTCAGATGAAACCTGTGGAACACATCAGAGTGTAAACTCCTGTATTTAATTTGGGGATTATGTATGTATGAATGGTTGGCTCTGAACTCCTAAACACTTCAGATCAGTTTCTGCCCTGGAGTATGTGGGCATGAGTCTTATTGAGGTCAGTGGGATTTGTGGCTGCTTACCACAGGGCTGAATCTGCCTGTTCTCCTCTTGCTGAAGGTCATGCCAGTGTCTCTGGATCGGTAGCATTCCCTAGTAGAGTTCCAGTAAAATCTTGGATTTAACCAACAGTCTCAGTGCTAAAATAATCTACCTGGTCTCAGGATACCTATTCATAGATACTCATATATCTCTCTCTAGTTGTGAGTCTTATTCACCACTGCACTCCTGTTTCATATTGCTGTATCTCCATTGAAAATAATGGTGTTTAACAGGAGTAAGAACAACAGTGAATCAGGACCTAGGTACATATACATCAGTGTTGAAAGCGTAGCTCCATAGAAATCAATTTGTGCATTTCCATTGCAGCGAATTTTGTCCATAGTACAGCTTTTGTTTTGATGACAGGAGTGGTAAAATATTACCCAGGAGTTAGAAACGATACCAAAATTATGATAGTGCCCTTTGAATTTGTTTCCTAGTCAAGGTGGCTGTTCGGTCCTCGTGGTGATATTTTACCCAGGCGGTGCTAAAAGCATCAGTATATTGAATTTACCCATTTCTATTGATGCATTGAGTAAAATGTTATATTCCCCCTAGCACTGGTGCTGTCCATTTAGTTTCCAGGCAGCACACTGCCTCTGATCATGGGTGGCAATCTGTTTGCCTGCTCCTGTGAATTATAGCCTGATATTGCAGAATATGAATGGTCACATGGGGCAGTTTCAATCAATCATCCGCTCTCACAGACCTATTATTATTTCATGATTGATAATCCAAAGGGAAATTATTATTATGTATATAAATATTCTGTATATAAATAGAATTTGAATTTAATATTATGATTACTATGAAATTCAGCTCTGGCTTATTCTTGTCATTATTATTATTAGCACCTAGACGTCCCAGCTGAGATTGGGGTCCCATTGTGCTGGGCGCTGCATAAACCTATAGTAAGAGACAGTCTCTGCCTCAAAAATGCTTATGCTCTGGATCCATATCAGAAGGGTGGAACTTGGGCCCAACTCCAGATAACAGACAGGCCGTAGCTGCCAATCTTATCTCCCTGGACGTGCATGTGTCTGTCATGTATGATACGTGGTATGTGTACATATATGATCAATACCACACAAATACATGCACACACAGGACTTTGGCTTGTCTCATTTGTCTTCAGACAAGCTGCACTGTTTATGCTTGCTAAAAGGGGTGCGGCAAATCTGAGCGCCTGATGAAGTTGTATGGAGCTGTCAGGATGTGACTGGAACACAGTGTCCCCGGGTGTGGTTATTTATTCATTATAAATCAAGCAAGACTTGGGCTGGTTGCTGCAGCAGTTGGAGGCTGCTCTTTGGTTTCTGAAGACGTGTGTGTGTGTTTGGCTTCTGAAGATGTATGTGTGTGTGAAGGAAGGGAGGCAGAGAACAAGGCAGGATCTGTCTATGAACTGACGCGTAGAACAAAATGCCTGACTCAGTTCCTCAGCTTTGAGACCTCTCCCTGTCTGATTTTGTCTTTGAATCATAGTGCGTAGCTCTCGCCCACTCTCTCTGCTTGTCTGCACCCATCCTGCATGCTCTCTCCTTCCCTCCTTTCCTCTCTGTTCCTTTTTGACCAGATGCTAGCCCTGTGTCGGCAGAGATGCCAGGGCATCACATTTCAGAGGGGTCCCCTAATGATGGATTGTGCTTATTCAGGCTAGTTGAGTGCAGTAAATACTAGACAGGTCCTGGCTATTCAGGACGGTCATGTACAAAGGACAGCCATGATTTTCAAAGCTGATTAGTGATTCTGGAGGCCTGAGAAGGAATAGGGAAAAATGCCTGTTCTCTGTTTGTTTTAGATTTAAAATAAAAAAAAAATATAATAATTTCCAGAGTTTAGATCCTGAACGTGTGTATTCCACAAATTGCCAGTGCAGTTAAATTAACATAACTTCTCAGACAGCTCCGCTAAACACATTGAAAAATCTGTGCCCATTAGACAGGTTAATAATAGAGTTCACTGATTATATAGATTTTAGCCTATGATCATCTAGACTGAGCTCCTCTGTAACAGCCCATAACATGTCATGCAGCACTGAGCCCAACAGCTTTTGCTTGAGCTGTAGTGGTCATTGAGAGAGACTAGGAAAATTACCAACTTTTAAGCCAGCACATACATATTTGTATACGCTATAGAACTAAGTCAAAAATACATTTTTAATCAATCTTATTTCCATTTGAATTAGAGACTTAGGGACAAATTTTTAAAGGTATTTAGGCGCCCAAAGGGGCCATAGGAGTTCAGCATCTGGGCACTTCTGAAAATCTCACTAACCACTTATTCATAGATTCATAGATTCAGAGACTCCAGGACTGGAAGGGACCTCGAGAGGTCATTGAGTCCAGTCCCCTGCCCTCAGGGCAGGACCAAGTACTGTCTAGACCATCCCTGATAGACATTTATCTAACCTACTCTTAAATATCTCCAGAGATGGAGATTCCACAACTTCCCTAGGCAATCTATTCCAGTGTTTAACTACCCTGACAGTTAGGAACTTTTTCCTAATGTCCAACCTAAATCTCCCTTGCTGCAGTTTAAGCCCATGGCTTCTTGTTTTATCATTAGAGGCTAAGGTGAACAAGTTTTCTCCCTCCTCCTGATGACACCCTTTTAGATACCTGAAAACTGCTATCAGGTCCCCTCTCAGTCTTCTCTTTTCCAAACTAAACAAACCCAATTCCTTCAGCTTTCCTTCATAGGTCATGTTCTCAAGACCTTTAATCATTCTTGTTGCTCTTCTCTGGACCCTCTCCAATTTCTCCACATCTTTCTTGAAATGCGGTGCCCAGAACTGGACACAATACTCCAGCTGAGGCCTAACCAGCGCAGAGTAGTGCAGAAGAATGACTTCTCATGTCTTGTTTACAACACACCTGTTAATGCATCCCAGAATCACATTTGCTTTTTTTGCAACAGTACACACTGTTGACTCATATTTAGCTTGTGGTCCACTATGACCCCTAGATCTCTTTCTGCCATACTCCTTCCTAGACAGTCTCTTCCCATTCTGTATGTGTGAAACTGATTGTTTCTTCCTAAGTGGAGCACTTTGCATTTATCTTTATTGAACTTCATCCGGTTTACCTCAGACCATTTCTCCAATTTGTCCAGATCATTTTGAATTTTGACCCTGTCCTCCAAAGCAGTTGCAATCCCTCCCAGTTTGATATCGTCCGCAAACTTAATAAGCATACTTTCTATGCCAACATCTAAGTCGTTGATGAAGATATTGAACAGAGCCGGTCCCAAAACAGACCCCTGCGGAACCCCACTTGTTATACCTTTCCAGCAGGATTGGGAGCCATTAATAACTACCCTCTGAGTATGGTTATCCAGCCAGTTATGCACCCACCTTATAGTAGCCCCATCTAAATTGTATTTGCCTAGTTTATCGATAAGGATATCATGTGAGACTGTATCAAATGCCTTACTAAAGTCTAGGTATCCCACGTCCACCGCTTCTCCCTTATCCACAAGACTCGTTATCCTATCAAAGAAAGCTATCAGATTGGTTTGACACGATTTGTTCTTTACAAATCCATGCTGGCTATTCCCTATCACCTTACCACCTTCCAAGTGTTTGCAGAGGATTTCTTTAATTACTTGCTCCATTATCTTCCCTGGCATAGAAGTTAAACTAACTGGTCTGTAGTTTCCTGGATTGTTTTTATTTCCCTTTTTATAGATGGGCACTATATTTGCCCTTTTCCAGTCTTCTGGAATCTCTCCCATCTCCCATGACGTTCCAAAGATAATAGCTAGAGGCTCAGATACCTCCTCTATTAACTCCTTGAGTATTCTAGGATGCATTTCATCAGGCCCTGGTGTCTTGCAGGCATCTAACTTTTCTAAGTGATTTTTAACTTGCTCTTTTTTTATTTTATCTTCTAAACCTACCCCCTTCCCATAAGCATTCACTATGTTTGACATTCCTTCAGACTTCTCAGTGAAGACCGAAACAAAGAAGTCATTAAGCATCTCTGCCATTTCCAAGTTTCCTGTTACTGTTTCTCCCTCCTCACTGAGCAGTGGACCTACCCTGTCCTTGGTCTTCCTCTTGCTTCTAATGTATTGATAAAAAGTCTTCTTGTTTCCCTTTATTCCCATAGCTAGTTTGAGCTCATTTTGTGCCTTTCCCTTTTGTAATCTTGCCCCTGCATTCCTGTGTTGTTTGCCTATATTCATCCTTTATATCTGCATCTTTAAGCTCTAAATACCTTTAAATATCTGGCTTTCAGAGTCCAAACCCTCCAAGAGACACGGGAGTAACATTACTTGTGTGTGTGATCCCATGGACTTCAAAGTTACTCCTGTGCATGTTTGCAGGATCAAGCCCCTAGTTATTCAGTATGAAAAGCTGACAATAAGGAAATACAGGTTGGTCTTCAGATCATAGCATTTTAATAGCCCCCAAACTCAATAAAGAGCTAAACCAAAACTGCTTTTTAGATTCAACAGATTATTCACTAAAAAGCCAAAGACAATTAGACCTCTCTTGGTATGATAATAAGTAAACATAAATGTATTGCTTTTCAGATCACAAAGTCTCAGTGCATTTATGTTTACTTATTATCATACCAAGAGAGGTCTAATTGTCTTTGGCTTTTTAGTGAATAACCTGTTGAATCTAAAAAGCAGTTTTGGTTTAGCTCTTTATGGAGAGCTATAAGTAGAAGTAAGTAGAAACTGCGTTAGGATTCAAATTCCAATTAAATTATAGCAGATTATTCAACAAGTAAAGCCTACAGAAGAAGCCTTGCTTTATGTATTAGAATGTAAGATGCAAATATGTTGCTTTCCAGGTCACAGAGTTTCAAACCAAAAGACAAACTTACCATAAGTAAAAGTGATTTCATTCAAATTCTAGGCGAATCGATTAAAGTAACTAATCCTCAACTGAATTATTCATTTTTTCATCAACAGACTTATTTCTTCCTTTCTTTTTCCTTAATTTGTGTATTTGGAAATATCACTGCTTTGTTAGTCATGAGAAATACTTTTTAGTATCCTTGATGAAGCAAAATTTATCAGGGAAAAGAACTAACATAGAAACTCCAAGCACAGAAATATTTTCTTGCAATGTTAGTTTTTTTTCATCATAAAATAATATATTTTAAAGACAGAAGGGACCTTTGTAATAATCTAATCTGACATCCTGCATCAAACCCATTTTTTTGCATCAAGCCTGTTAACTTCTGGTACAGCTAGAGCATATCTTTTAGAAAGACACCCAATCTTGATATGAAGATTTCAAGTAATGGAGAATCCATCATATCCCTCCATTGCTTCAGTACCCTTGCTGTTAATTTGCATCTTACTTCATTTGAATTTGTCTAGCTTCAATTTCTAGCCACTGGATCTGATTGTGCCAGCCCATGTGGGTTTGGAGATTTCTGGGTAAAAGACCCTTATAATAAATCTTTCCTTTTGATGTCTCAGCATCTATCTCTACTGATCTAAAGAAGACTCAAAGGTCATGAAAATAATTCAAATCAGTGGATTAGAACTAGCTAGAAATACTGATATTGAAATTTTGTGATGAATCTTGAAATGTTTTAGTGGTGTGATTAAATGCTTGTAGATACAGAACTTAAAAAGAAAGGGATCTGTTCAGTCTACACACTGGCAAAATTATAGTACCTTGGAAACAATTTCTAAAACCTCAATGTTTAAAAAAAGTGGTTCCATGAATTCATCCATCCTTCTGTACTAATGAATTTGAACTTTCTTCTTTAGGTTATAATTGGAGGATATTTTCTCTTGCAGCTGTTAAATAACCACCTCCAATTACAACCTTTTCTACCCTAGATTAGGGACATTGGACCCAATCCTGTAAACATTACCAGATTGTGATGCCAGGAGTTGTCCAATCAACTTCAGGGAGCCTACACATAGCAAGAGGCACTGTAGATAGTAGTAAAGGTTTGCAGAATTGAGCCCCTTCATTTGTAAGTGAACCTCTCTCAGGATCAAACTAATCAAATGTCCCACCTAGTGACTGAGCTGCTGCTAGGGCAGCCTTTGGTAACCCAATAACATGAAATGGGTGGAGGAGGGAAAGAGATTCATTAGCTAGCAGGTGGAGATTACGACGGGGATGGGAGAGAACAAGTTTTCTTCTTGTCAGACCTTCCTACCCAATCAACGTTACTGGAGTGGTCACTGTTACATGTCTCCAGTGCATCTTGCTCTTTCATCGTCTCTTTGGAGATATCCTGAAAAAACATGAGAGAAAGTTATGTTATCCTGTTCTCCCTTATCTAGAGCACGAGGCTGGGGAAGAGGAAGGTCAGAAGAATGATGGTGCTACAGTCGTGGGGATAAAGGGGAGATGGGGAAGAAAAGAGATCTAGGAGTAGATCTGCTTGGGACCACACTGTGAATGGGGACTAGCTTAGGGGTAAAAGTGTGCTGGAGACACTAGGCAGGTTAGTCTTTCAGGAGTCATGAATCATGCCAGCCACAGCATTATCTGGGAGATAACCCCACTGCTAGAAACTCAGCAGCAATGGAACAAAACGTAGGGAGCCTGTAACCCTGGATAGCATCTCTGACCTCAGGAGAGAGACTTTGACTTGAACCATTCTGGGTCTGGACTGGACAGTGAAACTCAGGTTGGCTGTGCGTGAGCAAGGGCTAATCTCCTTCTATCTGCCTGCTCTACCCCAGAGGTCTCCTAGTGATGGATGCTTTGTGACTAAGGGCTAAATTCTTTGAAATGTACCTACCTGTCTTTCTGAAATTCCTATCCTGTCTTGGGCCTGAAATCTGCCCTTTCTAATGCTGTCGTTCTGGGGCAGAATGGTCAGTTATTAGTTTTCACTCTCTCCTGAACCCACCTCTACTTTTGCACCACCTGTGTGCCCTGTCAGACCCTCTGGCTTAGCATGTGCATTCAAGAAAGAAGTTTGATCCCCATTTCCATGTGCCAGGCTAATGCACCTTGTCATTTCACATCAGAGCCAGGTTGCAGGAGAGCAGCTCACACAGCCCCAAACCTTCACCCCCTACCTTCCTTCCCCCATCACCTGTCAGAAAATGCCAAAGCCATCAGGCTTTATGGAGAAGGTCGAGCATAATTCTTGCTTTAATAGCCTTCTTTGCCTGAGAATGCTGAATCTTAAAAGGATGGTCCACCAGGGAGGCTAAATATGTCACTGAGATGCTGGAATCATAGGCTGTCACACTGTTAAATGGCATGTTAAGCACAGCAGATTCGGACAGTTTCTATGTGTTGCTATTTCTTCCTGGCTCTTCTGATCAGTCGCAACAGTGCAGCTGAGTGTTGGCAAGATCAGACCCAAGGGAGACAAGGAGAAACATGCTGAATAGGGCTGTCCCCCCTCAACACATACGCGTTTTGCAGCTCATTTACTCCACATTAACCAGAGTCAGATTATGAGAACACATTCAGTCTGGTTATACTCAAGGTCCTGCATTCAGTGAGGTACGTTAGACTCAAATTAGGCAGGAGGGATCCTATATTTATGTGCTGCAGACCCTTATGGGGAGACACTGCAACAATTGTCAATCTCAGCCTCATCCCCTGCCCTAGCACACTGCAATCAAGACACACACCCCGTTTTGTTGGTTATTTGGGCATTCTTTCAGTTTGTTCTATATGGGCCCCAAATGGTCCGTATGCTGGAGATTTTTATATAACTGCTTCCTGGGAGTAGTCGGGGGAAGCTGGAAGTTTTGGCAACTGCCTGAAGAACAGCTGGGGTTTCTATCACCCAGGAAGATATTGGACATGGCTTTGGTGTTTAGGAGACCGCTGCAGCTTTTGTGCCGTGGAGGAAATGTATCTTGTCTTTCCTTCCCTCGTTCTTCCCATGGGCAGAGTCATTACTATGCAGTGGTGGCTCCAGGCACCAGCGCAGCAAGCATGTGCCTGGGGTGGGAAGCCGTGCGGGGCGCCCTGCCAGTCCTGCGAGGGCGGCAGTCAGGCGGCCTTCAGCAGCTTGCCTGAGGGAGGTCCGTTGGTCCTGCAGATTCGGCAGCAATTCGGCGGCGGGTATGCTGAAGCGGTGGGACCGGCAGAACTCCCACAGGCATGCCACTGAAGGCAGCCTGCCTGCCATGCTTGGGGCGGCAAAAAAGCTAGAGCCGCCTCTGTTACTGTGTATTATTTCAGAGTAGCAGCCGTGTTAGTCTGTATCCGCAAAAAGAACAGGAGTACTTGTGGCACCTTAGAGACTAACAAATTTATTTCAGCATGAGCTTTCGTGAGCTACAGCTCACTTCTTCGGATCCGAAGAAGTGAGCTGTAGCTCACGAAAGCTCATGCTGAAATAAATTTGTTAGTCTCTAAGGTGCCACAAGTACTCCTGTTCTTTTTGTGTATTATTTGTATGGCAGTTCAAGGGTTTCTTGTGCCCTGGTGCAGGGCGAGATGTGTCTCAGATTGTCTATGCTGCCAGAAACAAAACCAAACCCAAGATGTGGGTTTAACACAGGTTAAAATAGTGAAAACACAGCAACACGGCTTTATTTTGGCAATGTAGTTACACGCTCAGATCTGCTGGTGAGATGTGCCCTGCTCTGCTTTTCCAGCTACTATTCTGCCTTGTCACATTGTGCCTTTCTCTCCATCCTGCTGTGAGACAATGCTTGGTCTTCCCTCATATCCAGTCAGGGCATCCCTGGACACTTCATGCTATTGACGTTCACGTTAATTGGCAGCTGCGTCAGGAGCTGGTATGGAAGACGAGAGCCCAGGGCAGAACTGCCTCCCAGCTTCTCTGTGCCTCTTCAGCTCCTCCTGCAGAAGTGACCACTCTGCAGGCTGGATGGGGGTCTAAAGGGAAGAGATGTGTGTCTACATCTATGACACTGCTTATGCATGTGGGTGACTTTGTGCAGAAGCCCCAGAATGGAAGAATCGTTTCATGTCGTGGTGAAACCGATGCTTGGGCTGGTGCAGCTGGGCTCTGAGGGAAGCTTTGTGAAGGCCCTCCTTGGCCAGGAGAAGGGTTACTTCCATAGGCCCCAGGGAGAGGGGGTATTGATGAGGCGCACCAGTGAAGTGATGCTGGAGGAGGGCCTGCCCCAGAGTACCTGTAATGCCAGCAGACGCACGTCTGTCCCCACGAGCACTCAGCAGAGGGTGTGTACATTATTCTGTTTGTGCAGGGAGCAGGAGGCAGGGACTCTGCCTCTGCTCATGGAGCTATGCCATGGGCACTGGCTGTGACACACAGGCACAGAAGGGAGAGGTGACTCCTCGGTAGGAGTCAAATGAGCCCACAGCTCCCCTGTGCCCATGAGTGCCCCATGGAGTTACTTGCTCTGAGTGCCATGAAGGCTACAAACCCATCCCAGGGGTTAAAGAAACAGCATTGCACTACTCTCCCCTGATCAGCCCAGTAAGGAAACATATGGATGGTTTCTCCTCCTGGAGGCCATATGAAATGTCCTCCCCAAAGGATTTCTGTCTTCTCGATGGTGGGAGGGACAGCTCATGCCAGCTCTTAGACCAGGAGTTTTCCCTCTCCCCACAGACCCTGGATTGGAAGCATTCCCTATCTGATCATTGGATTTGAGGCTACCTGGATAAGTAGGATTCCCTCTTTCACCTGTGGACACAAAGTTATTGGCCGCACCAACACATGGGGCATCAGAGCAGGGGACTATAGCTTTCCCTCCCAGTGAAGGTCTGAGAGCATACATGGGGGAGCCCCTATCTGGCAGGAAATGAATAGGAAAGTACATCCCACAGCTACCAGCCAGGTCCTTCTTCTTCCTGACTCTTCTGACCTCCATCTTACCAGCTGGTCAGGAAAAGGGAATGCAAGGAAACCTCATTTGTCACCTCTTCTCAGAGACTCAAACAGCATCCAAACCCATTCACTGTCCTTGCTATCTATCCATCTGCTATGGTGTGCTGAATGAGGAGCCTATGAATAAACAGCTTCACACACCAAGGGAATCAATCTGGTACCTTGTGCTACGTCTGTATTTTAAAATGTGGAAGGCTCACCATGGACTGAAATGTCCACAAGCCAACTCTGTCCTTTTTTGGCATCACATCATGCCCATTGGGATTGGTGTTATGAATCTGCTTCATCAAAAGGTATTGAACTTATTTTAGTAAAAATACACTGGGTATCTGTAAAAATGAGTTGGAGATCATTCTGATTGTGCTGCAAAGCTCTGGTGCCAGAAAGCTTGGGTGTAACACTGAAGGAATAGGAGTAACGACTGATGGTATTCTGACGGAGAAAACATGGAGATGCAATTGCCAGCCTAGCAGACAAATGTATTAAAAAGCCTTAGGTTGTAGGGCTTATGGAAGAGCTGGTATTGAGAGAACATGAGTGGAAATCAATCTAATTTGAACTGGGATGGGGAATGGTTGGGCCTGGTTTTTCTTGTTCTTAAAATGTGTTGGGTGAGGCAGATGGATCGCTGTTGGTTATCTTGCCCTGACCAAGTTCTACAAAGGCGGAGGTTTGTGAAGGCATATGGAAAGGGGAGCAACTGAGGATATGGCTGACACTGGACTGTGATGATGCCATGCACTGAAATTTCGGAATTCCCTCTGTGTGGTATTGTGATGTCATATTCGTGGTCAGGCCAATCAGGGAGCACTCCAGGCAGTGTATAGAGAGTGAGGAACATGGCATTGAAATGGCCAGCCATACCACCTCATTCTGGGCCATGTTCCAATACCTTTACTCATGTTGGGCAGTAACTTATTCTGGGGATATTGCCATTGAGAGGCAGTAGGGTCTAGTGGATAGGGGGCTGGACTGGCAGTCAGGGGACCTGGATTCTCTTCTGTCTTTCTGACCTACTGAATGACCTTGAGTGAGCCACTGCACCTCTCTGCACCTTTGTCTCCTCTCCCACTTTTTGTCTTGTCTCTTTGGGGTAAGTAATGTATCTTACCATCAAATCTCCTAGCACAATGGGCCTTGATCTCAGCTTGAGCCTATAGGTTCTTGGTGTGAGGCAAGGACATCAAAATCTGGCTCTCTGCATGATCTCAGATGGTCAGAGTTAAGCAGATCCAGGGTTGGTACTTGGATGGGAATTTAGGATTGTATAACAAGTGTTAGTGAGTCAGTAGGTGTCACTCTCCCCGGTGAGAAATCACTGACCCAATGTCCCAGCCTGGCGCTGCAGTGTCCAATGCAAGGTGAGACCATGTTCTCAGTGGCAGCACACCGAGGTAGAGTCCAGCACAGTGATTCATCTGTCCCTGTGGGGATAGTTTAAATGTGTGTGTATTTAGGTGGCCTACTTGACAGAGATGATCTCCCTGTTTGCTCACTCATCTGTTGGCTTCTTTGGGTTGTTTTTCATAAATATCATTTTCCTGCCGTGATGCTGAAACATTGTGGGTCCTGTGGCTCTGCTGGCATTGGTTACAGGTACTCCTTTAGTGCCAGGGGTCTCACCTGCGAATGCTGGGGATCCAGGTTCTGTTTCCCACTCCTGGCTTCTCCCTGCAAGTTAACGGATCTTCTCTTGTTTGTTTGAACTGGTTTTAGAGTCACTGGAAGGTGCCAGGTTGATACTGAAGGATGGCAAAGGCCTCTCTTTACACACCAAATAGGCACAGGTCAGGCAGTGGCAAACGCAGCTTCCTTCTGTGCTCACTCAGCAATCCTCCATCCTCAGTCAGCAACCCAGGGGGACGACCTCTAGAGAAGACCGGCTAGTCAGCCATTGGTCTCCTGGTGAGATGGCCGACGCTAGTGGCCCTTAGTGATGCTGATCCCTGTCCGCTGGAAACAGCACAGGACATACAGGGCCACAGAGCAGCCATCAGATGATAAAGACTTTCAGTCGCTATCTCTCTGGGCCAGATCTGAAGAAGTGACCCAGAGTTTTGTATCCCAATTGCCCAGTCCTCTGCCCCATCTTGTTCTGTGTAATGAGATGGCTGGCGCAGGTGTGCGTAATAAAGCAACACTTGGCAACCCACAAGTGCGTGGCTCCCTTCGGGAGACTGCACTCTGGGCACTGCCTCCTCTTCCGAAACCACACACGTTCGCGTCACTGACATCCAAGCTGCTCTCCTTGTTGCAGCGTTAAACCTTGATAAATGCCTTTAATATTTAATTGGTCTTTAAAAACCATAAATAGCTGTGATATTAAATGCAGCTCCTCCACCGAGTGAGGCAGGTAATGTATGTTAGCTAACCACTAACGGAGATCTTGCAAATACAGGTAGTGTGGCTTGAGAGCTAGGATCTGAAAAAGAATTTTTATTTTGTTGTTTACTCTCATGAAAGCGGGGAACTGACAGCTCTCATCTGACCCTGCCAAAACTTCCCCCATCCCCTTGCTCTTGACCTGCCACACCCCAGTGCTATTACAGGTATCCCACCCATCCCAGAATGCAGCATCCCAGTGTTATTACAGTTGTTTTCTCCCTCCCTATCCCTATGGTGACCAAACAACAAGTGTGAAAAATTGGGACGGGGATAGGGGGTAATAGGAGCCTATATAAGAAAAAGACCCAAAAATCGGGACTGTCCCTGTAAAATTGGGACATTTGGTCACCCTCCCTATCCTGCACTGCAGCACCTCATGCTGGGCCTTGCATACACCTAGTAAGAGAAAGAACCACAAAAAGATTATAATCTAAATAAACAGGCTGTCATAGGGGGAGCTGATCTTTAAAGGGGTTGGGGCTCAGGTGCACCTGTGCCAGCCTTACCTCACCTCCCCAGGGGGAAAAGGTGCACGACGATGGGTCGATGAATAAGAGCAGCCTGTGACTAGAAATACTCACAGGAGAGCAGATCTTGGGGAGGCAGAGCTCTGCCGAGAGGGTGGAAGTGCATAGGAAGAGGCCTTGGGAAGAAGCAGGGCAGTTTTACATTATGAAGGTGGACAGCCCGGTCATTGAGGGTTCACAGGGCTGGGGACACACAGTAGAGGTTGGGGAACGGGGTGCTGCCACCCGGTGAGGGTGTGCAACACCCCCTCCTATTATAAGGAGAGGACCAAGAGACTGTTCATGCTGCCACCTAGCAGCGGAAGGGCGTGCAGGGACCCCTGCGAACAAGGGGAGGCTGAATGGACTGATAAGAACCCAGGTGTCTTGAAAGCTACAGAAAGCAGACTGATCCTCAGGGGAAAAGGGTTGCACCCAGTGTGAGACTGGGCAAAGGGTTGTGTGTTTAGAGCCTGGCCCTTTTGGATATTAACCAAGAGGCTAGTTCGCAGCAGACACAGGACAGCGCTGGGAGCCAGGATTGCTAGGAAATAGGGAACAGCTGAAACTAAAGGGAATTGAGTCAGGGTGTGATGTCAAGTCTGGAGGGGCCTTGCTATAGACCAAAGGAGGAGAGGGGATCACTAGAGATGGGTGCCTATCACGCTGACAATTACTGTTGTCTTTTTTCCTTGTGCTCCCACATCTGTGTGTAGCCACCTGTCATCTCTTGGCTTATCCAGTACGTAGGCCTGGTCTACACTGGGGGGGGATAGATCTAAGATACACAACTTCAGCTACTAGAATAGTGTAGCTGAAGTTGATGTATCTTAAATCGACTTAGAATCACTTACTTCACGTCCTCGTGGCACAGGATCGACAGCCGCCGCTGCCCCATCGACTTTTTGTCTGCCTCACACTGAGCTGGAGTTCAGCAGTCCATGAAGAGAGATCAGAAATCGATTTATCATGTCTATACTACACGCAATAAATCAATCCCCGATCAATCGTTACCCATCGATCCGGCGGGTAGTGCAGACGTACCCTTTGACTAGCAGCTCTTTGGGGCGGAAGCTGTCTTTTGGTTCTTTGTCTGTACCGTGCTGTCATAAACAGATAGCTAAGGGTTAATGTCTCTTTCACCTGAAACACCTGACCAGAAAACCAATCAGGAAACCGGATTTTTTTTCAACTTTGGGGGGAGGGAAGTGTGTGTCTGAGTCTTTTGTCTGTCTGCCTGCTGCCTCTGAGCTTTGGAGAAGTAGTTCTATTTTCTAGTCTTCTGTTTCTAAGTGTAAGGACAAAGAGATCAGATAGTAAGTTCTATGGTTTCTTTTCTTTGGTATTTGCATGAATATAAGTGCTGAAGTGCTTTGATTGTATTCTTTTTGAATAAGGCTGTTATTCAATATTCTTTTAAGCAATTGACCCTGTGTTGTATCATCTTATACAGAAGAGAACATTTGTATTTTTTCTTTCTTTTTATATAAAGCTTTCTTTTAAGACCTGTTGGAGTTTTTCTTTACTTCAGGAAAATTGAGTCTGTACTCACCAGGGAATTGGTGGGAGGAAGAAATCAGGGGAGGTCTGTGTGTGTTGAATTGGCTAGCCTGATTTTGCATTTCCTCTGGGTGAATAGGAAAGTCCTTTTTGTTCCCAGGACTGAGGAACGGAGAGGGGGAATCACTCTGTGTAGTTTCACAGAGCTTGTGTCTGTGCATCTCTCCAGGAGCACCTGGAGGGGGGAAGGGAAATAGGATTATTTCCCTTTGTTGTGAGACTCAAGGGATTTGGGTCTTGGGGTCCCCAGGGAAGGTTTTTCAGGGGGACCAGAGTGCCCCAAAACACTCTAATTTTTTGGGTGGTGGCAGCAGGTACCAGGTCCAAGCTGGTAACTAAGCTTGGAGGTTTTCATGCTAACCCCCATATTTTGGACGCTAAGGTCCAGATCTGGGAATAAGGTTATAACATGAGTGGCAGCGGCGGGATATAGACAGAATCCAGAAGCCAGTAGGAATATTATATTTTTCTTTTCTCTGCTAAGGGCTTTTTAGCAGAGAGAAACAGTTTGGTTTTAAAAGGGAACCAGAGAGAATTTTTTTTTTTCTGCTCTCTCTAGCAGTTTGTGGTTTGCATGTTAAGCGAGAAGACTGTTAAGGGTCTTTTGTCATGCAATAGCCCTCCCATTAGAAGGCAAGTAGCAGCACTTATATGCATGCAAATAAAGTGGTTTTTCTGGTTTCCCTTCATTGAACATTAGCTAGAGAGAGAAAGGGGAAAAAAGCACTGTTGCTAGGCAGACTTCAGGAGGCAACAGAGCCTGCAGTTCAAAAGAGAAACACCGGAGGGCACCCCAACACAAGAAAACAGAAACCATGTCTACCAGGACAAAAATGGAGGCCGAAGACCAATTCAAAGAAGCTGAACACAGGCGACAGATGGAGATGAAAGAAAAGGAAGAAAGCATCAAACTGGCAGCCTTCCAAAGAGAACAGGCAGCCCAAGAGGCAGCACACAAAAGAAAACTAGAAGAAGAAGAGGTGGCCCACCGCCGAGAAATGGAAAAGCACCAAAAAGAAATGGAAAAGCCACCAAAAGAAATGGAAAAACAACAAAAAGAAATGGAAAAACAACAAAAAGAGAATGAAGAGAAGGAAAAACAGAGAAAACATGAACTGGAGATGGCAAAAGCTGGGCTTGCATGTGCCAGCCAACCCTAACAACCCGGCGCCAATTATTGCTCCACAGCACAGGAAATTTCCCACCTACAAGGCAGGTGATGGACACCGAGGCCTTCTTGGAAAATTTGAAAGAG
The DNA here is from genome assembly GCF_007399415.2 of Gopherus evgoodei. NCBI lineage: Eukaryota > Metazoa > Chordata > Testudines > Testudinidae > Gopherus > Gopherus evgoodei. Next base: position 37,755,207 of record NC_044331.1, on the reverse strand, counting down.
CCTGTCTTGGGTACAGCATCCCCGAAGACCAGTACATGGTAGAATTAAGGCCACACCTCAGTGGACCTTTAGCAGAGGTGGCAGCTGAAATGCCCAAGCCGCAAATGAATGACTATAAACTTTTTCAAACCAAGGCCAGATACCGGATGGGGATAACCCCAGATCATGCCCGTCGGCGCTTCAGAACCCAAAAGTGGAAACCAGAGGTGTCATTTCCCAAACACGCCTACTACATTGCAAAAAACTATGAGGCCTGGTTAACAGGAAACAACATTCAAACCTTGGAAGAAGTGAACCTCCTCATACAAATGGAGCAGTTCTTGGATGGTGTTCCTGAAGACATCACACGGTACATACAAGATAGAAATCCCAAAACTATCGCTGAGGCGGGGGAGATTGGAGCCAAAATGGATGGAACTGGCAGAAAGCAAAAAAGCTACTGTCAAGGGGAACGATTACCACAGGGGGCACACAGACCATAAACCCTACAACCGAGGACAGCCAAAGACCCTACATACCACCCAAGTAAAGCCACAGATACCCTACTCTTCAACCTCACCAGTCTCCAGTAACACACCTCGGCCCAGTGACCCATCAGATGGAAGATGCTTTAAGTGTAATGAACTAGGACATATCAAGGCCAACTGTCCCAAGAACACCATGCGAGTGCAATTCATTACACCACCATCACCCCAAAGATCCCCAGGCCCAGATGCCTCTCAAATACCCTTGGAGCGAAGGGAAAATTTGAGAGTGGGCGGAAAGAAGGTTACTGCGTGGAGAGACACGGGGGCACAAGTGTCAGCTATCCACCAATCCTTCGTTGACCCCAAATTCATCAACCCAAAGGCCAAAGTTACAATTTACCCCTTCATGTCACAAGCTGTAGACTTGCCTACAGCTCAACTGCCTGTCCAGTACAAAGGCTGGTCAGGAATGTGGACTTTTGCAGTCTATGACAATTATCCTATCCCCATGCTACTGGGGGAAGACTTGGCCAACCAGGTGAGGCGGGCCAAGAGAGTGGGAATGGTTACCCGTAGCCAAACCAGGCAAGCTTCCAGACCCATTCCTGTTCCTGAGCCGTCCACAGACGCCCCGTCTGTGTTACCAGAGACCCAGACAGAGGTAGTGGACCCGGATTCCATGCCTACCACTGAAACAGCCACAGCACCTCCAGTCCCAGGCCCGGAACTGGAACAGCAACCAGCACCAGCAAGTGCAACCACATCTTCAACCTCAACGCCAGAGGGCGCCAGCGAGCCAGAACTGGCAGAAACACACGACAGCCATACCCAAAAGGCTCAGCCAGAGCCTGAAATACCCTCAGGTGCACCAGCGGAGAGCGGTTCACCAGCAACGGAAACAACCCCATCACCTACATCGCTTCCAGAGGGACCAAGCCCAAGTCCACAGTCTGAGGAAGAACTGGTGACCCCAGCCTCAAGGCAACAGTTCCAGACTGAGCAGGAAGCAGATGACAGCCTTCAGAAAGCGTGGGCGGCGGCACGGAGCACCCCACCGCCTCTCAGCTCTTCTAATCGATCCCGGTTTGTTATAGACCAAGGACTTTTATACAAGGAAATTCTTTCTGGTGGACACCGGGAAGAATGGCAGCCGCAAAAACAGTTGGTGGTTCCAACTAAGTACCGGGGGAAGCTCTTAAGCTTAGCCCATGATCATCCCAGTGGCCATGCTGGGGTGAACAGAACCAAGGACCGGTTGGGGAAGTCCTTCCACTGGGAGGGGATGGGCAAGGATGTTGCCAAGTATGTCCGGTCTTGTGAGGTATGCCAAAGAGTGGGTAAGCCTCAAGATCAGGTCAAGGCCCCTCTCCAGCCACTCCCCATAATTGAGGTCCCATTTCAGCGAGTAGCTGTGGATATTCTGGGCCCTTTTCCAAAAACGACGCCCAGAGGAAAGCAGTACGTACTGACTTTAGTGGACTTTGCTACCCGATGGCCAGAAGCAGTAGCTCTAGGCAACACCAGGGCTAACACTGTGTGCCTGGCCCTAACAGACATCTTTGCCAGGGTAGGTTGGCCCTCCGACATCCTTACGGATTCAGGGTCTAATTTCCTGGCAGGGACCATGGAAAAACTGTGGGAAACTCATGGGGTGAATCACTTGGTTGCCACCCCGTACCACCATCAAACCAATGGCCTGGTGGAAAGGTTCAATGGAACTTTGGGGGCCATGATACGAAAATTCATCAACGAATTCTCCAATAATTGGGACCTAGTGTTGCAGCAGTTGCTGTTTGCCTACAGGGCTGTACCACATCCCAGTTTAGGGTTTTCACCATTTGAACTTGTGTATGGTCACGAGGTTAAGGGGCCATTACAGTTGGTGAAGCAGCAATGGGAGGGGTTTACGCCTTCTCCAGGAACTAACATTCTGGACTTTGTAAGCAACCTACAAAGCACCCTCCGACACTCTTTAGCCCTTGCTAGAGAGAACCTAAAGGCTGCTCAAGAAGAGCAAAAGGCCTGGTATGACAGACATGCCAGAGAACGTTCCTTCAAGGTAGGAGACCAGGTTATGGTCTTGAAGGCGCAACAGGCCCATAAGATGGAAGCATCATGGGAAGGGCCATTCACGGTCCGAGAGCGCCTGGGAGCTGTAAACTACCTCATAGCATTTCCCAATTCCTCACTAAAGCCTAAAGTGTACCATGTTAATTCTCTCAAGCCTTTCTATTCCAGAGACTTACAGGTTTGTCAGTTTACAGTCCAGGGAGATGATGCTGAGTGGCCTGACGGTGTCTACTACGACGGGAAACAAGACGGTGGCGTGGAAGAGGTGAACCTCTCAACCACCCTGGAACGTCTGCAGCGGCAACAAATCAAGGAGCTGTGCACTAGCTTCGCCCCATTGTTCTCAGCCACCCCAGGACGGACTGAACGGGCATACCACTCCATTGATACAGGTAATGCTCACCCAATCAGAACCCCACCCTACCGGGTGTCTCCTCATGCCCAAGCTGCTATAGAACGGGAGATCCAGAACATGCTACAGATGGGTATAATCCGCTCATCTACCAGTGCATGGGCATCTCCAGTGGTTCTGGTACCCAAACCAGATGGGGAAATACGCTTTTGCGTGGACTACCGTAAGCTAAATGCGGTAACTCGTCCGGACAACTATCCAATGCCACGCACTGATGAGCTATTGGAGAAGTTGGGACGTGCCCAGTTCATCTCTACAATAGACTTAACCAAGGGGTACTGGCAAGTACCACTAGATGAACCTGCCAAGGAGAGGTCAGCATTCGTCACCCATGCGGGGGTGTATGAATTCAATGTCCTTCCTTTCGGCCTTCGAAATGCACCCGCCACCTTCCAGAGGCTGGTAGATGGTCTACTAGCTGGACTGGGAGAATTTGCAGTTGCCTACCTCGATGATGTGGCCATTTTTTCAGACTCCTGGCCCGAACACCTCCTACACCTGGAAAAGGTCTTTGAGCGCATCAGGCAGGCAGGACTAACTGTTAAGGCCAAAAAGTGTCAAATAGGCCAAAACAGAGTGACTTACCTGGGGCACCAGGTGGGTCGAGGAACCATAAACCCCCTACAGGCCAAGGTGGATGCTATCCAAAAGTGGCCTGTCCCAAGGTCAAAAAAACAGGTCCAATCCTTCTTAGGCTTGGCCGGATACTACAGGCGATTTGTACCACACTACAGCCAAATCGCTGCCCCATTGACCGACCTGACCAAAAAGACCCAGCCAAATGCAGTTAAGTGGACTGATGAGTGTCAAAAGGCCTTTACCCAGCTTAAGGCGATGCTCATGTCTGACCCTGTACTCAGGGCCCCGGATTTTGACAAGCCATTCCTAGTAACCACAGATGCATCTGAGCGTGGTATAGGAGCAGTGCTCATGCAGGAAGCAACAGATCACAACTTCCATCCTGTCGTGTTTCTCAGCAAGAAACTGTCTGAGAGGGAAAGTCACTGGTCAGTCAGTGAAAAGGAATGCTATGCCATTGTGTACGCCCTGGAAAAGCTACGCCCATATGTTTGGGGACGGCGGTTCCAACTACAAACTGACCATGCTGCTCTAAAGTGGCTTCATACTGCCAAGGGGAACAACAAGAAACTTCTTCGTTGGAGTTTAGCTCTCCAAGATTTTGATTTTGAAATTCAACACATCACAGGAGCTTCTAACAAAGTTGCTGATGCACTCTCCCGTGACAGTTTCCCAGAATCCAGTAGTTAAAAAGTGTTCTTAAAATGTAAAAGTCTGTTAGTTATATACTTAGTAGTATATGTAAAGGTGCATGTGTTGTATTAATCTGTTTATTTTCAAGTTCTAGAAGGAAATTGCCGCCAGTGAGCTTCCCCACTGTCTGCAATTTGGGGGGCGTGTCATAAACAGATAGCTAAGGGTTAATGTCTCTTTCACCTGAAACACCTGACCAGAAAACCAATCAGGAAACCGGATTTTTTTTCAACTTTGGGGGGAGGGAAGTGTGTGTCTGAGTCTTTTGTCTGTCTGCCTGCTGCCTCTGAGCTTTGGAGAAGTAGTTCTATTTTCTAGTCTTCTGTTTCTAAGTGTAAGGACAAAGAGATCAGATAGTAAGTTCTATGGTTTCTTTTCTTTGGTATTTGCATGAATATAAGTGCTGAAGTGCTTTGATTTGTATTCTTTTTGAATAAGGCTGTTTATTCAATATTCTTTTAAGCAATTGACCCTGTGTTGTATCATCTTAATACAGAGAGAACATTTGTATTTTTTCTTTCTTTTTATATAAAGCTTTCTTTTAAGACCTGTTGGAGTTTTTCTTTACTTCAGGAAAATTGAGTCTGTACTCACCAGGGAATTGGTGGGAGGAAGAAATCAGGGGAGGTCTGTGTGTGTTGAATTGGCTAGCCTGATTTTGCATTTCCTCTGGGTGAATAGGAAAGTCCTTTTTGTTCCCAGGACTGGGGAACGGAGAGGGGGAATCACTCTGTGTAGTTTCACAGAGCTTGTGTCTGTGCATCTCTCCAGGAGCACCTGGAGGGGGGAAGGGAAATAGGATTATTTCCCTTTGTTGTGAGACTCAAGGGATTTGGGTCTTGGGGTCCCCAGGGAAGGTTTTCAGGGGGACCAGAGTGCCCCAAAACACTCTAATTTTTTGGGTGGTGGCAGCAGGTACCAGGTCCAAGCTGGTAACTAAGCTTGGAGGTTTTCATGCTAACCCCCATATTTTGGACGCTAAGGTCCAGATCTGGGAATAAGGTTATGTCACGTGCCTAGCACAATGGGGTCCTGGTCCATGACTGGGGCTCCGTGGCACTAGCACAGTGCAAATAATAATGGGGAACAAAGGCACAGGGAGGTGAAGTGACTTGCCCAAGACCTGGGATTGAACTTAGGGCTCCTGAGTTCTAGCCAGGGCCCTCTTTGTTGGGCTACACTGCCTCTTCAAGCTGTCTGTGCTTTGAATTTGCCTCAGCAGTGTGAATTACCCTTTTTACTTGTGTTCCACAACCACTTTGATGAGCAGTGATGTTGTTTGCAGAAAGCCTCGTCCAAGAGACTCCTCCGTGTATCTTGCTGGAAATGTTTGTGCAGCCATCTCGACCTTTCTTTGATTTCCCTTCCTTCCTGTTCACAAAAGCTCTGGTCCAATGCACGTGACATAGCTAATAGTTGGAGCGGATCTAAAACAACCTCTAGGCTGATCGCTTTTCATAGGTAATATTTGGACTGTTACAAATCATGCATGAGTTTGTGAATAATTCATGGACAGAAAAAGGCCACGTTGATTGAACAGACTGACAGCATTTCTATGGGAAGAAGTCTGATGTCCTCTGCCTTCCAGGAGCTTGAGGGTTGTAGCAGGTGGGCTATTGTATTTGCAAGAAGAGGGGCTGGGAATGGAAGACTTGTGGAAGATGTATGCTGAGGTGTTCTTAAACCTTGGCATTCTTATTGGAGAGCTGGTGCAAATTTGCTGTTGTTAGGGTAGAGGCTTTAATGATTCAGTTATAGAAGTAATTGACTCAAACTCACTTTGAGGATTGGAATCTCTATCAAATAAATTGCCCCTCCCATGCCCGACTTCACAGATGCCAAAACGTGGGCATCATGCTGTCTCCATAAATAAAATCTGAACATAATCCATGCATCCTCCACTACGCTTCTGCAACTCTGATGCCTGCAAATGAGATCACCACACTCACTTGTGCTCAGGCCGCCAACGTGAAAGGCTAAAGCACTTAGCCTTATGATGTCTTGGCTGACCATCTGGCTGTTAATCCTTAGGAAACAGGGTTTGTTTTATTTAACAATCATTATGTAATTTACCTGAACCTTCCAGGCACAGGTAGAGATGAGACATGGGTCTGACATGTGGCTGTAACCAAAGACAGTGTCACACATCACTAAGGACCCTTCTGACCAGATTGGATGGTGGTCTGAGGGCTCTGCACTTTGATGATAAGGCTGCCCCACATATTGGCTTGGCAAACTCCACATCCAGTAAGCAGGAGACCGAAATCCTGTATTGAAACACTCCAGAAAATTCAGGTGTATATCCAGTTCCAGATCTGAACATCAAAGCTAGTGCTTCCGGACCAGCTCCTCAGTGGGTGTAAATCAGTGTAGCTCCTCTGACTTCAGTGTAACAGTGCTAATTTTCACCAACTGAGGATTTGACTCAATGTGTATAACAGGAAATCCTAGATCCAAACACGCCAGGAGAGCTGTGTGAATAACAGATTATTTTCGCCCAGTTCTTTGGCAGTTCCAAAAAATCGTGGGGGGGAGGGGGTGGAATTCATAGAATCATAGACAATTAGGGCTGGAAGAGACCTCAGGAAGTCATCCAGTCCAACCCCCTGCTCAAAGCAGGACCAACCCCAACTGAATCATTCCAGCCAGGGCTTTGTCAAGCTGGGTCTTAAAAACCTCTACGGATAGAGATTCCACCACTTCCCTAGGTAACCCATTCCAGTGCTTCACCACCCTCCTAGTGAAATAGTTTTTCCTAATATCCAACCTAGACCTCCCCCACTGCAAATTGAGACCACTGCTCTTTGTTCTGTCATCTGCCACCACTGTTTGGGTCAACCTGAAACTAACATTTCTGGAATGTTTGGTGAATTTAAACATTGGGAAATTGTTCATTTTGGATTGAACAAATAATTTGGCTAATTTTCAAGTAATTTTAACTATTTGTTTAGTAAAAGCAAAGGAAATTTGGAAATGAAGGGTAGGTTCAGAAGATGAGTCAGGTGCTATTAAACAAAACAAGGTGGTGTCTCTCAGTGGCTAGAGCACTCACCTGGGGACATGGGAGACCCAGGGCTGAATCTGTACTCTGGAGCTGGTGCTGCTAGAGGGAAGACCTGGGTTCATGTCCTTGCTCTAGATCAGGGATTCAACCCTGTGTCTCGCAGCCCACAGTGAGTACTTCACTCACTGTGCTATTGGGAACAATGGGAGACCACCACCACCTCCTCTGTTTTGTGAACGGTGCTTAAATCCCCTTGTGACTCTAACCTATCAAAGTGAAACATTTCATTTCAGAAATGTCAGCATGAGCCATTTAGACATTTCACGACATTTTTTTATTGAAATGGTTTGCCGAAATCAACACAAATTTGTGAAATTTTCAGTCAACCCAAATCTGCATTTTTGGCAAAAAAAAATGTTGGGAAAATGTTGCCCAGCTCTACATGCCAGACTTTGAAAGAGTTCAGATCTAGCCTCAAACTTCCTGGCGCAGATCCATCTCTTGGAAAGTCAGTTACATCACACCAGTGTGATTGTGAAACTAGCAGAGATTACAATCTAGCCCAAAGATTGTACCTACTTACAGTTACAAAGAGAAATTTGTGGAGAATAAAACAGCTATGTGGGCAGAGGCATCTATAGACTGAAAAAGAAAGAAAAAACTATCCAAACGTTTTGGAACTTCACATTTTAAGTGAAAGTTCCATTCAGTTTTTATTAGAGTGGCTGAGGCTCGTGCCATCGCCCCAACTGCTTTGGCTGGGAATGTATCAGCAGGGCATTGTCCTCTATAATTAGCCGATCTCCTCTTCTTTGATCCTTTGATGATGCCAGCATTAGTGTTGGGTGAACCTCAACATGTCTAGAGGTTCAACTTCAATCAAATAAGCACTTAGCACCCAAATGTTCAGGTACTTATCTATTGACCTGTATTGCCACCTCTTCAGGATGTACAAGTGGGCTGGAGATCCAGAGAGAACAGGTTTTATTATGAAATTTCTGGTATTACTTATTTTCAGGTTGAAGATGACCTATTTTCATGCCTTCTCAGAATTCGTTGGTTGCTCATTTACCCATAGTTCCCACATAGTGGTGCCTGAGCTAATTATTTATTATTCCAAATATGGGGAGATGCTGCAAAACCTCAGACAGCACTGATAGGATAGGAAAAGATAACTGTTAGTAAATGCTTTCGAATAGCAATCATGTCTGCTTCCAAACCTGGTCAGATCTTGGGTGAATAAAGGCAACTGTATAAATGCAGAGTAACTTTTTTGAAGAAGAAAAAAAACCTCATTATTCAAACTTTTTGAGCATTGTGGAAGGTTCAGTTCAAGTCCAGTTTGGGTTTTATTAGAGATGGACTGAGGAGGAATCAGGATTTGGTGCAGCTAAATAAAAGCAGGAAGAGTCTGGATTTGGGTTCCATTTGATCCAGACCTGCATAGTTCAGAAATCTTTCTGAGGGGGTAGATATTCAGATGTAACATTCTGGTCTTGTCCTGCCTCTATAATGATGGACCAAGGTGGGTTTGCCAGCCCAGGTCTGTCAGATGTTTTATTTCTATTTTACCCAAAGCTCAGGCCAGTGCAAAGGGGATAGCTCAGGCACGAAGCTCTGGTTTTGATCCATCTCTGGTTCTCAGTCTGATCTGAACAGGGAAGCCCAGGCTTTGCCTCTTTCCATTGCCTGTCTAGCATACAAAGAGCTGTGTTGTCAATAATTGCCGCCACACTGAGGGAATGGTGCAGGAAGAGGCATTGGCCAGGTGGACAGCGCCACTTTTCAAAGTAGGCTTGTGCTCAACCACAGGTCCTGTCCACATACGCATACATCTTCTCCTGCCCATCCTCTTCCTTTGAGAGCTACCCACAACACCCTGCAAACTGCTCATTACTTCAGCACATGCTGGCAACTTTCAAAACTTCTCCCCCCCTTCCTCCTCCCCTCTCCTTTTCAAGAGGCAAAACATTTTGGAGACTCTGCACTGGCCTATTATTCATGAAGTCTCCTATCTTCCCGCTTCAGGACGCTGCCTGGATCCGACCAATTACCAGCTCCCTTGATGTATAACACCATAAAACCCTTAACCTCATTATAGAAAATTTCTTTTGAATGGCCTTTAAAAACCATCTCATTACACGGGAAGAGCTGTAATTACCTTTAACAAGACAGAGATACTGTGTGAGCAAGTGTGTTTGGGCTGTCAAAACAGCAGCAAGGGGAGTTCATCTGGAGCTGGTTTTACCACCGGGGTTAATTCTCTCCCCTCTCCATCTCTTGTCCTCAGACTTTCTTCCTGCCCCCTTGTGAACGTATCTGCTCCGGGCTCGGCTGTTGTTTTATCTTCTGGGGGTGTTTTGGTGCCCTATTGGTTTAAAGATATGTGCGAGGGGAGAAAAAACTGTAATTACTTTATAGCATGTGACTGAGCAGTGCAGGAGTCATTAAGATCTGGGCTGGGTAGAGGGAGGAATTGATGATCATTTCTGATGCGTGTCCCAAATAGGCCACGGTAGTTCCGGGAGTGGAATGAGTGGGGAATGCAGAGCTGAGTTAGTAAAGTAGCTACTGAGGCACAGTGGCAGGATGTGCTAAAGTCAGACCTGCAGGCAGAACAATGTTGGGCCCTGGGTTACATCAGTGGGGTAGCATGGGTGCCATGTGGCCACCATGCCATGTTCTTTTGCCCACTCATAAAGGATACCAAGCCTCTGCCACGATCTTGTCCCAGTGCAAGGAAGGGGAGAATTCTGTGGGGCACTCTGCTCACACGGGACCCCAGCTGGGAATCCTTAAATGTGAAATGATTTGGTGTGGAGGGGTATGCATGTGTCTCAGTTCAGTGTCTAGTGGGCATGTGCCCATAATCACCAAAAGGTGAGAGATGGGTCTGAGCCATAACCTCTGGGTCCACCCCCAAACTTCCTCAGTGTTTAGATCCAGAGTTTCATTCTGGGGATCCACTCGCTGCTGCTGCCATGTCTCTACTTTCTAGGATGGGAAAAGCCCTCTCTTCCCCAGGCTTCTGCTGTCCAGGATACAACCTCTTCTGCCCTGCTCTCTGCTCTCAAATGCAGTGCAACACTCCTGCACCAGACCCTTGCCATCTGAGATGGGCCCCTCCTAAGTCTCCACTCTGTGAAATGGTTTGTAACCCTTACTCGCTAAGGGGTGTAGCCTCAGGCTCCATTGTTATTGGAATATAGTGGTGATGCTTGGCCATGCGATTGCAGAGGGAAGCCCCCTTTGCGAGGAATGATTCAGTGACCCAGTTTTTGCAGCTGGCTCTTGCCAGAATGCCTTCCTGGATGGGGGCACTAAAATCTAATGAACGAACCTCTGAACAGCATGAGATTCCTGGTTTGGGGGCTGAGGTGCCAGACTGCCTTGTCGTCCAGCCTTCTAGTATTCCCCTTGTGCCTCCTCCCATTGCTGGCCGGGCATGGAGGAGCTCCAATGCAAAGACCCCAGGAAAATAAGGCCAATGAGAGGATGATTCTGACATGGAAGCACTGGGCTTCCAGAAGAGCTGTCTGTCACTTGGAAAAAGAGAGCAAGCGACTCCATGAAGCCCACAAAAAAATGTTTGTTGCGGAAGGTGCCTGGGTACAACACTGACGAGTGGCAGTAGAGAACCCAATGATGGATGGCATGAGGGAAAGGGCCATCCCTGTCTATGGGCGCCAGAGGCAGGGCATTCATGACTCTGTAAATTAAATGCTGGGAGATTATCACATTCCGGGGTACAATCCACACTAGGGAGGGGCTGTGTCACCATAGTCCCTGAAAACTATGAATGCCTCAGAATGCTTTGCTGTTGGAGCTCCCAACCTGGGCCACTCACAAACAGCCTGCCAGCATGCAGGTCACATCCCGAGAGTCTGGGTAGGGCTGCAGCCTTGGTCCAGCCGCTGTGACCTCAGCAGCCTGTTAGCAGCACCAACCACACTCTGGCTCCCACTAGCCTTGGTTACTACTCACAGGGTGACCCCAATACACTCCTGTCATAACCTATTCCCAGATTTGGACCTTAGCGTCCAAAATATGGGGGTTAGCATGAAGACCTCCAAGCTTAGTTACCAGCTTGGACCTGGTAAAGCTGCCACCACCCAAAAAATTAGAGTGTTTTGGGGCACTCTGGTCCCCCCAAAAACCTTCCCTGGGGACCCCAAGACCCAAATTCCTTGAGTCTCACAACAAAGAGGAATAAACCATTTCCCTTCCCTTCTCCCTTCCAGGTGTTCCCTCCCTGGGTTCCTGGAGAGATACACAGAAGCAAGCTCCGTGAATCTAAACAGAGGGACGCCACCCTTCCTGTTTCCAGTCCTGGAAACACAAGTACTTCCCTCTTCACCCAGAGGGAATGCAAAGTCAGGCTAGTAAATCTAACACACACAGATTTCTCCCTGACTTCTTCCTCCCACCAATTCCCTGGTGAGCTATAGACTAATTCCCTGGAGTTCCCCACCAAAGAAAAACTCCAACAGGTCTTAAAAAGAAAGCTTTATAAGAAGAAAGAAAAATACATAAAAATGGTCTCTCTGTATTAAGGTGACAAATACAGGGTCAATTGCTTAAAAGAAATATGAATAAACAGCCTTATTCAAAAGAACACAATTCAGAACACTCCAGCAACTACACACATGTAAATACAAAAAAAAATATATAAACCACTGTCCTTTCTGTACTTACAACTGGCAAACAGAAGATTAGAAACAGGAGGTAGAAAAATCACTTCTCATAGCCGAGAGGGACAGACACAAGACAAAGAACACAGGACTCAGACACAACTTCCCTCCACCCAGATTTGAAAAAGTCTTGTTTCCTGATTGGTCCTCTGGTCAGGTGTTTCAGGTTACTCCTTTCCAGGTGAAAGAGACATTAACCCTTAGCTATCTGTTTATGATAACTCCCAGTCTCAAATTCTCTCCAAAACATGTATTCTGCACTGTCTAGCCCTCTTCTGGGTAGTTCAGATATTAAAGGTCCGTTGTCCCAGTATGGGGTCAATATGCTACAGTTTGCTACTTTAACTGAAGTTACCAAACAGATCGGTTTAACCACAACACTGGATTAGATTTAATTAAAAAATAAAACAAGTTTATTTAACTACAAAGTGCGACTTTAAGTGAGTTCAGGTATAAGGCATTTAAGTCAGAAATGGTTACGAGAGAAACACAGATAAAACGCTTTCTTGTAGCTAAAATAACCAACTGGACTTGGATCAAGATAAAATCCTTACCACGTGTTCCCAGCAACAGAGCTGACCAAATCCTCAGGTCAGAACCTCTCCCAAAGTCCAAAGGCTGATTCCTTTGTTTTCTTAAGTGAAGGGGGGAGAGAGAGAGAGAAAGAGAAGAGCTCACCTGGGATGGTTTTGCCCCTCGCTTTTATAGTCCAATTCCCCTTTGAAATGCATCTTCCTGAGAGTTACCCCTAGGTAGATTTCCTTCCCACTGTGCAGACAGAGACATGGAGTCTTGTGGTGAAAGAGGTTCCATGTGGTTGTTTGCTAAAATGCAGATCAATCAGTTCCTGCCCCCCTTTGTTGCCAGAGGATGGCCACTTGAAAGGCAATTGCCCATTAACTCTGATGACACCAGGCTAGAGGCGTCAGCTTGTCCTTTGTCTTTGAGAAGCGGGTTTACCCCTACTGAGACTTGGCTGGTAAACACATTTCAGTCACCATTTCAGCTTATGTTCGTACTTTACACACAATGCTGCTACATTGTGTGTAAAGTATCCGACGAAGTGGGTATTCACCCAGGAAAGCTCATGCTCCAATATGTCTGTTAGTCTATAAGTTGCTACAGGACTCTTTGCTGCTTTTTACAGATCCAGACTAACATGGCTACCCCTCTGATACAATGCTGCTACATGCATTTCACCGTGATATTATTGGCCCGTGAGCTATTCGTTTTCAAATGATACATCACAAAGCATATATGGTACAAGGATTATCACAATACTGTGGAGGGTGTGGATACAGGGGTGCATTCGGTCACAGTGATGAGAGTCAAAGAGCCAAATCTCCTGTCCCCTGAACTCTCATTTGCAGCAAGGGTTCTGCAGGGAGGTGTTGTGGTTCCAAGCCCAGCGCCATCCGTAATGACCATCACTAGACCAAAGGGTCCCTATTGTGAATTATAGCCTGATATTGCAGAATATGAATGGTCACATGGGGCAGTTTCAATCAATCATCTGCTCTCACCGACCTATTATTATTTCATGATTGATAATCCAAAGAGGAATTATTATTATGTATATAAATATTGTCAGTTTCCTCCTTTCTGGTGTGTTTAGTTCAACCTTCAGTTCCAGCTAGAGAGCAGCCCAAGCCAGCACTCCTGAATTCCTGGCTGGGGGCGGGAAGGGGCATTGAAATCTGCATCATAATGCTGGGGCTCATGCCTGTCATTAAACCTAGAGCTGTGCATATCTCAGCTGGCTGCATTCCCAGGGACCCATGTATGGCATGGCCTGTTTGTGGGTCAGATTTCTTGAGTTTTACAGAGTGGACTTTAGAAAGCTCCGAAGGGAGCCTAGCTGATGTCTCTGAGGACTGCCTTGTTTGGGGGGTTAGAAAAGCTCTGAAGGGCTCTCTCATTGCACAATTTGCCATCCTGTGAAAAGGATTCAGACTAGGAGCTCAAGCTTCTTTGGAGAGCACAAAGGCAAACTGCTTGGTTGGCTCACAGCCTATCCAACAGACAAAACATAAGATCATTTTATGCTAGGCTTTTTAACCCTTTCTCTGCTAGTTCCCGATTTGGTCAGTGCAGGAGGAAGGGGCATGCATTGGAATGTCAACTACACTTTGAAAAGTGAACCTGGGAGATGAGGTAGATCTGAAGAGATTAAGATGCTTTTTATTTCTGCATGTGTATGACTCAAAAGCAGGTCGTTTTTTTCCCAAACAAATTTTTTCCATCCCATCTGTCATTAATGTCAACTTACTCCTTTGCCCAGATTCACTTTTAAAAAAACCTGAAAACTAAACATTATTTTAGAAAAATCTTAATATTTTTGCCAGAGCTGTGATATTTTCCATCTCTCAGAAAGCAGCAGTAATAACTTTTAACTCTTGCTTTTCATCCCAAAAGATCCCACAGCACTTCACCACCTACAGATAATTATATCTAGCTATCTATATAATATCTTGTATCCTTTCTTTTCTGCATCTCACTGTCTTCTCTCTTATTCCTCCTGTTTTCAATTCTCCCTGATCGATGAGGAGCTAATTGCATATTGTTACCCTGCTCTCCTGCGTGATACTCAGGTTTTTAAATTATTTTTTTTCCCTAAATAATAACAAGCACTTTGCACCAAATGGAAATTTTAGGAGCCTGATACTTATTTACTCTGTGTCCCCTTTCCACCACTGTACATTGCACTCATCTGAAGACCCCTCTATAAAAGGCTTCAGCATAAATTAGAATTGGGCTCTACCTGTGCCTCTTCGGTTTCCCACCCATTGTTTGCCCTCGTCATGTATTGAGTGAAGTTTATAAGCATGGGTAATATTTTGCCTGTTGTTGTATGTTTAAGAAAATGGACAAACATTTTTAGAATAAAATAACTGTACAGTAGAGCCTCAGACTTCCGAACCCCTTGGGAATGATGGTTGTTCGTAACTCTGAACAAAACTTTATGGTGGTTCTTTCAAAAGTTGACATCTGAGTGTTGACTTAACACAGCTTTGAAACTTTACTATGCAGAAAAAAAATGCCTTTAACCATTGTAATTTAAATGAAACAAGCACAAAAACAGTTTCCTTACCTTGTCAAATCTTTTTTTAAAACTTTCCTTGTATTTTTTAGCAGTTTATGTTTAACACAGTGTACTTGCTTTTCTTTTTTCTTTTTTCTTTCTTTCTTTCTCTTTTTTTTTTTTTTTTTTTTTTTTTCTCTGCTGCTGCCTGATTGCATACTGCCGGTTCCAAATGAGGCATGTGGTTGACCGGTCAGTTCGTAACTCTGGTGTTCGTAACTCTGATGTTCTTCTGTATGTGGAAACATGCAACCTACCCTGTAGGTACAATCCCATGAAGAGAATTTGAGGGGATCAGATGTGAGAATGAACCATTCTTGGAGCTGTGCTGGAGCAGGGAACATCAGCAGAATAGTATAAGTGGGATGACATGTTTCCCCAGAGATTGCACCCAGGGCCATATTTATTTATGCAGGGCTCCGTCCTTAGCTGATGTAAATCAGTGTCATTCCGCAGAGGTCAATGGAGCTTCACTGATTTACTCCAACTGAGGACCACGCCTCTGGTGACCAAGACTGCAGATGTGAAAGGGACAGTCAGAAGTATGGGTGAAAGTCAGCTGTGTTCAGAAGGTCAACACTTATTCTCCACATAAGTCCTTAAAACAGAACTTAAGTAGAACGCAGGCAGACAGGACCTCAGGTTTTTTTTAAAAATGTCATGGAATCCAGCTGACCTCATTGGAATGGATGGAGGGCAGAGTCACCTGCCAGTGTTTGAGGCTGTAGTTCTGCAGAGTTTTGGCCTCCCAGATCTGAGCTCTGACCTCCAAGGCATACATAGAGCTGCTCTTCAGCAATCCAAGCAGCCATGATGTGATCACATGTTGAAGGTAGTAAAGTTTAGTCCACAAGCACCAAGGGTCACACAACTCAGCTTAAATGAAATAAATGAAGATCTGGCCTATAGATTTCAGGAGACCAGCTTCTGGGACTCTTGGCTTGTTGGCTGTGTCACACCACAAACTTGTGAAGATACTCTGGTGTTGTGGAGCCATAATTGAGAGTTTCTACTCCCCTCGAGAGCTAATAGGCAATGGTCTGGAAAGTGAGGACTCCAGGCATGCAACCAGTTGATGGTTAATCATTCGAGGCTTTTCAAGCTGTATATTTATAATTGGATTATTATTTACTGTTCCCTGTACATGTGACTTTTGAAGAGTCTAGCACAGAATCAGGAGAATGGCCTGAGCAGAGAACCAAACCTGCTGCATTTGAGTTTGCCAGACTCAAACCCAAGTATTGCCAGCACCAATGCTATTGCATCACAAGAATGTGTTGGTTAAATTCAGGTTCACCAAAACTTTTTGATTGAATCTAAGGCAACTGGGTGACTAAGAGAAATTCAAAGAATTTCAAGATTTCAAATTTTGATTTTGTTCCAAATCAGACTGAAAACCAAACATTTCAAAATTCTCTACCAAAGAAATTTCCAAAAATGTTTTGAATATACTGAAATGATTCGTTTTGTTTTTGACTTTGAAAAAATGTCATATTATAATATATAATATAATGCAAAATGAAAAAAAAACTGAAAAGTCATTCAAAACAAAAAACTCAACTGTTTCATTCTGAAAAAAGTCAAAATGGGTCATTTTGACATTGTTGGACCTTTTTTTGTTTTCTTCTTAACAGAAATTTTGGAAGCATCATGATTTCAAATATGTGAAGTGATATGATTTCAACAAACTGTATAATCTAATGGAATGTGGTTCTGTCAAAGTTTCTCCAATGAGTTCTAATTACATTCAGAATCCAGCCTTCTTGGGGGTTTGTTCTCTCTGTCTTTCCTGTCTTATCTATCTGTCCATTTATGTGTCTTGGTATCCAAGAGTCGAATTCTCTCCTTGGTGCATTTACGCATACACTCATCAAGGGGAGACCAAACCCTAGACAGTTGCCTCTTACAGGACGAATAGTAATCTCTCTGGCCCAATTAATATTTGTTTAATGTGCTTTGTCATGCCTGGTGCTAGGGGACAATACTGTCTCCTATCCCCATTGAAACTCGGGTTAGTTGCTTTATGACTTGCTGCCTCAACCTCATTATTAGTAGTAGTATTCCTATTCCAGCGGCATTCACTATGTGTCATGCTCTGTCCATTCACAGGGGAAGGCAGCTCTTGCCCCAGGAAGGTCACAGATGAAGAACAGAATTATGAAACACCTACATTGGGAAGCGCAGGCTCCAGAGAGTGATCCCATTTAAGTGGGTTGGAGTAAGGTTTTCACAAGCTAGCCCAACAAAAGCAATGAGCCTTCTGTATAGTTTGGGGAATGCAGATGCTTCAGAGACATCTCAGTTGCCAGGTGGAATCCCATTGCAAGAGCCCTGTGATATAGTGCAATGTTGAATTAGTACCAGGAGACTTCTCCTCTCTTCCTGCAGCCGGGATGGGCTAAGGGCTCTTTCCCCATCTTGTTACAGCTGTCCTCCCGAGAGCAACTTCATTAAGCTTGTATGTCTTTGACCTTTTCAGTGTTCTGCAATGGGATTGGCCACCCGGGCTGCCTTCAGCTCCTTTTGCAGTCTAATTAGCCTTTGGGGATTGAGGGAAAATGGGCAGCCAATCATAATACAGAATATTGAAAAGGTCAGATCTATGCAGCGTGGCACCGTAATTCACAAAACTTCTGAGGCATTACATTTCTGAGCACTGTTATTAGCTTGTCCTGGATTGGGGGGTGAGAGGGCAGAATGCCTCACACAAATTCAGTGTGGATAGTAAGATCCTTGTGAATTTGTTTAACCCCTGTTGGCCTGGTTACACACACACTACTGGTATCTTTGTTTCCCAAGTCTGCACCCCAACCGACCAGCCTGCCAGGTTTGCTGGGGGGGATGAGCAGACAAGCTATAATATCACATACAATATGAAGGTTTGCAGTGAGCTGAGAAATGTGGGTTGAATGAAGGGCTCTCGGAATGTGTGGTTCACAGCTGGGTCATGCAATGCCTTTCGGGACAGCAATAGCAGCTTTCAGAGGATAAAGTCCCTCAGTATTTACCCTTGTGATGGTGGATGAGAGTCACAGGCTTTGAGGGCTGGCATGAATAATTGCCTACATACTGAACTCAACCATTTGGGTTATAGGCGCCTAGAAATATAAAGACCTGGTAGGCCAGCCAGTTATCTCCCTGCTGGACTGTTCCCAATAGTACATTATCCAAGGTTTTCCCCAAACTAGCTTTAAATATCCCATCACTTCCCAGATAATTCCACAGATTACTAAAGCTAGCTATGTCAGGAAGTGCTTCCTGATGGACACAGATTATCAGAATTGAAGCCCCATGCACCACCCTAAATAATGTTCCTTTTCCTCTGGAAATTCCTCGGTTTTGCAAATCTGTGGACATTCCCAACTCTCCAGCTACAATCCCTCCCTACCAGCCTACCTCTGGCATGCCCCTTCTCCACCAACAAGTCTGCCAGTTCTATGCCAGCTGAGGATTTCCACCCCTCACTTGCCCATTTAATGTATCTTTAAGGACTCTTTGCAGTTCCAGAGGAGTGAACAGGCATCTTACTATGGACCTGGGGTTGGAAATGGGCTTTAAGGTCTGAAGGACATACAGGGCAGAGGGCAAGAAAGCAGGACAAATAGGCAGAGCAGAGAGGAAAGAACTTTAAAATGGTTCATTTCAACCTGGCAAAATTGTCATGAAAATTTACCATCTAGGCTACAAATCAAACCTTTACTATGATGATAACTAATGAAAAAAACCCAAATCAAATGATACTTCACTACGTTTTGTACCCTGTGGGCAAGAAGAAGTTTGAAAGTGCAATTTATTTAGCACAAGAGTGAAAATTTCTCAACAATGTAACCTTAAGTGAAGGAAGGAAAAATAAAGGAGGAGAAAGGAGTAGGGATTGGTGCCAGATAGCCAGCAGACACCAAGTAGGGAAACGGCCGGTAGTTGCCTAGAATGCTGTTAACTAGCATAGCAAACGGTTACCCGCTCTGGCCGCTGGATTCTAGAGCTGGGTGCTAATTACTCCGCACACTGCTGTCCTAAATTGCTTACTTACATACTGTGGTTAAGTTATTATTTTAATTTTCTTCTTCTTCCTTTGGTTAAACATGATACCGAGGCCTGATTATCCTGTCAGTTCCACATGATCAAGCCCCGGCTCTGGTACTGGTTTCTAGTTTCTCTAGATACTTGTGCCACTGAGTCCTCGGGCAATGCTCTGGAACTGCTCCCCACAAAGCCAATCAGGACTCTGGGGAGCCTCCTTTCCCTTGGAGCAGACTGTTTTCAGGTCAAGAAGCTCACACGTCTTCACTTTCCTGGGTCTGTCCTTGGAGCATTCGGCATATGCCCCTCCATGCGCTTCCCACAGTGAGTCTGCCCAGGCGGGGTCCTGGGGACGCCAGAGAGTCCTGCATGCACCCCGACTTCTTTTCGCAGTCAGACGTGACTCTTAGCCAGCCAGTAAAAAAGAGGTTTATTAGATGACAGGAACACGGTCTAAAACAGAGCTTGTAGGTATAGAGAACCAGACCCCTCAGCCGGGTCCATTCTGGGGCCCAGCGAGGCAGACCACCCCGTCTGCCCTCACTTCCCGTCCCCAGCCAGCTGCAAACTGAAACATCCTCCAGACCCTCCTTTCTGGCATTTGTCTCTTTCCCGGGCCAGGAAGTCACCTGATCTCTTTGTTCACCTTTAGCCATCCCCTTGCAAGGGGTGAAGGGCAAGGGCCGCCCAGGGGTGGGGGGGCAAGTGGGGCAATTTGCCCCAGGCCCCACAGGGGTCCCCACAAGTGTTTTTTGGGGCCCCTGGAGCGGAGTCCTTCACTCGCTCCGGGGGCCCTGGAAAATTCTCGTTTCTTCCGCTACGGGTCTTCGGCAGCAGGGGGTCCTTCCACTCCGGGGCTGAAGGACCCCCTGCCGCTGAATTACTGCCGAAGTGGGACCCGCCGCTGAAGTGCAGCTGGGTCTTCAGCAGTAATTCGGTGGCAGGGGGGCCCCCGCCGCAGGTCTTCAGGGCACTTCGGTGGTGGGTCCCAGAGCGGAAGGACCCCCCGCCAACGAATTACTGCTGAAGTGGGGGGCCCCTGTCGCCAAAGATCCTAGGCCCCCTGAATCCTCTGGGCAGCCCTGTGAAGGGCCCCAGCCATTTGTTGCCAGGACACAGAGTGTCAGCCATCTATGCATGCTGGAGACTTAAGAAATGCATAGGGGAAACTGAGGCACCCACACAGTATTCTGAAGAAACATTAAGAACAGTCTCACTTCGTCACACTCTGTATTTGTGGGAGTGCTTAGCACTGTCTGCTCAGGACAGTCTAGATCAGGGGTCGGCAACCTTTTAGGAGTGGTGTGCCGAGTCTTCATTTATTCACTGTAATTTAAGGCTCCGCGTGCTGGTAATACATTAACCTTTTTAGAAGGTCTCTATAAGGCTATAAACTATTGTTGTATGTAAAGTAAACAAGTTTTTTAAATGTTTAAGAAGCTTCATTTAAAATTAAATTAAAATGCAGATCTTATCAGTTTAGAACAGTGGTTCTTAACCTGGGGTGCTCGCACCCCCTGGGGCAGGGCCAGTGCAAGGATATTTTGCGCCCTAGGCGAAACTTCCACCTTGCGCCCCTCCTAAACCCTCTTGCACATCGGTTCATTGAGGGGCAAATCCCAACGAGCCTTTATAGACCCCAGGGGCCAGCCGTATCCAGGGGCTGCTCCCCAGATCAGGTTCCCCTCTCCCCGCCCCCTGAACTCCCCTGGAGGGTGCATAGCCCCGCCTCAAGCCCTCCCCACCCCACCCCAGTGGCTTTGCCGGTTTTGGGCCGCTGCAGCAGTTTGGCAGGGAGGTGCTGTCTTCTGGAGGCACTGGAGAGCCAGAGTGTCCCGCTTGCGGCAGCAGCAAGCCCCAGCCATGGAGGAGCCAGCGCGGTACAGGGGGGCAGCAGCCCTGCAAAGGCAGCAGCGGCGTTAGCGGGGAGCAGCCGCGCCCCCCCATCTCTCCTGCCCAGGCTGCGGCCCGGCGCCTCCCCCGGGGGCTCCTGCAGGCTGCAGTGGATGTATTTGGGCACCAGCCCCCATGCGCCCCCCAGCTCCCCACTTGCCTAGGGTTACCATATTTCAACAATCAAAAAAGTGGGGAGAGCCCTGCCCTAGCCCCACCCCCATTCACTCCCTCCTACTTCCCATGCTGATTGCCCTGGTCAGAACCCCCAACCCTCCCCTGCTCCTAGTCCCCTGACTGCCCCCTCCTGGACCCCGCCACCCTAACTACCCCCCAGGGCTGGTGCAAGGATGTTTCACGCCCTAGGTGAAACTTCCACCTTGCGCCCTCCCCATCCCCGAGCCCCTGCCCTGAGGCCCCCCCCCACAGCAGCTCCCCTCCTCCGCCCTGAGGCAGCCCCCCCTGCCCCAGCTCACCTCTGCTCCGCCTCCACCCCGAGCACGCAGTCGCTGCTTCACTTCTCCCACCTCCCAGGCTTGCGGCTCCTAAGCTGATTGGCACCGCAAGCCTGGGAGGCAGGAGAAATGAAGCAGCCATGGTGTGCTCGGGGAGGAGGCGGGGCAGGGGTGAGCTGGGGTGGGGAGTTCCCCTGTGTGCCCTCCCACTTACTTGCTGCAGGCGGCCCTCCACACTCTCCCCTGCTCCAACTCCCTCCACCTAGATCCAGCCGCCGCGGTCGCTGCCAAAGAAAATGCCACCCCCCAAATCCTAGAGCCCTAGGCGACCGCCTAGGTCACCTAAATGGTTTCACTGGCCCTGTACCCTACCTGTCCCCTGACTGCCCCAACCCTTACCCACACCCCCGCCCCCAGACAGACCCCCAGGGACTTCAACGCCCCATCCAACCACTTCCCTGCCCCTGACAGGACCACCAGAACTCCCAACCCATCCAACCCTCCCACTGCTCCCTGACTGCCCCCCGGGACTCCCCTTACCAGGCCCATGCTGGTCAGATGCTGGCTTTACATGGAGGCAAAACATGCTGCCGGGCTGCTGCGTGCACAGCCCCTCCCCTGCAGAGTGCTGAGGCAGTGATGGGGAGGGAGCTGCAGGAGGGGGAGCTGTGGCTCACACTTCCGGGAGCCACAGAACCCAAGCACGGTGATGGGAGAGCGGGGGGGTGCCTACCTGGGCTGTGGCCCAGTGCCCCCCACCTCCCAGGGGGCTTCTGCAGCGGATGCATGCAGGCAGTAGTTCCCATGCGCCCTCCAGCTCCCCCCTCACCACACTCGGGCTCTGCGGCTCCCAGAAGTGTGAGCTGCCACCGCCGCCCCTCCCGCAGCAGGCTCAGGGCCCCGCACCCTGGCGACTCACACTCCTGGGAGCCACAGAACCTGAGCACAGTGAGAGGGGAGCCGAGGAGGTGCGCCTGCTGCCGGTCTGGGGTCCCGGCCCCGCTCAGCCTCCTGCCAGCCTGGGGTTCCGTTCACTCAGTGGGCTGAGCGGGGCCGGCGGCTGGGGACCCCGGCTGGCAGCCGCATGCCAGGCAAAATCAGCTTGTGTGCCACAGGTTGCCAACCCCTGGTCTAGATGGTTGCTAAGTCTGTGCTTTTTATAGTTGCTGGTTATTCTAAAGTCCTATTTCAGGATTTTTTGTGATGTCACAGTGACTGTCTTCAGGGTGACCCCTGGTTCAGTGAATATGTAAGCAAAGCTGGCAAATACTGGATACATTATTGTTTTTGGCTTTCATGTATTTATGCAGCACTAATGTAATGCATTTCACAGCACATCGGCACTGCTTAATAGCTAGCCTATTAAGTGAGTAAAGTGAAGCAAAGGCAGGGTGTTATTCCACATTTAGACTATCCTCTTTCCCTCCTGATGACTTCAGCAAAGATATAGCGGCCTTAGGAGGCAACTCATCTCTAACCCTGAAAACCTTCCTGGCACGTGGCAGCAGGACACGTGGCAGCAGGGATGAAGAAGAGAAGGCAGATGACTGTGCCCTTTGCATTCAGAGGAGCTTCCTTTGTAAAACAATGTTTTCTAAGGATCTTCCATATTTGGCAAAAACTTATTAGCATTTAGACAAGCTGTTTGCCAGACTGCTTTGCTGCCCTTTTAGATGCCAGCCATGCAAATATTTGTGTGTGTGATCCCCTTTTTGAACTCCAGGGAACTACCCACTTGCATGTAGTTACACACCGTTTGCACAGTTAGGAGCCATATCGTAAGCTTTTCAGGGCATGGGCCATCATCTTGTTTGTGTCTAGAACAGGGCTGAACACGCTGTCATCCAAGGGCCCCCGATTCAGGGCAATCAGATTGACTTCAATTGCACTTAAGCACATGCTTAAAGTTTCCTGGATTGGGATGCTTTCCTGAAGCAGGGACTTAGGATTCAATCCTGCAAGGTGCCGAACACTCTGGTCTGATCCAGCCAAGTGTTTTGCTGCTTATGTTTAAGTATTCAGGTGTCCCCATGGACATCCATGGTATTGCTAGTGCCTCCATGCTTTGCTGGAATGGGCCCAGAGTACTCAGAACCTCAGAGGACCCAGCCCTTCACATATAATCATTAAAATCACTCATTTTAGTTTAATGGAAGTCATTCAAACTGCAGTGCCCAGAATGTGCTGCGACTGACACATGAAAAAGTCATGGTTCTGGTGCTCGATCAGTGGATTATAACATGTTGACATTTCAAAATATGTCTTATTAGCAGTTCTGACTTTGGCACTCTTCACATATTCTGACAAAATCCTCCTGCAGAATTTCTGCTCGCTCCATTGCTGAGGGTATCAGAAATTTCTTCAAAATTAAGTTGATTGCACTTTAGTGCTGGTTAGCTAGTCTGATATGATAGAAAAGAAATACACCAACCAAGAGAGGTGAAGAAAATACTACAGAGCTCAGATTGCTTTGGCCAGAAGCCTGGGCGGCTCTAGCCATTTCGCCACCCCAAGCACGGTGGCATGCAGCGGGGGGCGCTCTGCCAGTCGCCGGTCCCGTGGCTCCGGTGGAGCTCCCATAGATGTGCCTGCGGAGGGTCCGCTGGACCCGCGGCTCCGATGGACCTCCTGCAGGCTTGCCTGCAGATGCTACAATGGAGCCGCAGGACCAGCGGATTCTCCACAGGCATGCCTGCGGGAGATCCACCAGAGCTGCCTGCCCCTCTTGGCAACCGGCAGAGCGTGCCCCGTGGTATGCCGCCCCAAGCACGCACTTGGCATGCTGGGGCCTGGAGCCACCCCTGGCCAGAAGTCATTTTTACCTGGATAGTTGGCTTATTTAAAGCATTTTAGTTAATAATTGTTAAGGACAAGATTCTGTCTCCCTTACACTGATAGTATTTGCTCTGCATATAATTCCTTTGAAATCAGTAGGACTACTTGTGGAGTGAGGTCCAGCTCAGGGTAGCAAAATCTGGTCCTGTGTTATGGCCACCTGTTCCTCTGAGCCTGTTCTGTTTCAGCTTCTGAGGGCTTAACCACCATGCTTACTGAAGACAATGGAAAAGCTCTCACTGACTTTAATGTCAGGTGGCTTAAAAAGTTGGTTTGAGCCCTGGGAGACTGGATGATGTAAGGATTCTGAATCGGCTATAGAACCTTGCAGCCTCAGGTTGCTATGTCTGACCCCGCCTGGATCAGCAGCAACTAAAAGCCATCTCATAGCTGTTCAGAAGGTGGTAGGTTGGTAAGGTTACCCTGAAAGTGGAGAGGAGATTGCAGGTCGTGTTAGGCTAGCTAGATTAAAGCATTAATCTAGCTAGCCTTGCTAAACATAGCAGTGAGGGTGCAGCAGCACAGACCCCAGCCTGGGCTAGGAACATGAGAATGTACCCAGCGTTCTGGGCAGACTTGTGCAGCCAGCACTGACGCTCATGCTGCTGTGTCTTCACTGCTATTGTTAGCCATGCTAGCTAGATTAAAGCTAGTGTGGGTATGCCAAGCCATGCTGCAGTCACTTCTCCGACTGCAGTGCAGACTTACCCTCGGTAGTTTTAGTCCAGTTCCTGTCCGAATCACAAAAATTAACATCACTGCTAAGTGGTCAGTCTGAGCAGAAAGGCTAGGGACTGAACAGGCATGGGGCCTGGAGTCTCCACTCCCCTCTAAGTAAGGGTAGAGGAACACTGGAAGGGCAGTGTGGGGGAAGCTTATGCTGCTGCTGTGCTATGTGACTAAGTGGAGACTTTCTGCTCCAAGGCTATAATCCAGCACCTTTCGTCACCTTTAAACACCGAGAAAAAACAATGTACATTGGCTATTCTGAGCCTCTTGTTAGCCATTGAGTGTATTTATGTGCCGCCTAATGATCCTTGTCTGCAGCAAAGGCAAGAGGACAGTCTGACTGGGGACAGACCCTTGTTGGCAGTAAACCTGACCTTTTCCTCTATGCAAGGAAGTGGAGGCAAGGCATTGAGAAGGAGGAGGTGTCTCCTGCTGACTCTCTCCAGTTCTCCTCGTGTGCAGAGCCTCCAAAGAGAAACTGCACACACACACACACTCGCTCTGCTTGTTCCTTGTTATGGGGAATCTAATCTTCTCCGGAGCTTGTGTCCATCAGACCATACTAGACTAGCTTTTGGGTCCACTTTCTGTGCTGGAGAAGCGGGTGCTTTAGAGCAGTGATTCTCAACCGTTTGGATACCAGGGACCAGCTTGTGGCCTTCCTACTCTGTATCAGGGAGATTTCAGGGGTTGGCACTGGTCCATGGACCGGTCGTTGAGAGACACTGCTCTAGAGGAACTGCCCAGATCAGAGGTTTGGCACTTGGGGGCTTGTCCAGCTCCCACACATGACACCAACTTCTGTAACATTGGATGGAACGTGTGGAGTGAAGGTCATTCAGCAACAGTGGGGTATGCCAAAGAGATGCATCTACTTCCAGGCCCTGGAGTCAGCAGGAGCCGTGCTTGGCCTGCCTCAAATGGAAGGCACTTGTGTGCACTTAAATTGATCCTAGTTTCCCATTTAGTGTCTTCTGTCCACTGATTTTTACTAAAGTGTCTCTGGAAATGGGTGAAGTGCCCCAAATAAAGATCCCTATGTGCTGTGCTCTGAGAGGCGGAGCCAGTATTAAGCCACATACAAAAACATAATGTAGCTTTTCAGATGCAGGCGCTAACTGAGAAACACTATGCGGGAGGAACACACTCTTGTGGCTAAAGCACAAGGCTGGGCACTATCCCAGCTCTGCCACAGATTTGTTATGTAGCACGGGCAAGTTACTTCCCTCCTTTTGCGTGTTTCAGGGTATGGCTACACTCGAAACTTCAAAGCGCTGCTGCGGGAGCGCTGCCACGGCAGCGCTTTGAAGTGTGAGTGTAGTCGCAGCGCCAGCGCTGGGAGAGACTCTCCCAGCATTGCATGTATTCCACATCCTCATGGGGTTTAGCTTGCAGCACTGGGAGCCGCGCTCCCAGCGCTGCGGCACTGTTTACACTGAAGCTTTACAGCGCTGTATCTTGCAGCGCTCAGGGGGTGTTTTTTTCACACCCCTGAGCAAGAAAGTTGCAGCGCTGTAAAGCGCCAGTGTAGCCATGGCCTCAGTTGCCTATCTGTAAAATGGGGGTAAAATACCAACCTCACAAGGGTGTTGGGAGGCTGAGCTCATTGTATTTGTATAGCACTATGCAATTCTCTGGTGGAAGGAGTTAGAGATAAGCAGAATAGGATTGCTGGGGGAGATTTTCAGAAGTGTTAAGCTTTTAACTCTGCTCCCATTGAAGTCAATGGCCCAGCTCCCATTGATTTAAGTAGGATTGTAGAAATAATCTCACAGGAATTCCTGCCTTACATGCCCCTCCTCTGCTGTAGCCAGTCACATGGACAAAGCAGCTATCTTTGTCTGTCCTGCAGAGACACAGTCTCCTCCTAATTAAATGAGGAACATCATCCATTTACATTCCTATCCACCAATTCCAAATTAAAAGAGAACTTATGGGATAAAACCAAAGTGAACCCTATGCCCCCTTTGAGGATTTTCTTCATGTTTATTTTTATTTTTATTTTTTTTAGCAGGTCGATAATTCCATCATGATATCTCCTGTGATGCAGTGGTAACCCTTGGATGAGATTACAGCTGCATCATGGCCCCATGGAGTGCATTCATTGCTGCCTAATTGATCTAAATAAGTTGGGAATGATGAAATTAAAGTGCCATTGATATCAGAGGCCCCTGGCTCACTGTAGTTAGACATATGAGGAGAGTGGACAGATGGGGAGATGTTAAGATAATAGGTATTAAATGCAGACTTTACCCTGTATGGGATGGCAGACTAAACATAGATCAATTTCCCAGAGCAACAAATTTGGCTGCCTCTGCTCAGCTGATGTTCTAATGCTTAGGCACAGAGTTTGAAACAAGCTGGTTTCTTAGGGGACGTGTCATAATGCCTGAATTACCTTTCTGTTCCCCTTAGATGCAAGGATGCTGGTCTCTCCAAGGTCTGGATATCAAAAGCATTCATCATGCCATTCTCAGGACAAAATTTTTGGTGGCCTCAGAGTGTGGCCACCAACTTCTCACACTTTTTCCTAAAATACTTGGTTAGCTTTAGGAAAAACAAATAAATACAGACGCTTCCTGGGTTAGGCAAACCTGACTTACGCAACCCACGCTTACAGAAATAGTTCCATAAGCTGCTTTTTTTTTCTTGTGTGTGTAATTGTTGGGTATACATCCCTGACTTATGTGAAATTCGACTTGCATAAGTTGGGGAGCATCTGTATGCACATATATATGTAAGCAGAGTCAGGATGAGCTCTACCTTGACATCTGGTGGTGAATTATGGTGAGTGTGGAAAAGAATTTCAGAGGCTGATCGTGTTTGCATAGGCACACCCACTCTGCCTAGCATAGCCCATGGCAGCCTAAAATGGTTACTTTCACAGCTGTGGGATCCCCAATTTCTTTGTTATTGGGGCAGAAGGAATAAAGTGTTGTCACCTTGATTAAGTAAATGAGGAACTACGAAACTGTTTTATGATAAAGGGTTTCACTATCAACTAAATAGCACTTACTAGACAAGGGACATGGATTTCAAAACCCAGTGAATTGAGAGAGGCTGGGGACAGGTATCTGTATCTGGTGATGTAGGCTTCTTGTATGAGCCAGAAGCACCAGTTTCACCTACTCTCTTTGCTGTGGAATATCAGAGTTGATTTTTGATTCTCTTAAGAATCTAGATACAGGTTACTGAGTTGAACTTACTTTGAGCTAATGGTGCACTAGCACTGGGGCTTGCCTAATGTGAGCTGAAATCATTAAAGAGCTGGAATTGCTGAGCTGAGAGCACTGAGTACTGTGCTAACTAGTGGGGGAGCCTGAAGCTATACTGTGGAGCAGAGCAGCGGCCAGAGCGGAGTGGAGCAGTTGTGGAGCCACGGAGTGAGCGGAGCCGAGCAGTTTGTGGGGATGACTGGAGCAGATCACGGGACAGCTGGTGGAGCAGAGCAGCTGGCAGAGCGGAGCAGCTGTGGGATGGGTAGAGTGGCCCACAGAGTGAGCGGAGCCGAGCAGTTTGCGGGGATGGCTGGAGCGGATCACGGGACAGCTGGCAGAGCGAAGCAGTTTGTGGGGACGGCTGGAGGAGCAGAGTGGAGTGGCTGGTAGAGCGGAGCAGTTCGTGGAGAAGACAGAAGCAGAACCCCACGGAGAGGCAGGGCAGTTGGCCTCGGACTCATAAGGTGCCCCTTTCTACCCAGGCTGGGGGAGCGGGACCTCTGCAGATAGACTCTCGAACTCTGGGGCTGCACTGATGCGGGTCAGAGACTTTTGGGTTGCGGGACTTTTGGGACTGTGGGTGATCTTTGGGTTGCTAAACTCTAGGGACATTTGGGGTATTGGACTTTGGAGTCTTGGGGTGATTTGGGGGTTGCTGGACTCAAGAGCCCAGGGAAAAGGACACGGCCCAATTTCCTGGGGTGGGTCTTTGCTCACGGTTTGGTCTATGAACTCTAGTTAAGGCGTTTTCCCAATTTAATGCTTGTTGTTTATCTTATGTAGTTAAACCTTTTCTGTTACACTGAGACTCTGTGCTTGCGAGAGGGGAAGTATTGCCTCTTTGAGGCGCCCAGGGGTGTGTGTAAGATTTTCCCAGGTCACTGGGTCGGGGCTCGAGCTGGTTTTGCATTACACTGTAGGCAAGGGAGCCCTGTGTATTGAACCCGGCCCTTGGTGCTATCAATTCGGCCTGGCAGAAGGGTTACATATACATCCAAATCAGTGTAATTTATTTATTGCTAGCTAGTAAGTCTGTTGTGAAAAATGATATTAACAAACATACAAGTATCACTTTTCACAGCAGACTTACTCATCCCTGACAAGTGTGGGGACAAATTAAGCCCTGGATGGGGCGTCAGGGGAGGCAACGGGGGTCAGTGGCACTGGGGTGGGTGGAAGGCCGGAGGAGGCAATGAGGGGCCAGATCCCAAAACCCCATGGCCAGATCCCAAAACCCCATGGACGGGGGACGGGGCCTGGGGATGGAGCCTGAAGCCATTGGGCTGGAGCCTGCTACCACACAGCCAGAGGCCAGGGCTGGAGCCTGAAGCCCCGCAGCCAGAGCCTGCCACCCTGCTGCCCCAGGGCTGACATCCAAAGCCTGAGCCCCACCACCCCTAGGAAGGTGAGGAACTCACCAGCTGCCTGCTCCTCCAGCATTGTTCCCAAGGTGTCTCCGGAGGGGGGCAGGGTCCAACCCCTACTGGCAGCCCCAGCAACCAACACCAAGGTGGTGCATCCAAGAGCAACAGAGAGGGCCGCTGCTTTGCCACTTCCCCCACATCACAGCACAGGAGGCCTTGGCCGCAAGAAAAGCCCCCGGAGGCTGCATGCGGCCACGGTGGCCACATTTGAGAAATGCTGCAAATCTGTAAATCATGAAGAACTCAAGAAGTCCACCAGGGCCATACTCAGGTCACACTAAACTATTTCCAAGAGACCATCCTAGGAAGTGACTATATGTGTCGGACAGAGAAAGCCCGATTCCGCTGTCATTGGTTTTTTGTATTAAAGTAACATCTAGAAGCCCCCACTAGAGACCAGGCTCCCATTGCACATGCGCATAGTAAGAAACAGTCCCTGCCCCAAAGAACTTATAATTGTACATGGCAGACAGAGGGTAGAAGAGGAAATAGAGATACAGATTAAATAAGTGACTTGCTCAAGGTAACACAGCAGGTCAGTGGCTGAACCAGGAACAAAATCCAGGTCTCCTGACTCAGAGTGCAGTGCTCCATCCCTTAGACCAGGCTGCTGTCCTTAGACTGATCATTCACTTGAAAGAAAGAGAAGAACCAGAATTCTGGTGCCCACTAGAAATGGACTAAATACAACCCTTGGCATGGCTAGCAGGCCCTACAGTCTCTAGCAGCAGATTCTGTGTGCACCTAGAAAGAGACTTGGCTACAGTGCCTAAGACAAGCATCTAAACTGGATTTATGTTCCCATCCAGAATGTGCTACTCATGTGACCTATAGACAAAAAAATAACATGAACCTAATTTCTTGGCATCTAATTGTGGATGCATGGACCAGTAATTTGACATGGGATATCATTGTTCATATGATTTTCTTGCCTGTACTTTTAATAAGAACTCAGACAGCATCACAGAATATAGTAGCATTATGCCCTTGGTGAGTGGATTTGAAAGAGTGCCTCTTTCACTCAGCCTGTGGGGAAAAATGAGCCATTGAAACAAAGGCTTGCTGCAGAAGAGCTCAGACTTGGATGCGTAATGAAGGACCAGTTTACATAGATTTTACATGAACTTATGTAGAGTGGAGTGGGTTTGCTGATGTGTCCTGTTTTGCAGTCATGCCGTTAGTAGGTTTATGGAAAATGAACAGCAGGTACAGAACATCAATTCCATTTCCAAAAAAGTGCCAATCATTTTAATCATTCACCTAAAGTTTGGGCCAGATCCAGCCATCTGCAATTGGGTAATAGCTCTTCTCTGACTTCTCAAACTAGTCTTCAGATTGACCAGTAAAATTGAAATGGATGGTATGCAACACTGACATGGCAGCCAGCTGTCTGGGAGAATGGATAGAGGGTTGCAAAGTGTTGGGAAGTTTCACTTGATCATCATGCCGAGCCAGTTCTGTTCTTATAACAATCTTACGGCCTTGACTTAAGGTGTCACATGACTCATCAGAATCACACCCAGCTACATTGATCATCAGAAGCTCAGTCACACAGCCAGACTAGGAGTGAGAAAGCAGGATCCTTTGCTATGGGCTGTCCCACATACTGAGGGACTAAACTTGCAGAATCTCTACGGTTCACAGACATATAGATTTTAAGGTAAGATGAGACCGCTATGATAATTTAGTCTGACCTCCTGCACAACACAGACCATAGAATTTCACCCAGTGATTCCTTCACTGAACCCAATAACTGCATATGTTTTCCAAAGACATTCACGCAAAGTCAGTGGGAGCTGCAGGGGCTGACAATCATGCCACGCGCTTCTAAATTAATCTTCCCAAAGTTGCAAAGGAGAAGCAGTTCAATTACTACAGGGTTCATCAGTGCAAGCATGGGACATTCAGAGCAATCTGTCAGGCATTGCTTCTGCAGCAGCCTATGAAACATACAAGCTGGCACACTTACTGCCATTGTGCTCTGCTTCCTAGCTGAATAGGTTGTAGATGTTAGAAGCAATCCATTTGAATATTGGAAAACACAGAAGTCACACAAGCCTGATCTCAATTATTTAGATTTGAAATACCTCTAAGTTCCAACTAACAAATGTATCATCTAAACAAATATTTAGCACAGCGGGAAACATACTTACACAGAGGGAATCTAGATTCCTACCAGGAAAAAGCAGTGACGGTCATCTTTTGTAAAGTTAACTCAGCTCAATTGATTTACATACATGAATACCATCCCATCTATGATGCCATTTATGTACATAAACCAGAGGATGGATCTGATTCCACAGTGCCCTGCACTGACTCTCGTCATTCATACCAACACAAAAGGGGTGTAACATGTCCCATCTAACTTGTGCCCACTTTGCACGTTCTTTAATAATAATACCTAGCTCATACAGTGTGTGTCTCATCAGTGGATCTCAAAGCACTTTACAAAGGAGGTCAATATCTTTATCCCCATTTTGCATATGGGGAAACTGAGGCACAAGGAGGGAGGTGGATAAGTGTGCAGGGTGCCTGGCAATGGAGAACCCTACCCAATAACTATAAATACCATGAAACCTCTTCAGCATTCCTCATTTCCCAACTCTTAACTGGCTATCCCACACATGTTAGCAACACGCCATTTTTCCTAGTATAGCCATGGCCTAGGGGACCATAGCAGAGGAGGCATTTTTTTGCTGTGTGGGTCTGACCTGGGATGCAGCTACTGTCTCTGAAGTCGGATAGGGGATGAAGGGCCTTGGTGCTGCTGAGGATCATGTTCCAGTTGGAGTGGGCTGCCAGATGAGAAAAGTGGAGCAGGGACTAGAATAAAAGCCATGCAAGGCTGCAAGAGGTAAAGATTTGGCTACACCGCAGGTTCTAAACCCAGGGAATGCAAATAGGATTCAGGGGGTGGCAACCACCTCTCTTTGGGGCTAGATGGGAGGGAGTCCCAAAATTATTCTTCCATTGTAACATGGTGTTACAGTATGGAAAAAGCTGAGAAGCACCGAGCTCCAGTCCCTACTGAGAGACAAGGTGCAGCCAGCATAGCTGAGGAGGGGAGGAGATGCAGCAGATGTGAGGTTCCCTTCCTCCACAAATGGTCCTCAGTTCCCTCTCTGTGTCACGTGGAAGCAGGAGAGTGATCATTATGTAGAGTATTTGGAGATGGACACTGTTTCCCTTTCAACCTTGCTAGCTTCCAGCTCATCCTCTTAACTGCTCAGATAAGTCTGCTTGGGGTCTATAGTCCATCATTCCATCCTTTGCCAGAAATGTTCCTTCCCCCATCCAGCGTCCCGGAGCTGAGGATTTGGAGAAAGCCTTGCCAAACTGGAGCCTGGACACTAATGCCTCTCCATTCCTGTTGTACAACGGCGGGAGAAAGGCAGGCTGGATCCAACCCGCCCCCGGCCACTTGCCTCCTCTGAATTAAGCTGCCCTCCCTCCGCGGAGACCTCCTCCAAACCTCTGTTCGGCGACCCAGCCTGCTGAATTATTGACGAGAGCTAATGTGGACATAGGTCGGCACGTCTTGCTGTGACCTTGATATTCCGTTTCAGTGCAGCTTTCCCTCGCGGCTCCTTTTTCATGTGTTGGGGCTGAGTTAATCTGTTCATGCTCATTCACTCTCTCCCTCTCCATATCTTCTCACTGTCCCTTAGGCTCAGTGACTGGCTTCTGGGGAATGAGTGCTGTGAGGGGAAAGCACCCCAACCAATGGCAGGGGCATGGGGATAAAAAACAGGAACTTGCAATTACAATATGTCCCAGGGGCCTGGTTCTGCTCTGACTTACACCAGCCTTCCACTGGAGTAGCACTAACATGATTATTTCAATGACAGTATCACCAGGAAGCTCCATTGTGCTAGGTGGTGTCCAATCAGGAAGGGTTCCTGACTCAGAGAGGTTCCAATCTAAATAGACAAGGTGTGGGAGAGGAAACCGAGGTTCCAATCTAAATAGACAAGTGACTTGCTCAATGTCTCACACAACAGGCCAGGAATAGAGGCCAGAGCTTCTGGCTACCAGTTCAGTGCCCTAGCCACTGGATGGCAAAGTTATTTTCTTTTGTGGTTTCCAAGGAGTGAGCAGCCTAGGGGATCCTCTTCCTGCCTGATGCTCAGATTGTCAGCCTGGATCTCAGCATCTGCCATGCTCTGCCTCCTGCCGTGAATTCAGGTTGCATGTGCCTCTCTCTGAGGTATCATTGTAAAGTTCCAAGAGAAATGCAAAGCAAATAATAATCATTAGGAACCACTGCAAAGTGGGGTGAGGGAGAGGAAAGGAAGAACGAAAGATGGGGAAAGTAAAGGAAGAAGATGGGAAGGAGAGCACTGGGACAAGACTGGATTCTGACTTGGGGGACAGTGGTTGCAGAGAGAAAATCTCTTTGTGTTTGCTTTAAACAAGTGCTCCCCCAGTGTTGCGAGGAGTGGAGTGGCATGGGTGATAGTGCTATGGATACAAAAGAGCAAGTGTGAACCAGGCCTCAGAGTACTGCGGGGGAACTCACCCCGTTGGAGTGCTGGGCCAAGTCTCTGAGACCTCTCCGGGCACTGAGGTGGGTCTCAGCACCATGTCGGGCCCTGATTTTCTCTTGCTTGCCCCATGCTTAGAGAGCTCCTTGTGTCTTCCCCTCTCCTCCTCGGCAGGTGCTTGCTTTGCCATCAATCCCCACTTCCTAACAGGGAATCCATGGAACCTTTCCCTCTGAGCTGAAGCTGCTGAACGTGTCTGTCTCTAGCAGCTGCGTCTATGCACCGTTGCTCATAAATGTTCAGGTAATTTAGTGCCTGCAGTGCACTAAAGCAACAGCCCTATCAGAGGCTCTGCTTAGACACAAAGGAGTCTCGGCCTCCAGTTCTTATGTCACTCACGTGGCCTATAAGTCTCACTAAGCAATGAGATCCTGGGTTCATGTCTTAGGCCATTAACATCTCATTTTAACCCCTTCAGGGCCTTTTGTTGCCCCTTGGCCCCATCCCAACTCCTACCCTGCTCCTCCAGCATGCTGTATCAGGGTTTCTCCCAGATGTGTATGGGGAGCCGGTGCTCTCAGTCCAGTTCCTAGAAGGCAACTGCCAACATCACAATCAGCATTAATTAGCCCTCTCGTCAGCTGTCTCAGCAGAGTGTGGCTCACAAGTGTCCCAGAGCATCTGCAACAGCCCTACATTTAATCAAGCTGTCCCATAATGGAGAGGCTCTTCCCTTTGGTCTCACAGCCAGCCACGCCCTCCATCTGCTTCTCTGCTTGGGCTTCCTCTGCCTCTGATTGCGTCCTGCTCGATGCTAGCTCCTGCCTGATCCTTGCTGCTGTCTTTTGCTCTGCTCTGTTCTGCAGCAGACGTCTTCTTGATTCCTCCGTGGGGCTGTCTGTTTGCTGAGTTCTGAGAGCGAGGGTGGGAGATTGCATTAGATGGGGGCACGAAGAATCGCAGCGTGGGGACAGGGTGTGTTCCCAGGGCCCATTCCCAAGTGAAGGCCCACACACAGCTCTGAAGTGAGGATGACAGACAGCACATTAGCCCCTGCCCAAGTCATCCTCACCAAGCCATGACTGAGTCATGCCTGACAGCAAGCACCACTTGGTCACCAGCTCTGCCGAGAGACCAGCCTTTCTTCTAGCCCCATATTGCCCCTGAGCATTGCTGCCCCCTATATGCCCAGTAGCAGTACATGGCATCTCCTGGGGTGACTGATTTCCACTAAGACGGAATAAAATGGGAGTAATTTTACATGAGCAAACAAAACCGAGGGCCAGAAGCAGGCTGGAGGTGCGGTACTTGTGGGCGTGAAGCACATCCATGGTGTTAAGGCTCAGGGTGGGATGGTGGCGTGTAAACCACTGCCTAATAAGGTAACAGAATGTAGAATTTAAGGCCAGAAGGCCCACTGGCTCTGTCTCCCA
Organism: Gopherus evgoodei; assembly: GCF_007399415.2. Lineage (NCBI taxonomy): Eukaryota > Metazoa > Chordata > Testudines > Testudinidae > Gopherus > Gopherus evgoodei. Next base: position 37,719,715 of record NC_044331.1, on the reverse strand, counting down.
GGCCAGGAACCCAGCCAGTACCTGCATGCCAAACCAACAGCTGAAATTAGACCAAGGTATTACAGCCCCAGGAAACTAACCTGTTATATGCCACGGGCAAAGAGCAGGAGGGTGTGAGCTGCACCAAGGCCCCTGCAATGGCAGAAAATTGTTCAAGTGAGATATACCCAGATAATTCCAGCAAGTGACCCACACTCCGTGCTGCAGAGGAAGGTGAAACACCCCCCAAGGCCAATCCAACCTGGGTGGAAATTCCTTCCTGACTCCACATACAGCAATCAGCTAGACCCTAGCTCCACACCAAGGGTGACTAAAGGCATCACCCCTTATGGGAGTGTGCTACAGAGCAGCACCTACAGCACCCTGTGACTGTACAGCTTATACTCAGCTCTGTGGGAGAGGCTGGACCCATGGCCCCAGGCCTCCTCCTTTGGAACAAACTCATACCAAAGTGAGCCGGAGGCTTCTTGTGCCTTTTTTCCAATGCTCAGAGCTAGTTGCCAGCTAATCCTTAGCACGGGGTATTTTTGTGGTGACGGTGCTATTGTCAGTGGTGCGTTTGGACTGTGTCTCCTGTTACTGTATAGAAATTCTACTGAACATTGCTGTAAGTTACTGAAGTTTAAACAAGGAAAAGCACACTCAGGCAGTGGTGCTGGAGGGAGTGGGGCTTTCTCTGCATGATTCCCATGCTATGGTGGAGTGGGAGCTGCTGGGTCTGTCTCTACCTTAATGCTCTTGTGTTTGTCTTGAATAGGACCTCATTGTGACTGAGGCTGGCCCTCTCCTGATGATCTGTAAAGCTGTGATGGATTTCTCTAAAGGCAAAATAAATTAAGGGAAGCATCTTACTTGGATCTGGATCAAGGTTTAAAGTCAAACAGGTACTCCATCGAGCACCTTTTCTGTCCTGGTACTATCTGCCTGAACCGTGTATGGGCTAATGACTGTAGTGGCATGCCACTTCCTTATGTTGTGCTAGATGCATGTAGACGAAGCCTTTCCAGGTTTTGAGGGACAGTATCTCCAAGAGCAAAGCACCCCTAGTCACTAGTCCATATGTTCCCCTTATGAGCAGGTTCTATCTCCCTAGAGCACAGCACAAGCCCAAGTGATGCTGAGGATGGGGTCTTTCATAACCTAAAGATGCTCCAGCTCCCCAGAGTCCAATCGGAAACCCTGGAGAAAGGAGCATGCTCTATCTCTCTACAGCCCCAAATGAGGCCAGGGCATGTGGGGAGCCATTTCCTTTGTAACCTAGACCAGCTAGTTCCACCCACCCTACAGCCCAGAATAAGCGTGCTGTCCAGTCCGACCTAGCATGCTGGCACCACCGCTGCGGCCCAGAGTGAGGCTAAGTGATGCTGAGTGTGCTGTCCTGCCTAACCTAGCCTGCTCCGTCTTTCTCCAGGCAGCCCTGGGTGGTGTTAGAGGGTGCTATGCTGCGGTGGCTGCTAATCTGGACATGCTTCATTTCCTCACCCCCTAGCCTGTCACAGGAGCAATGTCCTATTCCTCACAGTGCGGACATTTCCTATCTACCACAGTGCTGGGATCCTTGTATAATTTGCCTTTTAAAATGATAATTCCCCATTAAACAGAGAGATTTAGCCTAATATAAGTAGACAGATCAGTCAAGGCAGTAATATACTCCAGTTCCCAAATGTTTAGTTTCCTTTGGCTAAACTTGCCTGTAAAAGGTCTTTTTCTCCTCCGTGGACGAGAATAACAGCTTTGACCTTGAAGGGAGGAAAGAGGAGGGTTTTTTACTGTTTTTCTTCCAAAATATTCAAGTGAGAGGGATTTTTGCTTAAACAATTTATGCCCTGTGGATAGATTTATTCCATTCAGCTGCCAGCCACAAGAAAGCCCTGTTAGTCCCCAGGGCGTTTTTTCAGAACCAGTAAATCCTGCACATTAAATCTGCTCACAAACATGAGGGACCAATCACACTGGCTAGAGCCAGCTATGACATGGGCAGGTGTCAGGAGTCTCCCACACAGCTGCCCCTGACACCACCACCTGCCACTCCATTGCTAGGCCCCTAGGCAGCCATGGGACTTGGTGCAGATCTTCTAGTATGCCCTGCAGCACCCCTATTATTCCAGTCCTGAGCCCTCCTGCCGCTCTGCTAAGCAGCTCATTCCCTCCTGGAGCACCTGTCCTGAGCTCCGCATACAGCTCTGCCAATGCATCCCACTCATGGCCTTCCCACTGCTCCTTACGCCTATAATGACCCCTCACAGCTCAGCTGCTGTCCAGCAATCCTGTTCTTTCAGCCCTGAGTCCTTACACATAGTTCTCTGTTCCCAGACCTGCATAGTTCTCCTACATCTGATGCTTTTGTCTTACATTGTATGGAGGTGCCTATGGCTGTTCTACAGTGTATGTGCTACTTGTTGCTGCCCTTCTGCTGCTGCTCCTGGATTTATCCCTGCAATTATAACTCACTCAAACATTTTGGGATAAAGTATGTGTAAAAAGCAAACAATGCCATACACAACAAAGCTGCTTCGTACTGTGGTGTTGTCCATTCTGACAAAGCCCCTCCTGACCTCTACCCCCAACCCCTATGACTAGTGTGAACTTCCGCCTGGTCTTGCTTGTACACTTCTGTCCTGACTTTTAGCATCTCCACTATACTGCCCTTTGGCTGACCCAGCATGGTCCAGTGAATGGGGACCTGGGTTCTATTCCCAGCTCTGCTACTGACTGGCTGTGTGCTCCTAGACAAGATGGCTCTGTGTCTCAATCTGTTTATATTGTAAGTTTTTGGGAGCAGCGACTGTCTCTCATTATAGTGTGCTTCAGACACTAAAGCCCCTGTTTCAGTCGGGGCTGCCATAATACAGATAATAGTCACTAGTTTCTTTTTAATATATGATGTCCATTAGGATGATATTGAGATTGCCAAGCTCTTCCGTTTGTGATCTGAGTCATATTTGAACCCATGGTATATCTTCCGGGATGGGCAGCCAGTTTGCTTTGCCACACTAGTGCTTTTTATTTCCTTACTGCTTAGATTTTCTGTCTCCTTCTTCACTCCGATGGATGCCAGCACAATGCTTGAGGAAAAGACAGGCGTAACTTCTGATCCCAACACCTCAGAACTTTGGGGGAGGTTTGAGTTTGGCTCAAGGCCTGCCTCTGACTGTATGTGGTTTCATTTGATAGACTCTTTACTGCAGACAGCCAGGTGTCTCGTCTGCCCCTACGGAAGTGCCGTGTTTCACCAACAGCTTAAACAAATACTGCATCTTTGCAGGACCCAATGCCAAGGAGAGTTTTCTCAAATCATGTACTCTTTCCACACACATGAATCTATCTCTGCGTTATACATACAGTAGGTAGCTATGGCTGAACATCGGATAGCTTGATTCAGTTGGGATGTTTATTCTTAGCTTTATCTAATCCTCTTTGGTCATAAAATCAGGTGGGGAGATCTAACAAGAACAGGATTTTTCACACCATTTCTGGTACTTCCTGTATTTCTGCAACTGGATGGAATCAGGGAGCCCGGGGAGCCGTGTGGAAATGAAAGATACAAGAAACTATGCATACCTTTTCTGAGCTTCATAACAGTTTCGGGTCAAAGGTTCAGGTCTCGGTTCCTATTTTCATAGAAAAAACACCCAATTTTCCATGAATTGGTTTACTCCTCTCTAACTATAGCACCCATGTTCCATCTAACTAGCTAAGTTACATGCTGCTGTGCCTAAATCGCCTGAAAGCTTTTGACCCATGAATAGAATTTCCACCGTGCTCACCCCATTAACAGATGTCTAACAATAACATCTTGCATTCCCATAGCACTTTTTTACATCCCTAAGGATCCCAGTGTTGTTTGTATATAGGAATGGCTGCTACCACCCTAGAAATGGCGTTATCGGCACCTCTCAAGTGGAAGGTGGGAGCACACAGTCACAACACTGCATGACAGTTTTGGACAGGAATTAGAACTAAGTAGAATGGAAGGCTTTTCATTCATCCCCCAAGTTACCCTTCGAATCTGAGGTTTGAACAAACCCCAAATTCAGAGTACACAGTCAGAGCTGCCAAGCTTCACCTAGGTTAATGCTGGAACCATGCAAAGCTGCTAGTTTCTATCATTTTGAACCGTAAGTTGCCCCTTGTTTGCTCAAAACTGGTCCCACGCTTTTTGTTGTGTGTATTGCAGTAACACCTGAAGGCCCACCAGGGCCTGTTGTGATAAATGGGCCTAAAAATTTGCCCTAATTGTGAGTTCAACTGTAATAAACAAGTGTAAGTTCATAAGTTGTCACAATAACCTATAAGAACAAATGTTGGTGGGAAAAGGTACGAAAGGAAGACTGAATTAGTCCAAACAGAAAGGCCTCCTGATATAATTGAAGGACTGTGTTAAGTTCATGCTTAGTAAACAAGAGAAGTGTTGAACCAGATCAGTGAACCAAAATTGGGGTGTTGGAAACTAGGCCTAGTTGGTGAACAAAATAATGAGGGGCTGGGCAATTCCACCACTACTCCCTCTGTGGGTTCTTAAAGAAAGGGACTTGGGAGAGGGGGGCATAATTGGTTACCAGAGCAAGCTTCACCATCATGGCTGCCATTCCCATGATCTCCTGATCCTGAGAGAAGTCTTGACCTGACCAGGCCAGAGAGAGGGACCCAGATAACATTGCCACCTTATCGGCTCCAGCTGAATCTCACACACCACCTGGGATGAAATGGGATCAGACTTTAATCACAACAGCTGCCGCTCATCTCAACTAACTTCATCTCGTTTCCCCAAAGGACAGTCGTTACCATCTTTGGTACCACCCAAGAGACCTTCAGACAAGGGCTTTTTTCCTCTAAAGATTCTCACCAGCTAAAGGGAAAGGAACAAAGGGTCCTGGTAAAATGAAAGCCTCACTTAATCCTTTGTATTTCAAATGCTTTGACTGTTTTTTCCTTCTTTTCTGTATCTTTAATAAAAGGTTAAAAGGATTTTTAGTGGTGTGTTTGCCATGGCACTAAGCAGGCTGAGGTCTCTGTAGACCAAACCCTGAACCTTGTTAGCAATATTTACTGTTGGACAGCGACTAGCTAATGTTAACACCACTAGCCCATCGTGCCAGGCAGTGTGGAGACCAAGTGACTTGTCCATGGTCCCACAGCAGGGCAGTGTCAGAGCCAGGAATGAAACCCAGGTCTCCAGAGTACTCCCATGCCAATGCCCTATCCACTAGACCACACTGTCTCCCTGGGCTCAGGGTCAGGTTTTTGATGGAACATGAAACCAGGGGAGTTTTGCGTGGTTTAGGGGTTACTCCAGAAAAGGGTCTCACAGCTCTCTGTGACAAATCCTGTATCCATGCTGGGCGTTTGTTCAGTACTGAAGAGCGCCACCTATTGGCAAGAGCCCTTTGCTGTTTGTAGCATATGTGCACTACTTGGTATGTAGATGTTCACCATCGCCATTAGCAAACATGCCCTGACTATAGACCAGATGGAGCAGCGCACCTTGAGAAGAGGGTGAGATGATAGTAAAATCGTCACTGCAGGGAGAGAGGAGTTATCTAATAGACTGAGCAAGTGGCTGAGCGCCAGGTACTCACGAATGCTAGTCCTGGCTCTAACACCGGTTCCCTCTGTGACCTTGTGCAAATCACGTAACCTCCTCTCTGCTTCAGTTTCCCTTCATTTGCAGAGGAGATTATAACCCTTAGCCACTCACAGGGGTGTTGGAGGGTTACTCAGTTAATGTGCGGCTAGCACTTTGAAGAGGGAAAGAGATGCATTAGCGCTGATTATTATTTTATTACATCTCCCTCCAAAACATACTGTCACCCACTCACAAATGTACTTTGTGCCTGGAGACCTCCTGTCACTGCAGTTAGATGTTGCTCTTTCAGTCCAGGTCTAGAAGTGCCTCACAGAAGTGGGTGAGTCTCGTTACTCCAAGTTTGCACCTAGGCACAGCAGTGACATGTTTTACCCAAGCTGAGAGAGCAACTGGTAGTCCCCAGAGATAGGATCAGAACTAGGTCTTCTAACTCTGCAGCTGCTGCACCATGTGGCTTCCTATGGGTGCTTGGAGCACAGGAGTCACCTGGGTTCGTTTCTACTATGTAAATGTGCTTTCCAATGGGAGCTTCCCCCCACTGCCCTTCCTTCTGATACTTCATTTAAATACACGCTAGAAACACTGCAGATGGAAACAGCCTCCTGATATCGGATCATCTTGTCCGTTCTCTTCACGACTATTCCCTACCGTAACCTGTCAAGCATTGTCCAATGGAGTTATAAAAGATGCAAGCAGTGGGGCTTCTGCTTCTTCCCGTGGGAGGCTCTCCCGCAGCCGAATAGATCTCTCTGTTCACATCTTTCACACGTACTGAGCCCATTCTACTTGTGCTGCATATAAACATGTGCTTAATTATCCTCTAAGCAGGGGAGGGCAAGATCCAGGGAGCCTTTTGCTGGGAAAGTAAAGAACTTGTAAAGACCTTGACCCTGTCTGCTTTGGATTGCAGCCATTGGACCCATATTTCCAACCACTAGAGCCATCCAGGGAGACCCTCCCACAGTCCTTGGTTGCAGGGCTTTCACAGAGGATGGCATAGTCCGGTCATGATTGCTTATTCAGCTAGATTTCGCAGTGGTCTTTGGTACAATGGCCCATGGGATTCTGTTGACCCTGTTGTAAACCCTGGGCTTGACTGTACCATTAAGATGAAGTTCTGGGTGGTGGAGATGTGGAGTAGAGCCGCCTTGCCCCACTTGGAACTCTAAAAGGGATCGTACCATTTTCTCCCACAGAGCTTAGGGTGGATGTGCAAGCTGCATGATCCCTCTAGGTGGGGACCTGCACTCCTGTCTCTGAACAGAGATGAGTCATGTCCTCATCCCCTTTGGGGTCACCTGCTTGAGATGTTAGGAGAGAGCATTCCCCTGCATTTAGGGATTGGGCCTGGTCCCTGGGTGAGACACAAAGAGGGCTTGGCTCCATACTCCCCACCATAAAAAGATCAGTTGCAGACTGGACCAGGCTAGATTTGAAACAGCCAGTGGCAATGGTTCCCCATGGCCACAGGGCATGTATTTAAGGTGAACACTTGGATGGCAAGAGTCAATGAAGCAGCACACAATTGTTTTTAACTATTGTAATGAAGGTGTTCCTGGCAGGAGCTGCGGGGCCTCACGTGACCCCAGCAGCCACAGCTCCTGTTTTAGCACCCTGCTGAGTGTGATGTTGCAAGCACAGCCAAGAGAGAGGTGTTTATTAAGTCCTGCCTTTTAGACTCACTCCTGCAACTTCATAGGTGTGGATTTCATACCAGAGCCAAGCCATTAGGGGACTCCCAGCTTTATCCCAGTGTCAGTGGGGAACTGCTAGAGGTCAAGCAGATTAGCAGAAATGCACTGGAAAAACAAGCTCTCTACAGCTCCGCAAGGGAAATGGATTGCAGGTGGATTTTAGGGCCCTTTTCAGCACTGTTTTCTCCAGTTTTCTAACTAAAGTTTTCCCCATGTGTTTGAACAGATTTAAACCCCAGATTTCTCTAATTCTAGTCAGAATCTGAGCCTTTGAACCAAAGAGTGTAACTGGATTGACTTTCCAGCAGAACCATTTTCCTCTTTTTAATTCTCTCCCTCCTCTTTTGCATGACTTTAGTTCTCCCTTCAGCACCTGTTCACTCTTTTGGCACTGTCCTGTTTTGCAGGGGGTCATGTCCAGAATTGGATGAGTCGCCACAGACACTGCAGCACCGTGAATAGGATTTCATGACACCTTAGCTCGACCGGGGCAGTTCCATCATTCCAGCGTGAAACTTCTGGGCCAGAGCCATCATCTTCTTCCTCAGCTGGGGAGATTGACTGAGGTTGCATGGCAAGGCCGTGAAGGTCAGTCAAGACGGTAGGTCCCCAGTTTTTCTCATTTTCGCCTCCTTTTCATGTAGAGTTTCATGTACTGCAGTGGGAAGGGATAGCCAGACCTCTGGGCAGCCCTGTACTTTCCCCCACTAGAAATGAAAGCTCTTCTAAGAGCCAAACCCCATAATGCCTCCCATAGGCAGGACTGCCGAGTCCAGGGCTGATCACAGGAATCCAGTTCTACCCCCTGACATTGAGCCAGAGGCTGTGGGGTCCCAAGTACATCAGGGATATGCCCAGGAATGGGCTGGGGAGAGGGAGATGGACTGGAGGATTAAGGCAGGATCCTTGAAGTCCCATCTCAGTGGACAAAGGGAACCCCAAGCCAGCTGTGAGTGAAGAAGATGGCCTGGGTGAGGCTTAGATGAATCCATGGTGAGCACCTCAGGCTGCATCACAGTGTGATTGGGAGCTTCTGGAGAGAGAGGCCGGGTGTCATGTGGCTCTGAGTTAGGCAGTCTGCCTAGCACACCCAGCCAGCTACTGAAGAGAGGGCTGGTTGCTGGCAGGGAGAAAAGGAGGACAAGTTTGTCTGGGCCCAATAGAGTCAAATATTCAGAGCAGGGACTTGAACCAGGGTCTCCCACATCCCAGGTCAGTGCCCTGACTGGGCGATTGGCTGCTCTGGGGGGGGAGAGGCTGTCCTTCAGAGGGCTAGAGATGCTGTTGTGCCATGCTGGTCTATCAATGAACTGGAACTATCTGGACCAGCCAAACTGAGGGCCAGATTGTGATACCCTGACTCACTCTGGGCCGGATCCCCACCTGGTGTAAATTGGTGTAGCTCCATTGACTTCACTGGAGCGACAATGATTTTCACCAGCTGAGGAGCTGACCCACTGAGTAGCATCTTAACTCCAGGAGTAATCTCAGTGAAATTGATGGGACTGCTTTTGCTAGGCAAGGGGATTCAGACCTGGCCTAGGGGAACAGGAGAAGCTGCTGGTTCCAGCTTCAAGGAGTTTCCCATCTTTGAGCAGAGTGAAGCTGGAATTTCCCCAACCGTGGGCAGGGTTCAAGAGTCTGGGGTCCTTATTTAAAATGAGGAAGGTAGGAGTGGGCAGCGCTGTTTGGCACCAGGGGTACTAAATATGGGGAGGGATAGGAGTGGCCATGGAAGGAGGAGGCACAAAGAGCACGGATGAGGTCCAAAAGCACCTGGATTTGTTCCTACTGCCACAGAGGCTTGAAGACAGTCACTCCCCAAAGCACAGACACACTAGGCCAGGAGGCCATTCCCTTTGCCCCATGTTTCATCGTTCTTCTGTCTGGCACAAACCCCAGCCAGCCAGCAGGGGGCGCCAGGGCCACCTCCTTCTCGAGCCAAGGCCAGCAATGGAGTGGGACAGGAGCAGAGGGTCAAATCCTCACAGTAACTAGATGTTGTTCTATAAAACAGAAAATATCATAATGCCACTATATAAATCCAGGATCTTCCCATATCTTGACTACTGCGTGTAGTTCTGGTTACCCCATCTCAAAAAAGAGGTAGTAGAATTGGAAAAGGACAGAGAAGGGCAACAAATATGATGAGGGGTTTGGAACAGCTTCTGTATGAGGAGAGATTAAAAAGACTGGGACTTTTCATTTTAGAAAAGAGAGAACGTGGGGGTTGGAGGGAGTTGATAAAGATCTATAAAATTATGAATGGTGAGGAGAAAGTAAATAAGGAAGTGTTATTTACCTCCATCACATAACACAAGAACCAGAGGTCACCCAATGAAATTAAAAGGCAACAGGTATAAAACAAACTTAAGGAAGTTGTAGGGAGCCAGGGTGGCTTCCCTCCGAACCTGAGGGTAAAGAGCCGCTCTCTCAGCCTGCGTGGACGGGGCCAGGCCAAGCTTACTCCACCCTCCCGGGAAGGGGAGGGGTGGGACAGGAAGTACAAAGGGCGGGGCGCTTAGCCCAGTCAGGGCAGCACCAGGGAGGGAGGCAGATGCAGACCGTGGGCTGCTCCCTTGGGACCCTGCTGCCATGCCAGGGGAGGCCCTGGATCAGGAGAATCCTGACCTGGAGGAAGGACTGGGGCTACCGGGACTGCCAGCAGCCAAGTACCCGGAGGAGCTGGAGGAGCCTGAGGCAGAGGGGGAGCTGAAGCTGCCCACTGCCAAGTACCCGGAGGGACTGGAGGAGTCAGAGTAAGAACTGGAGCTGCCAGCAGTGGAATACCCGGATGAGCTGGAAGGACCAGAGGGACTCGCTCAAGGGACCCGGTAGGAAGAAGCCCAGGGACAGAACTGCACAGTGCAGTTAGTCTATTTGGCCAGCGTGTTGCGGAAGGACCCCCGCTGACCCAGTGGAGGGACCCTCGCCCCACTACTGTCAGGGCCCTGGGCTGGAACACAGTGGAGCTGGGTGGGCCTGCGGTCCCCTACCTGGCCAACCCACCTTGGGTAGCAAAATCCCGATAGCGTGCTACAGACCCTTGCGGACGCTCCTCTGCCTGAGGACCGCTACAGACCCTTGCGGACGCTCCTCTGCCTGAGGGGCGCTACAGACCCTTGCGGACGCTCCTCTGCCTGAGGGGCATGCTACAGACCCTTGCGGACGCTCCTCTGCCTGAGGGGTGCTACAGACCCTTGCCGACGCTCCCCTGCCTGAGGGGCACGCTACAGACCCTTGCCGACGCTCCCCTGCCTGAGGGGCACGCTACAAACCCTTGCCGACGCTCCCCTGCCTGAGGGGCACGCTACAGACCCTTGCCGACGCTCCCCTGCCTGAGGGGCACGTTACAGACCCTTGCCGACGCTCCCCTGCCTGAGGGGCACGTTACAGACCCTTGCCGACGCTCCCCTGCCTGAGGGGCGCTACAGACCCTTGCCGACGCTCCCCTGCCTGAGGGGCGCTACAGACCCTTGCCGACGCTCCCCTGCCTGAGGGGCACGCTACAGACCCTTGCCGACGCTCCCCTGTCTGAGGGGCACGTTACAGACCCTTGCCGACACTCCCCTGCCTGAGGGGCACGTTACAGACCCTTGCCGACACTCCCCTGCCTGAGGGGCGCTACAGACCCTTGCCGACGCTCCTCTGCCTGAGGGGCACGCTACAGACCCTTGCCGACGCTCTCCTGCCTGAGGGGCACGCTATAGACCCTTGCCGACGCTCCCCTGCCTGAGGGGCGCTACAGACCCTTGCCGACGCTCCCCTGCCTGAGGGGCACGCTACAGACCCTTGCCGACGCTCCCCTGCCTGAGGGGCGCTACAGAGCCTTGCCGACGCTCCCCTGCCTGAGGGGTGCTACAGAGCCTTGCCGACGCTCCCCTGCCTGAGGGGCACGCTACAGAACCTTGCCGATGCTCCCCTGCCTGAGGGGCGCTACAGAGCCTTGCCGACGCTCTCCTGCCTGAGGGGCACGCTACAGACCCTTGCCGACGCTCCCCTGCCTGTGGGGCGCTACAGACCCTTGCCGACGCTCCTCTGCCTGAGGGGCACGCTACAGACCCTTGCCGACGCTCCCCTGCCTGAGGGGCACGCTACAGACCCTTGCCGACGCTCCCCTGCCTGAGGGGCGCTACAGAGCCTTGCCGACGCTCTCCTGCCTGAGGGGCACGCTACAGACCCTTGCCGACGCTCTCCTGCCTGAGGGGCACGCTACAGAGCCTTGCCGACGCTCCCCTGCCTGAGGGGCGCTACAGAGCCTTGCCGACGCTCCCCTGCCTGAGGGGCACGCTACAGAACCTTGCCGACGCTCCTCTGCCTGAGGGGCGCTACAGAACCTTGCCGACGCTCCTCTGCCTGAGGGGCGCTACAGAGCCTTGCCGACGCTCCCCTGCCTGAGGGGCGCTACAGAACCTTGCCGACGCTCCCCTGCCTGAGGGGCGCTACAGAGCCTTGCCGACGCTCCTCTGCCTGAGGGGCACGCTACAGACCCTTGCCGACGCTCCCCTGCCTGAGGGGCACGCTACAGACCCTTGCCGACGCTCCCCTGCCTGAGGGGCACGCTACAGACCCTTGCCGATGCTCCCCTGCCTGAGGGGCACGTTACAGACCCTTGCCGACGCTCCCCTGCCTGAGGGGCACGTTACAGACCCTTGCCGACACTCCCCTGCCTGAGGGGCGCTACAGACCCTTGCCGACGCTCCCCTGCCTGAGGGGCACGCTACAGACCCTTGCCGACGCTCCCCTGCCTGAGGGGCACGCTACAGACCCTTGCCGACGCTCCTCTGCCTGAGGGGCACGCTACAGACCCTCGCCGACGCTCCCCTGCCTGAGGGGCACGCTACAGACCCTTGCCGACGCTCCCCTGCCTGAGGGGCACGCTACAGACCCTTGCCGACGCTCCCCTGCCTGAGGGGCGCTACAGACCCTTGCCGACGCTCCCCTGCCTGAGGGGCACGCTACAGACCCTTGCCGATGCTCCCCTGCCTGAGGGGCACTACAGACCCTTGCCGACGCTCCTCTGCCTGAGGGGCACACTACAGGCCCTTGCCGACGCTCTCCTGCCTGAGGGGCACGCTACAGAGCCTTGCCGACGCTCCCCTGCCTGAGGGGCGCTACAGAGGCTTGCCGACGCTCCCCTGCCTGAGGGGCACGCTACAGAACCTTGCCGATGCTCCCTTGCCTGAGGGGCGCTACAGAGCCTTGCCGACGCTCTCCTGCCTGAGGGGCGCGCTACAGACCCTTGCCGATGCTCCCCTGCCTGAGGGGCGCTACAGACCCTTGCCGACGCTCTCCTGCCTGAGGGGCACGCTACAGACCCTTGCCGACGCTCCCCTGCCTGAGGGGCGCTACAGAGCCTTGCCGACGCTCCCCTGCCTGAGGGGCACGCTACAGACCCTTGCCGACGCTCCCCTGCCTGAGGGGCACGCTACAGACCCTTGCCGACGCTCCTCTGCCTGAGGGGCACGCTACAGACCCTTGCCGACGCTCCCCTGCCTGAGGGGCACGCTACAGACCCTTGCCGACGCTCCCCTGCCTGAGGGGCACGCTACAGACCCTTGCCGACGCTCCCCTGCCTGAGGGGCGCTACAGACCCTTGCCGACGCTCCCCTGCCTGAGGGGCACGCTACAGACCCTTGCCGATGCTCCCCTGCCTGAGGGGCACTACAGACCCTTGCCGACGCTCCTCTGCCTGAGGGGCACACTACAGACCCTTGCCGACGCTCTCCTGCCTGAGGGGCACGCTACAGAGCCTTGCCGACGCTCCCCTGCCTGAGGGGCGCTACAGAGGCTTGCCGACGCTCCCCTGCCTGAGGGGCACGCTACAGAACCTTGCCGATGCTCCCTTGCCTGAGGGGCGCTACAGAGCCTTGCCGACGCTCTCCTGCCTGAGGGGCGCGCTACAGACCCTTGCCGATGCTCCCCTGCCTGAGGGGCGCTACAGACCCTTGCCGACGCTCTCCTGCCTGAGGGGCACGCTACAGACCCTTGCCGACGCTCCCCTGCCTGAGGGGCGCTACAGAGCCTTGCCGACGCTCCCCTGCCTGAGGGGCACGCTACAGAACCTTGCCGATGCTCCCCTGCCTGAGGGGCGCTACAGAGCCTTGCCGACGCTCTCCTGCCTGAGGGGCACGCTACAGACCCTTGCCGACGCTCCCCTGCCTGAGGGGCGCTACAGACCCTTGCCGACGCTCCCCTGCCTGAGGGGCACGCTACAGACCCTTGCCGACGTTCTCCTGCCTGAGGGGCACGCTACAGACCCTTTCCGACGTTCTCCTGCCTGAGGGGCACGCTACAGACCCTTGCCGACGCTCCCCTGCCTGAGGGGCGCTACAGAGCTTTGCCGACGCTCCCCTGCCTGAGGGGCACGCTACAGAACCTTGCCGACGCTCCCCTGCCTGAGGGGCGCTACAGACCCTTGCCGACGCTCTCCTGCCTGAGGGGCACGCTACAGAGCCTTGCCGACGCTCCCCTGCCTGAGGGGCGCTACAGAGCCTTGCCGACGCTCCCCTGCCTGAGGGGCACGCTACAGAGCCTTGCCGACGCTCCCCTGCCTGAGGGGCACGCTACAGAACCTTGCCGACGCTCCTCTGCCTGAGGGGCGCTACAGAACCTTGCCGACGCTCCCCTGCCTGAGGGGCGCTACAGAACCTTGCCGACGCTCCCCTGCCTGAGGGGCGCTACAGAGCCTTGCCGACGCTCCCCTGCCTGAGGGGCACGCTACAGACCCTTGCCGACGCTCCCCTGCCTGAGGGGCACGCTACAGACCCTTGCCGACGCTCCCCTGCCTGAGGGGCACGCTACAGACCCTTGCCGACACTCCCCTGCCTGAGGGGCACGCTACAGACCCTTGCCGACACTCCCCTGCCTGAGGGGCGCTACAGACCCTTGCCGACGCTCCCCTGCCTGAGGGGCACGCTACAGACCCTTGCCGACGCTCCCCTGCCTGAGGGGCACGCTACAGACCCTTGCCGACGCTCCTCTGCCTGAGGGGCACGCTACAGACCCTCGCCGACGCTCCCCTGCCTGAGGGGCACGCTACAGACCCTTGCCGACGCTCCCCTGCCTGAGGGGCACGCTACAGACCCTTGCCGACGCTCCCCTGCCTGAGGGGCGCTGCAGAGCCTTGCCGACGCTCCCCTGCCTGAGGGGCACGCTACAGACCCTTGCCGATGCTCCCCTGCCTGAGGGGCACTACAGACCCTTGCCGACGCTCCTCTGCCTGAGGGGCACGCTACAGACCCTTGCCGACGCTCTCCTGCCTGAGGGGCACGCTACAGAGCCTTGCCGACGCTCCCCTGCCTGAGGGGCGCTACAGAGGCTTGCCGACGCTCCCCTGCCTGAGGGGCACGCTACAGAACCTTGCCGATGCTCCCTTGCCTGAGGGGCGCTACAGAGCCTTGCCGACGCTCTCCTGCCTGAGGGGCGCGCTACAGACCCTTGCCGATGCTCCCCTGCCTGAGGGGCGCTACAGACCCTTGCCGACGCTCTCCTGCCTGAGGGGCACGCTACAGACCCTTGCCGACGCTCCCCTGCCTGAGGGGCGCTACAGAGCCTTGCCGACGCTCCCCTGCCTGAGGGGCACGCTACAGAACCTTGCCGATGCTCCCCTGCCTGAGGGGCGCTACAGAGCCTTGCCGACGCTCTCCTGCCTGAGGGGCACGCTACAGACCCTTGCCGACGCTCCCCTGCCTGAGGGGCGCTACAGACCCTTGCCGACGCTCCCCTGCCTGAGGGGCACGCTACAGACCCTTGCCGACGTTCTCCTGCCTGAGGGGCACGCTACAGACCCTTTCCGACGCTCTCCTGCCTGAGGGGCACGCTACAGACCCTTGCCGATGCTCCCCTGCCTGAGGGGCGCTACAGAGCTTTGCCGACGCTCCCCTGCCTGAGGGGCACGCTACAGAACCTTGCCGACGCTCCTCTGCCTGAGGGGCGCTACAGAGCCTTGCCGACGCTCCCCTGCCTGAGGGGCACGCTACAGACCCTTGCCGACGCTCCCCTGCCTGAGGGGCGCTACAGACCCTTGCCGACGCTCCCCTGCCTGAGGGGCGCTACAGAAGCTTGCCGACGCTCCCCTGCCTGAGGGGCACTACAGAGCCTTGCTGACGCTCCCCTGCCTGAGGGGTGCTACAATCCCTTGCCGATGCTCCCCTGCCTGAGGGGCGCTACAGAGCCTTGCTGACGCTCCCCTGCCTGAGGGGCGCTACAGAGCCTTGCCGACGCTTCCCTGCCTGAGGGGCGCGCTACAGACTTTTGCTGGCACTCCCCTGCCTGAGGGGCACTACAGACTGTTGTTGATGCTCTCCTGCCTGAGGGGTGCATTACAGACCATTGCCAGCGCCCCTCCCTCTGCTAATTCCCCAGTGACAGAGGCATGATCCAGGACAGCCAGTAAGGCAGTAGTTCCCCACCGCCCCCTAGTGGCTCGGTGCGCCAACCGATACGGATCACAAAGTACTTCTTCAGACAACGCGCAGTTAACCTGTGGAACTCATTGTCAGGGGACATTGTGAAGACCAAAAATATAAATGGATTCACAAAAGAATTAGATAAATTCATGGAGGATAGATTCATCGGTGGCTTTTAGACAATATGTTAAGGAATGTAATCTCATGCGCTGGCTGTCCCTAAACCACTGACTGCCAGAAGCTGGGACTGGACGACAGGGAATGGATCTCTCAATAACTGCCCTGTTCTGTTCATTCCCTCTGAAGCGTGTGGCACTGGCAACTGTCAGAAGACAGGATATTGAGTAGATGGACCATTGGTCTGACCCAGTATGGCCGTTTTCATATTCTTATGTCCTTCAGTAAAGGGAGGCAGAGTTATGATGGAAGGAGACCAAGCAGAAATCAAAAGGACAGAGTCCTTAAAAGGCATCCCTTCTGAGAGCAGGCGAGCCAGGCATGCTCAGCGAACAGGTTGTAGTGGTAGGAGGGAGTTTTGTCATTAGAAATACAGTCTAGATGGCTGGGAATGTGATGACAGTGAAAACTGTGAGGTTATTTGCCTAGTGGGTGTGAAGGTGTCAGATCTTATGAACCATATACTATGGATTGTTTTTTAGAGAGATCTCAGAAAGAGCCTGTGGTTGCAGTACGTGCTATGTCAGTGACATAGGGGATTGCAGGCGAGAGCTCCTGGAAGCTAAATTTAGGCAAAAAGCTTAAATCTAGGTCTTTGATGGTAGTTTTCTGTGATGGGGAGGAGCTCCAGGGACTGGAAATAGCAAAGGAACTGACAGGGTGTTACCACATGCCTGTATGTGGCAGGGCAGAGTTCCCAGAGACTTGGGAGATTGGGGTGAGGGGTGGGGGGTTAGCAGCACCCTGTAGGGGTATGCTGTAAGGAGCAGACATATCATGTAGGCATGTATCAGGTGGTCTGACCGCACCTGAAGGTTGGTTGTACCAGGTGGTGTGTTCAAGTCAAGCGGTATTTAATCTGGCCTTTTGCCTTGTACGTGTCATGGGGGTGCCTTGAGCTATAGAGAAGACTTTCCCCCAGCCCACAGGATACATTTGTGCTGTGGGAAGGAAAAAACAAAACACTGTGTGAACATGAGTCTGTTCCCCAGCACTCTCTCAGGACAATGCAGTGATGCTGGGCTGTCAGCATCTCGCCAGGCCACGGCATCTGAATGCACTGCCAGATGCAGCCAACTCCTCCCCAATGCACCCTGCCCTCACCTAGACTCTAGCTCTTGAGGCTCCCCACAAACACTTGCTGCTGGAAGTTTGCTGTTTCCAGGGATCACATTCAGTTCTGATATAGGTGACTGCTGGTCCTGTCCCAGTCAAAATTGCACCCGCTTATGCTGGGTCTTCGGCCTCGGAAGGAATTGGCTAGCCTTATTTGCTCCCTGAGGAGTGCAGATAACGGCGTGCCCACGTGCCTGCTTAACTCTTTGCCATCGAGCCTTCATGAAAGGCAGATTATCCCACCAAGTCCATTGCCGGCTTATCTCCACGTTTTCGGCAGGCCTAATGCTTGTAAATCGTGTTAACCGGAGCCTGGCCTTCAGTCCGACCTTTGCGCTCCCCCCGCCACTGTGACCCTCCCTTCTCTGTCCAAGGAGTCAGTAGGGGAGGCTAATCTCCTCCTCAGGATCTTGCTCTGCTCTGACAGCAGGCCAGCACTCACTGGATAAAGAGCTGGAATAAAGCTGCGAGAGAGACTGCTGGCTCAGGCTCAGCTTACTGTCTTATTGCAGTGACTCTGCTTCAAGGCGTTTATGGGATTAGGGCCAGTAAAATCACCGCAGGCAGAGACAAAACAGACTTGTCCTCTAAGAAGCCATGGCAAAATGGCTTGGCCTGTTTAACTTCCATGATCCTCCGAGTTTGGGTTCACGGTCTGCTGAGGGAGGGTTAAAGCCAACATTGCCCACTCTGCAACCAGCATTGGTACGTGACCCAACACCCCCATCAAAGGAGGGATAGGCAAGGCACAGGCTGGATGGGCAGCCACTCATTGTGCCCTGTGTCAAGACGGCACAGTGATGCTGAGGGAGTTCCACTGCATGAAGCACCTGTGCCTGGCCCAAAGGTTCTATGCACCAGGGCCCCATCCTCAGCAGCACAGGCAATCTGAGGAGACCAGCCAGCCAGAAGACAAGTTCCACAGCCCATCCACAGAGAGCTGTGGAGATCAGGGGCAAAGAGAGACAAGGAAATAGGGAAGGGAAATAGATGTGGGGTCTGCTTTGCTGATGCATGGAAGGAAGGCCAAACAATTCATAACCTAAGAGACAAACACATCTAAGGTTGGGCCTGAGTCAGAGGGTATAGGAAGGTCACGGGAATGAGAAATTCCTTCACCCCAAAATGTTGTTTGCTTTTAGACTGTGATTAGAAAACCCTCTCATTCTCCGTCCAAGCAGCCTCACGTGGACTGAGAATGAACTGGTATCCTGATACCAAAAGATACCTCGTTGAGGGCATGCAAATACATCACTCTCTCCTCCTCCCACAGCAGTGACAGTGCCATGATCTGGGGTTGTCCATTAAATAACGTCCCTTTTAGCTACTGGAATCTTTGACCACTCTGTCTGTTTGGTTGACTATCCAGGATTGCTTAATAAGAGAAGAAAGAACATGAATTATTTATCCACTAACCTCCTCCCCCACCCCATCCCAGCCTCCTGCAATCTGAAATGTAACCATGTCAACATTTTTGCCACCTAAGTGGTCATGGAAACTGACACGCAAACTCCTGTGCTTCCCAAAGCATCTTATACATTGACATGAAATTGTGCTTAGCAGATGTCACTAAACTCCTTTGCTTTTGGTGACAATACTGTTTCCACATTAACTAATGTACTTCAAAAGGGGTGGCGGGGTGGGGGGGATCAGCGGGAACGTGATAGGAAAAAAGGATTGGAAATGTGGCATGAACAAAATATGTGCTGGAATGTGCTGTCAAAATTTCATTGCCACTTGTTTAGGAGGAGCCACCCATAACTCACTCCTAGCTGTGCCGCTCACCCCAAATGCACAGTATTTAAAATCTGACAACACTCCCACCCCAGCACAGGGTTGTGATGTGTTGAAGCTGACCAGTTTTCTTGTTATTCCAACAACGTGATAGGACAACATAAGCATTTTACATCTGCTTGAATATACATCGTTCCCTTTTATTACCACAAATTCCTTCTCGAGGCGAAACATGCTGACTCCCAGCCCCTGTGCATGATGACCTGTTTAACCTCAGCTCCACTTTCAGAGCTGGTCGAGTCTGGAGAGATCAAGTGTCCCAGCCTTGAGCCTGGGTTTGAGGTGAACGTACTGTTTCTTTTTAAAGGGGAGCAAAGGCTGACCAAAGCGAGGGGCACATGTAGACAGAATGTAAGAAGCTGCCCCTATCTATTGCCCAGCAGGAGGACCACATGGGGAAATGTGAGCTGGAACCCAAATTAGCTCCTTGTCCACTAAGCTGGTGGAATTGGCTGCATCTCAGTCCATCCAGATCAGTGGTTCTCAAACTGTGGGTCAGGACCCCAAAGTGAGTCATGACCCTGTTTTAATAGGGTCACCAGGGCTGGTGTTAGATTTGCCGGGGCCAAAGCTGAAGCCTGGGGGCTTGAGCCAGGGCTCAGGTTACAGACGCCCTGCCTGGGTCTGAAGCCCCTGAGCTTCCACTTTGCCCCTCCACCCCCAACCTGCACTTGAGGTCCCCGCTCCTGGGGGTCATGTAGTAATTTTTGTTGTCAGAAGGGGGTTGCAGTGCAATGAAGCTTGAGAACTCTGATCTAGACCCTTATAATCCCATGAGGGATGGATAGGGGACGGGGAGCTGGGGTTGGAGAGCAGTTAATTTTACAGCTGCAAGAGTGGCCCCTGCTGACCAGGTTGGAGAAGTGATGCTCAGCAAGGGACCTCTCCTCACTCCTATCCTGAGGGTGCTGCAGAGATGCAGGGACTGCATGCATGTGTCCAAAAAGTGAGATCACTGCAGAGCATATATGGCTGCAGAAAGACAAGGGTTAGATCCCAAGGCACCAGCCCACCAGACGAATCCTGAATGATCTGCTAGCCAGCCCCCTTTCTTCAAATAACTTTCCCATACTTCAGAGACATTAAACAAGAGCAGAGGGCAGCTGGGATTCTAACCCTAGTGGATCTCCCACTTTGGTTAAGGGTGGTGTGAAGCCAGGAGATGGTTGAACTCTCTTCTGGAAAGGAGGCAGATTGGGGAAAGGGGGAATATTTATCCTTTGAGGAACCATCCCAGGCTTTTCTGACACCAGCAAGAGGTTCTTTCCCAAACCAGTTTGCTGAGTACTAGCTGGTACTGGGAGCCTCCTGACTTCTGCTGAGTCATTTACCTCTGGCTTTCTTTCTCCCATTCTCCTTTCCCCATCTTTATCAGCAGCTAATGAAACAGGCCAGGAGAGACCCAATCCGTATAGTAATTAAATTTACTTAGCGGGTATTCAGCTGGAGTAATGAGAAGTTTAATTCAATGATTAGTTTTTTCTTTCATTAATTAAAAATGGAACAATGGCGCAATTACTGTGGGCTGAATTGATTCTTCTCTTCGAGAGATGCTGATGGGAGAGGGGGAATTTGTTCTTTTCTCCTCCCTTCAAAGAAATCTGTTTGGCTCCTCGCAGTCCTGCACCTATCTGGGCCCCTCTCCAAAGGCTGGGATAGACCAGGGTGAGTGTGTGTCCGAGTGCATGGCTGATCCGAGGTCAGAGTTACACAGTGCTGCATGACCTGGCGGGAGTTGACTCAGTGACAGACAGAGGCAGTTAGAGGAATGCAAGGAATAGCTCGTGACTGGGCTGGTTCAGGGGACTCCAGCTTCAGGGAGCACAGGAGGGGAGGAGAGCTTTCTCAGGCAGTGGGATCTGCTTCAAGAAATTGTGGTGGACTGTAGCTGGGACTGAGGCCTGGTGCTTGGAGCTGTGTGGGACTCTGAAGTGGTGCAAGATAGTATATGTTAGGGCTGCAGCCTGGTAGAGATGGTCGCTGGGACAATGGAGGGCATCTTGGCTAGCAGAGGGTATCTAGACATGTGGAAGTCATTCCAGAGGATGGCCATTCGTTGTGGTGGTCTCTGGGGTGGGGATTACCCTGGTAATAGTGGATGTGATTGTGGTGGTCTCTGGAAGGCTGGATGTATTTGTAGGGTACTGGAGCTGGTAGTGACAGTTTGTGGTCTCTAGAAGGACATGGGGCAGCCAGAAGCTAGTTTACTATGTGATCCCTGGCAGGACCATATAGGACAACAGATCCTGGCGGCTGGAGAGAAAGAGGATGGCTTTTGATGGAGGAGAATGGCTGTGTAGTTTTCTGTGGGGCTGGGTTGGTTGTGAGGTCTCTGGGGAACTGAAGGGCTTTCCTGGTGCAGAGCGGTGTTGGACACTCTGCTGTGTGAGTACCCAGGGCAGTGGAGACTACGAAGCTATGCCAGCTTTTGCCTATGTAGACCCAGGCAGGCTGCTGATGAAGAGAGACTACGTGAGAGGCTGCAAGTGCCCAAAAACAGCTGCAACCTCCTCCTACAGGAGAGGTAAAGCCCAGGAAGCAGATGGTGCTCACTAAGAAGGGGCATGGCCAGATTCACTGATGCAGCACATCCACCTCTGCCATGGGGCTCCAAGGGAGCCTCAGCCACAGTTTAGAGCTGCCATCCCATGGAGGAAACCTAAGGACAGGCCGGCAGGAAAAGCCCCACCTTCAATCCCTCTGGGTGCATCGCCCCAGGTTAGCACAAGGAGGGGTGACTGACCTTTGGGCTGTGCTAGGAGAGTGGGGCCTAGTTGCCGTGGTCTCCAGAGCATCTTAGTGAATGTTGGGCCAGTGGAGTCATAACTGCAGGCATTGCTGAATTCAGCCCGGCCCAGCTCCCACTGTGAGGTCAGTCAGTCGCCCAACATTTCTCTGTTGGATGTTTGTGGGACTCAAGCCCCTGCACAGTTCAGCATTGCAGGCAGGGGACTGGGGCAGCAGAGGGCTGTTGTCCTTAAACAAGGGGCATCGGCAGGGCTGTGGGAGGGCTTCCGACTGATACTGGCATGTAAAGCACACAGGGGTAGTACAGATCACAGACAAAGGGAGGAGGACACGTGTTGGGAAGCCGGATGGGAAAGCGCCGAGGTGGCTCAGGATTTGCTATTGGGTAGGGAGACTTTTACCTCTGAGTCTCCAGCCTGAACCCAGCTGGAGCTGGGTAGGTAGCAAGCAGAAGCAATTCATTCCTCCCTGGTAGCTGCGTGAGAAAAGCCCGGGGGCTCTGCGCAGTCCTAATGGACAGGTGTCTGCAGCACAACTCACTGGCATTAATTGGCCCCTTGGTGGGCAGGATGAACAGAGAGGCCAAGGACCAAAAGGACCTGGAAGCCGAGTTCCCCTCCCCTCCCTAGAGATGCTCCCTCTGGGTCACAGGTGGGTGTCAGTTGCCTCTGTTAGCCAAGCCCATTCATGTGGACCAGATTCAGTTTGGAACAAACCTTGCCAAGGTCTGTAACCCTGGCTGCTGCCTTCCCTCTGGTACGCACATCATTGCCTGCCACCCTTCTGAAATGGCCGGGTTAAGGCTGTGGGCCTCTGCCCCACAGACAGGCACTGCAAGGAAGGGTTAGTAAGGAGGCTGCGGCAAGGTGAGGCATGAAGGCTCTCGGCGATTCAGGGGTTCGAGGCATTGAAAAGCTGTGGAAAATTGTTTTCTAAGGGCTCGTCTGATGAGACTTAAGGCCTGCAACCAACAAACGCTCTTCTCACATGTCTTGGCACAGGGCAGGCCCTGCCAGGCTGAGTGTCTTTCTGCATGAGTGCATGTGTGCATGCTGCTAAACCTGAGAGGCCACTTGTTCCTGAACCCAACGGGGGGAACTCAGCTTAGCCCATCAGCCTCTTTCATTTTCTACTTTGCAAACAAATTAGTAGAGCTGCAAGCAATGCTGGAGCTGGGCAGGCAGGTGCTCTGCTCTCTGTGTTTCATGGTCTCTTCTTTCCTTAGCCCTCCCTCCTCTCTCTTTCCTTTTTTATCCCTCCACCTTGGCCTTACTTCCTCCATATTCCTCCATTTTCTTTTTCTTCTCTTCCCAGCCTCAATCCTTTTCTTTCCTGGTCTTCGCCATCTTGTTCCCTTCTCCTGAGCTGTCTGGCTCCCATTTAAAAATTCAGGGCCTGACTCGATTACATTAATGCTGCTCTGGAAATATGAATGGGCCTTGAAGGGGCAGGAGATGGTTTTGAGATAAGGAGGGAGCATGAGAATAGCTGCTACGACTGGCCCCTATGCAGGGGCCTTCCCCAGCTAGTATATAAGTGGCTTAGTGCCTCTGTATCAGTCCAAAATGGGAAGGGAGAAGAGGATGGGGCCGGGGCCAGGGCCAAGAGTAGGGAGGGAGGAGATGGTGACCCACAAGTAAGGATAGCCAGAGCAAGCTTCACTACAGCTCGTCTCTGTGGAGGGTCTGTAGGGAGTTACAGAAGGCAGAGCATGAGATAGAGCCACCCTATGGTTGCTCTTACTTAACCTGAGCTAAGCAGGCCCCCTGAAAACAGAGAGCAGAGATCTCTTACAGCCACTTTTGTGCTGCTCCAAGAGCATGAGTAGCTGAGAATTGGAGTGATGGATTTTAACATGGAATAACAGTTAGAGGGATTTTACTTGTATTATTTGGTTGCCTGGTTTGGAATTTGATTGGAAAATAAGTTGTTGGGTTGTTCCCCCGTGGTAATAATTATTTTATCCTGCTCAGGGCTCTTCTGAAAAGAAAACAAACAACTCCCCCCCAAACCCAATGAATATCCACATGCACATTCATCCGAGTGAGCAGCAATCACCTTCTACCCACTCAGCTGTTCCCTGCTGAGCCCTCTGCTAACAGGGCTCGCTGATAGCAGAAATGCACTGCGCCGCCCCTGAAGCAACAAGGCAGGTGGAGGGGCAGAGAGTGAGGGGATTAATAAATGGATTTTAAAGCAGCGCATCTGGTTGGCGAGGCCTGTGGGGCTGAGGACGAGAAAGAGGAGAAGCAGAATTGTGGATGCGCTTGCAGAATTATGCTTGCGCAACAAGTGTTACTTTAAACATATCAGCATTTCTGAGCTCCCTGGGATAGATAACCAAGGGCTGGGGAAAGAACTGAGGCTTTGGGCAGCTATGAATAAACATATGCGGTGCTTCAGCTGCAATTCTGTGAGGGGATCACTAATCAGTCTTTGTTCTGTTGGTTTATTTATTTAGACCACTTGATGGTGCCCCTTAAGGGTACTAGCCAGGGGAGCGCAAGGGAGTGGAGCCTCCGAATTCCAAGGCAGCTGTGCTGTGGGTGGCACAGGCCGTCGGTTTGGGTGGCAGCTTGGGAATTCAATCAGATCCAAATCCCAGGCATTGGGTCTAAAATTAAGAGCATTTACTTTTACTTGTAAACTGCTGAGCAATTTGGCTTTTGTCTCCTCCTTTGCTGGTCGTTTGGAAATGTCCCCCCTCCTCCAGCCAGGGCTAACGAATGGATGTTTTGGAGGACCGAACTGATACCAGGGCTTTTCCTCCCTCTTGGAACTTATTTCTTCTGTAAGATGTTTCTGCTACCTGAGTGCACTTGAATGAAAGGGGAGTCGCTGTGCTATGAGGGAGGCATCATAGTAAGGAATGGTGTACTCTGGGCATTAGGGAGCCACCAGCAAGAGCAGTCCCAGTCTCTGTCAGCAGGAATCATGGTAGGAAGGAGTATAGCACACTGCTGTGTAGGAACTGCCAATTTTTCAGTCCCACCTGCCCGCAAAAAGAGTCATCTGGGGATAATTGTAGGGGCATTGAGTGAGGAGGTTCTGAGCTGCTCCAGTCCCAATCTCTCCCAGCAGGCGTCATTGTAGAGAATGGTGTAGGAGTGCTGTCTGGGAGCCCCCAGATAAGACCATCCATGCATTCTCATTGTACTCCCCACACACACCTGTGCGGTTCTAGGAAGTGGCCTTTCAGCAGAAAAGGGATTTGAAATTTGGCCATAAATATTTGGTGTGGGTGGAAGATTGAAATGCAGGTCCCTGTTCACAGTCAGTTTCCCCACTTCTTCTAGAGCTGGATTAAATAAGTAAATAAATTCAACTTTTTAGCCCTTTAAAGTCATAGAATTGTAGAAATGAAAAACGTAATAAAGCAGATAAAGAAGTTGTTTCCCAGGTTTGAGTACTTTCCCCAGGCTTCTCCAGATGGAAGACAACCTTGCTTTGCTTTTTAAGTACAGCTTTGCAGGCCGTGTAGCTATCAAGCGCCCCTTTGGTTTATGCTGGATTTTACTTTGTAGGGTTATTATGGTATTTCTGGAGTCATTATGAGATGCATCCGAAAGCATCTCTGTACTCTGGACTGGAATGAGACCATGCAAGTTTCCCTGCCCATTT
The DNA here is from genome assembly GCF_007399415.2 of Gopherus evgoodei. Classification (NCBI taxonomy): domain Eukaryota; kingdom Metazoa; phylum Chordata; order Testudines; family Testudinidae; genus Gopherus; species Gopherus evgoodei. Next base: position 37,694,567 of record NC_044331.1, on the reverse strand, counting down.
GCACAGTAAAGCACTAAAAAGGCCTGTTGAGTGAATGATTTGAGCTGTAAAATGTCCCCTGGATCCATATTTTAAAACTTTGCTAAATATCTATGAGTTCATAAAGAAGCTAAGTCAATAATATGCCTGTAAAAAAACTCATTCAGTGTATATGTGCACAATAACTTCTGTCAGCTTGGAGAAATATTCATTTAGCGCTATCACAAATTCCCCATGTGACACTGAACAAGTTACTTCCCTTCTCTGTGCCTCAGTTTCCCCATCTGTAAAATGGAGGTAGCCCCTCTTTGTCTTACAGAAAAGTACCATCTGCATAAGGTATCTTCAAAATCATCCACTCATTTTGGATGCCTCAATTTTGGGATGTCTGATTTTGAGATGCAAGTCAAATGACACAATGTAATGAACCCCCATAACCCCATTTGAAGTCAACAGGAGCTGCAGGCATAGATGCTGGAGCACCCCATGGCTTGGAGTGGTTTCCATCATATACAGGGTTCAATGGTTCTCAGCACAAATTGTCACAGCCCCTTGGAGACTCAGGCCCATTTTGGTTCAACTTGGGACCTCTAATCTGAGATATCCAAGATGATATCCCACTCTTGAAAACGTAGGCCTTATTGATACTGTTGAGTTCAATGGAGCTGCACCAATCACACCAGTTCAGGATCTGGTGCTCTGTCATCTTGCAAGGTTTCACTTATCATCAATGTCTGTGTTTTATTTTTAGATATCGGGGTAGACAGTGCTAAAGAAGAGGAAAGCACTGTTAGAGAGCACCGGAGAGTTTTTTTTTCTTTCTTTCTTCCTTAATAGTAAATGAAAAGACAAAAAAGGCAAAGCAAACCCACACACACACATACAAGCTACCTTATAAAAGCATTTATGGGCTGTGGAAACCCAGGAAATAGAAAATGACATTGGGCTCATTCTCTGCCAATGAGTTTCTTTCTTCTCCCTCTGTGAACTTTAAGTACCCTGTGCGGAGCAGAATGGGTGTCAGTTCCTTATAGTGCTGCAGTGTCCCCCCATCCTGCACACTCAGGCATTACAGCTTCTCCAAGCCTCTGTCAGGGAGTCCTTGACCTTCACCTCATCCTGTCTGCGCTGTACGACTCTGGGCACCAATGGGCTGAGTGGAGAGAGCTGGAACCTTGGACCTGCTATGCTTCATCTAGACTCAGAACATGATTTGAACATCACTTGGGATGTGTGTGCGAACAAAGATACAATCCCATTATGCAGACGAGAGAATGAAGTTGTATGTCTCTCTCATGGGGAAAAAGCTACAATGGTTCTTGCCGTTTTTGTTATGCAAAAATACTAATGTATGTTGTGCAACATTTTGCATTTATTACCCGCCATCCTGGAGACCTTGGAGAGCTTCTCGGCTTCAGTTTTGGTTGCTAATTTTGTGTTATTGCATCTTGGCATTTATTTAAATCCAGGGAGCACTTGGTATTGAGTAAGTGTGAGAGTGGGTTCTGTACATGTTATTGCAAGATGCTTCCTGTTTGGAGAGCTCTAAAGAGACAGCTATCCCTCCCCTCACTCACAGACATGCCTCAGCTAATATAGGACTGATAAAGGGCCAGCACCTCTGGTAAGAAGATTGCTGCCTCTCTACTGAGGTTTAGAAAGCTGTCAGTTCAGTTCAGTCTGCTGGGTCTTGCTAGAACTCCCAAGCTAAGCATGCTCAGAACTGGTCAGTGTTGGGCTAGCCACTAGGAGATCTCCACGTGTAAGCAGTGGAATGGTTCTGCTACTGTGGGGAACTTTCCTGGCTTATACACTACCCCAGTGAAATGGGCTAGCGAAAGGATCTGAGGCGTGTCTGTGAGTGAGGAGAGGGGTAGCTGTCTCTTTAGAGCTCTCCAAACAGGAAGCATCTTGCAATAACACATATAGAACCTAATGTCAGGGCAATTCACAGCCTGTTCCTCACAAATCCCAGGCCTCCTGCCCCATTGTTCCAGTTCAGTTTAGTCTGCTGGGTCTTGCTAGAACTCCCAAGCTAAGCACCCCAATAAAGCTGGGCCCAGGGGTCCTGTGGTCTCAACCTCCAATCTTGTTGTGGTCACTTAGGGCAGGGGCTAGCGTGTCCCCACTCCGGGGTGCTCTCTCTGCACTGGACACTTCCCTGACCCACTGATCATTGCATACAGTTCAAAGCAAATACAATTTATTAAACAGCAATCAATTTAAAAAAATAAGGAAAATTAGAAAAAGTTAAAGGAAAACCTGTCACCTCACTCTTGAGTAAGTGTGAGAGTGGGTTCTGTATGTGTTATTGCAAGATGCGTCCTGTTTGGAGAGCTCTAAAGAGACAGCGTCCCCCCCACTCTCCCCAACTGCTCACTGCACCTGGCTCTGGACTGCTCCAGCCCCAGCTCCTTTAACCTTTTCTAATTTTCCTTATTTTTTTTAATTGATTGCTGTTTAATAAATTGTATTTGCTTTGAACTGTATGCAATGATCAGTGGGGTCAGGGAAGTGCTCCCATTTTCTTTACCCAGAGGCCTGCCTGACCTCAAGGGCTCCCCTTCCACTCTCCTGTCTGGCAGAGTCTTTGTAACCCCAATAAGGCTGGGCCCAGGACTCCTGTGGTCTCAACCCCTAATCTTGTTGTGGTCACTTAGGGCAGGGGCTAACGTGTCCCCGCTCCGGGGTGCTCTTTCTGCACTGGACACTTCCCTGACCCACAGTTCAAAGCAAATACAATTTATTAAACAGCAATCAACTTAAAAAAATAAGGAAAATTAGAAAAGGTTAAAGGAAAACTTGTCACCTCACTCTGCGGCACAGGGACGTCACAAGCAGCCATGGCTGGAATGTCAGGGCAATTCACAGCCTGTTCCTCACAAATCCCAGGCCTTCTGCCCAGGGCCTTGATGTGTGGCAGGGATGCTGTGGGTCAGACACTTGCTCTGGCAGGGGCCACACACCATCAGGTTCTAGGTGGCAGGACCCTTCCCCCCAGTGTCACCACCCCACCCTACCCCACCCCTGTCGGGGTTACGATCCCCCACAAGTCCAACCTGCAGGGCCTCTTGGCTGGGGGAATCTCCCTGTGCTGGGCCTGCTGCCCAGCGTCCCCCTCGCTCTCCCCAGCTGCTCACCGCACCTGGCTCCAGACTGCTCCAGCCCCAGCTCCAGCTCCACTCTGCCTCAGCACTGCTGCTGCTCTGCCTCCAGCTCCCTGGGCTGCTTCTCTGGCCCCTCTGGCTCTGGTTGCTGCACCTCTGCTCCCAGCGCAGGTCTTCTCTGTGGGCTGCTTCTGTGACTCTGCTCCCAGCACAGATCTGCTCCCCCTGAGCTGCTTCTCTGGTTCTCTCTGGCCGGCACAGCTATGCTCCCCAGCTCACCTCGGACCCCTGCTTTCTCCTTAGCTCGGCCCCACTCTTTCTGGCCCAGGCAATTCCAGCTCACAAGGAGGCCAGGACCTCCCTGGTCTGCTGACTCCATAATTAGCCTGCCCACCCTGTCAGTCAGGCTGACCTGGAGCATTGGCCTCTCCCCATTGTTCCTGGGGACTGTCAGTTTCAGGGTCCTGATTTCCCATCGACCCTTCCCCTTTCTTTTGAGTTTTAGTAAGGGGCCAACAGTCCCCTTACATATGCCAGGCATAGGGTGCTGCAGGATTGACAGGGAAGTCTCTCTTTCTGTCCTTTCCTTTCCTTGTCCTTGGATTCAGCACTGATGCAAGGAAGTTAAATCCTAGTGAGGAAAATAGAAAGAAGCATAAACTCCTGCAAATTAAATGTAAAAATATAATTAGGAAGGCCAAAAACTAATTTGAAGAACAGCTAGCCAAAGACTCAAAAAGTAATAGCAAAAAAAAAAAAAATTTAAGTACATCAGAAGCAGGAAGCCTGCTAAACAACCAGTGAGGCCACTGGTCGTTCAAGATGCTAAAGAAGCGCTCAAGGACGATAAGGCCGTTATGGAGAAACTAAATGAATTCTTTGCATTGGTCTTCATGGCTGAGGATGTGAGAGAGATTCCCAAACCTGGACTATTCTTTTTAGGTGGCAAACCTGAGGAACTGTCCCAGACTGAGGTGTCATTAGAGGAGGTTTTGGAACAAATTGATAAACTAAACAGTAATAAGTCACCAGGACTGGATGGTATTTACCCAAAACTTCTGAAGGAACTCAAATATGAAATTGCAGAACTACTAAATGTAGTCTGTAACCTATCATTTAAATCAGCTGGAGGATAGCTAATGTGATGCTAATTTTTAAAAAGGGCTCCAGAGGTGATCCAGACAATTACAGACTGGTAAGTCTGACTTCGATACTGGGGAAACTGGTTGAAACTATAGTAAAGAACAAAATTGTCAGACACACAGATAAACACAATTGTTGGGGAAGAGTCAACATGGTTTTTGTAAAGGGAAATCATGCCTCACCAATCTACTAGAATTCTTTTAAGGGTCAACAAGCATGTGGACAAAGGGGATCCAGTGGATATAGTGTACTTAGATTTTCAGAAAGCTTTTAACAAGGTTCCTCTCCAAAGGCTCTTAAGCAAAGTAAGCTGTCATGGGATAACAGGGAAGGTCCTTTCATGGATTTGTAACTGGTTAAAATATAGGAAACAAAGGGTAGGAATAAATAGTCTGTTTTCAAAATGGAAAGAGTTAAATAGTGGTGTCCCCCAAGGGTCTGTACTGGGCTCAGTCCTATTCAACATATTCATAAATGATCTGGAAAAAGGGGTAAACAGTGAGGTGGCAAAATTTACAGATGATGCAAAATTGCTCAAGATAGTTAAGTGCCCAGCAGACTGTGAAGAGCTACAAAAGAATCTCTTAAAACTGGGTGACTGGGCAACAAAATGGCAGATAAAATTCAATGTTGATAAATGCAAAGTAATGCACGCTGGAAAACATAATCCCAACTATACATATAAAATGATGGGGACTAAATTAGATGTTACAACTCAAGAAAGAGATCTTGGAGACATCGTGGATAGTTCTCTGAAAACATCCACTCAATGTGGAGCAGTCAAAAAAGTGAACAGAATGTTGGGAATCATTAAGAAAAGGATAAATAATAAGGCAGAAAATATCATATTACCGCTGTATAAATCCATGGTACGCCCACATCTTGAGTATTGCATGCAGATGTGGTCGCCTCATCTCTAAAAAGATATCTTCGAATTGGAAAAGATTCAGAAAAGCAGGGGTTTGGAGCAATCACATTTTTTGAATTGCTCCGCTCCGGCTCCGGTCCAAAGCCTACTGCAGAAAAGGGCAACAAAAATGATTGGGGTACGGAATGGCTGCCATATAAGGGAGGTATTAATAAGACTGTGATTTTTCAGCTTGGAAAAGAGACAATTAACAGGGGATATGATTGAGGTCTATAAATTCATGATGGGTGTGGAGAAAGTAAGTAAGGAAGTTTTATTTACTCTTTCTCATAACACAAGAACTAGGGGTCACCAAATGAAATTAATAGGCAACAGGTTTAAAACAAACAAAAGGAAATTTTTTTTACACAACACACAGTCAACTGGTGGAACTCCTTGCCAGAGGATGTTGTGAAGGCCAAGACTATAACAGGGTTCAAAAAAGAACTAGAAAAGTTCATGGAGGAGAGGTCCATCAATGGCTATTAGCCAGGATGGGCAGGGATAGTATCCCTAGCCTCTGTTTGCCAGAAGCTGGGAATGGGTGACAGGGGATGGATCACTTAATAATTACCTGTTCTGTTCATTCCCTCTGGGGCACCTGGCATTGGCTGCAGTCGGAAGACAGGATACTGGGCTAGATGGACTTTTGGTCTGACCCTGTATGGCCATTCTTATGTCAGTCCTGGGAACTGAAGTGCCGTGATACAGCACAGACAGTGACACTGCAGCCTTGCCTTTGAGCTGAGAGGGGAGTTCAGTGTTTAGGCCCATCTACTGTATTCCTTGGTCTCACTCTGCTGAGGCTGGCAGCAGCGATGCGGACACGTGCCTCTAGGAACGGTGCTGACAGCAATGTGTGCTAACAGCCTACACGGTCAGCATCAGATGCTCCTGACATTTGATCTCTACCAACCTGGGCTGGATCTGAGCCCATTTCCCAGTGGTGAGTGGTCTGGCTGGATCTCATCAGTGTTCTGAGCCATACGGTCCCATATTCTACCTCCGTGGGTTTTTCCAAACACCTCCATCTGTCACTGACCAGCTTAAAGGGAAAGACTCCTTCCCAGCCCACCACTGCCATCAATGGCCATGTACAGGCTGAGGACCCTAGCCTGCAAGGTGCAGCACACCCCCAACTCCTACTGGTGCTGGAGAACATATCAACAGAATCTTCCACAGGAGGCTCCCCCCTCAGCTCCTTTGCACTAAGAGCCTTCCCAAGAGTTATCCAGTTGCATCCTGGCACCGGAGAACCACCACCGAATGCTTTTAATCTCTAGTCTCCAAACTCTGCTAAGATCATGAGCCTGCTGCAAAGATGCTTTTTAATGAGCTAGAAGGGCTATGTCCTCCCTGACTGCTCCCATGACACTGAGCAATTAAAATACAAGCTATAACTAGGGTGAAGTGAGGGAAAACAGGAAGGAAACAACATTTTTGTGCACAGTCATTTACTGGACTGGAGCTGCCCATGTCACACAGGCCCATAATCTTTGCTCTTAGTTGGACCCAGACCAAGGAGTTCCAGGGCTGAGTTCGCTGAAGGGTCATTATTACACTGCTCCTGGCTTTGTCAGTGCACTGAGCCTGCTGGCTGCTCACTTTCCAGATTCTTTCTGTCCATCCATCCATCATTCGCTCCTGCTCCTGGCCCCTTGACATTGCTCCTTTGGGACAGAAGGGCAGGAACAGCCCCACAGAACACCCCCAGGGTTAGGCAGCTCCCTGGCTGGCACAGAGTTGAGGGAATGGGGGAATACAGAATATGGGGCATGTTGGGAGTAGAGAAGGGATGAGAGTGGTGATCACCAGGGCTGCTGCACCCTAGCCACTCTCTGTGCCATAGGGGACCATGGAAGTGGGGCATAAGTTAGGGCAGTCATGAAGCTGCCCTGAATTACACCAGCAGCTGGGCAGGCCTGTGGCACAAAGGTGGCTTGAAACAGCTGTGTCCCACCTCTGCCTGCCTTGCATTGCGGTACCAGCACAGGATAACAGGATCAGGCCCAAGGTACATTACACTCCTTAACTGCAAAGCTCTTCTTCTTGGGTTTGGCTTAACAGCAGCCATTAGGCAGCAGAGATGAGGCCTGGGCCCATTTGTGTATCTGGGAGCTTAACGGCCAGGGGCGGCTCCAGGCCCCAGCACGCTAAGCGCGTGCTTGGGGGGGCAAGCCGTGGGGGGCGCTCTGCCGGTGCTGTGAGGGCGGCAGGCAGGCTGCCCTCGGCGGCTTGCCTGCGGAGGGTCTGCTGGTCCCATGGCTTTGGCAGACCTCCTGCAGGCATGCCTGCGGAGGCTCCGCTGGTCCCGCGGCTTCGGAGGATCTCCCGCAGGCACGCCTGCAGGAGGTCCGCCGAAGCTGTGGACCAGCAGACCATCTGCAGGCAAGCCACAGAAGGCAGCCTGCCTGCCGTACTTGGGGCGGCAAAATTCCTAGAGTAGCCCCTGTTAACGGCTCTGCTTCAGGCTGAATGGGAAACTGCACAGAGGAATCCACAGGGGAGAGGTGATGCTGTGCCTTGCAGGTTCTAGGTGTGCTGCCCCTGGGAGGGGGCAGGCAGGCTGTGCAAGATGGCATCCTGGTCAGAGTGAAAGAAGGGGCTCTGGACTGGACTGGCTATGCAGCTCCCCCACTACCTTCGTTTCTCCTCCCTTTCATCCTCCACTGCCTCCCTGTCTCATACTTTCCTTTGGATTCCCTTCTCTTGGCAACTTCTCCCATCACCACTTTTTCCTTCCTTCCTCTCATATTCCCCTATCCCCCATTCTCACCTCCCTTCTTTAGGACTCTTCCACTCCCCAGTTTTGCACCTTCCTTCCTGCATCTTTCTTTCCAGCACTCTCTCATTCCTCCTTTCTTACCACCTCTCTCCCTTTCATTTTCTCTAGCTTGCCTTTCAAAAGGGAAAAACCCAGACAGGAACTGAACCAGCCCAGTTTAGCACCGCTGGGGTTGAAAGTTTATCATCTGTGACTGAAGTATCTGCACTGAGGCCTTGATGTGCCATTTTGAATTCGAGTTTGCATGCTCCCTGCGACTCATGGAGGTTCACACAAGCTGTGTTTCAATTTATATCTCTGTCTCTATATATTTTTAAGGCCGCAGCTAATGTTGATTTAGTAACTCAAGTGCTGGAATTTCATCATGCCAGGGAGAATGCATTAAAGAAGACACTGTAGTTATTTAACTCCAAATGTAGGTCCTGGTCTATGGGATTTATTTGTGCTTTAAGAACTGATCTGGGAGAAGATACATACTGAAGGACATTTGCACTGGGGTGATGGTCAGGGTTGAGAAGATGCACTGAGGTTATGAGTAGGCTTTTCCCAAGTCCCCTGAGAGTACCCACTCTGCTTCCCAAACCCTTTCCTTGGTGGCCCCATCAGTTTCATTCGGTGCTTTACAAACCTCACACAGAGAAATGTGGTCTGGGCATAGCCTTGGAGACTCCTAGAGTTGTGTGTGTACTAGAGCACAGCTTGGAAAGCATTCATATCAGTGCCAGGTGAACCCCAAAGGGTTGGATGTTTCAGTCATTTATTAGGGAAACCCCCAAAGTAAGATGCTTAGCCCAACTTCTCGGGGCTGCAGACCTGAGCTAGGAGTCTTGCACCAACAAACTTCCTTGGGAGACCTCAGGTGACTGCTAACTCTGGTCAGGCTTCACATGGACTTTTCTCAGGAGCGTTAGCCTTCCTGGGGCTGGATTGGAAGAAGGAAGTGCAGGAGAAAATGAATAGAAGCATCACAGATAGGTTGGGCCCATCTGCCCTTAAAGGGGTGAGTGGTGGCAGGAGATAGAGCAGGGAGACAGACTTTCAAAGAGGAGGAGCCTGGTCCAGCCAGAGACGGGGAAGAAGACTCGTAGTTCTGTTTAGTTTGGGTTACTAGGGGAGAGACATCTTTGAGTTCTGTTCTTGAAAGGCTTTGTTGTCAGCCTGCCTGAGCTGGCAGAGGGTAAGGCAAAGAGACTAGGCAAAGAGTTTATTGAGGAGCCCTGAGAAGGGGAAACTGAAGTAGTGTTGCTGTGGAGCCACCCCATGCCAGGAGGGAGCACTTTGGAGATGGCTGCCCTGTTACATGTTCCTAAAGATTATTTCTTGTTGTATCTGAACATTTACACCAAATGCATCCAGACTGGTTTGGTTAGGGTTGAATTTGGGACAGAATTTCAGGTTGGGTCATACTGGGTCCAAAGCAGTTTGCTCAGCTCTATCTCTAAAGCACATAGGAGAGTGGAGCCCAGAGTGCAGCATAACACCCTCCCTGAACTGGAGCTTCCTGGATTCTTGACTCAGAACCAGAACTTTATGCACCCCTCTTAAACTCTGTGTGCTATGACTGCAGCAAAGTATCCAGCTTTGTGCCTGGGGATCTCCAGTGGTTCTAGCTCATGGGGCTTTCATACTAGCCTTTTACCTGGTGTTGTCACCTGGATTCATGCCCCACCCCAAAACTTAGGGCTCAAATAAACTCAAAATATCAAAGCCACACTCAGTGGAAGCCCCTGAGTTTAACTTGGTTTAGGTGCAAACTCAAAAATTGGCCCTTGTTCTCCGGGATGGCTTGAGGGGCATGGGGAGCACTGGATGAGCTGAGCTGCCTTGTATCTGTAATGATGCTTGTAGGCAGGCAAGTTTCATGTGGTTTAGGACTTTGCAAAGCTCCCTAGCACTGTTTGCAAGAGAGGAGGACTCCCCTTATGCCATGACTGTCTGAGCAGGGAGGATACCCTCATTGCTCTAGTGTTTTCTATGCGAAAGGAGGCCCCAGTGTTGTTTCCAAAAGGATTCACACATGCTCAAGGTCCCTACAGGAAGGACAGTTCTTAGTGTTTAAATACAGTGAAACCTGGGCAAGAAATTGCCCTTATTGCACAATTGCCTATTTTAAGAGATCAAAAGTATGCTGGGCCAAACCTGCCTGAGGTGTAACTCCACAGTGGAGGTGACTTTGCCCCACTGAGTACTGTTCTGCTCCACCTGGATTAGGAAATTACTTCCATTGAGTAACTGCTTCTGGTGGGTCATTGGAGTGGTCCCTTAAGACAGCCTCAGCTGTAATATATTTGCCATTTTATTTCTCATTCAGTTCCCTGATCCTGTGTCTTTCTGTGTCCCTGTTTTTCTTCCCATACAGCCCTATTTCTAGATTTCAAATATCAGCCTGGGTGAGGCTTATGCTCAGCTCAACTCATGTTTGGTGAGGGGAGGGGAAAGTTATTTGAAACCTTTTTAACTTTCCTGGTGCTTAACCTCGCAGTCTAATTTCCCTTTAACAGCAGAAGCAAAGTGTCTTTTTCTACTGTTAAATGCAAGGCAAGCTCTGATTGTGATATCATTTCCTTCTCAGTGCATGACTGGAAAGCAAAGGAGAGGACGACACCCATTGAGCTTCTGGCAGCCAATTGGCCTGCATCCTGACACCATCTGACTTGGGTAAGTGGAGGGGTTGCCCCCTGACACGTGGGTTTGATGCTATTGTGTTGCAGAATGTATAAAGCTCAATGATCTGTTGCTAGACACAAACATGGGATTGTCTGTGTTGCTGTAAACTGGGCAGAAATTCTTTCCTGCTATAGTCTGCCATCAGTCCCCAGTTACTTGCGTGTTGAGGAAATGTAGAGTTTTTCAGGAGGAATGTGAAAAATTCCATCCTTTTGGCTGAGGGTGGGAAGCTGCTCCTCATATCTTTCACCATAAGCGGGGGTTCCTGGGAAGATGCCATCAGGTTTAGTTGGGATGGATCTCCAATGTGTCTGATATTTGAACAACTTGAAAAATACAATCATTACGATCTGGTTATATTGCATATTGGGGGAAACTTTCTAATGATAAGAATAGTTAAGCACTGGAGCAGGTTTCCAAGGGAGGTTGTGGAATCCCCATTCCTGGAGATTTTTAACAACAGGTTAGACAAACACCTGTCAGGAATGATCTATGTGTGCTTAATCCTGCCTCAGAGAGCTGGACTAGATGACCTCTTGAGGTTTTTTCCAGCCTTACATTTTTATGATTCTGTCCTATCACCTGTAGGTTATTCCTCCATCATTAAACAAGATTAGTTCTCTATAAGGTATATATTATGCTGGTCACAGAAACGGCTGCCTGCTGACTGAGTTAAGTGTAGATCCCACTCCACTGTCATGCAGGGGATGTTGGCCAGACAAGCTCTTAATTCTGTTTTAGGGCAAGCAACAGTGCCCTCAAATGACTGTGCTTTGTGAGATATCTCTATTACAGTCACACAACGTCGTGACGACTCAGCCTGCTTCCCGGCCCTCTCTCTAGGACAGTCAAAAGAGACAGGAGCAGGTTTTGGCTTGTACTATACATACAAAATCCTAGACTAAAATCTGTGAACTGTCAGTTTGATATAGGCAATGCGTGAGACAGCAAACATCAGAGCTGACTGGGTTTAGGCAATTTCCCAGCACGACAGTCCTCTGGAGAGAACAAAGAGATCTTTCAATGCAGAATGGAATTTAGTTTCCTGATGAAAAAAAAAATCAGGATGATTCAGGCATCTCTTTGCATAGAGCTGGGGGAAAAAAAAATTCAGGTTGGATCTGCACTAATCTGGTGTGAGCTGATGGGAAGCATTCTGATCTGCTTTTGAAGGCAGAGCTGTATCTATACCGTGGGTTAGCCAGTGAGGAACCATCTAAGGGGTGCTTCGGAAGAGGAACCTTGTTGCTAACCTGGTGCTGGCTGGCAGGCAGTGTCCTTCCTCTGGATCTGTTTTAGAAAGGAGGGAACACGAACAATGAACTGGCGCTGGCTGGCAGGTTTGTCACACTTTTTTGGGTTTTTCCCCTCTTCTTCCCCCACATTCTTTGCTCAGAGCAAAGGGCAGGCTTCATTCATCCACCCACTGCAGGCAAAATGGGAACACATCCGAGGACTCCTCGTGTCCCACCACACTCTCATGTGGATGGCTCCACGCTGTCTTTGAGGTTTCCTTCATCGTCCTCTATTCTATACCATTGTAGCATCTAGAGTCCAGGTGCTGTATAAGCACATAGAAAGGGACAGTCCCTGCCAAGAAAGAGTCTAAAGAGAGGAGACAAAGGGAATATTATCAACCATATTCTACAGAAGACAAAAATGAAAGACAAGTGTTTGGGGTTTTCAGTGAGAGCTAGGGAAGCTAACATCTTGGCAGACCCCAGTCATATAGTTTAAGTGATTTACCCAAGGTTTGTGGTAGAGTCAGAAATTGAACTCAAATGCTCACATCTCAGTCGAGAGCCTTGCCCACAAGGCCATCCTTCCTCCCTATTGCTGTGTGCTCTGATTCCTCTCTAAATGGACTAAGATGTGACATGTGGTTTGGACTGCCCTAAAGCAGGGGCCCAACTCCTTGTGCATGTGGGGGGTGAGCTGGCAGATATATATCTGTGTGTGGCTCCTTCAGAGCACTGGGTCGGGAAGCCTAGGGGGGTGGGGGAGGGAGATGGTTACCTGCCTGGACAGGGAAAACGAAAGCCCCTTGGGCATGTTACTGACCATCTTCGTGGCACAGGGCAGGGACTGACCAATGTGGTCTTGCTCAGTTTCTGGTCCCTCGGGTGCTCTTTTCTACATTAAATCTGTCCTGTGGCTGGGAGCTGCAAACTATCAACATGCTGGGACGAAGAGAAATGATCAACCGTCACCCTCACACTTCATCATTATGATAACGTTAACAGAAGGCTGATTACTGGGATCATTTGTCAGCAGGCACATGTGTCTACCAATCCCAGATCGCAACAAGATGTGCCACTGCCTTGGCGTCATGCCCATTGTTTAAGGGGAACTCCACATTGGGAGAGGTTGGGGGAGAGGATGAATATCCATCCAGCAGTACAGAATGAGAAAAACATGCATATGAACCAGCATTTAGAGGACTTGGGTTGGAATATGGCAGTCGTCATATTTTATCATACTGGTGACTTAGGATTTGGAGCACTAACAGAGCCCTGCTCTAGTAGAGCCCTTTGGCTGCTCAAGGTTGCAATCTGCTGTAATGAGATGCACTGTCCCTTCAGCAAAAAGTGGGTGGCTGAAGATAAATGATGGGGATGCACAGTGCAAAGAAGCCCACAAAATTTGCACAGGCACTACATTATACTTTAACCCAAAAGAGGGAATCCTGAAGGCTGGGGTTTGGTTTTTTTTTTGGGAATGTCAAGGAGCGCATGAACATATGGATGGAATTTCTTTCTCAATCCAATAGAGAATGACTCCTCCCTGTCTGGGTTGGAGTGATTGTGGACTGACAGTTCTGCATGAAGCCCAGTAGAAGTGGTCAAGATTTTTTTTTATTGGTTTTTATCAAAACACTTTTTCAAAGAAAACAATGTTTGTTTTACTAAAATGAAAAATTTCAGTTTTGGTCCAAAATTTTCCAATTATTCTATGAAAAAAATGAACACCGATGTTTTGGTTCTGTTTTGGGGTTTTGTATCTTTAGTTGGTTGGTTTTTGAATACTGAGCACTTTTACCAAACTGAAAACTTTTACCAAAAATGGTTTTCAAAAACAAGTTTTTCAGTTTCAGTTTTTCATTGAGGGAGGGAACAAAATAATTATTTGTCAATAGAAATTTCAAGTATTTGGCAGTTTTCAACTCTGCTGTATGGAGCAAATTAATATATTGTATAAAGCATGACTAGATTGCTGGAAGTTGGCAACCTAATGGTTCCCATCCATCCAGTCTCTGCCTGGGGATAACTTGGTCTCTTCCATTTTATTTGAATAGCTCCATCAGCAAGTGAGTTTCATGCAGCTAATGCGGCAGGTGATACCACAGCCACACTCCTAATCTGTTACCAAACACTTCTGGAATTCAGCCCCAGAGACCACAGAGGCATACAGGCTGCTGCCCTCCATGCTCCTCTCTCATGCACATGGACTGCCATAGAAACATGAATGCAGAGTGACATATGCACAAACATCCATCCTTTTTGCTCAGAGGCATATGTTTGATCACAGATCACCCCCCAGCCTCCTACTGCTGTAGCTCAGCTGAGTGGTTAAGAGGTGCATGCCCCCCTCTCCACCACCAAGGCACATGTTAAATTTGACTCCTCACACCCATGTCAGAGCTGCCTACAGGCAGGACACAGCAGCAGTGCCACGCAGTGTTCCCTCCCTATCCTAACACAGCTGCTTTTTGGACCTCTTTTCCTCGTCCAATGAGAGGAGAGGTGTCTGAGCATGGGATCTCAGAACCAGATCTTCAGCCAGTGTGAATTACCTCAGCTGTGCTAACTTAGTGGGACTACACTGGTTCACACCAGCTGAGTATCTGGCCCACAAATGTCAAATGAGAATGAGGGTCTCAAAGGGCTTTACAAGTGTCAATGTATTAAGCCCTTCACTGTGCCCAGTGAGGTGAGTGATGTCCCCATTGGAGAGATGGGGAAAGTGAGGCACGGGAGCCAGGCAGTGACTTGCATAGCAAGTCAGGAGCAGAGCCAGGAATAGTCCCCTTGCTCCCATCCTGGTTTCTTTCTCCCAGTTCTTCGCTCTCCTGTCTCCTGAGATTCACTGGAACAGAGGGTCTTTCCACTTCTGCTTTGCTGTAGTGTCAGGTGGAAGCTGGCACTGGTTTCCCCACCCTCTGCTTGCTGCCCATCAAGAGATTCCTGAAGAGCCATATTGCATGACTGGTGGGGCAAAGGGCATAGTGCCTTGCCAGGCTCCTGACACCAGTGTCAGCAGATGGCCAGAACGGAGGGTGGAACTTGATCAGAGAAGAGGCTGCAGTACCTGCTGCTTCGCTTTAGCCGGCCCTAGGAATCCTCCGTTTTCCACATGGAGATGCAGCTGCCATGTATCCCTGGCCATCAGCTCCTCATCCATCCCCTTCTGCTCCAGCTAAGCCCTCCATCCCCACCCTCTCAGGGCCCCATTCTGACTGCAGCAGGGTACCAGCAGCTCCCAAGTGGGGTCCAGGAATATCAGCAATGGGAGAACCAGTCAAAAGAGGGAGAGGGCCAAGGGGAAGAGAAAGGGATGTGGAAGAGGAATAGAAGTAAGAGAGAAAGGGGGATGAGTTAGAGATCTTGGCATGATACAGCGCCAGGATCAAAGGCAAGGGAGGGGGAAGCGCCAGCTCCTTTACAGAAACATGTCTATCCAGGGATCGCACACCATTGTGCAGGTCAGCACTTTGTTTGTGAGAGAACAATATAAGTTGTCAGGAGGAGAAAACATTCCATCCACCAATAACTTCATTTTGCTGAACAGTCTGCTCGCTCCAAGAGGAAAATCAATGAGAGCAAACCCAATCTCCATGCCTGGCAGGAGACGCCAGCCCAAGCCCAGCACTCCCCTCAGAGTGCCAGCCACCCCTATCCAAGTCGGGACGGACAGGCCGAGAGGACAGAGGTGGGGGAGAGGTCCCCTGGAGAAGGGACAAAGTGTGGGACTAGGGAGTTGCTGCTCTGGGACTTTAAGAAATGATATGGCTGGAGGGGATGGGGGAAGAGAAATGAGAGAGCCAGGTGAAGGAGAGGAGGGGAGGAGAGAATGCGACAGAGGAAAGAGCTGCTGTAACCTCCCTTCACAGGTTCTGTTAATAGAGGTGCTCAGAGCTGTGAGGAAATGGCCTGAATGTTATGGAGCATGTGGGAGGGTGGGGGGAGAGGAAGGGAAGTGGAGAGATGAAAGCGGAGAGGGAGAGGCAGTAATAGGCTCAGCCCAGCTTCATGGATGTGTTGAGGAAGAAACAGGCAGCTTCCTTCGCTGTTATACTCTCGTCCTCCATTTACTATTGTTCCTATCACAGTGGTACCAACCAAGCTGAGGGACCCTCCATTATGCCCTGTAGCAAGAGGCAGTCCCTTCCCTCCAGGGCTTCCATTCCACTAGACAAGATGGACAAAGGATGGGAGGGGCAGTGACTCTGGCCTGGCCCAACTCCCACCTGCAAGCAAACCCCTGAGTTCAGGGCAGGTGGTGCTGTCACTCCAGCTAGCTGGCCTGAGGGGACAGAGGTAAAGCTCTGTGCAGCACAACTCGCCAGCTCTGTGTACTTGAGGGTGATGTCATGGTGTGGCCGCTCTCTCTGAAGCTATGCTAACTTGGGAGGCGTTAGCTCTGCAGTGACGACAAGCCCTCAGCTGAGGTCGCTCAGAGGGATCCCTGGTGCACTAGGCCATACTGCCTCCCTTTCCCCTCTCTCATTTCATCCTTCTCCCCGTGAGACATATCTCTCCGCCCTCTCCCCAGTATTCCAGAAAATAACCTAGCTTGAATTTCTTGTCTGTTACTTTTCTCTGTCCCACGCCACCTTCTAGGTCAAACCAGCACCAGGCATGAACATGAGGAGACTTTTTTTGGTATTACATTAGCAAAAATAAATATTAATAGCGCAAAATGCTAATAGGCAGGTGAGAGAGACAGGCCGCACAATCTGATAGTCGCATTCTGTATGCAACGGCTGTCCCTCAGCATGAAGGTGAGTGCTAACAAAAGGCCCAGTGCTGCTCAGGTATCTCGGAGCTAACAGGATTAGTAGCACTGTTCAAAGACCACTCCTGTGAATGGGAACTGGATCCAGAGGGGTTGGCATCTGCTGCCATGGGAGGTTTTGAGCCAGATGCCCTGGGTGACCCTGCCTGGTGCTGGAGTTTCAGAACAACTGAGACATGTTCTGCTCTGAAAAAATGTAGCTGCGTTAATGCTGCTAACAGGAATGCCGGCTCCTGAGCCCCCCACCCAGGCACAAAGTGGGAATGGGAGGCTCGGTCTGGAGTTCCAGGTCTGATTGCTGGCCTGACCTAATGGATGTCAGAAGCTTCTCTTCCCAGCAATTCACTCTGTGACTGAACCGTTTAGGCTAAAATGGGTGCTTAAAGGGAAGTGCCTATGGTACCAGTTCATATTCAGGGCTCTGAGAATTGGGACCTTTCTATCTGGTGCCTACAGAGGGATGTAAACACCCAAATGTGGGCACCCAAGTTTGAAAATGGTTGGCCAGATCCTCATAGCGTGGCTGATTTACACTACCTGAGGACTTGGCTCATTGGCACTGAACCGCTCTGTGTCTCGGTTTCCCCTGCTGTGCCACCATGAGGATCATAATATGACCTGCCCAAAGTGAGATGGGCAAGGGGAGGTTAGTCTGTGAGCTTTGGGGCAGAGACTGTCATTATGTATGTGAAGAGCACCCCACACAGGGCTGTCACGCTCTCCACCTGGGCTGTCTCCAGTGCTGGATGGAGCAGGTTCATCTCCCTAGTGCACTGGCCTCACTATGAGGGGGCTGATCCAAAGCCTGGTGAAATTGGTGGGGGGTTTCTAGCGACTAGGATGGACTTTGGATCTAGGCACAGGAATGGCTGTTTGGGTGGGGCCCTCACACTGCTGTTAATTAGGAATATCTGTGAAGTTCTAGGCTGTTGCAAAACATCCTGAGCCTCCCTCCCCTGACTGCCAGCTGTTCCCCCGGTGCTTTCCCTCCACTCACAAGCCTCTCCCCCAGCCTGCCACCCTTCCACACCACACTTCTCCCCTTGCTCACTGAGCAGCCTGCACCTCTCTTCGGCCCTGGGCGACTGCTCCCCTGTCTAAAGGACACAATCACATGCCCCTCTCCAGAGGTGAAGTTGGTAATCGGAGCCCTGCATTTCCTGCACCCTCTCTGCTGGATCCCCTGCACCCTGGGGCTCTGTACCCTGCCATGCATGGAGCACCCGAGAGCACTCGAGGTCAGGATCCAGCGGAGAGACTGCCGGAGAACAGTGCAATTGATGCAAGGTAAGAGGGGGGGCAAACCTCTCTGCCTCCCTCCCCCCCGTTTTGCCAGGCATCTTGCTTTGGAGCTAGTTTGTGGGGGCATATCCAGTCATCTTGCCATGCCAATGTCTGCTCTGCACATGGACAACTGCCCACAGAGCTGCTGCACCCAGCTTCTTCCTTCTTCTCTCACTGCTCCCCCGACACCCCTGAAGGGCAAGGTCTGTGCTGCCTGTCCATCCACTGCTCCCCGCACTGGTGGAAAGGGGCATGCAGGGGCAACGGCTAGAGAGGGGAGAAGGTTGGGGGAGAGGGAGCAGGAGAAAGGAGGAGAAGTTTTTGCAAAAACCTGCCTTAACCCCTCTTATTCCCTCTCCCAGCCCAGACAGCTAAAGGACTAGCAGGCTCCCAGTGCCCGCAACCGGTACCCCAAAACATACAGCTCTTCCCCAACAGGTTGATGTGGGGGGGACAGTAAATCTCAGGCATCCATGACTCAGAGGGGGTTGAGTTAAAAATAGGCTAGAAGCCGCTGGAGGTTTTTCCAACCATCAGACAGCGACTTCCCAACTCTGAATGGGAGATGGTATCTTGTACACACAGCTCAGAATGTCACATTAGTGTTAAACAAGGGGAAAAACCAGAGTGGAAAAGGGAGAGAGCGAGATGGGGCTGCGCTGCAGTTTATTCCTTTTGGTTTACGCTCTGATACTTTATGGTTAATTACTCCCTGACATGCACAAAGGGGAAAAAAGGATTTTAAAAAAGCTTTTAAAAAAATTACCTTCCATGAAATATTCAGGACATGCTGCTCCTTTTTTTAAAAGGTGGTGTAATTACTCCTGCAAGGCTTTTTCCAATTCTCAGGATTTCATTGCATTTGAAGAGAGGCAGCAGAAACATTTGACCTTGTTAACACAGAGAAGTGCTGTGGGGGGGGGGGGGGCAGGGGGGTAAGGAAGAGGTTGTACCAATTAGGAGAGAAGTTACCATATTAAAATAATGTAAATGGGTGGGTGGGGAGTTGGCGCCAACACACTCCACAGTGTCTGAGAATCTGGATTGTGGTGTGGTTGGAGGGAGAGAGTGTTTAGCTGCACAAAGGATATCTTACCATCTGAGTGCACTAGGATCTGCACTGTCAATGGCCTGGTGTTGGGGATCCCATTCCACGAGTGCACTAGGATCTGCGCTGGCAGTGCCCTGGTGATGGGGATCCCATCCCACAAGTGCACTAGGATCAGCACTGGCATTCTTCAGCTGTGCAGCATAGTGTGTATGATGGGCATGTACAGAGAGCAGATGTGCAGGACACAGAGTTTACATTACTGAGAGCCAAGGGCTGTTTTACTATGAGGAAACACTTGACATTTAATTGGAGACCAACTGCCGGCAGATCCCCTGTGTTCCTTGGTGCCCTGTTAATAGCTTTTGGGCCACGGCTGTGATGGTGTGCTCCGTGCATTCCCACCCTCTCAAATGGAATGGCAGCTCCTGAAATTGCAGGCCACACCTCCAGATGTCACCTCAGTCAGTGCTGTGTATTTCTACAGCACTTTTCAGCCGAGGCTCTCAAAGCACTTGGCAGAAGTGGGTAGGTGTCATTATCCACGTGTGATAGGTGGAGGGAAGCTGAAGCAGAGGCGGCCCCGTCTGGAAGAGTAACAAGAAAGTGTTAGCATGATTGTGTGCCATGGGTAGGAGTGTGGGGTTTGATTGCAGCAGTGCTGTCACCATGCTGGAGAGCAGTCCTGTCATAACACCAATACCCCAAAGTGTGGGAAGGAGCCATGCTAAGTTAGCATAGATGGGCCCGTAAAGCTGGTGGTCCCATCTCCTCTGAAACATGCTGCTAGAAATGGTACCGGGGAGTTCCCATTCATGGCTCACTCTACAGGTACAAGGCTGGGTTTTCGAGCTGCCAACACTGTAGACTCACTCCAGGTTTGGAGTTGTCTGCTTCAAGTATCAGCACGCCTGCCACCAAAGGTGGGTGAGAGGGGTAGGTAGGAGACCACTGAGATGAGCCACTGTGTACACCCCAGGGGAAATGGTCTGCTGTTGGAGCTATTCCCTTGGTGCTATGGAAGCCAGAATTAGAAATCAGGAGTAGAAACAACTACTTTTGTCACTAAATTCAGCAACTGTGATTCAGTGTACATGGAGGGAGTGCTGAATGCTGAATGAGAAAGTGCTGTCTTTACTTTACTGACCCCAGCCATGCTTTAAGGGACCGTCCCAAAGTCACACAGCGAGTCACTGAAATAGACCCTCAGTCTCCTGACTTGCAGCCTCTGGGACTAGTCACAGCATTGCCTCTGTGACGAAGGCAGGGGGAGTTAAACACTCAAATCAGGGAGCCTTTTCAGTGCCACAGCACATCCCACGATTCAGCTGCCCCCCTCCGTGTGCTGGAGTGGGAGAAAGGAGGTGGCTGGCATTTTATGAATTAATCAAAGACAATGGTGTTTGGTAGAGCAGTTGATTTAAAAAGCCCTTTGCAAGCATGTGTGTAATATGATTTCTTATCCCAGCCTGGCTCTGCATGCGCCTGCCAATAGGAACTGTTCCAGCTCACAGCCACATCCTGGGGAGACAGGCAGAGTGTTCTTTTCATCTACAAATAAAACAAACAGGAACAAAGAAGACAATAATATTGACTTTCATCATTGATATTCCCATTTATCTCAGTAATAATTAGTAATTCTATCGCCGTGAAGGCATAGCTCATAATCTCATTGTTTCATGGGAGCTTTTTACTGTCATTGCAGACATTAATGACACACAGTTTTGTGGGGGGGAAGGAAAAAAAGGATGGGGGCAAACAAAAGGGGAGAGGGAGACTAGAGGGAGGGAGGGGAGCATGGAAAAGAGACAGAGATGAGATGCAGGAGACTTGACTGCAAAATCCAAGCTAGGGGGAGAGACATGTGCACCCGGCAAAGGAACAATGGCTGAGGGAAAGGGAAATAGACTTGAGAGGGGGCGAAGAAGCCAGCAAGGCGGGGAAGGGAGAACCAAGGAGGGAGCAAAGAGGCACTGGCTTGGTAAGACGCTGTAGCTGAGGGAATGTGGAGAGGCTGGAGCAGTCTGTGGAGACTTCTCTTGCTCTCTGCTTCCCCCAAACAACTAAATCTGAGCTGACAGCTGCTTGTTAAGAGAAGCCGAAGACAGAGGAGCTTATCAACAGCCGTCCGGATTGCTTTGCCGAGTGCTGTGTGCTGACAGTGCCCGGGAACAGGTGGGGAGAGGAAGGCCGCTGGCCATTGCGCCTTCCTTAGAATCATAGAATTCCTTGGGCTGGTGTCTGCAGTAAACACATGGGTTTCAAAGAGACTTGGGGAAAGGGACCGCAGCAGCTTCATCCTGTTAGCGCTGGCTGCGGCTGTCACCTTCTGTGGCCAGCAGGAGCCTTTGAAGTGAAAACCCCTAAATCTCGATGCACAGTGCAGGCCGGCTTTAGGGAGTGTAGAACACAACACTATGGTGTGAGGGGCGATGCCAAGGGCACTCCTGAGCTCCCAAGGAGGGGTGGCACCATGTGGGGGGGGGCGAGGAGGGAGGGGGGATTTGGCCAAGTGAGTGCTGTATTGCTGTGGGCTGTAGCTGAGATTGCAGTTCCTGTAGCTGGCGGAGACAAAGTTGTTATGGGAACCTGGGCACAGGAGGGCTGAAGGCCAGAAATCCAGGAGGGCTCAGCACCTGCAGTCAGAGCCAGGGTTTCTAAAGAACTCCGCTCCCATTTGGACACCTCAGTGAAGGGACCTGGTTTCAAAGGGGTTCGGAACTCAGCACGTTCCTTTGTTCTCCCTGGGGGGACGGGAAGGGCTCCCCATTGTTCTCAGGGTGGGAGGTCGAAGAGGACGAAGTCTGCTGCTCTCAGCAGGAGCTGCTGGGTACTGAGTACTTTTGGAAGTCAGGCCCTGAGTGTCCAAGCGTTTCATGGTGTTCCTACCTGGCTGTTCATGTCATGGCTCCATGTTAGTGCCCTGGGGT
The DNA here is from genome assembly GCF_007399415.2 of Gopherus evgoodei. Lineage (NCBI taxonomy): Eukaryota > Metazoa > Chordata > Testudines > Testudinidae > Gopherus > Gopherus evgoodei. The sequence continues at coordinate 37,672,702 of NC_044331.1, read as the reverse complement.
TGCATTTAGCATCAGGGTGCTGTGAGCTGTTAGTGTCAGGGGATTGCCTCTCCCAAGTCCAGGTGCTATAGAGTGGCCACTGGAGCTGTGATTTCAGCTCATTCTATCCCTTGAGTTTTGCTTCTGAGATTTAATTTTGAACCACCCCCAAACCTCAGCCCAAAGCACCAAGTTGGGTGATTCTGGAGTTTGTAATGAAACCTCCAAGCAGGCGAATCTGGAAGCTCTGCCCAGCTGTAATGACAGAGAGGGGTCCCAGCCCCAAAGTTCAGAGCCGGATGCAAATTTTCTCTAAGTTCAAGAGTGCTTGGTTTCACAGTTTTGGGTTGTTCCAATGTAGAGATAAGAGTTTCTACCAACTTTCTCCAGCTGTCAGAGGTTGTTTTGATTCCATCCCAACATTACGGCATTTAACATGTACCAGATAAGAGGCTGTACAGGCATTAACAATACCCTCCTGGTCCTTGTCAGAGATGAGTACGATGATTATTATGACCCCCGTTTTAAAGAGGAGGAACAGAGACACAGAGAGGTTAAGTGATTTGCCCAGGGCCACATAGGGCATCAGTGTCAGAACCAGGAATAGAATTCATCTCCACCTTCCAGTCCTGCACTTACTTCCTGTGATGGGGTGTTTGCCCCACATCAGACCTGAAGGGGTTAAAGTGGCACAGCTAGGACCAATTAACCTCAGAGACTGTACCTGGTGGAGAGTGGGCTTGATTGAAAGTGACTAGTAGCTGATAAAGCCCAGCTGGGGGAGATGCTGGCTAAGGGATAAAACCAGGAAGTTTGCAGCAGAGAGGGGCTGCAGTAGGGAAGTCAGCTGTTGCTTTTGGGCCCTGATGGAAGGGTTTACCCAGAAGCATGGAGAAAAAGCCTGTGGGAGTGGAGTAGGAAGCAGCCCAGGGAATGAGTGGTGAGGTTAGAAATTGTGTAGATGTGGGCTGCTGATTGTAGGATCCTTGGGCTGGAACCTGCAGTTACAGGTGTGTTGGGTTCTCCTACAAGTCCCTGGGAAGTGGCACAAGATTGTAGAACACACCAAAAGGACAGCTGGTCTGGAGGGACTTTGGTACCCCAGGAAGGGGGAAGTATATGGTGACGAAGCTGGAGGGCTGAGTCGTGAAGAGAGGGAGCACCCCAAGTTGCAGAGAGAGACAGGCTGCTGCATGAGTGAATGGTGGAAGTGCTAGATCGGACAAGAGCTGCTTCCCCAAATACAGCGATGAGGAATGCCCCAGCAATGAACAGAGAACCCTGTGACGCTTGCTCCCTATTCCAGCCTGCCTCTCCATCTAGTCCATCTCCTGATTTTGAGAGTTGTATCATATGCTGCAAGCAAAATTTCCATGGCTGTGAAAGCATCAGCAGATCTCTGCAGGGACCTGCATGGCATGTGCTTGTGAAGCCATGTGATTGCCTGCCATGATGGAGCAAGTGTCTTGCAACAGTGTGATGCAAACGACAGTGTTATGATGTCACTACTAGTTTGGCTCGGAGAAGAAATGTACATAGGTGATGGCAGCCCAGGGGTGAGCCCAAGTATTGTCAGATTTGTGTGGGGAGCCTGGAGTTTGAGGAGATGGTGTGAGATGACTCTGAGGGAGTAGCCGATACATAGGAGTCAGGGTTTCTGACAGCTTCCACTCTATTTCTAACCAGCTCATGGTGAAGTCTGCTGTGCTTTTCCCTTCCTCGTTCTCTGGCCTCTTCATAAAAAATCCTTTCTGTGCTCCTTGGAGTGAACAATACAATGCACCCGGACTGCAGGAGCAAGGGAGCCAGTTCTGCTCCCCCACCGTATGGCCATAGAGAGGAGAAAGGTAATCCATAGGGAACAGGGAATGGGGGGAGGGCTTGGAAGAAGTTGGCTCTCCTGATACTTGCTGTATTTGCTCCTGACTGCTCTGTGCATCATCCCAAATTGGTCTGGGGGCCCGTTTCCTGCATCTATCTTTATGTCACTCCATTAAATTCAGATCCCTACCTCGAGTTTGAAAGATGGTTTCCAGTACACAAAGTCCCAAGCATTATCAATTCCACAGGAACCGCTGTCACGGCAGCCGCAGGGACCAGCGAGCAGCGAATGCAAATACAGGGCAGTATTTTTATTAGGATTTAAATGAGTTTAGGACTGTTTAGAATTACAATGCGATTTAAGTCAGGAGGGGCTTATAAAACTGGTATAAGTTCATATATTATACAACAAATGTGCTAAACCCCATGACTCCAGCCCGAGTGCATTTCTATAGCAAGCCAGGGAAACAAACTTGCCTCTGTCAGAATTCCACCAGATTTTCTGCACTCAGGGATTTGGCCCTTCTCTGGTGGGGCCAAGGAAGTGGCTGCTCCACGTGAGGGCAGTGCTAAGTGGCCCAGCCGTTTTGCCTGCTGAAAGCAGTGATGGTTCCAAGCATGGAGCACATATAGAATGGGGCCTCCATTTTGTGCACACACACACAAAAATAATAAGCACCATGCAATTCAGCAGGAGCAATGGTCTGTGCTTCACAGAGCCCTAAAAGGAGAATAGCAAGGGGCCCTGCAGGCTGAGATGAAGGCGCAATGACCATGCTGCAGCGGGGTTGGCAGATTGCACAATACCTGCTTCTGTTATGCTTGGCCCAAGCCAAGCAATTCTTCCTTCACTTATGTGAGCACTAAAATCTTGCTCCAAAGCCCTCAGAAGTCAGTGGAAAGTAGGGTTGCCAATTTGGATTGGATGTGTTCCTGGAGGTTTCATCACATGACATAGTCTTTAATTAAAGATTCATCTTTAATTCCTGGAGGCTCCAGGACAATCCTGGAGAGCTGGCAAGCCAAAGGCTCCCAGTGACTCCAGTGGGCTTTGCATCAGGCCCTTTCTGTCTGTCTTGTGTGTGCACACACACACAGAGGTTTTAGAAAGAAAGGGGAAGGTTTTAGATATGCAAAAAGTCGATGCCATGGTGGGGGTGGGCTTTGTTGCACCCCCAGGGTCCTTCCTGTGAGCTGCTACATTGTCTCTTTTGAAGACAGGAACCTGGGGTGCATCGGAGACCCAGGGAGACTGATTGCTGCAGCTCAGCAGTGGGAAGTCTCCACGAGGTGAGAGGTAGGCTGAAGAAAGGCCCCTCAACAGGCTGTCATTAGAGGAGAGCCGGGGGAGGGGGAGGGGTGTCACGAGTTGGACCGAGGAGCTGGGCTTCTCTCACCTTCAGTATGGATGAGTGTCTACTGTTGCCATTTGGGTTTGAAACGTGTCCTCCTGTTGGCAATGCCCAACGCTGCACTTCCAGCCTGTTGAGTGAGCGCTTTCCAACACCACTGCCTGATGTCTCCATGCATAAATCACGTCACCAGCCACTGAAATGCAGCCACCTCTGGGGTGGAACATGTCAGCAGCTGCTGTTTCACTGTCAACAGTCCCATATACAACAGTGCAGAAGGCTACTGCATCCCACTGAAAGTGTGGAGGAAATTTGCATAGGCAGACTGGTGCAACTCAAACCCAAACCAGGAGGGCACTGGGATGCTGGGTCTGACACCCTTGCAAAATACCTTTGCGTCTTGAAAAAAGATGGGAATCTTTAAATCCTATCTTGATTTTACTCCTTGCCCAAAACTAAGTAGCCCTAATTCTCTTCTCATAACATTACACTGATCTCCACTGGCGTCACTCCTGATTTACGCCGCTGAGAGAAGAATCAAGTTTCCAGCACCATTAGGTTGGAAGGAAAGGCACCATCTACTGAAACTCCCACACCACTCTGGCAGCTGCTAAGTTTTCTTTGATGGCTTCCCATCCAAGTACTGACTAGGCCCAGCTCTGCTTAGCTAAGGAGGTCAGATGAGAGCACAGCCCAAGGGAATAAGGTTGTCATCTCACTGGTGCTATTTAATAAATATCTTTGTATAATAAACGGGGCTTATATGTATGGAGGTAGGGGACAAAGAGAGAGCAAATACTACAGGCATAACTGGGCTGAACACATTGCCAAAGAGTTCATGATGCCTAGATACACTTGTTATGGGGAAATTAAAAATGCCTGGACCCATTCAATTAGTGACTATGAGAAGGAAAGGGAAGTTTGAGTCACTAGCTGCTCATTGTGGTGTTTTTTTATGGTCTCTGTCATTGCACTACTGTGTTAGGCTTTTGATCTCTGAATGATATAGCTGAATATGTGAATGAGAACAATGTGGTTGTATTGAAATCCTAGAGAAAGCCCCCTTTGTGCCCCCCTGCATGTTTGTTTGTGTAAGAGTCTGCTTCCTTGGAAGAAACAGAGGAGAGAAATGTGGGGGAGTGGGTGTGAGATGGCTTTGAAGCTTACAAGGGCATTTCAGGACTGTTATGAACATCTTGTCTGTGGTGAAATAGCGACATCAGAGGTAACTCAGCCAATCATTTGATACATGGTACCTTAGTTCTTATGCTTGCTGGGATCCCATTGGTTAACTTTCTGGGTTTGGCCTGCATTTTATAACAACAGCAACAACAAAGTGTGATTTCCCTGTGACCTTGCAGGCATGAGATAACAGTCCTCTGCCTGCGCTGGGCCTAGGAAATATGCTTTGCCTCTGTAGCTGGGTTGCTGCTCCTGCCTGTTACATGGAGTTGAGTTTAAGAGTTAAGCCAGCCCTTTTTCATGCGTTGGGAACTTTCGCAAAGAACCAGACTGACCCAGCCATAGAGAGACCTGGAAGGTTTGCAGCGAAAGGCAAAGTCACCTGAAATGGGAGGTTTTCCCATGTCATTAGGAGCTCATTAAGAAGGCATGTTTCACACGCTATGTGCTTCCACATGAGGCCCCTTTCCCAATGAAAGAGGAGGCCCCTGCCCAGCCAGAGGTGAAGGTGGGAATTCGTCTTCTGGCATGTTTCTGACACAAAACAGCCATTTGATTTAATTTCACAGATGAGATGGGATTTGAGGGACGCAAAGTTGCCCAGATGTTTGTGTGAAATGTCATGGGAAGATTGTCACCAGATTGGAACAGTTCTGTGCTTAGAACAAACCTACCTCTCATCACTGGAAAGATCCCCTGGAAGCTAAAGAAAGGTTGGTCTTGTAGATAAGGCATTATGCTTGGAGTCAGAGTTCATTTCCCTGTTCGGCCTCAAACTTCCTGTGTGACCTTGGGTGAATCACTTAATCTCTGACTCAGTTCCTGTCTGTAAAATAGGGATAATGGCACTCCCCTGCCTCCAGGGGTGCTCATGAATGTTTAAGGTGCTCTGATACCGGGATAATGCGGGCCATACAAATAATGAAAGTAGATAGACCGGAAGAGAGTGCTGATGAGAAATTCCCTGCCCAGCTCTGAGATAAACAGTCTTCCAACTATGCCAGAGTGAGAGGCTTAGCTCAGTCCTTGATGTTACATGCCAAGTTCTATATGCTGCAGTCCTCAGGCACAATGGGGTTTCTAGCCTTCCTCTGCAGCATGGGCCACGTGTCACTTGCTGAAGGATTCTCTGCAGCTTGAGGTCTTCAAACCACAATTTGAGGACTTCAGTAACTCAGACATAGGTTAGGGGTTTGTTATAGAAGTGGATGGGTGAGATTCTGTGGCCTGCGTTGTGCAGGAGGTCATACTAGATGATCATAATGGTCCCGTCTGACCTTAAAGTCTATAAGTCTATGAGTGTATGTTAATGGTGAATGTCCTGGCTTTTGGTGCAGTCCCAGAGTAGGGGTTGGACATACTGGCTAAGCATTTAGAGGGGTTGGAAGCACAACTCCCATTCATTGTGCATCCAAATGCCAGCCTGATTAACTCCCCCCTTTAAACAACAACTGCAGTAATAGCTCTCACCTTTGCCATGTAAAATCCATGTAGAAGACTCCGGGGACAGGCAGAACAGCAGGGCAGAGAGGAGATTTACATCATATACACAAGTCACCTGGATCAAAGGGACCTCAACAGGCAACATCCAGCAAACAGCTTTTAAAGCCGAACCCTGGAGCAGGGAAATGTGCACAAGGGAATAATTTTCTTTCCAGATCAGCCCTTTCATAACCAACTGTGTCAATTTGACATTCAGGAAACTTTATTTAACACGTTTATATTCATTTAACAATTTGGCAAATTGCTGCATTTTCTAAATACCTTTTTATGCACCCAAACTCTGTCCTTGTCTGCACTTTTTTCTTTTAACACAATTTCATTAGGGTTATTTATTTCCTCTTCTGTCTCTCTGGGAGGATTTGGGGAGCAGAGTGGAGCCGCAGTGAACATACAACTGTGAGCGTGTGCGCATGTTTGTGGAAATGTGTGGGTGCATGTGGGCACAGATGTGTGGGGTTGTATACATGTCCATACCTGTGTATGTATGTGCAGTACCTGAGTGTGATGCATGTGCATATTAACATGGGTGCATGACTATGTGTGTCCATTCACACACATGCCTGCATATGGGTCTTTGAACACATATGTGTGTAGTGTAAGTGTTGGATGTCTTGCTGCTTTGGCGACATTAGCCTCATCCATAAAGCGCTGTGAGGCCAAGGAAGGGACATTTGTTCTATGGACTTAGAAAGTCACAAGTCTTGTCGTTAGGACTTCTGTCTCCAAAGACCCGTTTGAGCTCTGCAGCATAGTTTGGGTGATGGGAGAGGAGCCCAGGAACCCACATACTGGGACAGATCCTCAGCTGGTGTAAACTAACATTGCTCCATTGAGGACAGCTGAGGATCTGCCCCTGGAGTACATCTGAGAGGGCAGAACCCTGGTCCAGACTCAGAACCTGTAATCTGCTTCTTTACCTATGGAACTGGGAACAATGCACCAGCCTGGGCTTTTCCCTAAGACTTTGGGCTCAGCTTATGTGGCCAGCAGAAGGGGATAGCTCTGCTTGCTCGGGGGATGTCCCAAACCATGGTGTCCCCAGGGCTGGGCATGCAAGTGGTGTCTGTTGTGGAGAGCACCTTCGGGGGACTGCATGTGAGGGTCTCCGGGATATGAACCTTGTGCCTGAGCCAGTCCTAAGCAGCCTTAGCCTCCTGAATCTACCTCCTGTCCAACCATTTCCCCTGTTGGCAGCGCTCAAGCCATTGTGAAAGGCCTCTTAATAGTGAAATCTCCAGCTCTCATCAGCAGGCTGGCCCTTCAGATTGCAGCTGCTTGGGGCTGCTGCATGTGGGATGGTAGCTGGTAGGATTTGCTCACCGGGCTGCTGAGCCTGTGAATGAGAAGGAAATTGAATGCCCCTGCGAACCTTGTGGCTCTGGCATGTAATGCAGTGGCATGCTTGCCACCTCCTGGGTGCTGGGGGTACCACGCCCAATGGCTTTCACATCACATGGGGAGGTTGCGAGAGGTGAGGTGTCGAGCTGAGAAACTTACTGTCAAGGCATAGAACACCAGGGAGATGGGGCCTCGGGAAAATGAGTAGGAGATGGGCTGGAAAAAGGAGCGGGAGAGGTGGGGACCCTGGTAAATGGGGTGGGAGAAGGGGGAAATGGGGGAAAATAGCAGGGGGGATGTAGAGACAAATCAGGAGAAGGGGGAGACACAGGGAAGTGGATCTGGGAGCAGGAGGAAATGGAGGAGGGAAGGTGGGGACACAACTAAATGAAGTTGGGGGGAACTTGGGAGGGGCAGCCAGACTTTCAAAAGACTAAGCTGTCCAGTGCCCTGGGGACCCCCACACTCTCCCACCTGTCTGCAATGCCCCCTGCCTGGGAGAGGGACTGATGAGCCCGGTGCCCCATGGGAAGGGGGCGGGGGGTGAATTACTAATTCATTCCCCACAGACAGAATTTGCTGCCAGGATCTGGGTGTTATGGCTGATGGAGATGATGGAGGAGAAGGGGGATTGGGGTGCTAACAATTAGCCTTTAATTGGACCAATTACAGAGAAAGCTGGTGACTCGTCCTTTGCATCCTCTTTATCCCCCCTGGCGTCCCTGTGTGGATGGTTTGTACTGGGGGGAGCAGGCCTGTGTGTGGAAAGGGATGGGGGAATGCCCAGGGCCTTGCCCGGGTGCTTTCCCCAAGCCCGGGGAGGCACCCAGGCTGGAGCTAGCAGGTACCGCATTGCTGAGTGTCTCTGGCCAGCTGCTCTGTGCTCTGCAGTGTTTAACAAACCCTTACGTTGGCATCGGGATCATTGAAAGGAACTGAACGGCTAGACTGTACTGTGGTTCGATCTGCCCTGAGCAAGGAGCGGCATGTGACTGCACCAGCCCACCGAGCCCCTGGGGACTCAGTCATGATTCCTGCCCAGCTGCCCTCTTCCTCTGGGCAGGGGGAAGTTTCTTCACCCCTTTCGTGGAGCATCCTACTCCCTACTGGGCACCCGGCCAGCTACTCCACCTGCTGGGTAGGAGGGATGGGGCCAGAACACCCCCCCACTCCCTGCCTAATGGCTCACAGTAGCTCCACGCTCCCAGTTCAGCCCAGAGTCTCAATCTGAGCCGGGGCAGAAGGGAGAGCCTGCTTCGCTGGGTTGCTGAGCGGGAGCGGCAATCTAGCACTGAGACCATTGCTTGTGCGGTGTGATGCCGGGGATAGTGGCTGCCCTCTGTTGGAGGAGGAGGAGGGAGTGTAACCCTGGTGTCCTAGTCCTGCTCCAATGGGATAATTGCTAGAGGTGGATGGACCCGGGCTGGGAACATGTTTTAGGTTTGAGTTTGGGGTTTTCATCTAACTCTTTGACATCCCCTGACTCATTCCTCCCCCTGCACACACCCTAATTTCACATCCCCGTACAGAAAGGGCAATGTAATTACAACTACATATTTCTAGCTAAACAGAAGCTTGTGGTAGGTAAACACTGGGGAGTCTTGTTTAAAATAATTCATGTTCTTGCGCTATGACAACTGGGGGGATGTGATTAAAATAAATCGTGCAGCAGCCCAGAGGCTGAATTTCTGCCCTGCAGCAACCTGGTTTGGGATTACATGTGGACGTTGGGCTAGTGGGTGTACCCCATTTGTGGGGGAGTTGTCCCCTCCAGTGACAGGCAGCCATAGGGTCTGGCTTTTCTTCCTCTTTGGCAACACTTGTACAGCTTGTGATGTGTTATTTCACCAAGTTAGGGGGGGACACCTGTAACCACACACCCTGTCATGTGTTATTGCACAAAGAGGTGTAGGGGTGTGTGGGTGGATGTGTCTAATCACACACCCTGTGATGTGTTATTGTACCCCAGGGTGTATTTTTGCACCTGAGATGCTTGTGGAAGACCATAGCCCCTGCACCACAAATGAATGGAGGGAGGTTACTAGTGGAGTTCCTAAGGGATTGGTCATGGGACAAGACACTTTTATTAATGATCTTGGCACAAAAAGTGAGAGTGTGCTAATAAAATTTGCGGGTGACACATAGTTGGAAGGTATTGCCAACATGGAGGAGGACCAGGATATTATACGAGAAGATCTGGACGACCTTGAAAACTGGAGAAATAGAAATGTGATGAAATTTAATAGTGCAGTGAAAGGTCATGCACTTAGGGACCAACAACAAGACTTTTTTTGCTATAAGCTGGATACTTATCAGTTGTCAGTGACAGAGGAGGAGGAGGAGTTGGGTCTGTTGGTTGACCACAGGATGATTATAAGTCGTCAATGTGATGAGGTCGTGAAAAATGCTAATGCAATCCTAGGGCTAGGTATTTACAGTAGACTCAGGGAAGTGTTAGTACAATTACACAAGGCACTGGTGAGACCTCATCTGGAATACTGTGTGCAATCCTGGTCTCCCATGTTTAAGAAAGACTAATTCAAAGTGGAACAGGTACAGAGAAGGGCTACTATGATGATCTGAGAAAAGGAAAAGATAACTTATGAGCGGAGACCCAAGGAGCTTGGCTTGTTTAGCCTAACAACAAGAAGGCTGAGGGGAGATATGATTGCTGTCTATAAATACATCAGAGGGATAAATACCAGGAAAGGAGAGGAGTTATTTAAGTTGAGCACCAATGTGGACACAAGAACAAATGGATATAAACTGGCCATCAACAAGTTTAGTCTTGAAATTAGAGGAAGGTTTCTAACCATCAGAGGCCTGAAGTTCTGAAACAGCCTCCCAAGGGGAGCAGTGGGGCAAAAAACCTACGTGATGATATGACAGAACTGCCTACAGTGGCATATAGCTTATCTGTGACTGCTAGTAGCAAATATCCCCAATGACCAGTGATGGGACACTAGATGGGAGGGCTCTGAGTTACTACAGAGAATTATTTCCCAGGTGTCTAGCTGGTGGGTCTTGTCAACATGGTCAGGGTCTAACTGATCACCATATTTGGGGTTGGGAATTAATTTTCCCTCAGGTTAGACTGGCAGAGACCTGGGGATTTTCACCTTCCTCTGCAGCGTGGGGCATTGGTCACTTGCAGGTTTAAACTAGTGTAAATGGTGGAGTCTCTATAACTTGAAGTCTGTAAATCGTGTTTTGAGGATTTCAGTAATTCAGCCAGAGGTTAGGTGTCTATTACAGGAGGGGGAGGTTCTGTAAACAGCAATGTGCTGAAGGTCAGACAAGTTCAGCGGTTCTCAAACTGTGGGTCGGGACCCCAAAGTGGGTCTCCATCTCATTTTAATGGGGTCGCCAGGGCTGGTGTTAGACTTGCTGGGGCCTGGGGCTGAAGCCCGAGCCCCACCGTTCAGGCCAAAGCCCAAGGGCTTCAGCCTGGGGTGGAAAGTCTCAGGTTACAGGCTGAAGCCCTTGGGCTTTGGCCCCTCCCCCAAGGCGATGGGGCTTGGGTGGTCTCAGGCTTCAGTCCCCCATCCTGGGGTCGTGTAGTAGTTTTTTTTGGCAGAAGGGGGTTGCAGTGCAATGAAGTTTGCTACTCCCTGGACTAAATGCTCATGATGGTTCCTTCTGGCTTAAAATCTGAGTCCAAGACTGTAACTGCACTGTGTGCGCGTGTGTGTGTGTGTGTGTGTGTGTGTGAGAGAGAGAGAGACACTACCTATATACCCTGTGGTGTGATGTTATACTGAGGGGTGTGTGACAGGCTGTAACTGTTCTCCCTGTGGGGGGTAGGCATGTGGGTGCGTGTACATGTGTGTATGAGACTGTAACTGCACACCCTCTGCTGTGGTGTTGCACCAAGGGGTGTGTGTAATTGTAACCACGCAGCCTGTGCATAGTGCTCTTGTAATAACTGGCACATCTGCAGTTCCTTGATGTGTGGAAATGCCGTCATTTTGGTTTGACTGTTTTACCGTCTTTAAATATATTTGTTGTCAGTCAGACGCCAACAGACAGCCCTGGTGACAAACTCCCAATGCTGAACTATTCCTGTAGGGCCTTGTCATACCCCACCTCTGATCTGGGCTAATCAAGGAAGCTGGCAGCAGGATTTGATGGGGTTTGATATCACAACTGTCGCCCCGCTCTCTCATCTCAGAGGGCTGTAGACTCTCTGCTGTATCCGCCTCTTCTCTCTCCCTTCATGAGGTTGATAAATCAGGGCTGAGGGCTTCATAACAAGATAGGGGCCTTTGTTCTTTGCTCAGTCTCCCTGCACCACACAGAGGAAAGCAGCTCATCTTCCCTTGGGATTGTCTCTGCTGGGCCCATCCCTGCTCTTCCAACAGTTGCACCTTCCAAAGCCCCCACAGTGAACACACATACCCACAGGAAAAGTACAATGGATATTTACAGAGGGATGAGAGGGGAAAAAACAACAAGGGGAAATATAGAGGGGGCAGTAAAACAGGCTGCATCCAAGCCAAGGCCCCATGGGCCCAGTGGTCGCACATTCTGGAAGGGCAGACACCGAACAATATGTCTGCACACACAGTTCAGGGGTCCTGAGCAAAGTTCCAGTCCAGGGGTGAGTCTTGGGTGCTCCTGGTTATCTTTGGCGCCAGTGAACTCTCCCCAGCAAACTCCTCCGGTGCCCTCTTCTGCCGCTCTCTGCAAAGCCACACAAAGCAACCACCTCCCCACTTAACTAGCTACAACTTCCCTCCTTGTTCGCAGTGCAGAGTCACAAGCCTCAGTACTCACAGCCCCATGCAGCTCTGGGCAGTCATGATGCTGGGTCCAGCTGCAGCCTGACCTGGGGTGATTCCTCCCTGGCACAGTGCTTCTCCTGGCTCCTGTCCTGGGGTGTCCTCGATTGGCCGCCCTGTCCTTCCCAGGCTTCAGGCAGGTTCTCTCCTGCTTTCTTTGCAAGGGCCTCTGGGTTACTACCTCTCTCTCCCTCCCAGCTCCAGAGCCACCCCCTGGAGTTTCCCTCCTTTTTTCTCACTCTCCCCCTCCCCCCGGGAAAAAGATTTAAAGTGGCCATGCTCTCTAAACTCCAAAGGGTTTACACTCTCCCCTCCTAAAAAGAAATAATCCTTGATGTCCCCATCAAGGTGGGCAACTCTAAACCATGGATCCCCAGCAGGAGATCCAGGGCCCCCATTCGGCAGAAGCATTCTCATCATCCATCCCACAGGACCCCAAGGGGTGGAACAGGTTTCCCATGAGTCAGCTCACCCCTCGTGACACCCCAGGGATCTGTAGGTCACTGGGTTCCCCTAAACAATCATATTTCAGCACACACCTGGGCTTCCCTTCCCTACAGGAACGTGTAGGCTGGCTGTTGGGTATTGGCTGAGGTGACACCACTGAACATGGAGGCAAGATGATGGGTCCTTGAGGCACGAATTTGAGGGCATCTGAGTTTAGAGCGGCTGTTTTCGGTACAGGGTTCTCTGCCTGCACTGAACCTTCCTCATCATGTTCTTGGGGGGTCTCCACAGTTTGGGACAGTGGGGCCTCAGGAGTGCTCAGTGTAGGTTCTTGCCCTTCACCATTTCTTTGTGTGACAACAAGAGGCTCCATTAGGGTCTAGCATGAGGAATAGTGCTGGATCTTGGCAGTGAAATCCCTCCAACTCCACTAACAATGTAAATGGGTGTGCGTAATGGGCAACAGTGGCAGGAACGGATGCAGGGGATCACTCCACAAACTTGTTGTGTAATGCTGTCTGCCGGGCAGTCCATAGCACTTGCAGAGCTTGTCATGCCAATAAAACTTCCTTGGATTCAGTTGTGTGTGAGATCAGGAGAGATCTTGGTTGTCTCCAATAGTGGGGGGTAACTGCGGCTGCGGGCAGCTCAGAGCCCTTTAAATCTCGGCTGCGGCTCCGGCAGCTGGGCTGGGGCTGGGATTTAAAGGGTTCAGAGCTCCCCGCTGCTGTGGGCAGCCCAGAACCCTTTGAATCCCTCCCGCAGCTCCGGCGGCCAGGCTGTGGCTGGAATTTAAAGGGCTCGGAGCTCCCCGCGACTGCGGGCAGCCCAGAGCTCTTTAAATCCCAGCCGCAGCTCCGGTGGCCGGGCTGGGGCCGGGATTTAAAGGGCTCTGGGCTCCCCGCAGCGGCAGGAGCTCTGGCCCCTTTAAATCCCAGCCCCAGCCTGGCAAAGCTCAGGGTTCCCCATGGCGGCCTGAGTCCCGGTCCCTTTAATTTGCTCCTGATTCCTGGGGGGCTCCCAGCCACCTCTTCGGATAGGAGCCCATGGTTGACTTAAAGGCCCTGGGGCTCCCAGCCACAGCCGGTGCCCCAGGGCCTTTAAATCTTGAGAGGCCCCACCTCAAGAAGAAGAGGCGGGGCCTCTTCTGGATGAGGCCATGCCCCCCTGAGGACTCCGGCAATACCGGTAAGTCCTGTAAGTTACTTTCACCCCTGCTCCTACCACACTAAAATACTCTCGAGCCAGCACCTTACCATGTCGGTACCGAACTGAACAGCATCCTAAGCCATACAGTAGCAAAGTAGTGACCAAACGCAGTAGCAGCTTCACTCACACCTGGCCTCAGCTGTCTCTGACTGCGACTTTGCCCTATAAACTGGCACGTTTTGAAGCATAGCTAACCTGCAGTGTAGCACAGCCATTGCTACACTGCATCTTAGTACTGCACCTAACACGCAAACACCAGCCTGTCGCACAATTTCCTACAGCCTGGGCTCTAACTGCCCAGTGCAGCACAGTCTCTTCCACGCTGAACTAAAGGCGAACCTTGCTAGCTACAATTCCAGAAGCCCAAATCAAGGAGCCCATTGCACTAGGTGCTGCAGACGCACAAGAATTAAAAGACGGTTCCTGCCCCAGAGAGCTTGCAGCCTGAGCATGTGATGAGAAACAACCAACAGGCAAAGGAGCACAGGGTAATGATGAGGGGATTATGATTAGTCTAAAAAGCTGCTGTCACTTCACCAGCTGCTGAGCCATTGTAATGTGTCTTTCAGGCATCAAGGTGAGATTCAAAGAGGCTAATGTAATGCCTGGTGGATTTTTACAGGGTGCTTCTCCCAATCATGCGGGGTGGCAAGGGAGAAAAAGTGAATTGGTCTGATGGGCAATAAAGACGTATAATAGCAGAGTTTATATCCTGCAGAATTCTTATGCACATATTCCCAAGGATGGTGCCATTCAGAACCTGACTCAAGCCATACTTTCCCATCACTGCTTTCATAACACTAACTCCATGGATTCACCCCTTACTAAAGGCCTTTCCCTTCTGACTGCATCCTAGCCCACAGTCGCTGTGAATCACATTTCACAGCCTAGCATGGCATGTTCTGTACGTTCTCTGACTCTGCTTTGAACTGCTGGTTGGTGCCACATCTGACTGCACCAGGGCCCACAGCGTCCTACTGAATGCTTAATTTGTGCCAGTGCTGAGCCCCGCCCGGCACCTCTAGGCCTGGCAGTCCATAGCCCCAGTACCTCTGGGCTGGCCGCATCAGTTATGAATGTAACAAAATTGCTTGAATCTCAGCACCTCTGTCATTACAAATTAAGCACTGGTCCTACTGCTGATATTATGGCTACCTTTGTTCCCCTCCTCCATCCACTACGGACTGATGTTAACCTGCCATCCTGGTGTTGTGTCTTGCACTGTACACAGTTGCCAACACTAGGGGGAGTTGAGGTGAGGAAAGATGTCAAGAGCTGTTAAAATTTGCAAGTGAGCTTAAATGAGGAATCCATTTTAATTCTCCTGCCTGCCTGCTTCAGTGAAAATACAGTGCCGCAACTCAGAATGGCTCATGTCATGTCTGACCACATCCAGCTAATGCAGGTTGCTGCGGTGTGTGCTGCATCTCTCTGCACCACAGCTGTCCTAAGCCAGGACCACATCTTACTGGAGCTGGCCCTCAAACCCACAGCTTGCTTCAGTATGATTCATGCCTTCCCCCTAACACGCATCTTCTCATGGACTGCACAACATCTGTTCTTTAAACCACAACTTAGCAAGGCCCGGGCCACATCTAACTGGAGCCTAAACCGCAACATACCACACTGTCTTCACCACACCTAGCTTGCCCTGTGGCGTGCCCTGGAACATGTCTAATTGCATCCTATCCAGATCTTACAATGCTCTCTATCACAGCTGCCTGCTCCTTCCACTTCACCATGACCTCTACCCCTCTCTGTCTAATCTACAGCAAGCCAGAGGGTGCGACAGCACTCCTGGCTCCAGCCCCTATGCATCCACTTGGAAAACCCAACACTCCAGTTACAAGCCAGAGGCACGGCTATATGTGGTCTGAATCAACATTTCATAAATCTCCGGGATTTGGATTTTCTCAGATGCAAGTTTCCTTGATCTTTTCCTCTCCTGGTGAATGTTATGGTGGCAACATATTCAAACAGGGATGTTTCCGAAGGCACAAAGGGCAGTTAGGCATTCAGATCCCATGAGTGCCTTTGAAAATCTTCCCTACAGGCATCCTCTTCTGCCGCAGAACACAGAGTGCACGAATAGTTAGCCCAGAACTGAGCTCCCATCTGTGCTCATGAAAGCAGACTAGGTACATCACTAAATATCACTCGCTGCTCTCTGGCCTCCTTAATTCCCCCTCTTCATCCCCCCTCTATTCTGCAGAGGTTGAGTGTAGCTCATTGCACAAATGGTCCAAAATTAGCAATGTCCTGAAATGCTTGGGTCAGACAGTAACAGAACTTTTTATCTCTCACTTCAGCCCAGCCTAACCCACAGCAATAACAGGAGATTTGGATCAGTTTTAGTAGTATTATTGCATATTACCATACAGCCTAGTAATGGACCAGGACCCCAGTGTGCTAGGTGCTGTACAAACACCGAACAGAAAACTGTCCTTGCCCCAATCTAAGTGTAAGATATGAGGCATGGAGACAGATAGCTTTATGGGGGAGTACAGGGAAACAATGAGGCAGTACCGGACAGCATATCAAGGCATGGTTTCTGCACATCAGTGGCATAATGATTCTCAAGTGTTTTGTAGGTGTCCCAGAAAAGGAGAGTCTTAAAGAGGGGTTTGAAGAAGGGGAATGTGTTAGTTCTGCAGATGTTTACGAGGAGTGCCCCCCAGTATCAGGGGCAGTATGAGAGAAAGCACAACGGAGCTGGTGTGAAAATTTAACAAGTGGGCAGTGGAGGCTGGCATCAAGGGCCGATCCAAGGTGAGTGTTGACATCTCGCTAGTGAATAAGAGATAGTAGGTGAGGTAGGGGTTGACTGAAGAGCCATGAAAGTGAAGTGTTGGATACAGTAGAGAAGAGGCAGCCTGAGGAAGGATGCAAAAAGAGAGGTGACCTAGTCCAAGTGACAGGCTAGTAGAATGGCCTTTGCAGCAGTGTTCTCAGTGGTGATGAGCGGGTCAAGACAATGTTGGTCGGTGCTAGAAAGAAGGATGTGGCAGGAATAAGACATGAGAGGAAAGTTTGAGCTGGGTAGGGAGGGCTGTGTCATAGAGATGTGATGCAGAAAGAATCCGCAAGATTTAGACACAGTCTGGATGTGGGACCCAGAGAGAGGCCCGAATTGAAGATGACACCCAGGTGACAGGCGGGAGGAGGGAGAAGGTTTGGGGGAGAAGAGAACAGCTCTGTTTCAGCCAAGTTGAAGTGACTGCTGGATATCCATGAGGAGGTGTCAGGGACAGGCTGAAATTGGCTCTGCGGATGTTTGGCTCTTAGGTTCTGGTCTGGTCCTGTCTCTAAAAAATCATCATTTTGCATTTTCTGGGCCTGACCAAAGCTTACTGAAGCTAGTGGGAGTCTTTCCATTGGCTTCTGTGTATTTTGAACCAGGCCCATTGACTGACTTCCCCTTGTAACACCCCTACTGTATCCCTATAACCCCCATCTGTATCCTGGTTCCTTGCATCTTACCTGTGCCAATGTGCTATGACCCCCACGCTGACCACCACACTGACAGCTTACTGTGGCCTCTGCCTGCATGGGATGCCTGTTTGCCATGGCCTCTGACGCCTCTAACAACATCATCAAAGCCCAGAGTTTGCCACCACCTCTAAGACACCATAGCCCCCAGCTTGCTGCATCCCATTGCCTGGCTTACATCCAGCTGCATGCTCCTAACCCAGATGCTGCTCCGTGGTACTGTCCTGGAGCCCACAGCCCAGCCTGGGCCCTGATGCAGCCCCCACTCCATCCCATGCACTATGCATCCCTCTGCCGTTACTCTGCTATTTTTCTAAGGACACTATAATTATCATCGTTGCCTCATAAGATTATATTGCTAGTGTGCTCTTTCTGCTTTAGTGGAGAGACACACACACCTCTCTGAGGAGCAAGGAGCACCAGTGCCCTTGAAGTGCCTGGTGTCTGATATCTTCATCTTTATTATTTAGAGGCTGTAAAGAGCAGATTTGCTTGTTTGTTCCTCCAAGGACATGAAATGGAGCTGCTGTGGACAGCTGTGTGACTGGAAACAGTCTGGGCAGGGACCCCAAATTACCACCCTGCAAGAAGGGCGGGGCTAGTTCAGCCAGCCGCAGGGGGCTGCAAGGCGAAGGGGGTGTTAGCCCACCAGAGACAGGGTGAGGTTTACTGAGCATACTCTAGACTAGAGCAAAGCCCAAGCTGTTGTGTGCTGAGAGCTCTGAGGAGATGTGGGAGCCCCCAGGGAATCACATCTTACCCCTCCCCCCCATCCTTTACCTTGACATGGGCTGAAGTACATCCCGGGTTTGGCTTCCTTCTCTTTAGTAGGAAATCTCCATCCTGTAAACACCTCCCTTTTCGCAGCACCCCGCTATCAGCAGATCTAAGTGTCCCCCAACTGGCATGGTTGATGGGCAGGAGTATGGGTGGGTGATATAATGGCTTTGCAGGGATGCCTGCTTTTCATGCGCTGCCTGTGAGAAGGGACATGTAAATGTTGAATCACATGTATTACCAGAGCTCCCACTGCTAAGAAACAAGTAGCCTTTCCTTCCTCTCTTTAATTTCCTGCCATCCCCAGCAGCTGGCCCATTGGTGTCTGTTTTCACCTGCCAGTGCCTTGCTCCATGCGGCTGCCGGCTCCCAAGCGCCAGGCACTGCCTGCTCCAGTTAGCAGGCTCAGCATGCTCCTTGCTCGCTGCGTGAAGGAGTTGCCTCAGAGAGGCAAAGTAGGCTGGGCCTTTGAGCCGAGCGCAGCTGCTTTAGCCACCTCCGGAGACAAGCTGGAGGCCCGCTGCTTGTTTTTCCTTCCTCTTCAAAGTTGACACCATGTCTGTTGGATCCCAAGTTGCTGGGATCTCATTGAATCAAACAGCTGGGACTTGATAGGAGGCTCTTTGCCAAAACATGTTTGCGCAGCGTGGACTAAACTCCATGTTACCCTTATGAATAAAATGCTGCAGAATCTCCAGTAATGGTCCCAAACACGGCTGCCTCCAGAGGTGATACTGCAGGATTTGAGCCCTTGGGGTAGAACAATGTCCTATTTATTCAAATTCGAGCCATCCCAGCATCCACTGGACCCAGTGCAACATCTGGGATTGGTTACTAGGGGGTGGCCTCCTCTTCTTGAATTCTTCCGAAGACCTGGTGAGGAATATGGATGGATCTTCCTAGGTTGCAATGACAATATAAGTGAAAGTATAGCACTGGGGGCGATTTGCAGTGCTATGTTTCAGGCTGGTATAAAATGGGTTTATGACAGCAATGCCTAGGGACCAATCCAGCTCAAGGGCCCATTTTGCTAGGCATTGGACACTGTGCTAGCTTTCCCACTCTGACCCTCTCTTGTATGGGGTCATAACAGCCTGGCTATTAAAATCCCCATATAGCTGTGACTTGCTGCTTAAGGACATAGGCTGTAGGGCTGGAGGATGTTGTTTGGTTAGATATTTTCCGTTTGGGCTGGCTGGATCTGTCTGTCTGTGCTGCTTAGAGGAGAGAGACAGGATGGGCATGGGCGAGATAATATCTTTTATTGGCCCAGCTTCTGTTAGTGGAAGGGACAACAAGCTTTTGAGCTTCCTGGAGCTCTTCTTCGGGTCTGGGAAAGGTAGCCAGAGTGTCAGAGCTAAATACAAGGTGGGGCAGATTAAGCATGAGGAATTCACACATGATGTAGGAGGCCACTTAAAATGAAGTGGGCAATTAAGGGTTAGCAGACAGCAGTGTTACAAATTGTTGTAATGGGCCATAAAACCAGTGTCTCTGTTAAGTCCATGGTTTTTAGTGTCCATGTGAGCCTGGAACTTAAATTCATAACTCTGCTGGTCACTAAAACTCATGGACTTGATGGTTTTATGGCTCATTACAACAATGTGTAGCACACCCTACTAACCCTCTCTTGCCCAGAAAATGCAGAGGTGTTAATTGCCTACTTAATTTTAAGAGGTCTCCTACAACATGTGTGCACCCCCCTTGCTTAACAATCTGTCCCCACGTGGTATTTCGCTCAGACACTCTGGTTACCTTCCCCAAGAAGCGGCATTTCGGCAGATGCTTGTCCGCTGGCCAGTACGCAGGCGCACAAAGATGCCCTGGCGGGTGCCATGGCACCCACAAGCACCGCATTGGGGACCACTGGACTATAGGCTGCCAAAACCACAGCTAGCATGAGACTGGCAAACTCGTTTCACTGCAGGATAGTGCTAACACCACCAAGCTGGCGAGCCCACTCCTCAGCCCTTTTGCCATCTCCCTTTCCCCCCTCTCCCCTGAAAAATGTCAGCTTACTTTCACTGCACTGGCATTTTAAAATAAGAATAACCGGCTCCAGGGCTCCTTAAACTATGGAATTAAATATGTGTTTGGTCCCTAGGCAGAGTCTGACTCCTTGATTCTAAATCTGCTCAGTCAAGCGAAATATTACAAGGGGGAAAGCAATCGATATTTCTCAGGCCGAGCAGAGGAGAGGAGGCTGTGCATCTGCAGGCATGTGCCAGTGATGATCGGGGGGGGGGTGCAACTGGGGGGAGTGGGAGTGTGTCAGGTTCTTTATGAATGACTGTGTGCAAGCGTGTGTGAGTGAAACTGGGGGTGGGGATGAGAGATGTGGGGTGAGGGAGGGAGGATGAGCGGAGAGAGGAATTCTTAATGAATGAATGTATACTTCTAAGGCAGTTCAGTGTGGTGTGTGAATGGGGTCAGGGGAGAGGGGTTGTGGGGCTGCATTTCTCTGAGTGGGGCTAAGGGAGATGATCTGGATGGATCTCACATGTAGTTGTCTCACAGTGAAATACTCCTTTTGCTGTTTCGTTAGCTGTAGTTTCGGAGCCAACCTTCAGTTTGGAGTTTGCATCTAATGACCCTGTATTGTCAGGGTGTTCGTTTGATTGCTCTCTGCTGCTGATCTGACTCGGGCATGAAATGTCTGGGGATGTCAACTCTCCTGGGAGACTGACCTGAGCTGAATAGGAAAACTCCCCCTTTGCCTTGGCCATGCTTCACCGCCACGCCGTGATAGCCCCATGCCCCGGTCCCCATTTAGGGAAAAGTCTGACACTCCTGCTTTTACCCAAAGAGCAGAAAGGTGGAACTCATTGAGCTGGGCAGGAGGAGGGATTGAGCAGGTAATTTCTTCTGTTTGGAGGACATTTACAAGACAAAGGAGTGGGAGGTCAGTTCCAGATGAATGAGCTGGTCTGTCAATGAAAGCAGGATTGTTAGTGCAGGTCAGTATGTGCAGCTGGCAGGAATTATCTCATTTGTCTAGACCAGGCTTTCAGCTGTTCTGGGGTTCTGGATAACAGGATTTTTCCTAGCCTGGACATGTGAGTCTATGCATGATAGTAAGGGGTTGTGTGGCAGGCGGGGTATTTTAGTGAGTTGGGTGAGTGTACATAACCTGCAGGATAGATGTGTGGGAATGTGGGTGTGTATCTGAGGTGTTAAGCATATTACAGAGACACGGTGAGTGATATGAGGCTATGTCTACACTACAGTTTATGTCTGCATAACTTATGTTGCTCAGGAGTGTGAATAACCCCCTTGAGTGACATAAATTACAGCAACATACGCGCTGGTGTGGACAGACAGCGCTATGTCGGCAGATGGCAGGAAAGCTGGAGTAGTTAAACCAACAGCAGAGCTCTCTCCTGTCGGCGTAGAGCGGCTACATCAAAGAGCTTCTAGCGGCACAACCGCACCGTTGCAACAGCACCACTGTAAGCTCTCAAGTGTAGCCATAACCAGTATCTTTTATTGGACCAACTTCTGTTGGCGACAGACACAAGCATTCCTCAGGTCTGGGAGAGGTACTGGGAGTGTCACAGCTAAATAGAAGATTAAACAGATAGTTGACCATAAATATTAGCACATAGTCTAAGGGACAATTCAAGGTGAAGTGGTCCATGAACTGAAGAAGAGCCATTGTGAAGGCTTGTCTCTCTCACCAACAGAAGTTGGTCCAATAAAAGATACTACCTCACCCGCCTTGTCTCTCTGATATCCTAGGACCCACACAGCTGCAACAGCACTGCATTGTTAAGCACAGGCATGTGTGTTGGGCATGGATGTGTCAGTAGAAAGTATGTAAGTGTGTGTTTGTACTTACAGTCCCTTCTTGATTATCTGAACATAATGGGGGACATTGGATAATTGGGGGATAATTAAAGTTTCTGATAATCTGCAATGAATAGACACCAGGACTGTGTTTTGGGGGAGTAACAGTGGATCTGATACTGAGTGTGAGTGTGTATCCCCTGGTGGACGCTGCCTAGCTACGGCGGAGCTGTCTGAGTTTGACTGTTTTTAAATGCGATAGGGCTTGCTCTTTCTCTCCATTCACATCAGTGTGGCTCCACCCGCCCGACCCCAGGCCTGGGATAGGCCTGTTAATACAGCTCTTTAGCATCCATGTGGTCTGCTGTGGGCTGAATTTTACAAGGCTGAGGAGGGAATGGTCTACTGCTGTTCAGTTGGATTCACTCAGGTTTTTTCCTCTCCTTGGAAAAAAGAGACATGGGGAGTCATTGATTACTGGACACTGTCAACCTTTAGCATCTTTAAGAGCCATTTGTCCCCCAGGGGCCGAGTCCACCTTGGAGAGGGTTTATATAGGCCCTGCAGGCCTCGGTGTCATGATCGTTTTGCTGGAGCTGCGTACAGACATCATTTCTGGACGGTTAATGAGGCCCCAGGAGTTTCCACACTGTTTACAGTTTTGCAAAGAAATTAACTGGCTGGCATGAATTCTGCAGGAGGTCTTTTTTTTGTTTGTTGCCGCTGCTGTTTTAAACTCCCATTTGGAACGTGGCTGTGATATTTCTTCCACCCGCTCCCAGCACCAGGCTTGTGGACTGCCATGGTGCCCTGCCTTCCCTCCCCGCTGCTGAGACAGGCTATGTAGGCAGATACAGACTACAAGCAACTCGCAGCCCTGTTAGCGGAGGCCGTTTCTTGAGGCCAATAGAATGGAGCGGGCTGCAGCCAGGGTGGGAAAGGAACTGCTTTTACAGCATCAAGAAGCCAATGGCAATTCCTCCCTAGCTCTCGTGTTGTCTCTGAGTTCCACGTGTGCTGCATTTCTGCAGCCTTTCTTCTTGGATCATGATTGGTTGGGAGGAAGAGGCAGCTCTGCACACTGACGTAAAGCAGTGTGGTAAGGGAGATTATCTGCTGCAGGTGGAAGGGCAGGGGGTGCTCAGGGAGGCAGAATGCAGTTGCTGGATAAAGGCACTGGGTCTGACCATCTGACACCCAGCTGTCCTGCTCAGGACCTCTTATAAAGACTCCACTTCCAGCAGCACAGCGCCCTCTAACAGCATGCCAGGGTACTGCTTCAGTACCGACAGACAAATGGACCACTGCCCACTGGAGCTTTGGCTACAGTTGTCCGGACTGGCCAAGGAATGACCAAGTCTGGCTCTCCTTAGCCACGTTAAGAGATGAAGACGTCACATCCCAAGGGGTTACAGCAACAAGCCCGGTGACTTAGAGATACTGAGCCCAGTTCCAGGGTCTGAGTTTCCATCTGCTTCATGGGTTAATGAGGCAGTGCATCCTGCCTTCCCAGATGGGTGCTCGCTGTGTGTGGAAGAGTTTAAGCCTCTCAGATACCATGGTGATGGGCACTGTAATAAACTCTTCACCAGCTAAGTGGAGAAGGAGATAAAGGGCAGGATATCCATTGAAAGACAGGAAACCATTCTTTACCCAGGTATTAGAGGAAGATATTGGGACGGGGGAGGAGGGGGAGAAGGGTGGTGTGTGCAAATTGAAGAACAAAAAACCTTCCTAGCTTCTCGACACCTGCTGCTAGGAAATCAGAGATTCCCAGCAGACTCCAGCCCTACCAAGACAAGCCAGCAGCACGTGTACTTGCAGCAGGGCTTGTGAGCTGTCAGAGAGGAAATCTCTATATCTCAATGAGCAGCATGCTGATGTTGACTTGAAAATAAATATTTGAAAAGGAAACGGTCATCTGTTTTCTGTTGTTTCCCTTCTCTCTTCCTCTTCCCCCTCCTTGCATTACATTCCACTGAACATGAGAGTTCATTGTTAAGGGGTTTGTTTTTCCTTCCTTCTCTCTCTTCTCCTGACAAGTAACTACAGTAGTTGAATTATTAACGATTAAAATCAGTACAGCAGGGTGGGCTGATTTAATGCCGGGCTTGTCCGTGTCCAGGTTGTTGGGTGCTTATTTTTCTCCCTGTTGCTTTGTTTGTTTGCTGTGGTAAAACATTTCCAGATGGCAGTTCGTTTCCATGGGGAACAGAAAATGATGGGATAAACTGTCTGGAAAAACCACCCCATTGCTTAGGACAAACCCGACACAAATTCTCCCCATTCTCAGCTTTGGCTGTTTGTAAGATGACGGGAGCAGGGAACTGCTGTGAGAGATGAGAAGAAGGGGTGGGGATTGGCTCGATATGTCCAGTGGATGTGGAGAAGGGGGGTCAGGGTTTCTCCCATGCTGGAAGAAGTGTGGATGAAGATGAGTGGGGTCAAGGCTAAACCATTGTGATGCAGTCAAATAGGAAGTGCAGACAGAAGGTAGATCTCCTAGCTCCTGAGTTCTCACCCCACCCTTTCTTTATTGCTACTTGGCTAGATCCTAGCTAGATGGGAGTGGGGGCCTGGGACAGAAAAGACATTGAAACAGAGGGGGCCCAGTATGCAAAAGGTTGAAACCCAGTCTCCTAGGCACATCCATTGTGAACTGGAAGTGGGGCTGTCCGGTAGGCCCTGTAGGCAGGGGCTGCTGGGGGAATGTAGTGCACACATCAGTTCTGAGTTGGAGAGATGAGGTGCAGAGTTTGCCCATCATGGCTGGCACTGTGTTTAGTTATCAGCTTGCTATGTGCACGGTGGGGGTCACTGGGAAGTCTATGTGGGATGAGATCAGTGTGAGTGGAATGGGGGTAACCGAGTGAATCTGTGGGAGATGTTGAAGGCTAACCCCATGGAGACAAGGCCAAGAGCGGGGTTTTGTGGTTGAACCGCTCCAGCAGGAGGAATGTGGCTGGCTGCCACCCACTGGAAACACCTGGCAGTGGCGCGTGAGCCTGTTCTGATGGGTAGGGTGGAAGGCTCTGAGAGAGCAGTTACCGGGCTGGGCGAGGGATATGGACAAGAGGAGTGTGTGTGTTACACTAGGGCATGGCAGACTGATGCTGGCATAGGTGAGGCCTCATGAGGCAGAGAGAGCCTGACAGTGGCAATGATCTCTCCCTGTCATGTCCAAATACAAGTTCCCTCCAATGCAGATTCCCACACCGTCCTGTCTGGGTTGGCCATGATTAATGCCACCCATTGGCACACGAGAATTGGCACTGACACTTAAGAGGAAAGAGGAGTTATTGGGGCAAAGGGGAATGACCCCATTAGGGCACAAGACAACCCCCCAACCAGTACAGATACATTGGGCAACACAGACGCCCACTGAGGAAGAGTGGCCATGCGGAAACCTAGCAAGGAGCGCTGAAGCAGACATACTGACAAAAAGAGGAGGACCTGGGGAAAGGCAAGGAATGGAGCAGCACAACCTGTCGGGACTTTCCCAGCAATGTTCACAACCTTGGCTCCCTGGAGCACTCACAGAGCGGTGGGATGATACAGGGTCTGACTCATCATCCCAAACTGTCCACTGTAAATCTCAGGCAAAATATAAAGGGGAAGTTGGGGCAGGAGAGTGGAATGGAAAGAATCTGAAGAAGAGGAGGGAGCGAAAGACACTGAGGGGATTAAAGGTCACAGGGAATTCACAGGCAAGGCAGGAACGCCAAGGAAAGGTGTGAGATTGTGAGAGCCTGGCCATAAATGTTTGATGAGCTTCCCAGCTATTTTTAGATGCCTTCATGATCTGTGGAGAGTTCTCCAAGCAGATGGCACAGGAGCAGCCTGCCAAATGGTGGCTGTCATGCTGCGTCAGGAGATGCCCAGCAATTCAGGAAAGGAGTTTTAACAGTGTCTTCACCCTTTCAGCAGAGAGAGGCCAGACGATTCGCTTTGCTGCCCAGCTGATAGGGCTGCCTGATGGCCAAATATTTGCTTCTACATTAGGAATGGGAAACATCAGCTATAATGTCTTAAATTGAAAAAGCACGGATGCTGGTGTCTGGGACTCTTGCTCCAGCAGAACTTGGTGTCTGCAGACCTAGTACTAAAGCAGTGTGAGGAGGCTTTGGAAGGAATGAACGTGCATGCAGCATTGCCATCTCTGAGTGGCTAAGTCTGAAGTTAATGCTGGAGCATGGTGCCCTTAAGCTGTGTTTGTTATAAACCATCTTAAACAAGGCACTCTTAACTTCTTTCACTGTGTACAGCACCTAGAACAATGAGGATCTGATCTGCGGTGGGGCCTCTAAGTGCTAGTGCAATGTAAATATTCATTATATGCGTGTGCATACATGAGTGTTATGTACATATGCCATGTAGTCATAGAGTATCCCATAAACTGAGACATTTCACGAGCCACAGGGCAAAGTTCAAGCCACTCTGTGAAATGACTTTATACCTCACATGTGGCCAGCTGTGCCTTCTGCCTGTACCAATGAGAGTATATCCAGCATGGCCAATGTATTTCGGAGGAGGGGAGTGAGGAAGGAGGGATGGAAAAAGGCCAAACCAAACAAAACATACATGAGTGTGAGTGGCTACGAGTATGTGTTATAAAGCTAGTATTTCCAGCTCCAAACATTCACAGATGATGAGCCAGGCCCTAGAACATCATGAGATTATTTTAGAAACAATGAGATATTAAAAGAAAGATTCAGTTCCTTTTATTTGCTGCCTGGGGTTTGGGCCAAGGATTTTTCTGCAACCAGGAGGGCTAGACACTTACCCTTTTTAAATGAAAGCTGAGATTCTCACATAATAACTTGACTCCGGGGCCTGGGACTTTAAGAGAAAAAACAACTATTGTGAGACTCCTGATGATGAAATTGTGAGAGTTGGCCATACTGTAAAATGTTTACAGTCATTGGCAGAGGAAGAACTAATGCCTGCCCCAGCCTCTACATGCCTTCCAGCCCTCCCTCCCTCCGTCTCCACCTCCCATTCCTGTTTCATTCCTGTTTCATGGGGTGACATGAGCAATCTCACACTCCCACTAAATGCTCCTGGGACAGGTGTGGCAATTTCCTGCAATGTCCTTGAAAAACTTTATTGAATTACGTTTAAGGATCTTCGGGGTCAATTATATTAAATACAAAGTGTATGTATTATTGTGGACCAGAATATTGTGTAATCTCACTACGGGGGATATGAGATGTCATTCCCTCTGAAGTACCTGGCATTTGCCACTGTTGGAAGACAGGATATTGGGCTAGCTGGACCATTGTTCTGGCCCAGTATGGCTGATGTTATGTTTGATGTGAGGCCTGGGCGTTCAAAGGACTATATTGAAATGATGCCAGACAAGCATGGACTTTGTGTGAAGTGGATTTCCTGGGGAATTCCTTGGGGGGAGGTTAATACAAATTCCCCACCTCTGATGATGTGAAATCCCTTCTTTTGAAGCTACGGCCTGAGGAGAGGCGCTTTGTCTGCTGATTACAGGAAATTGTAGGCCTGAGCTGCATGAAGAAATGGATGAACTGCCCAAATGGTTGTTCTGGCTGTGAATCTGAGGCCGTTATGAACTTGTAATCACAGGGAAACCCCAGTTGTGGGGTTGGAAGGACTGACAACTACCAGAGCCTGAGGTTGGAGTTGGGGTGACCTCTAGTAAGCATTTTAGCATGCAGGTAGGTTTCTATTGTTTTGAAAGGTTTCCTCTGTAGTGCTTTTACCCTAAGAAATAAATGTGCTTGCTTAGAAAGTGCTGTGTGATAACTTTTATAACTGTGGGCGATGCGCTGGGCACAGCTTCTGGAAAGAAAGCAAAGTGGAGAGGTTGGCCTTTCAGGCAGTTTGACTTGCTCCGGATATCACACTGAAGGCAGGGAATGGTGCAGCCTGGAAAAACCTGATGAAAAGGGAGTGGGGTCCAGGTGTCTGCCCAAGCGAGGTGACAGCTGTGGGCCAGAAACCTTTAAGTGGGTTCCCCTGGTGGAGCATGGAAGACGAATACAGGTGCAGTTGCTCTGAAGCTGTGACAGACCCTTTCTCCCCTCCTCCAAATCCTTTCTTGAAACCCACTTCTTCCAGGAATCGCTCCGACATCCATGCCTTCCTTTGTCAATGCTCTTATCCTGTGCCTTGTCTTGTCCTTCTCGGTTTCTCTCCTAACCATTCAGGACAGGGGCTGTGTATCACTCACTCTCCATTTGTGGCATTATATACATGACAAGAGCTATAACAACTCTCCTTGTGGTCGTGCCACTCACGCATATTGAGTTTCATGGCACTGAGACCTTTTTGAGCATCCCCCATCATCCTCTCCTGTATTTATAGATCACTGCGGTACTGGCCGGGCTAATGGGGGTGTGTGCTGATTTTCTATAAATACAAATTCTATGTAATTATCATTAGAGCTATTGCTTCCAATTCAAAGGTAGATTAAAAAACCACTGTGCATGCAATCTGACTGTCAACATCCAGCAAAGAAGAAATAGCAGCTCCTGCCTGAGCGGCTGGGAATCCCGAGGTTCCCCCCCAAAAAGGAAGAAGATGGGGAGAGGTTGCAGGGAGGAATAAGTCACTTCCAGGTGTGTTCAAGAAATACCCTTGCATCTCCCCTGCTCCCTAGTGGGTGGAGGACTCTAGAGGCTGGTGGGAACATGGGAAGCAGAATGCTTAGGAGGTCCAGCAGATTTTATATGCCATGGAATGGAGATAGAACAAAGAACTTTCGTACAAGGAGACAGGTTCTGAGCCAAGATTAGAGTATATAGAAGCAGCTTTCCATTCTCCGCTGTCCACCCCCCTTCCCTCCCCCAGTTTTCATTGTACCATAGAAACATCGGGTAGGTAATTTCAGGCTAGGCTGCGGATGGAGTGGAATCGAAGGCATATGATAAGGCTCCCCAAAGCCTCTTAGACACTCATTTGGTATGGTAATTGATTTTCTTGGAGGCTGTGCGTGCCCTGGCGTGCTTCCTTTCTGCCAGTCTCCCTCTCTCCGCAAGCCATCGCAATGGCAAATCAGGGGCCGGGCCCAGCCTGCGGGCTATTTGGACTTCTCCTTCCCCTTTGGGTTGCACTCCTGTCCATATACATTATATATGGGCCAATTCAGTAGTACAGGCAAACATCTCCCCAGAAATTGGCTCATCTTCCCAGTACATTCTGCTGAGTTAATTTGTAGCTAATCTTAGAAAAATGGCCCAAGCCCTATTCTTTTGCGACTATATTGAAGCTATCTATTTCTGTGTCCATATGGGCAATTGCGCTGCCTGAGTGGAATTTTGCTTCCCCGCTAGAAGAGCCAGAACAGAGGCATTTCCTCCCTGTCAGCCCAAGGAGGAGCTAAGGGGGGAGGAGATGAGGAATTAGGGATGCTCTCTGATCTGGGAGCTTTACCACGTCCTGAACTGGGGACCCTTTTTGAGGGGGCGACATTATATCCTGGAGGGATTTAGTAGCTGAGTCAGCTATGCAGAACTGGGCTCTTCCCACCTCCCAACCTCATTACCCTGAAAGGATTATGTCCAGCTCCAAGTGGTGGGGGAGAAGATGCTGCAGACCAAATGCACCATGTTTACTCCACTAAGGAAGGCAGCTGGAGTAGACAGAAGCAGTAGGGGAAGGAGACGGAAGCAGCAGCCAAGGAGGGGGAGCGCTGCGCCACCAAACCAGGGAAAGAAAGGAGGGAGGGATTCCCTCTTCTTTCAGCAGGGGTGGAGGAGCTGTGCTCATGCCATTCCCTGCCCCCTCTCTACCTCCCAACTGATCCCATTAGCCCCTTTTGTCACTTTTAGTCCCTGCTGTGCCTGCCTACCTACAATGCCCCTTCTCCTCCTGTAGCCAGGTTGGTAGAGTGATCAGAAAGCAAATGTGAAAAATTGGGATGGGGTGGGCGGTAATGGGAACCTATATAAGAAAAAGACCCCAAAATCAGGACTGTCCCTATGAAATTGGGACATCTGGTCACCCTAGGTTGGTCCCAAGCCTCGAGCCCTGGCGTCAGGGCGGTGGCTGGCAAGCGCAGCTGGGGTTGGAGAAGGGGCATTCTGTCCCAATAACAAATACCTCCCCCCGCTGAAGGATCCCTCTTTCAGTTGTCTGTGCTATTGATCAGAGAAAAGGTTTGTTTTTGAAGTTACAGTTGCAATGTCTTGGGGGCTTATAATGAACTAAAATAAGACCAGGTTAGCAAGAGAATCGATCGGCTGTGGCAGTGGAAGCATGGGCTTGTCTCATAACTTTAAATGGAAGCGGCAGGGGAGATGTCGAACCCTGGAGCAGCACAGTCCCCACTCTGCTGCCATCCAGGAGCCACTCAGCCTGCTCTCTTTCCCCAGAAATGTGCGATAGGGAAGAATTGAGGGAGGCTTGGAGCGGTCAGGTTGAGTCCATCAGTGCAGCGATGTAAGGGGAGCCCAGCACTGCAGGAGTGCAGAGGCTGGCGCTTGCCCCTGTGCAGAGGAGCCAGCACAAGTGAGACATAGGCCTTGTGCATAGGGGTGAATTTCAGCCAGACTGCGTTGCCTTCCCATCCCACAAGGAGGCAGTGTTGCAGCCCAGACTGCCATGCAGGCCAGCATGGGCTGTAACAAACACATCTCCTCTCATCCCAGGATGCTCCCGTGGGAGCAGGTTTGGGGGTTCGCTGGAGCAGTGAAGGAAAACAAGAGCTGGATGGGTCTCCCACTGCAGGGCTTGGGTTCGGGCTTTCTGGGTGGAGCAATGTGGTGGTGAACACATCACAAATTGTTAGTAGTAGTAGAGTAGCCAGCTGAGATCAGGACCCCTTATGCAGTAAGGGACAGTCCCTGCACCAAAGAGTGTACAGTCTAAATAGATGAAGGAAACGTGATGATCCCATTTGATAGATGCAGGCCTGATGGGGGAGTAGGAACTTCCCAGAGGGAGACTGGCCAAGTTGGGGATTGAACCCAGAACTCTGGACTCCCTGTGTTACCCACAAGGCTGCTCTCCCTCTTGCGGAGCTGCCCTCACGATTTGAGAGAAGCCATGACCTATGCAGGGCGGCGCTGAGATGTCTCCACGCCTGTCAAAGGGCAAGGGCACCTGGAGCAGCAAAGCCAGCTCCTCTGCCACTGAGTCCACAAGGAGCAGGAATTGCTTAGTTGTGGGCTGTGGTTATTCCAGTCCAGGCATCGCCTGTAGGAGTCTTCATGTGGAATTAGGACACTTAGAAGTACGGTGCTAATGGAGGCTTGTGTTGTAATTGTTCTCGGCCGGAACCCAAGCGGCATCTCAGGAGTCCTGGGGATGAACCTGGGCTCGCATGAGGCTGATCTGGCTTGCACTGGGCACAGCTCCCTTAGGCTGCTTGTGTGAGCAAAGCTTTCCCACTGTGTCCTAACACTCGCAGCCCTCCCTTCTGTACAGCGCAGCACTGCCGGGGGGGAGGCACATTGGGAAGGGTCCAGGCAACTGCATATACGATGGGATGTCTGCAGTTATTGGAGTGAGGGAGCTCCCTGCCAAGGAAGGGCGATGGTGCCTGTTCCCAACCCCCCTGCTGGTATTTTGTGGGGAAAGGGTGAACTCAGTTACACCAGCCAGGCAAAGGGAAGAAACTCCCCTCAGCCAGAAGAGAAGGATGCATTGGGAAGGACTGCAGCCCAGCTGACACCCAGGCACATCCATTTCCTCCCAGGAATCTGCTCCGTGCTTCTGCAGCCCCACTTTGGGCTTAAGGTATTGGAAATGCCCTGCCACATATTTGGGGAGCTGATAGTGTAGCTTTAGTCCATGGGTGCCATTCCCCCCTGGGGCTTAGGGCTCGGGGGTGTCACCACAAGTGTTAGGCAGTGCTGGGGAAGCCTCTCCATGGAAGCCAGGCTAATGACTATGGAACTCTGACAACAGAAGTAGTTACGGGCTCTCTAAATTACCCCCAATATCCTTTATTTTCCCACTTTTGTTAGACAGGCCTGATCCAAAGCTTGGGGATGTGGAGAATGTGCAGCCAAATCCAGATTTCACACGTGGCCCCCGATCATTGCAATGGACTGAACCAACCAGCCAGCCCACTGAACCCAACTATCCCTTGAACTTCAAGCTTGCTGTGTGCCTTGGGCCCCTCTCTGATGAACTAGGAGCAGTGTGTGTGCTCCTCTAGGCCCTGATTCAAGGCAGCACCAATGCACCTGCTTTGCTGAACCAGGGTCGCAGCCATTCTGAATGGTGCAATTGCCTTATGGGAGCCAATAGCCTAGACCCCCATGATGGACCAGCTAAGGCACTTTGACTGCAGTGATGGCCCTGTACCAAACCCATAGAGATCTGTTCACCCCGCCATACACCCAGAACCCACTGGGTCAGAACCCACGGGTACTCATGGAAAAGAGACATGAATCCATGACTCTCAGGCTAGCTGTGACTGAGATTCCAGATCTCATATACTTCCAGTTCTGTGCTGTCTTTCTCTAGCTTTCCTTATCTAGGTGTGTGTATAAACAGAATCTTGTCTCTGGATAATCAGCCTGCTGCCCTCCCTGATTGATCCTTCAAGCGATATCATAATCGCTTCCCAGATAGCAAACTGGAGAGCTCTCTCTCTCTCTGTTGCAAACTCACAGCGCTGCTGCGGGATAGCAAACTGGAGAGCTCTCTCACACTCACAGCGCTGCTGCGGGATAGCAAACTGGAGAACTCTCTCACACTCACAGTGCTGCTGCAGGATAGCAAACTGGAGAACTCTCTCACACTCACAGTGCTGCTGCGGGATAGCAAACTGGAGAGCTCTCTCTTGCACACTCACAGTGGTGCTGCGGAATAGCAAACTGGAGAGCTCTGTCACACTCACAGTGCTGCTGCGGGATAGCAAACCAGAGAGCTCTCTCTTGCACACTCACAGTGCTGCTGCGGAATAGCAAACTGGAGAGCTCTCTCTTGCACACTCACAGTGCTGCTGCGGGATAGCAAACTGGAGAGCTCTCGCACACTCACAGTGCTGCTGCAGGATCCCACTTACTGAAGTTGGTTAAATGAGAGCTGGAGAAGGGGTGCTGGGAGCAGAGAGGTCCCCAAGCGAATCCCTGGGATCAAACCTTTGGGTAAGTTCAGAGACAGAGTTGGACTTGGCAGTTTGGCCCCATCGCTAGCTGGAACCTGTTTAGGGCCCATGGGATCCAGTGACACCTGACAGGGAGTTACAGTCCCGATTCAGCAACACACTTAGGCACATGCTTCACTTCAAGCCCGCGCTTCAGTCTACTGATGGCTTAAGTGCTTTGCTGAATTTGGGGGGTGGACCTATGGGTGCTTGTTCAGGGGAGTGGACTTCGATTTCCTTTTGCTTTGTCCCAGTAGGGTTGTTTCTTTAACTCTTCTCTGAGCAGTCCCCAAGGCCACCCTGGTTGCAAAGGACAGCACAGTGCCCATTCAGTGCTGCGCTGAGGCGCTGGTGGCTGGTTTTGAAGGATGGCACCTCCAGCGCCAAAATCGCCTTTCCAGCATCGTGCCAGCAGATAGAGGGGCCAGTCGCCCATAACACAGTGTTGGGAGCCAAGCAGCTTCCGGCTTTGACTCTCTGGAGCAGAGAACCTTGGCGGTCCTGCCTGCGGATGGAGAAGTTCTCAGCAAGCGTAGGCTTGGCTGCACGACCTTTCCTCTGGTGCTGCTCTGCTTGAGAGTCTGTCCACATCGGGTGGGGGATTAGCATTCCCATCACAGTGTCACTCCATCACCATTTCTATTAAACTCATTTGCTATCTAAAGGAATTCATTTTCCACTTTGCCCACAATAAGAAAAGAAGAAGAAAAAAAATCCTCCAAGGAGGGAGGGGAGAGACTAAGGTTGGCTTGGGAGCTTCGCCATCCTCAGGCCATCTGCTGGGAGAAAGTCAGCGTGGTCCAGCCATCAGTGCATTGACATTCCCAGTCTCAGCACACTGCCACCAGGCACCTGAAAAGGAAAGGTGCAGGGTGTGGTGGAGGGAGGGATGGTGGGCATTAAAGCAATCTGCCTTTATTGGTAGCAGGATTGGACATAAAGGCCAGTTGTTGATTGTCTGGGAGGTACAGTGTGTAGAAGGAGGCCAGGAAATGATGCTCTTCCACCCTGGATCTGGGCTTTGGGGTCCACGTTTTTAATCAGGGTGGAATTTCAAATGGGTTAATTTCCATGCTGATCAAAACCAAGTCATGGTTTGCAAATGAACCATCCTGATGCCACGATGCATTGTGGTCTAGTGGATAGAGCACTGGGCTAGGCTTCAGGACAGTGAGGCTTTATTCCTAACTCGGCCCCTGACCTGCTGGGTGACCTTGAACAAGTCACTTCCTGGCTCTGAGCCTCAGTTTCCCCTCCTGCCCTTTGCCTATTTAGATTTGTGGGCTTTTGTGGGGTGGGAGCTGTCTTTTCATAGGTGTTTGTACAGCACTTAGCACAAAGGAGTTCTGATCTCGGCTGGGGCCTTTGTGTGCTTCATGTTTGGCAGGAGTCCCTTCCGTGGGGCATGCCAGTGTTATTTGGGAAACTCGCCCCATTCCAAAAGTGGGGATGTAGGCGCTGGTCCAACAGAGCTTGCCAGGAGTGCCAGGGAAGTTAGAGGTGATTTAAGCCCCCCAGGTACTTTCTGTCCCTCCCTGGTTCCAAAATTCCAAGCGTTTTTGTTTTGTTAGCTCAAGTTCTGCATATCTGTCTCTTGCTCAGAGGCAGGGGCTCTGTGTGTGGGTTTGTGTGTGTGTGTGTGTGTGTGTGCGCGTATGCACACGCATTCCAGAGATCACATAACAATCTTGTTTACAGTCATTCCCTGTGGTTTTATCAATAAACCTCCTGGCGAGAGCACCTCCTGCTGGAAAAAAGGAGTAAAATCTTCCCCCTCGCTCCCCAGGCGGTCTGCTTTCAAGGTCAGGGGCTGTTGGTAATTGATCCACAGCTTCCATTATAAATCTTCTAACCAATGAGAGCATCCCCTGCTGGCTTTAGACAGCAATATCCATCCAGCTTGGCTCTGAGACAGCCTGAGATGAGACAGAGGAAGAAGGCAGGGGAAACTTTAATTATTCCCTGCCTCCACTAGACTGTATTTGGGTATGTGACAAGCCTTGTTTTCTTGCATCTTTCCCTCCTCCCCCATCCCATGTCACTGTGCACTGTCCTGTGGCCATGTTAGCTGCCTGTCATCAGCCTCCTAGATCTGGTGAGTGCAGAGGCAGCATGAACAATGAAAAGTGAGAGACCACCCCAGCCTCCCCCAAAGATTCCTTTTCCAGATAGCTCTTAATTATCCCCCCTGGCTCCCCTATCTCCCAGGGCTGGTGCTGTCTGGCTGTCTTCCAGCTCCAAGCCACTGCTTCTTCCCCTCTCTTGGTGGCACCTCTGCCAAGGTTTGTGTGGGGCAGAGAATCAGTCCCATGTGTCGGCCCTGACATGTAGGGGACAATCCTTTGCCCTTCTTAGGTGCCTTCCATCCAAGGATCTAAATGTGCTTTACCAACACTAATGAATTAAGCCCCTCTGCGAGATAGTAGGGGAGTATCGTTATCCTCATTGTACAGATGGGGAAACTGAGGCACAGGGAGACCAAGTGACTGGCCAACAAGTGCAACGGAAGAGCCAGAAACAGGACTCAGGGCTTCCTAACCCTGTCCAGTAGACTGGCAATGCAATCTCACTCTAGATTCACAGGCCACTCTTAATAGATAAAGTAAGGCCGGATGGGTATGCCAGCCTGGCTGCTTTGTCTTTCTCTCAAAGGTAACAGGAGAGGATGGCTCCATCGGAGAGGTGTGTCCGCTTGGTTTAGGAGCTGTCTGTGATGTGTGGCTGTAGGGTTGCAGTAGAATAGAACCATGTTAAACCCACCATTCACTTGGCCATGGAAATGAAGGGATGCTGTGAAGGACTGCAACCTCCATCTCTGAAATCAGAGGGCAAGGCTAATCTGGGACACGCCTACCTAACCCCAATGGATGGTCCTCGCTCAGTGCTCTGAAGGAAGCTGACAAAATCCCAGTCTACCCTGGGGAAAATACCTTTGTCATCCCAAATGGGGTGACCCATTGAGCCCTGTGCACATGGGTCTCCATGGCTATGCTTGGGCAGGGAGGGACGTGCCACATGGCTAGAGCACAGGACTGGACGCCAGAGGGTTAGACGTCTTGAGCTGCTGAGAATGGGAGGCTCCGTGGATGTTCCAGCCATTAGCGTCTCACTCCATGGATAGCCTGTGTCCAAAATAGCTGTGTGCCTGCAGATCACAGCCCCCAAACAAGCTGAGACCTTCACATCTCATCACCCTCAGGGACTGAATTCTTTGTGTGCTCTGCCCCGGCAGAGCCCATGCCACTTCCGAAGCTCCCGTTTGTTACAGCTAAGAGGGAGAGGGGGTGGAGGATGACAGAACGTCCTGCCTACTCCTCCGAAATGCCGCAGAGCAGCTGGAATTCCCTCGCGTGAGGGGGATGGCAGGCGGGAATTTGTTTTTTCTTGTTAATTTGACACATTTTGTCACGTTCTGGTGCTTTGGACCATGGAAGGGGGCGGGCAGCATTGAAATGTCTCACTTTTCAGTTTGTATGTGTTCTATTGCTCCCCCATTTCCCTCCCCATGCGCACACATGGTCCCTTCCCTCCCCTCTGAGCACCCCCAGCCTCTGTTGAACCCAGTGGGGGGCTGTGGGGCTCAGCCCCTTGCCTGCTCACATGCAGAGAGAGAGAGCTGAGTTGCAGGAGAGGCTGGCAGGCGACAAAGGCCAGGTGGCAACAGAGGCAGCGTGTAGGGAAGTGGGTGTGCTGGGAGGCTGGTAATGAGGAGGGAGTGCAGTTCCTGTAGGATCAGGCAGGCAAGGTGAGGAGAGCTGTTAATTTGATTCTTCAGCTTGGTGGGGTCAGTAATTAAAGATTACAGAACTGTTGGGCTCCCCTCCCCCCCACACACACTTCTAGAGTTCGATTTTCTAGGCTCTGTGAAGAGTCGGCGCGAAGAACAAATGACCCACATAGCGCAGCAGATGCGCAGGCGGGCGGCCTTATTTACATGCAGCTGCAATCACTCTCTCGCAGGTCCAGCTGCACCTCGCATAAGGCACCGTGTGAGTACACCGACACCGACAGCCATGTGCACAGCCAGCTGTCTGCAGGGCTTAGAGCCTATCACACTGGGCATGGGGCAGACAGGTCTCAGACCCAGCCGTGATGCAGTCTCACCCTCCTCCTTTAAATAACAGTGCAAATGATTTCAGCAACATGGACTGGGCCAATAGCCCTGGAACTGGCCATCCTGTCTCCACAGGGCAGGAGTTCCCAGCTTCCCCCTAGTTGGGCTGCAGCAGTGTGACTGCCTGGGAGTGATATGGTCCTGAGGGTTCCATGCCAGCTGGGTCCTAATTGTAATGCTGATACCTGCTTTCATTGACTGTGTGGTGTCGTGCATCTGCTCTGTGTAGGAATGAGTGATGGCACCCTCGGGTGGCTGGGCCCACAGAGAGGCTATAAAGTCCAGTGCTAGCTAAGGATGGGGTTGGGACTTATGCTTCAGGAGCTGAAGAACCCCAAATCTAGTCCTACCTCCCTAAGAAATATATATACATATATGTGTGTGTGTGTGTGAGAGAGAGAGAGGTATAGAGATACCATTGTCTATCCTAACACCACCTCTATAATCTTCATTTCCAGATGGGAAACTGAGGCACAGAGAAAGTAAATGACTTTGCCAACTCGCACAGGGAGTGTGTGGCCAGGCAGGCACTGAACCTACCACTCTCAAATCCTGGCTAGTGGTCTAACCACTGGCGCACCCTTCCTCTATTGATTGTATACATCTTTATTTAGTTATTGTGTCTTTTATCTACACCATGTAGATTTGTTACAATAGGAGCTACGTTTAGTTTGCAAATCATTTTGGGGCCCTGCAGAATGACAGCCCCATATAAATGTAGTGAATAATACATAGCTAAATAATGACATTGTTTCTGGACCAGGCAGCATTTAGCCCTGGAGTGAACAGGCACATCTGCCATTAACTTCAGACTTGCCTTATGCCAGGGCTCCGTAGCCCACGGTGTTACATTTGCCAGCAGAGCAAAGGAAAAGGGATGATAAAGGAGCTAAATCGGTCCTTGCCTCTAGGGGAGGCAGCAGAGATCCCCTTGTGTTTCCAACTGGCTACATATCGTGTAGCTTCACTGGACTCAGGTGGTTCAATCTACACCCAGTGATTTGAAGAGGTAGAAAGGGATCCTGAGGCTGCAGTTCTTACCAGGGGATGCTTAGCCAGGGCATCAGCTGATGAGTTGTTCCTCTCCATTCTCCCTGCTGCTGGCAGTCGCTTGCTCAGATGGTCATTTGATAGCTCCAGGGCTTGAGAGGTTGGCTAGCCTGCTGCAGCCTTCTCCTTCCTCAACCCCTCCACAGAGCAGACCAGCTCCCCAGCTCTGTCCCTTCCTTGCCGCAACCACACATGCATCTCAGTAATGGATTAAAGGAAACCTCCCATCGAACACTCCACCTCCCCGTCAAGTGCACGCGGTTCCTGGACGTACCAGACAGAAGACCATTTCCTCCTCCTGTATCCTTTCTCAGCAGCTGCTGCACTAATGCAGAAGAGAAGTAACAAAGCCAATTTAACTCCCCCAGTTACCAGCGGCTTCTAGCTCCAAGTCCTTTAATGAGCTAGCTCAGGTAGTGCTAATTACCCTAACCCAGGCTGCTTCGACTGGAGCACCAGCAGCTAACTCATGGTCAATTAACCCCTGAGGGCACGTGCCG
This sequence comes from Gopherus evgoodei, assembly GCF_007399415.2. NCBI lineage: Eukaryota > Metazoa > Chordata > Testudines > Testudinidae > Gopherus > Gopherus evgoodei. The sequence goes on along the minus strand of NC_044331.1, from coordinate 37,634,303 downwards.
ATTTCCCCCTTTCCAGCTGCTGTCGGAACAGTCAACATGTAAATATCGCCAGGAAGACAGCAGATAAATCTCTGTTCAGCAGAGTGCACTGGCAGCCTAACACCAGCCTCCCCTGTATGGTGGCAGCTCGCTCCCGAATGCTAGCAAAGCATGGTAACAGCAGACTGCTCTTGTATGCAACTGGGTTGAGTCTGTAGGGTCCTTATTTAAGACGCTACAGGGGTGTCAAGCTATCTGGCACTCCCTCAATTCTGATCACGCCGTGTGCGGTGCTCCCTGCCCCCTGTCGTAAGGATTGCGTTCAATCTGGCTGGACAGTTTGTTTTGTCTAGCAAGGGCATATTCATCCTATCCATCACTCTGTGGAACCAGGAGCTTCCCTCGTTCTGGGCTGGGTTTTGCTTCTCAATTTGCTTATTATTATTTGTGGTATGGCAGTTCCTTGATGGAAAAGCTAAGATCAGGGCCCCCTAGTCCTGGGCAGACACTTGAGACATCCCTGTACCAAAGAGCTTACAGTCTAAATAGACAAGACAGACACAGAGTAGGAGAAGAGACAGAGGAAATTACTTGCCCATGGGCACACAGCAGCACAGTAGCAGAGCCGGGAAGAGACATCTCCCAATGCCCAGTGGGCCACTATCCATATGGGCCACGCTGCCTCATGTGCTGGCTTGTGGAGTAAATGCATCTGTTTGCATCATTTGGCTATTTTGTGTAGAGGCTACTTTGGAAAATGGTCTCTTTGCTCCCTCCAGAAGAGAAGTACATCTGTCCCTTCTTGCCTTCAACAGAGATACATCTGTGCAGCCCTCATTTAGTGGACTTACCGCTCTATCGAGCAGAGCAGAGAGAATATTTTGCTGTGTGTACTTTGACAAATGGGGCCACTGCTTTTGGATCATTCCCAGGCAGGTTGCAACCACCTCAAATTTATTTGTGATTCTACATGATTCACTGATTTCTTCTATAAGCCTCCTGGTACTCTAGAAGGTGATCATGGACAGTCATCTGCCATAGTCACTGTTTTCTAGTCAAGCTGTCCATCTAATGTGCCTCAATCTACCTGATCCATCTGGCTCTCTTTCTAGTTGCAGAGAACCCATCACACCATACCCAAGTGCTGTTGAGCTGTGCTGGTTAGCTGTGATTGGGCTGACAAGAACATCCTATGGCTTGTCTTTCCTGACTGGGTGAGCTTCCAGCCCTTTGTGAACCTTCATTAAGTTCTAATCTGGAGGCCCTGTCCCTCTCTTCTGAGGGAGCTGCCCCCAGCCGAGGGATGTAGGCCCCATCCCTCAGAACCCAGGCCCAGCAGCCCCCTCTTGTGTTCAGTGGCTGGAGTAGTGGGCTAAGGCTGTACCCCTTCCCCACTCGTGGGTTCAGCCCCAGCTGGCTGTTGTGTCGCTGTCGGTATACTTGCCCTTTGGTTGCTATGGTGACACTACCACTTCTTACCTCACAGGGGGAAAAAAAAAGCCTCTAAACATTTAATTCTTCAGCCCACTTGGGAGCCTTTCAAACTCCCCACTCGGTGTTTGACATGTAATAATTTTTCTGCTTTTAAGATTATCCTAAAATGCTCATTCCCTTTCTCTCTCTTTAAATCTCAGCAGTGGAGCCTAAAGAGAAATAAGCATAAAAAATAATGATACATGTTTCAAATAACAATTTGCCGCGGTCTCTGGAAACATGCAGCGGCAGGCATTTAGGAAACTAGAAAGGGACACAATGAAACCTGTCTAGAGTGACCGCTCGCAGCACAGGTGGAACATGCTGCTGAACCCCAGTGGCCTCTAGAGCCAGGGTTGGGAGAACTGGACTCACTGGGGCCAAGTAAGAGGCTTGGAGCCATGGTGGAGAACGTGATATAAATGCAGAGAGAGAGATGGCAGGATGGATAGATAGAGAAGGAAAGGTGGATGGATGGATGGACAGCTAGACAGAACAGGAAAGAGGGAATGAGATGGATGGATGGTCATCTGTCATCCTCCATTGATTTAAAGACAGGTACACCGGGGTAAGATAGGTCCGGTATATCTGGGTGATACTTGGAGGTAGTCTCTGAAAAGAGGAAACTAACTCGTCAGGCTGGTCTGTGTTAGAGGCTTCTGTGCAACTAACTCCCATGAAGCTGAGACTGAGACCCAGCTTAGATTTACAGGCTCTGCCACAGGCTCCTGTGTGACTGTGGGCAAGTCACTTAGTCTTTCTGAGGCTCTGATCCCCGTCTGTACAATGGGGATAATAACACTGCCCTGCCTCACAGCATGTCATGAAGATAAATATACTAAATATACTTAGATACTCCGGTAATGGGGCCCAGAGAAAGACCATGGATAGATCGCCATCAGATGGTCCTGCTCCAGAGCACTGGGATCTGACATGCCTGTGGAGCATAGGGTGTTTGTTTTCCTGGCCAGCCGTGGAATAATTTAATCCTGCTTTCTGCGTGAGGGTTTATTCTGAGCCAGCCATCTGGGGAGCAGTTTAATCCCACAATCTACAGAGTAATGTAAACCTCTCTCCGGTGAGTAATTTAATCCTCCATTTCCAGGGTAATTTAGCCCTTCCCTTGGGGAGTAATTTGATCCTCCATTTTCAGAGTAATTTAATCCTCTATCTACAGAGTTCAGTATTTGAAACCAGCCACCTGTAGAGTTATTTAAACACTCGTCTGTAAAGTATTTTGATTCCTGCAGGGCAAGCTAATTTGGTTTCCTGCAGAATAATTTAATCCAGTTGCATATGATATAACAAAATCCAGTCAATAAATTAATCCAAACTCCTAGTTGGGTTTAATCCAAGTAGATAGAGCTGGCTAATCCAACACTAAACTCAGTGCTGCTTAATTGCTTGTTTAATTCAAGTTACTCCTTAATTGTTTAATCTGTTTGCCCCTGGATTAGTTTAATCTGGGTGACCCACAGCTGCAGTTGTTTAGTGTGGGTGAATTCAACCCCAGAGCTGGTGAATCTGTGTGGTGTGGTTTATTACCTGGAACCTGTAGTTGAATTTGTATCCCCTGTTCCCCACCCCCCCTGAAATCCAGCAGGAGTGTAACATGTGAGACAGCATTCCACAGGCTGAACAGCCATGACTTCTGTTTGGAATAGAAACTCCCCAAGTGTTTCTGACTCCTCATATTTCTGTTGCCCAATGTTCAACCTTAACATCCATGCTCCAATCCTGGGATACTTCGGGGCGTCATGCAGATACCATCACAGACACCCATAAATCTGGGGTGCTGTTGGCTTCACTTTCTTTTATTCTACCTTTTCCCCCATCGTCCTGTGGTTCTTCACTTCATTTTCCCACTTCTCCCCTCTTGTGAGGTATTTATGAGCTATCCTTTGGAAATGAAAGGCAATCTGTTTCCTTGGCAAGGAGACAGGGACATGCAGGTTACTTCTGGGCTGAATGTGATCTTTCCATTGATCTCGAGGTGCAGCACTGATTCTTCACACATTCCTATTGAAATCGACCTTGTCTTTTACCCTCCGGCAGGGCTTCCTCACAGGCCTGGTGCTGTTTGCAGAACTGAAATGATCAAAAATCTATTGTGCAGTTCAGCAAATGGCCCCTAAGAGTCTCCATATCGCTATCAAATGAGTCTTTCTGCCTCACCCCTGGGATCTTAAGAATGCTGTCCCTGGAAATGAGACATTCCCTGCCATTCTGGTGGGATTTCCTCCTGGACAATTCCCTGGGAATTAACCAACAGAACTCTGACTGGTAGGAAGAGTCACTCCTCAGCAGGACAAGATGACTCTAGACCAATGGTCCCCAACCTTTTTGGCTGGTGGGCATCAGCTGAAGGACCACTGCGGCGGTGGAGCACCCGCCGAAATGCCACCAAATTTTGGCGGCATTTCGGCGGCGATGCCTCTCTATGACATCACTTGTCGTCGGCACATGTTGTCATCGAGAGGCTTCCCCACCGAAATGCCGCAGCAGCATTTCGGCGGGTGCTGTCCCGGAGGCCAGGACATGGGTGCATTAAGATGCCGCCATGGCGCCCACGGGCACCGCGTTGGGGACCCCTGATCTAGACACCAGAATCTTTCATCCCTAGGTCTCCAGTTCAAATCCAAACCAAGTTGATAGTGAGTGAGCATCTCTACCATTCAATTAATAATTGTGAATTGAATCGGTGGTTCCCAGTCTATCTGCTAGAGGACAGATGTTCAATTCCCCCACCAAAATAGCACCATCAGAATTGGCAAGCTCATTAGAGAGGTCATGGGCCATGGAGACTGAATGGCCCTCTTCTCTCTTCCCCCCTGCCCACAATGATCCTTCCGGGTCAGAGATGCACGGGGGAATCTTGCTTTGCTACTATCTATGCTGTTACTCCTCTATAGATGAGCAGAGAACTGCATTCTTTTAGGCATGTCAGGCACCTTCACCAACATGGAATTCAAGTTGAAAGAGCGTCCTTGGGGTAGAATGAAAGGGATATTCACTGCAGAGGACCTAACTAGTTTGTACCAGGTCCTCTCTTTCCATTTGTGCCATAGCAAAGACCCACAGGGTTGATAGCAGGAGCTGTGTCTTTTAGCTGAGTGAGGATGAAAAAAAATAATATTAATTATAGTGTCAGTTTCCATATAGAGGAGGATCTGCAAAGCAGTCAGAAAGGAAATCTTTCCCCTGTGTCTGTGAACATTGCGGCTTTTGTCTTTCAGGAGAGCTGTTAAAGAGCTGAAAATGAGGTAAAGAGTTTAAAAACAGTGTGTGACAGAGGCATGGGGCAGGGAAGGAGCAGAGGGAAGAAGAGATGGGAACCGGAGGGAGATAAGGAAGAGGGATCTGTAATTGAAGGTATTGATCCCACTTAGAAAATCAGCTGTAACATTTTGAAACCATAGAATAGTCTTAACAATATAGCCCTGTCCACACTCTGTGCAAGGCCCTGGCTGGAAAGGACTCTCTTTGCACCACCCCCAAGACTCCTTGGAGTAGATAGCTATTTCCTGGCTGCTTTCTGAGGACTTAGGAGGGGACCCCTCGCAATGTCAGTGGTGCTGGGTGACCCAGATGGGGTGTGTCAGGGCCCCGTGGCCACAATGTGTTTTCCACAGACTGGAGACAGATGAAAGGAAATACTTTTATACTCAACATGTAAATAGACTGGAACTCACTGACCCAGGAAGTCATGGAGGCCAAGAACTTAGCAAGTTTCAAAGAGAGATGGAGCACTTCTGTGAATAACAAGTCTCCAGAGTTGTAATACCGAATGCTAACAAAGAGTTTTGGAAGGAATATTAAATCTCCGGCGTCAGGGCTTAAACCAGTTTCTCATTATTAGAGATTAGGATTACATGTTTGGGGCAAATCCTAAATCTGCCCATTGCAGGTTTCTTACACCTTTCTCTAAGACATCTGATGCTGCCACTGTCATACAGAAGACTGGGCTAGATGGACCTTGGGTCTCATCCAGTCTGGCAGCTCCTATGTTCTTCCCCACTCCCATGTGCACTGGACTGTGCCTGAGGGCCACCACTTCACCATGGCCATTGCTAAGCTTCCTCTCCAAGCATGCTTTGAAGAATTATGCTTCCTCCTCGCCTCCCTTTGCAGGCTGATGCCCCCAGACAGCAATGCTTATCCCCTCCCCAGTTCAGCCAGCTAGGATCCCTGACTTTGAACCTTCCTGTCTGTTACAGTTTACATGTCAACTTGCAAGAGAAGTCTGGTCTGGAGATCTGAATGTAGGATTAAAAGCCAGGAACTCCTGGGTTTCATTCCGAGCTGTGCTGCTGACTCACTGTATGACCTGAGGCAAGACAAGTCCTTATTTGGTGCCTCATTTTCCCATCTGTAAAATGGGGATAATGATCCTGACCTATATGCTATTCTGTCCTGGGACCTGACTGCATGCTGTTTTGGCCTCTGGAATATGTTAGAACAGCCTCAGGGCTTCCCTAATTTGTGTTTGAGTGTTTATAGCCCCCTGGGGCTTTTGCAGCAGCTAATAGTAACTGGATGTCAGTGGTCCTTTTGCCATACCCCCTTTTCCATGGCCACTCCCCCTCTGTCAAAGACTGCGAGGGGATCGTATCAAGCTATCATGACAGTTTCAAACAATAGAGGGTTTCCCCCTGTGTCAAGGGAATTCCCCAGCTGAATTTGCTGACTTTATGGCTTCTTTGCAGTAGCACATTGGGTGGAAAGGTGCCCCAGAGAGACTATGAACTGGCCTCTTGGGTTTCACCTGAAAACATAAACCCCTTAAGAAAAGCTTGTCTTGTGATAGCTCTAAGGTAGACAAAACAAGAAAGTACTCGAAAGATCTCAAGAAAGCCTGTTCCTATGTGGTTCCTCCTGAATTTCTGGATCAAAGAATATCAGACCAGCATTCTTTGACCCCTTGCAGGTAGGATGGTAGAAGGAGAGGAAGGAAGGGTTTGCTGGGCAACACCCTGGGTTCATTTCCTAGCTCTACCTCAGACTCCCAGTGAGACCTTGACCAAGTCACATCTGATAATTTTATCCTTAGGCTCCAACTCAGGAAAGAATTTAGGCTGAAGTGACTTAGGGGTCCCATTGACTGGCAGCAGGATTTAGGTAGCCCTTAAGCAAGTGCTTAAGTTCTTTTGAAGTCAACAGGGCTTAATTACTTTGCTGAATTGGGGCTTTCATCTCTCTGTGCCTTTATCCCCATCTTTAAAAATTCAGATAGTAACTAGGGCTGTCAATTAATCGCAGTTAACTCACACGATTAACTCAAAAAAATTAATTGTGATTAATCACACTATTAAACAACAGAATACCAATTGACATTTATTAAATATTTTGGATTTTTTTGCTACATTTTCAAATATATTGATTTCAATTACAACACAGAATACAAAGTGTACAGTGCTCACTTTATATTTTATTACAAACAATTGCACTGTAAAAATGATAAACAAAAGAAATAGTATTTTTCAATTCACCTCATACAAGTACTGTAGTGCAATCTCTGTATCATGAAAGTGTAACTTACAAATGTAGATTTTTTTTGTTACATAACTGCACTCAAAAACAAAACAATGTAAAACTTTAGCGCCTACAAGTCCACTCAGTCCTATTTCTTGTTCAGCCAATCGCAAGAAACAAAAGTTTGTTTACATTTATGGGGAATACTGCTGCCTACTTCTTATTTACAATGTCACCTGAAAGTGAGAACAAACATTCACATGGGACTTTTGTAGCCAGCGTTGCAAGGTATTTACGTGCCAGATATGTTAAACATTCATATGCCCCTTCACGCTTTGGCCACCACTCCAGAGGAAATGATTCCATGCTGATGATGCTCGTTTAAAAAAAAATGTGTTAATTAAATTTGTGACTGAACTCGAGGGAGAATTCTATGTCCCCTGTTCTATTTTACTCACATTCTGCCATATATTTCATGTTATAGCAGTGTCAGATGATGACCCAGAACACGTTCATTTTAAGAACACTTTCACAGCAGATTTGACAAAACACAAAGAAGGTACCAATGTGAGATTTCTAAAAATAGCCACAGCACTCGACCCAAGGCTTAAGCATCTGAAGTGCCAACCAAAATCTAAGAGGGACAAGTGTGGAGCATGCTTTCAGAAGTCTTAAAAAAGCAACACTCCGATGTGGAAATTGCAGAACAAAACCTCCAAAAAAGAAAATCAGCCTTCTGGTGGTGGCATCTGACTGGGATGATGAAAATGAATATGCGTCAATCTGCACTGCTCTGGACTGTTATCGAGCAGAACCCATCATCAACATGGATGCATGTCTTCTGGAATGGTGGTTGAAGCATGAAGGAATATATGAATCTTTAGCACATCTGGCATGTAAATATCTTGTGACACCAGCTACAACAGTGCTTTGTGAATGCCTGTTCTCACTTTCAGGCAACATTGTAAACAAGAAGCAGGAAGCATTATATCCTGCAAATTGTAACCAAACTTGTTTGTCTGTGCAATTGGCTGAACAAGAAGTAGGACTGAGTGGACTTGTAGGCTCTAAAGTTTTACATTGTTTTATTTTTGAATGCAGTTATTTTTTGTATATAATTCTACATTTGTAAGTTCAATTTTCATGATAAAGAGATTGCACTACAGTACTTGTATTAAGTGAATTGAAAAATACTATTTCTTTTGGTTTTTACAGTGCAAATATTTTGTAATTAAAAATAAATATAAAGTGAGCACTGTACACTTTTGATTTCAATTACAATACAGAATACATATATTTGAAAATTGGAAAACATCCAGAATATTTAAATAAATGGTATTATATTATTGTTTAACAGCGTGATTAATTGCAATTAATTTTTTTAATTGCATGATTTTTCACAATTAATTTTTTAATTGCTTGACTGCCCTAATAATAACACTTCTCTCCCCAAGCCTGTCTGTCTTTTCTATCTAGATTGTAAACTCCGTGGGACAGGGACTGTCTCTTACTGTGTCTGTACAGCACCTAACACAACGGGACCCTGATCTCAGCTGGCTGCTGTAGGCATTACTATAGTACATATATATAACAATACTCTTTCTCAGGATTACAGAAAAAAATTATTTGGGGGAAAGGCAAATATCAAGCAGAAATGTAGGAACATTGCTGATCCTATCACTATACACTTTGCATGTTCCGTTTCCTCTTGGGATGGCTTAAATTCTATTTTTAGTTATTTCCTAGTACCTGAATCTTACCCCAGTGATGTCATTTCACATTCTGACATGTGATATATTAAATATTTACGGACAGAATTTTCAAAAGCATCTAAGTGTCTTTTGCGCCTAAGATGCTTTGGCACTTTTAATAATTTTGCCCCATCTCAGATTTATTCTTGACCAGCAGTTGTCATTTTTCTAAAACGGTGGCCGTGGATTGAATTTAGTTACTGGATGTTGCAATCTTGAATAGGGAGAAGAGAGGTGAAAGAGGAGGGGCAAAAAGACCTTCTGTGTTCCTTGAAATTTGAGCTGTTTTCTTTAACTTGCCTTGACGTTCACTCACCTCTCTTCCCTTTTAATAAGTCAGTTTTTGTTCTCCCATATCACGTTAGAATGCACACTGGGCATAATTGATGGACAGGACCCAGTTTCTGAAAGCTATCAACGTAGCAACTGTGAAATCACATGTCCAAATATGTTTATCTTCTCAGCTTTTCTGGGCTGTGTGCTTTTCGGACATGGATTTTTGTGCTTCAAGGAGGAGAGTAAACTTTCCTTTAAAATGTCAATGTAGAAAAGGAGAGATAAAGAGAAGACATAGCTGTGGCTTAGGCTTTGAATTCAAAACAAAACAGGGCCAGCTGCTTCAAAGAGATGCTGGTGACGAGCAGATGTATTAATATATGTTAGAGAATGGAGCTCATTCTTACTGCAGTGAATCACAATTTCTTTGCAGGACTTTAAACGGCAGCTGCAGGTCAGGCAGGGTTGGAAATCATCTCACCAGCACTGTCCTGCCAGTGGGTCTGCTCTGGCGGACCCACCATATCCTAGAAACGAAAAGTAAATTAACGGTATGATTTTGAAAATCCGCCTCGTAAAGCGTGTTCTCCCCACTTCTCACAACAGGGTCAACTAAGATCATGGTAAGCCCTTTGGTCTTCCGTAGGAGCCCTAAGAAGTCAGCTCATCAAGTGATACCTCCCACTCACCTCCAAAAGAGGGAAACTGTTGCTCCTCCTATCAGGGCTGGTCTGAGACATTTTGGAAGCTCTCACCAAACTGATTAGAGGGTCTAAGTGATAAGGTAACACGGTCCCTTGATGCTCATTGGGAGAGAGAGGATAGTGCAGTGCTCAGGATGCTACGCTGACACTAAGCACAACACAGGTCTCTTAGAGGACTTCCTTGGATTAATTCCTGTGGGGCTCAATTCCCTGCTGTGCCATGGACTTCCTGTCTGACCAGATCTGCTCTGTGCCTGTGTTCCCCATCTGTACAAGGGGACAACAGTGCTGCCCTGCCTCACATGGAGGTTGTGAGGTTAAATACATTAAAGTTTGTGCAGCACTCAAATATCATAGCAATGGGGGCTGGACAGTGCCAGTGCCTTCAATAGCAAGGAGAAAACACCTAGGAGATGTTCTGGGGCAAGGGGATGATGATAAAGGTTTCAGGCACAGTTCTTTTCTGCTTGTATTTTAAGTAAATGAATTTAGAACTGGTGAGTGATGCTGTATTAAAGGCCTGATCCCAAACCCATCAAAGTCAACGGACAGACTTGCATTGACTTTACTGGACTTTGGACCTGCACCTAACTGCCCTGGTAGCATCATCCACAGATCCAGCACAGCCATAACAGCGCTGCTCCATTACAGTGCCTGAATCCTGAATTGCTGGAGGTAAAGTCTTTAAGCTCCATCTACGCAGGGATAATTTCTGAGTTTCTCTGCACCAGTGCTACAAATTCTGGCTCCTGTTGTGTAGGTGGCGTGCTGCGCTCACATGGTACTGCGGTGTCATGTAACTTTGCTGTCTCAGAGATGCACCAGTGCAGAAGACAGTTGCCTGATGTCCCCCATTTACACACAGCTCATGGAGGTGAGAGGGTCATTTATACCTCATAGCTCTGTCAGTCTTTGACTTCTCTGCTGAAGATTGCCAGCCAGAGGGCCGGTTAATGCAAACTACGTGCTGCTTTTTGGTGAGACAGACACTGGTCCACTAAGAACAAGACTGGAACCATCAGCATGTGCCACTGAAGAGCTTCGGATGCCAACAGCTTTCATTCACTTCATTGAATTTGACCTGAGCTGAATTTAAACCAGTGACCTAGAGGTGAAGGGTATTAGCCCGTTACTATCCCCAGAGTCAGACATAGCTCTTCAGTGCAGTGTGATTTGTTTGGGAAGCAACCAGAAGTGCAGGGATTACAATACACACACAGGATCACATAGTAATAATAACAACTAGCCATTTTCTTCTGTAGATCTCAAAACACTTTACAAAGGAGGTCAGAATGGGGAAACTGAGGCACAGGATGGTGAAGTGACTTGCCCAAGATTACCCAGCAAGCTAGTGGCAGAGCTGGGAAATAGAACCCAGCTCTTTATCCACTAGGCAACCCTGCCTCCCAAAACAATAACACTATCTCAGGCCACCCATGTCTCCAAACATATTGATTGTTTTAGTTTGGCTGTTGCCCTCCTCCATCCTTAGCCCTCCAGCTGATGCCTTGGCCAGACTTGCTTCACAGCAGGGTCACCCACGGATGGATTTTGGATGAATCCCCAGAGGGCAGAATTTGTGTTAGAGAACTGTCCCATTGCAATGTAAATATCAGCCCCTGCTCCACCCTCACTTAGCCCCATCGCACTGAGCTGAAGGGAAAAGCCTACACTAAAAAATTAAGTCAACTCAAGTTATGTCGACTTACAGCCCCCGCCATAATTGAGTCCATTTTATACCTCCACACTACGCTCCTTGCGTCCTCACTAGGAGCGCTTGCACTAGTTTAACTGCCAGTGTGGGGTATTGTGGGATGGTTTCTGAAAGGCAGCAATGGTCAATGTAAGCAACGCGGTGTCTACACTGACACTGTGTCGACCTAACCACATCGACCTAAGTGCAACGCCTCTCGCAGAGGTGACGTTATTAAGTCGGTGTGGCAGGTGAGCTACATCGGTGGGAGCGACGTTTTAGTGTGGATGCTCACAGAGTTAGGTCGACATAAGCTGCCAGCCTCTCCTGGGGCCAAGAGAGGACGTCCATCTCCTTGATACTCATTAAATGCCAGGGCCTCCCCAAATTCTCTGCCCTTGGCTTGGCACAGGAACTGCTTACCCCACATCCAAGCTGGCTGAGGCACTGTTCTCCCCTCACCCGCTGCTTTGTTAATCTGTCAGGCAGTCTCCTTTGCGTAGCAGCTGGGAGATGTTGTGATGGATCGGAGATAGAAATAGAGCAATACTGATGCATTCAAGGTGCGCTGCTGATTGATAGCAAGAAGCACAATCACACGTCTTGTTTTCAGAAATTTCAATTTTTGGGTTCACAAAGCTTGGCTCATTCTAATGATAGGATCTGCCTGTGGCTGTCAGCGGCTCTTCTCCTTTCTCAAATCCTCCTAACCAGGCCCCTTCAGCCTGGTAACAGCGCCTCCTGCTGGCACCAAGATACATTTTTATTCTCCACACTCAGCATTGGGGACCTTCTGCCTCTAGGCCCATGGTTCTCAATCTTTTCCCTACTGCAACCTCATTTTCTGCACCAGCATCACCCTGCAATCCCCTCCCATCCAGTGAGAATCTAGCTGGGATCCTCCTGCTCTTCACCAGTATAGGAAGGGCAGGGTGTTCACAAACCTCTGACACCTTTTTGCAACCCAGCAAGGTTGAGAGACTGGCCCTATGCTATCAGGGCGCCGCAGCTCCACGCTGGTGAAAGCGTCCTCTGCTGGTAATAAGCAGATACTTCCTACTGGCCCTCTACTCACTGCACTTATGGTTACACACAACACCTGACACACAGATTTGGGACAAAACACCTCTGTTTCCAGGGCTCCCGGCACCTCTGACCTGTCTCTCTCTCAAGCTTCATTTCACAGCCTTTGCTGCTCTGCTCTCACTCTGACCTTGGGGCCTGCTAACCACGCAGCATGCTTTCACCAGCCGGGAACATACATGAATCATGCATATGTTCATAGCTGCTACTTCATGTTTGTTTTTCTCTCTACCAAGACACTGGCACCCATCAGCACTGAGCAGTTCTTAATCTGGCATGCAAAGGCAAAACTCCACCCCTATGCCAGCTCAGTGACCAGAACGCATCAGCCACATCTGTAGGGAAAGGCTCCTAACTGCTATATTCTTTACAGGCTTTACTCAGAGCTCACGCTTTTCTTGCTTATCAACCACTTCACCAACACTAGGAGGGAGAAACGAGGATGAGTCTCCTGGCATGAGAAGCAGGCATCTTGGAGGTGTGCGGTGATGTCAGTCAGGGACAGAAGAGTAGCTGATGTCCTTCTGGATTCTGCCAGAGGCGATGCTAGAGATAATCATTTGTAGTCTTTAAGTCTATACTGTGAGCCTTCCTAAAAGAGATGCTCTAGCTTCCCCACCCTGAAGGATTCTTAACGTTCCAGTTTTGGATCATCTCTTGCATCTCTATTGCAAATCCATTGCCCCACCTCGTCCCCTTTGTCCTGTTGCATTCTATGCTGGGAACCTGCCTGCCTTGAGTTCCCAGGCTTTGCTCGCTGATTCTGCTGCCATGCAGGGACCTGACAGCAACACAGAGGAAGAGGCTTGTAACTCTGCCTTGGGATGACAGATGTTTTCATGCTGCTGCTAAGCTTTCAGACTTGTCCTGCCAGGATGCAGAGATGAACATCAGAAGCTATTGTATGGCAGAGCCAGGGAGGAGAGGAAAGCAGAGGCATGCGCACATGCCAGAGTGTAAGAGCACACAGGGACTTGCGTGGGCCCCAGTGCTCATGAGCGGAGGCTGGAACACATCATTGCATAGGGTGTGGGATGAGCCCAGATTGTGTGTGTGGCTGCATGCGTCACTGGAGAGTTTGTATTCTTGAATGAGTATGGAGTCTGTGATTCCTAGCTCAGGAGAGACGGTTACTACAGGATTGTCCCCCAACAACAGTGAGGCGCTGTTCCATTTTGTAATTACTATGTTGATTAGGGTAGTGCCTAGGAACCAACCAAGAGCAGAGTCTCACTGGGCCAGGCACTGCACAGTCACAGAGTAAATAGTGCTGGCCCTGAAGAGCTCATGGAGATGGTCCTGAGCCATGGTCCTGAAGCATGTGAAAGCTTTGAACTGTCCACACGGGTGTCTAGCTGGGTTCCCTGGCACGTTTGCATTTGTAGTGAAGATTGACCTTGTGGCTGCGTCCATAGGACTGAGTGTGGAGTACGTGCACTCACACAAACGTGTGCTTGGTTTGGCATGGACTCCGGGTGTGCATGCACACATGCATGTGTGTGTGCATGCAGCAGTGGGCATTGATTGATTGATGAGATTTGACTTACAATGTAACTAGATAACACAAACCAGCTCCGGGGTCTCCCTCCCCGACACAGCAAGGAATAACAGGCGTCAATAGCTGCTCTGTGGTTAACGGGGAACGAGCTGATTTTCAGCCCTTCCTCTGGCCCGTTTGTTTCTCCAAGGAAATCTTGAAAATTCTAGATGAAAATGGGCTCCACTTTGTCAAAACCCACCTTTTATCTGAGAAAATTCCTGCAGTCATATCTCCCTTAACCCCTTCAGCACCGATTGATAAACGGCCTCTGCTCAGTATAAAATCTGCTGCTTCACATGCAGAGTCTAGCAGAATTATTTAAAGCAACGGGAAGCGTCAGCTCATCTCGTCCAGATGGAACTCCGGGCTGTAAGCTAGATGAAAAGATCTGTCTTTAGCCATCAGGTAGGTCCCCGCGGTTGCTTTAATACCATCACTTGCGCAGGGCTCTGGGACCTTTGTGTTAGGTTCTCTGTAAACTCAATTACTTCATGGTAATAGCGTGGTATTGACTCAATGGCCTCGCCAGCATAGGACTCTTGCTGTTTATTAGTTGTTTTATTATATGGCACATCAGGCCAAAATAAAGTCATTATCTCATTACCTGTGTTAGGGTTTTTGTAATTTTTCTTAAGTAAGTGTTAGTGGTGGGGTAAAGTGCCGAGGGACAGCCCTGGAGACTGGAGTCCTGTTTAGGCACAGAACAGGTCCATCACAGGACCTTTTTGCCATACCATCCTGCTAATACACTCTCCCCCGACCCGCAGGGAGTAACTTCTAGGGAGCACTGGGGTAGCTGTCCCCTTGGCCTCTTTGCAAAGTTTGGGCTAATTAGTTGTCATGGGGTCCTCTCTGTGAGTTCCCTGTGTCATTTGCAACTATACTGAGACCTACCAGTTCACTGGGCACACAGGTCACCAAACAGTCTGGGAACCGTTCTGTCACAGCCAAATCGAGCCGGATGTGACCCAAAAGTGGCTTAAAGGTGAATGACTCAGTATCCATTTATTCTCCACCTAATTCATCTTGTCCCCAGGCCCTGGCTTTATAGAGGAGAGGTTTGTTTTGCTAACTAATCGTACTACTTTGTGATTCAGGGAGTAAAGCTGGGCTATTGGTAGAGAGTCACTGATGTTGGAGATAGAAGAACTGCAGGTAATGTTCATCTTATACCAAAGAGTAACTGTTGTCTGCCAGCTCCTATATACCCGCCACCACGGCCAGCTCCAGGCCACAGTGCGCCAAGCACGTGCTTGGGGCGGCACGCCACGGGGGGCGCTCTGCCGGTTGCTGGGAGGGCGGCAGGTGGCTCTGGTGGAGCTGCTGCAGGCATGCCTGCGGATGGTCCGCTGGTCCCATGGCTCTGGTGGAGCATCAGCAGACACGCCTGCGGCAGCTCTACTGGAGCCGCGGGACCAGCTGACCATCCTCAGAAACACTTGCGGGAGGTCCACCGGAGCCGCGGGACCAGTGAGCGGCAGAGTGCCCCCCGCGACGTGCCGCCGTGCTTGGGGCGGCAAAATTGCTAGAGCCAGCCCTGCCCGCCACTGCCCCCTTCTCAGAAACCAGAGTGATTACACACCAGCCAGGGGCAGCTCTAGGGATTTTGCTGCCTCAAGCATGGCAGGCAGGCAGGCTGCCTCTGGCGGTTTGCCTGCGGAGGGTCCGCTGGTCCCGCAGCATCGGCAGACCTCCCGCAGGCGTGCCTACAGGAGGTCCGCCGAAGCCGCAGGACCAGCGGACCCTCTGCAGGCAAACTGTCAGAGGCAGCCTGCCTGCTGCCCTTGCAGCATCGGCAGAGCGCCCCCCGCGCCTTGCCGCCCCAAGCACACGCTTGGCGTGCTGGGGCCTGGAGCCGCCCCTGACACCAGGTCTTCACAAGCAAAGCTCTGCCAACTGAAAAGAGTGTGTTAAGAGGCCCGGGGCATGTATTACATTTATAACCCACCAGAGGGTGTGACAGCAGAGCAACAATAGAGCAAAACCTTTTATTATATACCTCTAGCTTCTCATGCTGTTCGAACTGTTCAGGAAATAGTTAGAGTTGCTCAGTGATGTTTTTACTTTCCATTGTTTGCTGGGGTGAGGAGTGTTGACAGAAAGGGGCGGGGGGTGTATGACACAGAAAGAGGGAGAGTTTGTACAATCAGTTTGTGTGTGCAGTCTATTCTATTACAGTATTTAGGATCCGGCTTTTGTGCAAATTTACAGTAAATACGGTATGCGGTGTGTGCTTACATGAACTTGTGCATGTGTGTATAAATAATGTCAATATATATCTAGAGATACAGATATACATGGGGTACCTTTATATTATATTGTAGCTGTATACACGCCCAGACAACAACATTCATTAATATGGAGTCAGGATTATTAACACACATCAAAAAGATCAGCCTTAACCCTCACCCCATACCCTATTCCACCATGTCATACATAAATCAAATTATGAAATAAATGTTCCAATGGTTTACCTGAAGATGCAGAGGCTGTTTCGATGTATATATGCCTGTGAGTTTGAGCTCCATATAACAACTCTATTTGCTGTGCGGTCGCTGTGGTTTTTCTGAGGAGGAGACACAGGTATAATATGTAAGTGGCTTACAGTGCAATACCAGAGCTATATTAGGAGGTGAATGTGGGAGGTGGAAGATGACACCACATTGCCTTGCAGGGTGGATTAGGTATCTCTCTGGCTGGCTCATAAGGTAGCAGTAATCTACATTTGCATGAAAGGCAGTTTGAAGAGCTATGGTTACAGTATAGTAGGTAAGATTTTGCAGTCCCCACTGGAAATGCAGAAGATTTTAGTGGAGTATGGCAGTATGGTGGCTGGCCATAAAGGGATCGTTGGTAGACAGGTAGAACCTAAGTATTAGGATGAGGTCAGAATTAAGGTTATTTGTGGAACCATGACTTTCCACATTTTCAAATGTTTGCTCTTAAAAGTTTTAACCATAACTTAGTAATATCTTGGGTTTAAAACATTGTCTAATTTAGGACATCTTATGTAACTGATATGTATTTACAACCTTAACTTTCAGTTTTTGCCTAGGAATTTCCTTGGTTATTTCCAGAAAACTATCTGGAAAAATACTGGCACCTCTGCTATATGGAACTATTTTTTTCTCCATTAGACATGTAAAGTAGATGACTTCCCAGGGTACATTTTTTTTGCTAATTAGCATACCTTAGTCTCCTGCTTTCTAGAACAGCACCAAAGATTCTTCAAAGCTATGCCTCCTGGCTTCTGAAAGTCCTTCAACCTGGCTGTTCAGGTCCACAATTTCAGAAGTGTTCATACTACCTCTGCAGACTTCTTAGAGTAACTTAACACAGACAGCTCAGCTCTGGACTTTAAGAAATCTGCAGGGGCAGTCAGTGTATTTTATAATGTCCTTCAACCTGGCTGGGTCAGTTCCAGATTTTAAAAGAATCATCAGGCTTTTGCAAGCCCCCTGCAGATGTCTTAATGTCCTTGAAGACAAGCATTGAAGACTGACTAAACTCCATGGGGAGCTCTTGGACTTTTGAGAGGTTCAAAAGTCTGTAGCAAATAACTTCGAAATTAACCATGCAGTCTTTCCCCAAATACTCAAAGGCACTAGTACAGATGAATAAAATAAATCTGGAGTTAATAGACCAAGCTGTTTTTGAGATATGTCTTTCCAGGAAAAAAAAAAAAAAAAAAAAAGACTCTCACAAAAGTGAAAAATCTTCCATTTTTCAAACACTGCTCTCTCCCAAATGCTATAGCTGATTAATCTCAGACTTTCCAGAATCAGACTCCTCTGACATAAGAAAACTTCAGGCAGACAGATTTATTTATTTTTTTGATATGCTGTTGGGGTTGGAGAAACAAAATTGGACTTATAAAGGAAAACTAGTTACAGCCTTAACTTTGAAGTTGCTACCCCCATTCCATAACACTGCCTTGAGATAATCACTCATCCTCTCCTGAGCTATGCAGCTCTTCTTAATAACTCACCTAGAGTTTATGTAATGGTTTACATGTCCTTTGTGAGGCAGTCTGAACTCTGAGGCATCCGGCACTGACAACTGAGACTGAGTCAAATCTAAAGTGCTTCACTGCTCCCCAGTGTTTCAAACTGCTGTAAGTTTGAGTTTCTCTCAAACAATACATGAAAAAGTTGCAACTTACTGAGTTCAGTTATTCATAACTTTATAACTACTGAACCAGAGCCCTTCAAACTTGGCTTTCTTTTAGATCTCAGACTTAAAGAAATGAAGCCATGTCTGAAGACTGTATGTACTATATTTTACCATAGGTGAGGTAAGATTAGGTAAAATAATCTAGTTGCCATTATATAGTGATTAACTATTTATAATGCTATAAGTGTAAATAGAGGAAGGATGGTTCTAGTGATTAGGCCACTAGCCTGGGTCTTTGGTGATCTTGCTTCAATTCTCTTCTCTACCACAGGTTTCCTGTCTGACCCTGGGCAAATCACCTAGTTTCCCTGTGTCTCCGTCTCCGTACAATGGGGATAACAGCATTACCCTGCCTCCCAAGGGTGTGTGAGGATAAATACACTAAAGATTGTGAGGTACTCTGGAATTAGTACCGAGGTACGTAGCTATCCTAATTTAAACAGACATAGGCTCCAGGAGTACAGCTAAACTTCACCTTAATTGTGTATTTCCCAATCTTTGAATGATTTCTCATCTTAAAGATGCACTAATGCTAGTGTTTTACATTGACTAGATATAAAGACATGTCTCTATAATCAACATATTTGTTTACCTGTGTGCATAGTATACATACACCACACCACTTATGTAGTTCTGCAAATCATGAGATAAACATGTATTTCCCAAACCATGGCGCACATGGGAAACGATCATACAATCTAAGCTGACACTACTTGCACATGTCAACAACACTTTCTCCTCCCATAATTTTTACCTAGTCATGACAGTAATATGGTTCAACTGGGAAAAAGTTTAGGGAGCAAACCAAAGGAGAAAAACAACAGAGGAAGTGGGACAAAGGTCATTCCTGTTGGGATGCTGCTACTAGTGTAAGGTTTGTGTTGTGGCTTGTCTGGGAACGGCTGCCTAACCCATGACTGGTGCAGCATACATCTCAAACTCCTGATGGAATGAGCTTTCTAGCACCATTGCTTCTTTGGTGTTAATTGTATCCTCAGTAAAGACGGGTTCCCAGAATAATACAAAGCTAATTAACAGACAGGCGGGCTGACATTTTAAAAGGTGGCCGTTAGTTTTGGATGCTTGGATTTTTTAGTGCCCCTCTTGAGAGATGACAATAGGATCTGGAGGAGCCAGGACCTCTGAAAATCAGGCTCAAGGTGTCCAGGTTGGACACCAAGAAATATAGGCACCCAAAATCAATAATTTTGGCCTAAGCTTTTCTGAATCTTACTGTGAATAGGCTCTTGGGAAGCAGAGTGATTCCACTGAGCTGTAGGTCTGAGAATCTCCAAGTACTGGCCTGCCTCTAAAAGGCAAGATGGGTTAATATGATCCCAGTGCATCCCTGATCCAGTCTCCAGGACCAAGTAGGACTATCCATGACCCTAAAAGTTTTCTGTGTTGCCCGGCATATCCCTCTGAACATAGGGATGAGTCTGTGAAGAGTAAGTGTCCTTTCCACTCAGCTTGCTGGCTAAGGGCAGCTGGGTGGGGGAGTAGGGGGACAGGGCATGAAGTGTGGTTGCTGGTATGGAGTTTGTTGTAGATTCTCCCCCCACCCCCAACAGCTAGACAGATCTGAACTGCTTGATGCCTACAGGTATCACTCAAGAAACACTGTGGTCTAGTGGGCTGAGCCTAAACTTAGGAATAGTTGCTCCCAGGTCCTAATTCTGGCTGCACCTCTGACTTGCTGTGTGACTTACAGTAACCTCTTTGGGCTTGAGTTACCTTCTCTGCCAAATGAGGATAATGGCACTTCCCTACCTCACGGAGCCTTGTGATCGTTGATTAGTTAATGTTTGTACAGCGCTCTGAAAATGTAAAGCACTATGTAAGTGCTAATTACATATATTAAGACCTTTTTTTTCCCAGGGATTAAATTAACCTTCCGAAAAGGGAGACACATCTAAGCCATTATCCCATCCCCAAAGGAATTTGTCTTGGTTCTTTCCTTCAAAGAGCGCCAGTGCATCCGTATTGGTGTCCTCTCCGATTCACTGGTGAAAGTGCTCATGGAGAGTACATAGGGAAATGAATTTCAGAGTTTGTGCTCATCTGATGAGGAAATGGGAACACTACCATGTGACGTCTACTGAGAGAGCAAGGATGACCTTGTGGTTAAGGTCTTGCATTAATAGTCAGGAGACCTCGGGTCAGTTCCTGGCTCAGCTGCAGGCTCCACGGATGATCTCAGACAAATGACCTAGGAATGGATCCTGTAAGCAGCGAGCACTCTGACCCCAGTGCATCGCAGCATTTGAACATGTGAATAGTGTCACTGGGACCACTCCTGTATGTCAGGTTAGTCATGCGCTTAAGTGGTTTGCTAGACTGGGGTCTGAGCATTTAACAGCTTGAAGGACTGGGGCCTTAATTTCCTTGTGCCTCAGTTCCCTGTCTGTAAAATGGGGATAATCCTTCCTTCCTTCCTTTCACCCTCTGTCTGTATGGACAGTGCCTAGCACAATGGGGCCCCAATTTGAACAGGGGCTCTAGGCACCACCGTAATACAAATAATGATTGTGTGGCCAGTAGCCGCATGAAATCACTTGACTCAAGATTAGACTATCCACCTGTAGAAAACGCAGTCTTATTCAGGGAAAAAAAATCTGATTTGATAAAGACGTACAGGGGAGGAAATCACAGTCTGCTCAGGGATATTCTATGACCGGAAAAAGAGGGTAAACTCTTCAGATAAATTGACCTCTGTGCATTATTTGTTCAGCTCTTCTGATAAACACATTGTGTAAAAGAGCACGAGAGGGACAGGAAAGCATAGAGGAAAAAGGGGGCTTGGTTAGGGGGCAGACAGCAAGAGATGTAATTCCTGTAGATAAGGAGGAGTATTTTCCTTTCCATAAGGCTGCTATTGGTGTCAGTGACATTGCTAGTGTTGCTGATGGAGAAATTCAGTCACTTCCAATAGGGGGTAAATAATTGGCTCTTGAGGTACTGCAGGTTGCTGTCATTTTCCAGTGAAACACTCCATCAAGTTCAATTTCTAGAAAAAAGCTCTTAGGCCTTGAGCAGTCCTATCTAATCCTTTGTGCCAAGCACCAGAAACTCCTTCCCACCATGAAGGAAGAAGCAGCACAAGGGCAGGCTGGCACCACAGATGCCCAGATCATGATAACATTTGAGGGGCACAATCCATTATGTTGCATGGAAGCTGGCCTGGTGCGTAAGGGATTGGGGTAGGGCTCAGGAGGTGTGGGATCAATTCCCTGCTCTGCCACGGACTCCCTGTGTGCTTTGTGCACCACCACTTAATCTCCCGGGTTTCTCATGAGAAAAGTATACTCCCAGGCCTCAGAGGGCACGTTTGTTAATGTTTGTGCGGTGCCCAGGCTCTACAGTGATGGGAGGGGTAGACAGAGATACTGCCCATAGTAGAAATACCCAGAACAGACTCTATGGGGAGCAGAGACACCCAAGATGGATTCTTGTATGAGTGTGTTGAGCCCTCTTCCCACAGCATCCATCGCCCTGTGGGGAGCAGGGACTGGCCAGTTATCTATTTAGGGGACCTGTATAGGCCCTGTTACCGTAATACCTGAGCCCCTCACAGCTATTCACATAGTTATTCTCATAACATCCCTGTGAGGTCAGACAGAGCTGCTATCCCCATTTACAGATGAGGGACTGAGGCATGAAGGGCTTGTCTGCATGAACACTTAGGGTACGTCTACACTACGAGATTATTCCGATTTTACATAAACCGGTTTTGTAAAACAGATTGTATAAAGTCGAGTGCACGTGGCCACACTAGGCACATTAATTCGACTGTGTGCATCCATGGTCCGAGGCTAGCGTCGATTTCTGGAGCGTTGCACTGTGGGTAGCTATCCCATAGCTATCCCATAGTTCCTGCAGTCTCCCCCGCCCCTTGGAATTCTGAGTTGAGATCCCAGTGCCTGAAGGGGCAAAAATCATTGTCATGGGTGGTTCTGGGTACAGCCTCACCCCTCCCTCCCTGAAAGCAGCAGACAACCATTTCGTGCCTTTTTTCATGGGTGAACTGTGCAGCTGCCATACCATGGCAAGCATGGATCCTGCTCAGATCAATACCGCAATCGTGGACGTTGTAAACACCTCCTGCATTCTCGTGCAGTCTATGCTGAACCGAGACCTGCAAAGCCAGGCGAGGAGGAGGAGGCGGCTACGGCAAAGCGGCGACGAGAGTGATGAGGACATGGACACAGAATTCTCTCAAACCGCAGGCCCCTGCGCTTTGGAGATCCTGCTGGTAATGGGGCAGGTTCTAGCTATTTAACGCCGATTTTGGGCCCAGGAAACAAGCACAGACTGGTGGGACCGCATAGTTTTGCAGGTGTGGGACGATTCGCAGTGGCTGCGAAACTTACGCATGCGTAAGGGCACTTTCATGGAACTTTGTAACTTGCTTTCCCCTGCCCTGAAACGCCATAATATCAAGATGAGAGCAGCCCTCACAGTGGAGAAGCGAGTGGCAATAGCCCTCTGGAAGCTTGCAACACCAGACAGCTACCAGTCAGTCAGGAATCAATTTGGAGTAGGCAAATCTACTGTGGGGGCGGCTGTGATGCAAGTAACCAAAGCAATCATTAAGCTGCTGCTACGAAAGGTTGTGACTCTGGGAAACATGCAGATCATAGTGGATGGCTTTGCAGCAATGGGATTCCCTAACTTTGGGGGGGCGATAGATGGAACCCATATCCCTATCTTGGCACTGGAGCACCAGGGCACCCAGTACATAAACCGCAAGGGGTACTTTTCAATGGTGCTGCAAGCACTGGTGGATCACAAGAGACGTTTCACCAACATCCACGTGGGATGGCCAGGAAGGGTTCATGACGCTCACGTCTTCAGGAACACTAATCTGTTTAAACGGCTGCAGCAAGGGAATTACTTCCCAGACCAGAAAATAACAGTTGGGGATGTTGAAATGCCTGTAGCTATCCTCGGGGACCCAGCCTACCCCTTGATGCCATGTCTCATGAAGCCATACACAGGCAGCCTGGACAGTAGTCAGGAGTTGTTCAACTACAGGCTGAGCAAGTGCAGAATGGTGGTAGAATGTGCATTTGGCCATTTAAAAGCGCGCTGGCGCACATTACTGACTCGCTCAGACCTCAGCCAAACCAATGTCCCCTTTGTTATTGCTGCTTGCTGTGTGCTCCACAATCTGTGTGAGAGTAAGGGGGAGACTTTTATGGCAGGGTCGGAGGCTGAGGCAAATCACCTGGCCGCTGATTACGTGCAGCCGGACACCAGGGCGATTAAAAGAGCACACCAGGAAGCGGTGCGTATCAGAGAAGCTTTGAAAACGAGTTTCATCACGGGCCAGGGTACGGTGTAACTGTTGTGTGTATTTCCCCTTGATGAACCCCCCCCTTGACTGACTCATTCCCTGTAAGCAACCCACCCTCCTCCTTCGATTACAGCTTGCTTAAGGAAATAAAGTCACTATCGTTTAAAAATCATGTATTCTTTATTTAAAAGTCATTAAGTCATCAAAAAGAGGGAGAGAAATAACAAGGTATCCCGGGTGTGGTTTGGGAGGAGGCTAGGAGGGAAGGAAAAGGCTACTAAAAGCATTTCTATGTAATGACAGCCTTTTGGTTGGGCTATCCACGGGGGTGGAGTGGGCGGGTGCATGAAGCCTTCCTCCACGCGTTCTTACACGTCTGGGTGAGGAAGATATGGAACATGGTGAGTGGTGAGGGTGGTTACACAGGGGCTGCAGTGGCATTCTGTGACCCTATTGCTCTTCCTGAAGCTCCACCAGACATCGGAGGATATCAGTCTGATCACGCAGCAGCCCCAGCGTTTCATCCTGCCACCACATATCTTCTTGCCTACACCTCTGATCTTCCTGGCGCCACCTCTCATCTCGAGCATCCCTCCTGTCCTCACGTTCATGGCATCTTTCCTGTCATTTGATACCACGTCCTTCTACTCATTCAGATGAGCTCTTTCATTGTGGGTCACTTCCATGATTTCTGAGAACATTTTGTCTCGCATCTTCTTTTTTCTCCACCTTATCTGAGATAGCCTTCAGGATGGAGTAGGGAGACTTGAAAAATGTGCAGCTGCATAAGGGAGGGAAAAAAGGGAGAGAAGTATTTAAAAAGATACATTTTACAGAACAATGGTTATACTCTTTCACAGTGAACAACACTATTCACCTTACATAGCACATGTGATTTCACTACAAGGTCGCATTTTGCATCTTAATATTGAGTGCCTGCGGCTCTGGTGTTACAGATTTCACAGACGCAGGCCTGGGCATCAGAATTCAGCTTGCATGCGGCCATGGTAAGCCATTGTCTTTCGGCTTCTGCAGCCTTCATATACACAATGCCCTCTTTTCCCAAAAACCAAGCAAATCCCATTCAGTGATGCTTCTTTCCTGTTAATATGCAGCAGCAGAAGCCACACCCTCCCTCCAATTCTGTGGGATGATTGCTTTACCCCTCCCCCCAGCACATGGTTGGTATCATGGAAGATCACTGCTAATCTTCTCCTCCCACCCACCGCATTGCTGGTAGCAGGGAAGATCCCTGATAGCCAAATGCAAAAAAGCTCAGCGCTATTTCCCTCCCCCCGCTTGGCTATGTGCAAGGAAGGATTTCTTTTAAGCAACAGGCAAACAGCCCAGTAGGAATGGCCATCTCTGTCCCCTTACTTAAATTCCTGAATTTCAACCAGGTTACCATGAATGATATCACTCTCCTGAGGATAACACAGCGAGATAAAGAACGGATGTTTCTTGAATGCCAGCAATCACCGGGACCATACGCAGCTATGCTTTGTCATGCAATGATACCCGATTACTTGCTACATGCATGGCGTGGTAAAGTGTCCTACCATGGTGGACGGAACAAGGCTGCCTTTCCCAGAAACCTTCCACAAAGGCTTTTGGAGTACCTCCAGGAGCGCTTCATGGAGATGTCCCTGGAGGATTTCCGCTCCATCCCCAGACATGTTAACAAACTTTTCCAGTAACTTTACTGGCCACAAATGCATCCCAAGCCCTCATGGCAAATCAATCATTAAAAATCGCTTGCTTTTAAACCATGTTTTATATTTACAAAGGTACACTCACCAGAGGTTGCTTCCATGGCTTCACTGTCTGGGCTAGTGGCTTGGGAGGGCTGGGAGGGTAATTCCGTCTGGGTCACAAAAAGCTCCTGGCTGTTGGGGCTAACGGAGTGCTGTGTGCTCACTGCAAGGTCGTCCTCCTCTTCCTCCTCCTCCTCCTCATCTTCCCCCTCCGAAGAATCCTCAGCTGTGGTTGAGATTACAACCCCCACCTCGGAATCCACGGACGGGGTGGGGTAGTGGTGGCGCAGCCCCCTAAAATTGCATGCAGCTCAGTGTAGAAGCAGCATGTTTTCGGCCCTGACCCGGACCTTCCATTTGCTGCTTTGGTTTTCTAGTAGGCTTGTCTGAGCTCCTTAATTTTCACTCTGCACTGCACTGAGTCCCTGGTGTGACCTTTTTCTATCATAGCCTTGGAAATTTTTTCAAATATTTTTTCATTTCATCTTTTGGAACAGAGTTCTGTTAGCACTGAATCCTCTCCCCATATAGCAATCAGATCCAGTACTTTCCGTGTGGTCCATGCTGGAGCTCTTTTTCGATTCTCAAGAGACTGCATTGCTACCTGTGCTGATGAGCTCTGCGTGGTCACCTGTGCTGATCAGAGCTCCACGGTGGCCAAACAGGAAATGAAATTCAAAAGTTCGCGGGGCTTTTCCTGTCTACCTGGCCAGTGCATCCGAGTTCAGATTGCTGTCCAGAGCGGTCACAGTGGTGCACTGTGGGATACCGCCCAGAGGCCAATACCATCAATTTGCGGTCACACTAACCCTAATCCAATATGGTAATACCAATTTTAGCACTACTCCTCTCATCAGGGAGGAGTACAGAAACCGATGTAAAGAGCCCTTTATATCGATATAAAGGGCCTCGCAGTGTGGACGGGTGCGGCATTAAATCGGTTTAACGCTGCTGAAAACGGTTTAAACGCGTAGTGTAGACCACGCCTTAGTTTGTAGCAGGCTGGGGAGTCAATCAGACCTGCAGCGTGCTGAAAGCTTCACAGTGCTCTATATGTGGAGATTAAGAGTGCACTATGGAGCTTTTAGTCCACAGCCACAGGGTCCATACAGCAGGCTGAATGTACACCCCAGCTTAAGGGTTTGTGTAAACAAGCCCTAAGTGACTTGCTGAAGGTCACCTAGGAAGTTTGTGGTGGAGAAGGAAATTGAACCTCAATCTCTCTCATCTCAGACTACTAGCCTGACCACTAGACTATCTCTATAGACAGCAGGGCCAATGGCACAAATCTTAGAATCTCCCTGCAGCTTTTCATGCTGTCTGGATTTCCTAGCGCCTGATCCATAGCCCAGAGAAGTCAATAGAAGGACACCTATTAATTTCAGTGGGCTTTGGATATTCCCCCATTAGTCTACTTTTTGTAATGCTCTGGTAGGATGTGTATAGGTTTCAGCAACAATCATCCTTAAAACTCCTTTGCTATCAAAGGCTTTGGGACACAGAGGCAGCTGCTCTCCCTCAGGCTCTTGCAGGAGAGAAGAACGGGAGTAAACTGGTGTCATTTTGGTGTTTGCCCCTTGCTGAGTGACTCCAGCCTGCTGCTGCTGGGTATTAAAGCTCCAAGGAGGGAAAAACATGAATCGAGGGAGAGGAACAGGGGCATGGGGTGGAGTGGGGAGAGATCAGCACACGGAACGTCTTCCCCACTGCTGAGTGAAATTGAATGTGATCAGTGATGTATCCCAGCATCACAGACTGGAGAGCTTTCTTATCAGAAATGGAAAGAGGGAAATTTTTAAAAAAACTACCTTAAACTGGAAAGCAGTTTGAAAGCAGAGATGGTATTGCTCATAACGCCTATCCCGTTAATTATACCAGCACCATTCAGGGGAGGAATTCTTTCCCAAATGGTATCTGGTTTGTTTTCCCCCGCGGCGCTCTACTTCTCACTTTGACTCAGACTCTTTGTTAAACTTGTTAACAACCCTGCCTCTAACTACAAAGCTAGTAACCATGGAAGCCAGTCCCCCATAACAGAAGCTGAACTCCTCTGGAGGGAGAGGGGAATCCCTCCTCAGAGTCACTCATCCAGATTGGGCAGGCTTGATTCAGCTTATACTTAACACTGGCACAAATTGAGATTATCTCTATTGAAGCCAATGGAATTGCCCTAGCAAAAATACAGTGTAAATGAGAGCAGAGTGAGGCCTATTGTCTTTAATTGAGTTGTACCTGAATGGAATCTGGGCCATTTTCTTCCCTTGACCAGCGATGGTACCCAACTTATTTTTCATTGCACCAGGGAACACTGCAGTGGAGGAAGTCTGGGGCCAGTTCCTCAGCTGCTGCAAATTAGTGTATTGACTTGAAATGAGCTATCGCCATCTCTACCAGCTGACGATCTGGCCTCTGGTTGCACCATTGGTGTAGGAACACCAGAAACACCAGAACTCCCAGAAACCCTAGATCTGGCATAAATACTGACCTCTCCATTCACACAGAACAAAAGGGAGAGCAACTCCACATGCCTTTAGTGGAAGCCACATACACGCACTTCCACACTCAAGAAACCATGGGAACACCAGTGCCCTCACTAGAGAGGCCTTCCCTAAGCACCGTCTGATATACCCTCTGGCTTAGCCACCCACGTGCTCTCACTCAGATGAACCAAAGGAATTTCAGCCCAAGAGAGTATGATGGTTCTCTTAGCCCCCCATTTCTTGTTTCCTGGGAGGGTTATCTGCTTGCAGTAAGAGCTAGTCCCTCGCTCTCTCTTTCCACAAGCAATCCTGTATCTCTAGCCTAGGCCCTGTTCCTCCCCTAATTCCCCCAGCTCTGGCCTTGTCAGAACCACTCTGGCCTTTCCCCACTCATGCATCGCACACACGCTCTGCATCCCAGTCGCACCACCTTCAATCCCTGCAACTGGGGCTGCCCGAATGCTCTCGCTAGTGAAAAGCTTTTCGTGCGGCCGTAATCTTCCCCTCTGTTACCACATGGAACATCCCCTCCCTCCTTCCAGCTGGCTCTTGCCTGGCACTATCCGGCTAGCAGCGGAGGGGGTGGGAGTTGAGAGACACTGATTGTGCCTTTGCATTCAAAAAAAGATTCCAGGTGAAATAAACAAAGAAAAGAATTACCCAGCCCAAGTGCATCCTGATTCGTTCAAAAATACTTGTGCCCACCCTGATGCAAAGATGAGCAAGGAGAGAATGAGCAAGGAGTTAAGCAGTATTGCAAAGCCAGCTATTTATGGATGTTGCAGACTCCCTGCTCCTCCCCAATATCCTATTCCAGCCTTTAATTATCTGCAGTTATTTTGTGCTGCATCTCTCTTGGGGAAAGCACCCAGGCCTTGCTAGCGACGTTGGGAAAGTTCCACCCCATGCACCAGTTGGCACCGATACTCACTTCCTCTGTCCAAGAACAGGGTGCTATGAGCTCACAGATCTACGGATCGGCTCGGTTTGCTCTTAGGAAGGGCAGCAGATGTGGCCTCAAGGACAGGGAAGCATATTTAGTGAGGAGAACCCCTCCAAGGGTTACTTTCTTGGAGAGAGATGGAGGGCAAGAATGAATTGACTGGTCAGCATCCTGTTTTCTCTTCGGAGATAGTGGGCATTGCCACAAATGCATGTCTCTTGTTACTCATCTGACAAGTTCTCCCAGCTGCCAACTTGCTCCCGGGTAACAGGAAAACTCCCCTTGTGCATTTCTAAAACCTCCATAAAGATGGTGTTCTGGCACTATAAGAACTTCAGTTAATCCACTAATAGTCTTAGAGTAAGTCGGCCAAACAAGAAAAGAGCTGGGAATAATCTCAGATGCCTCAACCTGCCTGGTTGTAAATGAAACCAGCTCCTTCCTCCATACAGTACAGCCTCTATCCCCACCTTCCTGAAAGCTTTGCACTCAAGTCACCCACTTCTGGTACTTTTCCTGGCCCTCTTGGGGCAGAACTAGATGGTTTTTGGAGACCAGAAGAGAAGTGCAACCCTCTTTTGCCTCCCCACTGCAAAGGAAAACAGAAGTTAAAAGAGCCAGCAACACAACTCCATGCCCTTCCCACCTGGAAGCCGACTGGCTGGCAGCCAGGCTGGGAGGACTGGTAACTGAAGCTTTTTTCAGACCTCAGCTGCAAGCTGCATTGGTTGGTTTGGATGATTTAATGAGAAAAGGTCTCATCATTGCCCAGCGTGATTAGGCAGATAAAGAAAAGCAGAGACAGCATGAAGAGACACGGGAAACCTCCCCAGCGCACTCAGCCCCTTTATCTTAAACTGCAACCCCCTCTGCTTGCAGCAGGAACAGTATGGAGCATTTACAGAGGGAGAAGGTACTGTTTGTTTCTAGGTGTCAGTGTGGTCTAGTAGTTGAAACAGGAGCCAGGGATTGGGGTTCAATTCCTACCTCTGGTACTGACTCACTAAGTGACCTGGAGGAAGTCACAGCCTTTCTGTGCCTCAGTTTGCTCATCTCTAAAGTGGGAATAATAATACTTTATTTACTTCAAAGAGGTGTTAACAAAATGGTTGCAAAGCACTTTGGGTGAAAGATGCTGGGGGGGCAACCCTTCACTGGATTCATTGTGGTTGCTATGACCATCCCCCTGTCCTATTAAAGGGAGTGCAGATCATTAGGTTGGAAGCAAGTTATTTCTATGCAGAGGCCAGATATGACATGGGCTGTACCCCAGAGCCTAGCTCGTCTCTATAGGGTATGCAGTGACTGGATATGATTCAATGCCAGAGATAGTATCAGAGTTCCCCTATAGACTACCTAGGCTCACTTCCCTGGAGAAGCCATTCACAGCAGCGGGCGATGTTGATCTCAGACTCGCTGATATGTTGCTTATGGGGTCTCGAGGATGGTGGATTTCTGAAAGAATACAGGCCTGTCACAGAATATGTAGGGCTGCCATCGTACCTGGCTGCGTGTCCATCGATGTTTGTTCGCTGCTCTGTCTTAGTGACCATCTGTTACCAGCATAGGAGTGTTTGATGCTGTTGGCTGGCCGACGGCCAAGCTCTCACAGTGGCACACGGCAGCAAGAGGGCACACGGTGCCTCTTTACTCCTTTTTGCCCAGCTCAGGCTGTGCTGTGAGCAGGGAAGCAAATTCCACAGATTCGCTTGGTTCCCTCCTCCCAAACTTTGCACAGGTGAGCAGAAGGGGGCAGGGCTGGCTCCAACCCCTCAGCATACAGGTAGGCAAGGTGATGCTCTGCTAGGTGTGGGCCTGGTGCTGGGCAGGATGGAGGCCAAGAGGCAGATTGTAACTCTCCAAGTCATGCTTTGCTTCCCCATCTGCCCCTGAACCTGGGCTGGTGGCTAGGTGGTGGCTGAGCCCTGAGTGAATGTGTTCCCCGTGTGAGAGTGTTCAAAGATCACTGCATCAGCGTATGATTCATTGGTTGTTAGGGCCCCTCACAGGGTTCAGATGAGGCATTTCTGATTG
The DNA here is from genome assembly GCF_007399415.2 of Gopherus evgoodei. Taxonomy (NCBI): domain Eukaryota; kingdom Metazoa; phylum Chordata; order Testudines; family Testudinidae; genus Gopherus; species Gopherus evgoodei. The sequence continues at coordinate 37,603,652 of NC_044331.1, read as the reverse complement.
TTAGTTCCAAGGATATGGGTAAACACCCTTCTGCCTGTCTGAGGGAATCTATTGCCCAAATCATCCTCTGTGCTCTCAGGCTGCTTCTACATGCACTACACAAAATCCAGCAGGCCAGAGAGACTGTCACAGAATGCCTGCGTGGCTGACCCTCACCGCAGCCATCGCACAATGCCAGATGCCCTCCACTTACTGCTCTCTCTATAGCAGCCCTCAGGAAGGCACATGATGTCCCTTCCCACCCAAGCTGGGGGTTGGTCCAAGCCTTGGCTTTGAGCTCTTCTGTGTAATTTCTTTCTAGCTCCGTTCTCCTCCTCCTCTGAAGCCCTGTCCCCCTTTCTCCCAACTCTTGAGCTCTTGGCCTTGTCTCCCAGCCTACTGTTTTGCCTACCCCCGTGACTGAGGGCTGTAGCTGCTGGAGCCAGGCTGTTTAGACTATGTTTCTGTTCCAGCGGTCGGGGAATGCATGGGGGTTTTGACGGATCATGCAATTTCCTAGGAAATTTCTCTGTGTTTAAAGTGCTCTTTCAGGCGGAGACATCACTTTTAAAAAATGACTGGATGCTGCAGCTGTCATATTTTTTCATTTAATAGTCATAACAAGGTGGGGGGGCTCCTCCCTTTCTCCGCTCTTGGGAAGGCAGCTGTGCTCTGTTTTAACTTTGAACATCCCTAGGAAAAACACAGCCACCGCCCACCCCCTCCAGTATGTTTTTAAATAGTACAGCTACCTTGGGGACAGAGCTGGGGAGGCAGCTGAACAGGCTGTAGACAGGAAGGATAACTGAGTCCCCTAAATGGTTTGGAACCCACACACCATCCTAGGATTTGGGTTAAGGATGGACCCCCAAATGGCCAGTATCTTCATGTGAGGCCTGATTCTGAGTAGAGCTGAACACCTGCCAATCTCAGTGAAAAGTCAGTGTGAGGTCTGGGTGCTCAGAGTGCAACAGGATCAGACCCTTCCATGGCTAGAACATCAAGTGCTCAGCACCTGTCACTGTGGCCAGATTTTCCAAAGAGCTCGGCTTCCATTTAGGACCCTAAATAAGGGCTGGATTTGGCTTAGCTCCCAACACACAACCAATCTGCTGAGCTTTTTGGTAAATCAGGCTTATAGCTTCAAGCCCACTTTTATTTCGATCACTGGATTTTTAACATTCCTTTCCATTTAGCAACACTCGTAGCTGTCAGCGTTCCTGCCTGCCCTTCTAGTCACATGGGGAAACGCTGCCTTCTCCCAGTGTGGGGGCCAGGGAGGGCTGCAGTGCCTTGAGCAGCTAGACTGTCGGTAGAATCTGAAGGGGTGGCAAAGACACTGTTTTAGGCCTTGTCTTGGGGATTTGCCCCTAGTCCAGCCATTGGTCAGCCAACCAGTGGTGGAGCTGCAGCAGTACACACCCCTAAAGGAAACGGAAGCTGCCGTTTGCACGAGGCAAGTTCCCCTGGTTTCAGAGAACTCCATTAGTGCAAGTAGCAGCTTTACGCTGTCTACATTAGGGGACTTTCCCCAGTGCAGCTAGACCCAGGTCGGGAATCAGGACAACTCTATCACGGAAATGATGCCTTAGAAATTCCTTCTCTTCCAAATCCTTTCGATATAAGTCAGTATCAGACGTCAGCCTCAAAATTCTGAGACCAACAGCTCCTGTCCCAAATTTTCCATCCGGCCAGATTGTCATTCTTTGCTCAGCAAAGGCAGAGGGAGCTGCAGGTCACTCTGGAGGTGCATTTAGGTCTGACACTCAATGAGCAGGGACAGCTGTGGGGAGGATTCAGGCACACTAGCAGAGGTGTTGAGCCAAAATGAGATTGGCATAGCCAGAAATGCTGCAGGTCAGGATCATGGTGTGTTGTCTGAGTTAGCTAGGTAGGTTTGCACCAGGCTCTGTTCAGGCTATTTCTAGCACTAAGAAATGATCTCAGTCTCTCGTTTACATGAACCCTAAATTTTTGCAACACAAAATGCTTTATAATTACTCATTCAAAGCCCCACAAGATTTTTACATGTGGATGTATTGCCCTTCCTCTTAATTGTTCACCCACTGATCATCTCTGCTTCCATTCAGGAAGATTCTCCCCTCTCTCCCACACCTTGTCTCTTAATGAGTTTGCTGTACTCTCACCTGATTAGCGGATTTGAAATATAGTCTTCAGCTTCAAGATGGGGTTTCTTTGCTCTGCTGGCAGCTTTTTAGTATGTAAATCCCCTCTGAATCAAATCCAGGGCAGCAGTCTTGGTAAGAACTACTTTTCCTGGAGTTGTAAGCATTTTAGGGGCAATTCTGGCTCGTCTTGGTACCTGGCCTCAGCATCTGCATTGTCTTCCTCATCACAGAAATCCTGTACCCTGGCCTTTCTTCTTCCTCTCCTGTGACCTCCTCTCTGCATTTCCTTATTCATAAACAGGGAGCCTAGTTTTCCATGATAAAAAAAAAAATTCTCCAATAAAAAAACCATAAGAATCTGTGTTTAAAATGAAACTCTGAACTTTAGATTCCCTTGCCACAATATACACAGGTATCAGTTGAACACAGTGTTTTACTGATACACAGTAGAACCCTGTTTATCTGAACCTCCATATTAATTCTATTAACCGAACCAGGGCTGACAGCCCCGGGAGCTCCGGCTGAAAGCCCCGAGTGGTGGGACTTTGGCTCTCAGCCCCGGTTCAGTTAATATGGAGAGCTGAATAATGGAGTCTTGGATAAATAGGATTCTCTGTAAAAAACGCAAATTCCACTCTTTTTTTGTTAGTGCAGCAAACAGATTTCTAGGTTCCTTGCTCATAAAGCAGGTCACCTTTCTCACACTGTCCTCTTCCTTACTGGCTGCGTACACACCTGACTCTCCTCCTTCATAACTTCCTCAGCACTTGCACTTCCTTCTTCATAGGGAGGGGTGAGTAGTCTCCTTCCTCACACCTTCCTCTTCCTTTTCCTCTTCGGTTTTCTCCGTTCCCTAATCTGCCTCACAATGAGATCTCCTTCCTTTTCCTCTTTAACTTCTTCACCCAAGTTTGCTTCCTCACATGGAGTTTCCTTCCATGTATCTGGCTCTGCCTTCTCCCTCCTTTCTTCAGTACCCAACTAGCCTTCCTCACACCACCCTCTTCATCTCTCTCCTTCCTTCAGAACCTGACTGTCTCGAAGGATTTGTTGAAGTAGCGATCCCATCTCTGGGGCAGCAGCGACTAGATTATCTCCTGAGGTCCCTTCCAACCCTGATAATCTATTAAAAAAAAAAAAAAAAGCAAAATGGAACAGCGCTGGGCTGCGCCATTCCTGCCCTAGTGGTGGTGAGGGGAAAAGATGCTGTGAGCATCCGAGATTCAGGGCTTCATACCAGTGAGGGTATTTACCCACCAAGGGGGGCAGGGGGGAGCTGTTGCCTGGAGCACACTGAGTGTGGGGTGGAGGGAAAGCTGGTGCTGGGCGAGCGGAGATGCTTGGCACTAAATTCTCCACAGGACATTGGTGGGGTAACTCGGGGGAGGTAGGAGAACAGTGTGTGGGGCGCCTCTCTCTAGAGCAGGGATGCACTCAGGGAATGCTGGGGACTAGCTGAAGAGGTGGCTGACACTGGGTGGGCACTAGTTGTTTGGAAAGGAATTAGATCAGTGTGTGACTGCAGAAGAAAGAAGCAGGCTTGCAAGCTGCCTCCACTGTTAGCACTGGGATGATGTCACCTGTGACCCAGGATGAGGCAGGCAGGTGGCTGCAGGACGTGAAGTGCCACGCATTAGGGCTCAGTGATAATGTAAAAAGATGTACATCAGGCACTGGGCCAGACACCACATTCAGCTGCATTGTATGACTCCACCGCCATCTCAGGGTGACCCCACATCTCTCTGAGTGTCACTGAGCTTTGTGGGGCCCCCACACTGGGGTGTATGGCACCATGAGGGAAGCTGGTTGTGGGGAGCCCTGCAGAGGAAGCGTTCAGCTTCTCAGTAGGGGATGGGTAATCCCTTGCCTTGCTTGCTAGTGCCCCCTTCTGGCTGATTAAGGAGCTGCATTGACATGCCTGGAATTGAGCCCCAGCCAGCTCAACTGGAAGAGCAGCAGCTCCCACACTGGGTGCAAAGCAGAGAGAATTGGGGGGAATCTTCTGAAACCATGAGCCCTGGGGTGGGAACAGAGAATCTATGTCTCTCCCTCAAATCTGCCCCCCATACACACCCACCCAACCCCTGCACCCCAGGCCACACTGTGTAGAACCCTGCAAGCTCTCACTGTGCCTGTGGGGAGGGGGAAGCCACAAGTATCTGAGCTGAAATCCCCATTCCCTCCCTTGTCTGCTCTGTGCTGCTCCCACACCCCTTGCCCTTGCTGATGATGTCTGATAACTAGGCCAGCTGGCCTCTGGGGACTTGATTTCCCAGAAAGCACTGAGCACGCTGGCTAAAGTCCTCACAGTGGAGGAGAGTGCCCATGGGAGGTGGGCCAGGCAAGCGAGGGAACTCCTTGGCAAGGGATGGCTACTTTGCTGGCCTAGGCATCCCGGGAAGAGCTCCATCTTGGTTATCAGGCCTGTGTTTCCTTCCAGAAGGTGGGGAGGGGAAAGGCTGCCCCTGGATCTGGCAGAGACAAAGGAGGGAAGATAGGATACTGACTCAGCCTGTGCCACTTACTCCATCCCCACATGTCCGTGATGGGCAGGTGTTTGAAACTGCCTCCCCTAGAGCAGCGAATTGTACACCCAGCTCCACTGATACTCAGTGAAACATGACCTTTCCCCGCTGAGGGGAGTCTGAGCAGGCAGGGATGAGGCATGAGTTAGAGCAGCGTAGCAGCAAGAGCTGCCTTTCTGTGCTCCGATTAACACTGGCAGGGCTGATCACACCTGCCTTGCTGGGATGGATGACTTCCTCGCAGATCCCCGTGGGGCTCAGCACCTCGCTCCCCCAGCGCTGACCCCTGTGTGCTGGCACATGCAGAACACGTGCTTTGGCAGCGTGGGACAGGAGAGCCCACCTTCCTGGGGGAAATCACCAGCAAGAGTTGAGCTTCCATTTCCTGCCTCATTTCCCTTCCCTCTCCCTCTTCTTCTGTATTTCTCCCCCTCTCCTGCTGGCAATGATCAAGTGCCCCTGTAACTGGGACACTCCACATGTAAGCAGCGGGAGAAACCAGTAGATCCCAGTTAGCTGCTTCCCCCTGCATCCAGGCTCCTTGCTTGATGATTGTGTTCACATGGCTCCTTCTCTAAAGAGCAGCTGATGCTGCAGCTCTTTAGAAAGAGGAGATAAGACTCCCTGATACAATCCAGAGCAAGGCACATGGCCATTTCCTTCAAGGAACTGCCTTTGTCAAGGTAACAGTAGAGAGGAGAATGGAATGTGATGATCCTGTCAAGGAAAGGGAGGGAACTAAACTAGCACAAGGCTCACGTTGGGCCAGGGCTAGGGCTTATGGGGCCTTGTATTGTCTAACGCATAGAGCCTGGTTGTGAGGCTCCACAGCCTCCTAAATCCAGAAGTCAGGAAGGGATGCTGAAGTATAACTTCCCAAGCCGATGAAGGAAATGAGGGCAATATCTTTCCAGGCTGCTATGACATCACAAGAGGACCACGCTGTACAAATTGGGAATCAGTCCAGGGTGATTTCCACCTCAGTGCCATGACATGCCAGCGCATTGTCCCATCAGACCCCATCCTTTGCTCCCAAGGGTGAGTACTCATCCCTCAGCCACGCATGCTCCTCAGCCCTCGGAACGAGGAGGAGATGTAAGGGATTCCTGGGGAGGGGTGTGGTCCGGAGGATATTTTTATTTATTTTATTTCTTTAGATTTAAGTCATGGTTAACAAAAACAGATGCCTGCACAAGAGCTCTACTCGTCCTGACTCTTAGTCTTATGCTAACATGATACGCCCAGCAGCGTTAATAAACAAACACTCAATGGGAACAAATTAACTCCATGCTGCCAATGAATCAGCTGCAGCAAAGCTCCCTTCCAGCCTGCCTCATCTCCAGCCATCTACCCTGAAGCTTAACCAGGAACCCTGTCAAATACCATAGCAGAGGTTCTAGTCCCAGTTCTTTCACTCCCTCAATACATGACCTGGGGCTAATCACCTGGGCCTGACTTTTCCCAACAGGCCATTCATTTTGGTTGCTGACACAACCCCACTTGGGAAACGAAGGCCTTACCCTCTCCAGTTGGAAAAGCCAGGCCTGACTTGCACCAATTTGTGCCTCGGTTTCCCCAGCTATAAAACGTGGAGAAGGATACTTAGTGCTTTGCGACCCATGGCAGGGTGGCTCCAGAGGTGGAGTGCTAAGTAGGGTTGCTGCTGCTGGTACTACCACTTGGAACAGCAAGGGAGGGAATTGCCCAGAATGCTGCAGTGGAGTGGGAAGGATCAGCTTGGCCACATGGATCTGCATGGAGGAAATGAGAAAAGGGGAGGTGTCCATCCTGTGGTGCTAATTGGATGATACTTTCTCAGTTGATCCTAACCTGTAAAGATTGAGTCAAAAACACTGCCTGGAGGAACCAGGTTGTTTGTTAAACTGACTTTGTGCTGCCTCATTAAGCCTGTGTAATTGAAGGAGTTAATTGATTATCAGTAGCTTCGGTTCCTCTTCTCTCACCTACAAGGGGACAGTCAGTGATCAGGTGACTCAGGCTCACCTGTTAGATGACAGGTACTCGAGGGACACTAGATACAGGGCAGCCCTGTTAATGCTTTGGATTCAGAAAAAAACCAGTGGTGTTTCTGTGAGTGCCAGTACAGTAGTGCCCTGGCATTGCCAGCTGGACTCCAGCAGCATGAGCTTCCCCACAGCAGTGCCATGTCAGCTCTAGCTTTGGGGCTTTTTAAGCATCAAAGGCAGTTCTTGTTATTCTGCAGTTAGCTGATCATGTCCTGAGCTGTTTTGTTTTCTTAAAGCACTAGGGATCTTTGGTTGTTTCTGGTTTCCTCACCTGTTGCTTTTGTGTGTATGCTTTTTATTGGTGTTTTTCTTTGGTATTTTTGCTAATATTCTTGACTGATTCTTTAATGGGTTGTGAAATTCAAGGCTCAGAACAAGATGCTTCATTAGTCACAATGTAATCAAGGATTTCTGTATGTTTCCCTGCCTGTGAGTGCCTGTCCTTGGGCACATGCGCCTGTGAATGAGAGGAGGGGGGCGGGCTGCACACCTGTGGTGTGTGTTTGTATGTATGTGCAGGATATGGGTGCTGCTCATATGTTGATTTCTCCCTCTGGAAGCATGAGTGCTGGAAGGGCTGCAAAAAGTGGGAGGCACTACGCAAGCCCCAGGGGCCAAATCGGAATGGTGTTGCAACTCCGTGTACCAGGTGCAATGCCACTCCCTCACATTTAGCCCAGGTGCCTCTCCATTGCGACGGAGGGGCTACCAGACCAAATTTGCATGAGCAGTGTTGTGACTTGGTGCACTGGATCACACCACCACTCAGATTTGGCCCAGCCTTCCCGCTGTCTTGCCAGCAGGGAAGGAGCTCTGCCATTGCAGCATCCAGCTGTGGCCAGGAGCCTAAGTGGGGGCTGGGCCTTCTGAGCCCCCCTCCCTTTGTTCCATCAAGTTCTCAAAAGCAGGAGGCTATGGCCCTCCCCGCCCCCAACCTCTGTCTCACGTGCCTACATGTGGAAGGCCAAGCCTACATGTGTGAGTGCGCAGAGGAATGCTCTTGGTCTCTCATGCAAACATCCACACACTGACTCACATTCACACCTCTTCTGTAGCTCACCTGTTGTTAGAACCTGTGTTGTGATGCCCTGTCTCCCTTTAATAATGCATCACAGACATTCATGACGCCAAACTCTTCTGGGACTGGAAATACCCTGGGAAATCTATCCTAGAGAGTTTGGGGGTTGCAAGCAATGCAGGAGTCCATAATCTACTCCTAAGGCCTCTCAACAAGATATGTGTCCCCTTGACGCAAGATCAGTATATGTGGTTCTTAGCATCAGCCTTTCCCCCAGGGTGAGTAGTGAAGGTGCTGTGCTGTTGAAGGTGCCATCCCTCAAATGAAGTCCTGACCATTTGTTCTCACTAAAGATCTGATGGCAGATTTGTAAGAGTCGGGTCAGTAAACCTTGTGTCCTGGTCATATTCCACCTCTGGTAGGAGGTACTTGGCAGCCATGTAAACCAGCTAGAGACAGAGAACTATATTCTGCCTCCTGCTGCCTTCCCCAGGCAGTTTCAACTAGTTATTGAATTCCTCACTTCCTATTGTCCCATAGAGTGGTGTTGTGTTGTGCTCTGCTCAGCAGCTGCTGTGCTCCACCCCAGAGGTGGCTGCATTTCAGTGGTGAGAGAGGCGATTCTGCTGCTGTGTTTGGCTTTCTAATATTCTGCTAGGTTTATTTGTAATGTATTAGGAGGATCGTATTCTAACTGGTGGTCTTGGTGGGGCCATCTTGGTGGGGCTGGTGAGAGAATTGCAAACACTCATGTTAATTGTGATGACGTTCGTAATGTTTCTGACCTGTTTCGGAATCCTTCTGATGAAAATCCCTGGGCTAAATCCTACCCTGCCTTCAGCCCATGTGTATCCCCACTGAATTTCAGCCTGCACTGAGATTCCATGGGGTTGAGTCAAAAGGTGGATTTGACCCACTATGTGTAAGTCTCTGTTAGTATCAGGAACAAGTTTCTAGGCTCTTTCAATAATGCTGAGAAGAATCCTGCTTGGAAATGATGGAACTCAGATGGGATATTGTTGTGTCAACTCATAACCAAGCAATGTGAGAACACCTTGGTTTGCGCTGCATATCTGGACTTTATCCATACTACCTGCAGCTCTTGGGTTTGGCAAATATGGCTTGAGAAGGGACTTTCTTCCCGAAGTGTGGGGTTTTTGGAGGTGCTGTGGTCAATGCAATATGCCCTTTGTTCTTTCATTGAGTTTCTGTCTGAGTAAGTTTGATCCAGCCCCTAGCCAGGAAGTTCAGAGTAAAGCTGGGCAAAAAACAGCTTTCCCAGCCCACTAATATTTTCAAGAGTTTGACATTTTTCCCATCTTGCAGTGGGATGAAAAGTCAAAACTTGAAAGTATTCGCTAACAACAACTAAATGAAATCATTTGGATCAATCAAGTAGTTTCAAAACATTCAAAACCTCTGTCTCTTTTTGTAACTTTTTTCAGTCTAATCTGCTTACATTTCTAAACGAAAAGTTGTTTGGAAGCGAAAAGCTGGAAGTTTTCATTTCAGAAATGTCGAAACAAAATATTTTGATGATTTTGAAACTCTTTTTTACACAATGCTTTTTGGGGTCAGGAAATTCATCAAAACCAACCCTGTTTTATGAACACGTTCAGCTTCGACAAATTGGCATTTTTCAACAAAATTCTTGGCCAGTTCTTCCCCAGAGTTACCTTGAAGAGGAAAAATAATAGAGTGGGGGGAAAAGATTAATGGAGCTTTTCTGGAATCTCATAAAAGCTTCTGGCTGGTACTTTCTATATCCAAATCACTTCACCATTCATTATTGTCCTCTAGCCATGTGCTTTCTAATGCAACTTCTCTTGGGTTCTGCTTTCTGCAGCTAGCCATGTGTTCTGGAACCCCCAGGTTTGGCTTGTCACTGAGTCAGTGTGACACTCCCCATTGTCACAGTATTGGAGTGAACATATTCTCACACCCACTGCAGTGTAGGGACGAGTTCCACCCACCGAAGCCTTGCTGTGCTGGTAACTGTACAAGCAAGTCACTTAGCACCCACACGGTTCCACGCGCTATATATTCAACTCTGAATACACCAATAGAGCCTCAGAAATAAGAGCTCAACAAGGAATATTTACTTTGCTGTTGAATTATTTAAGCAAACAGAAGAGGACAAAAGAATCAAAGAGAATCTGGCCCGACCAGGGCCTTTTACTGAGGTTTAGCCAGGTGGGCCAAAATGCCAGGGATTCAGTTTGTCCTCTCTTGTTTTCTTAAATAACTCAACAGAAATGTAAACAGCACCTGATGATGGCTTTATTCTGCAGCAGCAGCCGAGTGCTCTGTGGTACCAGAGCATCTGAGAGTCGCTAGTGTATCTCTCCTTCCAGCACAGCTGTGAAGTCAGGCAGTATCATATCCATGGAGAATGGAGGTACAGAAGAATGTACGTGACTGAGTCTAGGTCACACAAGAAGTCTATGGCAGCAGACATTGACCCTAGTATGGACTGATGCCTTAACCCAGCATTGCTCTCGCTCAGTATCTCCTGCATGCAGGCTCTGCAGACAGCTCCAGAGGGCTCTCAGGAACTCTCTGTTCAAGTGGGACCTTCTCTTAGGAGTTTGTGGTACAGCCCACCACCATAGACTTTCTGGGTATATCTGTGCTGCTATTAAAAACTTGCACCTGGCCCGGGCCAGCCGACTTGGGTTCACGGGGCTCAGTCTAGGGGACTCTTTAACTGCAGAGTATTTTCAGGCTTGGGCTGGGACCGAGGCTCTGGGACCCTACAAAGTGGGAGGGTCCCAAAGCTTGGTTGCAGCCCAAGCCCAAATGTCTCCACTGTAGTTAAACAGCCCCTTGGCCCGAGCCAGCTGGCATGGGCCAGACACACGCTCTGAGACTTATTTTTTGGCAACCCCTTTGCCTTCCTCACCCTGGGACTATCTCATGCCGTGGATGCTGGCAGTAACAGCCAGAGGGGAGGAAAACAAGGCCGGAGGAGGAAGCCGTCGGTCCCTACCTTCGTTAGTTTTAGCTGACAAGATCTTTATAGGAGCGACATGACACCTGGTTTCCTCTTTATAAATTCAGTAATTTATGAAAGGTATAAAAGACAAAACAGCCTTCTGGATAAAGCCCATGATGCGTGCGCTCTGGGTATTAGCCAAACGGGACAATGAGTTACACTTGAATAACACGCAAAGATATTTACTCTCTCCCTCTATAAATTATTAAGAGGCTTTTTGCACATAATTACACGAGCTTTTATGTTTCTCACTCCCTGCTTTTAATCCTTTTTGGAAAGGCGCCAGTCACTTATGACAGGGGCTGAGCAAACAGCAAGTGTTACAGCTGGGTTTTAGGGTCATTAAAGAGAGCAATAGTTACAGGGGAGGGTGCCAGCTATGGCTGAACCTGCCCCGCCTACGCAGGGCACAATGTGCAGGACAATGGAGCAGGTCAGCAACCACTTATACTGTGGGCTGCTCCTCAAGGGGGAAGAGGGTGTGTTTGAGCCGCCCCTGCTGCCTTTGGAGAATGTCAGCAGCAAACGGGCTCTTGAGCCTATAGAGCAAAAAAACCCCAAACCAAAAAACCCAGTCTGTGCCAAAGAGGGAAACCTGGAATAGCCAGGGTTGTGGTTTCATAGCAGCCAGCAGAGCTGGCCAAGCCAGGTGAGGTCCCTGGGTATGTAATAACAGAGAACACTAGACCAAGGTGCGATAGGCAGAGCTCGGTTTTGAGTCCCAGACCTGGAAGAACAAAGGGCAATGCTGTGGGCATGCCCAAGTAGTGCAATAGATTTTAAGGCCAGACGGGACCATTCTGATCAGCTAGTCTGACCTTCTGGAGAACACATGGCACTGAATTCCCCTGTATTAAGCCCATAACTTCCAGCTGAGCTAGAGCAGATCTTTTTGAAAGAGATCCAGTCTTGATGTAAATAAAGTCTTCAAATGATGGGGAATCTGCTGCACCCCTGTTACTATCCCATCCATCACCAATTCATGAGAAGGAATTAGAACCTAGCATATTTTGCACCCTAATCTTACCCCTACACCAACAAGCCACTTGCTGAGTTTCATTTCTACCTGCTGGGCTTTGAACTCTGATTTGAACCTGGGAGCTCAGCACTATAAGTGGAAATCACACCCATACACCATCCGAAGCACCTAGCCTTTGTTAACTGTAGCAAGGGGTGCTACAGCTTAGGAGTGTGGCGCCTTGGTAGAGCTGTCTGGGGCCCCAGGACTGAAAGGAGAAGAAATGCTGCAGATCAGAGCATGAGATGATTGGCAGAGCTGTGGGGAGGAGAGTTGACACATTAGGATTGAGGTACATGGGCAGATCTAGGGGATGGGGTATTGTTGCCTTGGGATGTCATGGGTTGGGATTGAAATATACTGGCAGAGTTATCGGGATGGCACATTGGGGATACCAGGGGATACCTTGGGTTGGGATTGAGGTGCCTAAGCAGCTCTGGGCAATAGAGCATTGGCCCATTGGGATAGCAGGGGATGCCTGGGGTTAGGATTGAGGTGCACTGCAAAGCTGGGGTGTTGGCCCATTGGGATAGCAGGGGATACCTTGGGCTGGGATTGAGGTGCCTATGCAGAGGCTGAGTGCTGGCAGTGAATTAATCTAGTCCAGCCATAGCAATAAACCTTTCCCCCAGTGGGGTTTCTCACAGAGCGTTATTCAGGTTTTAAGCTTCCCCGGCTGTAATAGAAAAAGGCAATAACATGTTTTTACATAAACAGAAATCACAAGACAAAGGGCCAGCAGCCCCGCTAGCTCCAAAGCAGGACTCTGGCTACCCAGAGACGCCCCTGTTTCTGGCTCCCATGAGGTGAGGTTTCTCCTAGAACTCCCAGTGAGTTCCTTTTAGGGCCTTCAGCTACCAATCCTGCCCTACCCCTGCAGGGAAGTTAAGCATGGTGCTAACTCCCTGTCTGCTGCTGTTCGCGCATGGATGCTTAGCAGCAGTCCAGAGCAAGCTTTAGGGGCTGCATGGGGGGCTGCTGCTCTTCCTATTGCCCCTGCGGATTTCACCGAGGTGGCTGCGAGAAAGTAAGTACAAAGCAGACTCCTTTTTTTAAATTGCTCTCCCGTTGTGCATGTGAATCAATGATCTGCAGATGTAATTGGGCATGAAAATGTCACTAAGCAGCTGTTTACATGTGCAGTGTATATTAAGTGAGCATGTATGTGTGTGAAGTAACAATAACTATGGTTATTACTAAGATTTATTGTAAGGATCTGAAAGCGCCCTGCAACTATTCATAGGTGTAGCCTCACAACACACCCTGGAAGGTAGAGACATGGGAATATCCCCATTCTACAGATAGGAAACTGAGGCATGGAAACGGTCTGTGCCTTAGCAAGTCAGCGGCACAGCCAGATCTGACTGCAAATTTTCTGGTGCCAAATCCTATCTTTTAGCCATAACAGCAACCCAACCTTCCCATCCCCCCACCTCTCTTCAGTGCCTTTGATGAGTCCACTAGGAGGAGAGCCAGCTGCTCAGCTGGATTCACAGGTTCACACCTGCCCAGAGCAAGATCTGATATTAACAAGCAGCTGACACCCTTAGTCCTGGACTCTGAGCAGCACAAAGCCCCACCTTGGCTCAGCTCCCAAGACAGCAGCCACAAGAGCTTCCCAGCAAATTCTGTGAACATTCCCTGTCAGAGGGGCTCCAGGCCAGCCTCTCTGTGTGTTTGGCAGGATCTCCTGGCTCCCCAGGGGCACAGTAATATCCTACATCCTGGGCCCTATGGAAGTCCGTGATGGTTCAGACCACAGCTGCTGTCCTTTTGCCCCAGCAAAGCGTGTGGATTTTGGCAGGAAGTGGGATGGGGAAAGTGGCCAGGTGCTGTCTCTGGTCACAACAGCAAAGGTCTAGGGAGTGGCCTGTACCAAGTCAGACACAGCTTGAGGGCCACTGCTCCTCTGGTTTCTTCACTCATGGGCAAATCCAGCCCCTTCTGGCGCAGGCCAAAGCTTCCCCAGAAGCGTAAAACAGATTGGATCAAGGAGGGTGTCCTCAGAAGGTTTGCAGCCCTCTCTAGGGTGGAGCCAGCTCCAGGGGATTTGCCTGTGTGGAGATAGTGGGATCTGATGCTAAGCCACGTCCATACCTCCCACTGCTAGGGAGAAGGATTTTTCTACATGCCAGCTCAGCTACTGTGGCTGGACAATGGGGGTGGTGCTGGCCCTTGGAGAGAAAGCTAATTCTAGAAAAGTCCTACAACAGGAGCCTGCTTCCCAATCCTTCACCTCGTCACGATCACATTTTCACTTCTGCCTCTTCTCATCCTTCTGGCCTTGCTTTGCTCCCACCCATTCTTCTCCTCTGAGCAGAGACCTTTCCATGCTTCACTCGCCCACGGCCAGCTCCTGCTCTATCAGCTGGGCTTTGTGTCCACATCTCTGTCCAGCTGTGACCGGTGGAATCCACACCTGTTTTAAACAGACAGGTGAGGAAGGTCTTTAATTCCAGCGTTAACTCTCCAGCCCCCTTCAACTCTTTGCTCTTTCCCTCAGCCACTTGGCGCTTGTTAGCTGTCCCAGTGAGACATTTCTTTTACCAGCTTCTAATCCTTCCCCGTCCAGCACGGTCTTTTCATTTTGGGCATTAGCACTGGATACGATTTTGATGTTCTCAACACATTTGTTCTAGTCCCCAGCCCTCTTCTCTTTGTGCTCAGAACTTTAATCATTGCTCTTTTGTCCCATTGCACGGTGCCTCTTCTTACGCTGTGCAGTTAAAAAGCTGTCACTCTCATAACTTCCTTGTACCAGAAATTATCTTTTGTCTATTGCATGTGGGCTACAATAGACACTGAGTTCTTACTGAGATGTTATTAATACCTTCTGTGTGTGTGTCAGTGAGCTTAAGAGTTTTCTGGAGCTTTTCTCCCCAGACCTTCATGCAGCATGTTGTTGACCAGTTGGACAGAACATATAGTCAGTCGATCTACTGAGCAGCAGAGAGAGGTTTGCATTAGCATATACTGTTTCCTTCCGCTGCTAATTCTTTCATAATTAAGGCCTTGGTCCCAGACACTTGGGCATCTGCTGAATTCCCCTTTGAAGTATGTCAGATTTTGTGCACCTGACATTGGGCATCCAGGCCAGCTGTTGGGTAATCTGGACGCACTGAGTCCCGGTCACACTCCAGCCCCTAACATACCTCCCAAAAGACGCCCTGATTGACACCCTTGTATCATGTTGGAGAAGAGTGGGAAGGAGAAGAGAGAGCTTTGCGGTGGGTGTTCCTCTTTTGTTTTCACCTCTTGTCTAATTTCCTATTTGAGTCATATCACCACTGGCATAACAAAATACAATTAGCTGAGCAGTGAAAGCAAATATCCCTCCCAGGGGTGATATCCTAGAGTCCATAGTGGTTAGCTAAAGGATCTTCCTACGTTATCCCATGATCTTCCAGATTACACAGATCATCAGGGCAGAGATCCATTAAAGGGGTCATGGGAACTGACTTTTATTAGCTTTATTCTTATATTTGATAATGACCCTTGATTTAAATAAGAGAAGAAGCCGTACAATGCAGTAGTTGAATTCACTCCAGATGGCAACGGGAAGCCATTGGACTGATTCCCTGGGTTCCTATGGGGCGCTGGTATTTGTCCAGATGGACATGGGGAGGTGATAACAATCAGATTATCTTGCACTGCAATTTTCATCCCACTCCGCCTGCTTCCGAGAAGCCACCCCCCTCAGAGATGAAAAACAACAGCTGCTTACCAATGCATTTCTTCACTGCCTACCAGCTTTGGGCAGGAGTGAAGGAGAATACTGCCTGTGACTGACACTGTACTGAATTCAGGTGGGCAGAATTACCAGGGTTGAGATACAACGGCATTTGGTCTGTTACTAGGTGGTATCTTCATTGGACCAACTGGCTGTGATGAGCCCTGGAACATCTTTTGTAACGTGGCAGAAGCGCCTGGTTCCTATGAAGTGAGGGGAGGATGTGGCCACATCTAAACAGGCTTCTGAACTGGGATGGGATGGAAAACAACGCCATACTAGAATCTGTGAGCAATGTGGAAGTCATGTCATCAACAACTCCTGACCGAAGGGTAGCGAGGAAAAGGTGCTGGTAAATATCTCTGCCTGTGCAGCGTCTGTCTTTTAGGGTTGCACTATGTCATTCAGAGTGTGAGGGGTGGATACCTTCATTAGAGATCTCAATCTGGCTTAATGCCTGCCACAATTTTGAATTCTCTCCTCTATTATTTTGGACACCCAGATTTACAGGGTGTCCTTTCCTTTTCCTACCCTCCCAGCCTCCTCCTTTGAGCACACCAGTGAGCAGGAGACTGGGCCGGCTCCAGGTTTTTTGCCACCCCAAGCAAAAAAAAAAAAGGGCCGGAATGCTGCCCCTTGAAAAGTGCCGCCCCAAGCACATGCTTGGGACGCTGGTGTCTAGAGCCAGCCCTGGCAGGAAACCATATGGTGGAGAGGGAGGGATACCCTACTGGAGTTGGTTTTGAGCCTTTTAGACAACAAAGTCTGCAATTTGGCAGGGGGTTAGACTAGATGATGCTGGTGGTCCCTTCTGGACCCTATGGTTCTAGGATTCTAGGAGACAGCTTTCACTGTAGCAAAGCCAAAAAAGTGCCAGGTCATTTTGTTTTTATATAAAGGATTCAGAATCAAACACATGGTGGTTATGTGATTGCATGTCGGATGACATGGCCGAAAAATGCACAAGCAGAGAATCCTTATTCTCAAACACTCATCTTTGCAAAGTCCACTGGAAAACAGCTCTTTGTAGACCAGGTGCTATTGATGTGCGAGTACACAAGGCAACCTTTGCTGTCCCTGTCCATATCCAGTATCACAACACCCGGCCTACTTGCTAGACTGTGCAGAGCAGTCAGGCAGCCAGCCATTGGTGGGTGGCTTGCTCTTCTAGTTAATGCCATACAGGAGTCAGGACTCAGTGGCCTGCTGGCTCAGACTTGTAATCTCAGCCCATGGGTAATGCAATGCCGCCTCCATCGCTGAGTCCCAGCCAGCAGAGCTGACCTTCAGACCCCCACCCCTAGTGACAAAGGAGAAGGAGGCAGGCTGCAGAGGCAATGTTCTCCTCAGATTCTCAAGTTCTGAGGGTGGGAGCTGGCATGGCTGCAAGTTGCAGCAAATGCTATCTGAGTCTGGTATTGTAGATGTTTCCTCAGCCCAGCTTGTTGCGAGAAATGTGTGAAAATTTAAAAGAAGAGGGATTATAATAATAATGGGAGTAATTAAAATCCATCCAGCTCCTGCCAACTCGGCCCTTTCCAAACCACCATGGGATTCCTGTGCGTGTGTGTGTGAGAGAGAGAGGCTCATTGGGAAACAGCCAGGAGGGCTTCTGAGATGTGTCCATCCAAGACCAGGACAGAATGTGGAGGTCTCAGCAGCTCCCACCATCTTTCAGAGCTTGGATTTCATCTGGGTGAGGAAATTCCTTTCTCCCGCTTCCTACCAACACAAGGATACTGCCTGCGCCTGGCACAGCTGAGTCTCACTTGAATTCCTGTAACCCTCAGTGACAAAGGGGTAGAGCCCCGTCTTGGGGAGGAGCCCCTCAACTCCAATGTCAGCTTCCAAAGAGGAGGCAAAAAATAAGAGGTTAAAAACTTGGGTTCCTACCTTAAAACCTGCCCAGGGTTAAGCTTTGTGGCCTTCTCTGCACCATGGGGTAGACCAAGCTTGGGACATGATGCCAGAGCTTGGAAGTACAGCTATAATGGCCTGCTGTTACTTCAGGTTTCAGAGTAGCAGCCGTGTTAGTCTGTATCCGCAAAAAAGAACAGGAGTACTTGTGGCACCTTAGAGACTAACAAATTTATTTGAGCATAAGCTTTTGTGGGCTACAGCCCCACTTCATCGGATGCATGTAGTGGAAAATACAGTAGGAAGATATATACATACACAGAGAACATGAAACAATGGGTGTTACTATACACATTGTAAGGAGAGTGATCAGTTAAGGTGAGCTATTATCAGCAGGAGAGAAAAAGAACTGCAATTGACAAGGAGCTATAAGGAACTAGGGGTGGGTAAACATGGGGAAATAGTTTTACTTTGTGTAATGGCCCATCCACTCCCAGTCTTTATTCAAGCCTAGTTTGATGGTGTCCAATTTGCAAATTAATTCCAATTCAGCAGTTTCTTGTTGGAGTCTGTTTTTGAAGTTTTTTTGTCCTCACCCATAACTATTTCACATTTGGGGACAACATATACCTTCAAATCAGCGGCACAGTACTCCTTTTCCTGTTACTTCAGTGATTTCTAGCCACAGAGAGGCGGGTGAGCCAGATGGGCTTGGCTGGAGAAGCACCAACAACCTCTCTACCCTCCCCAAACCTCAGGAACTACACTTCCCAATATGTCCCAGGCTCATAGAAGGGATGACCCTTTAATCTGAAAACCCTGGAGGAGGTGCACAGCGGGCCAGTAAGAATTGCAGATGCTAGTTCCTCTTTTCCAGAACAAATGCTAGCATGTCAAGAGGAAAGGGTGAGTAAATCCCCTTTCTGTGCAGAGGAGAAGCTAATACCTACCTCACAGGGGTGTTTTGGGGTCAACTATGACTTGGAAAGACCCTTTGGAATTCATTGCATGGGTGGTGCTATGTGACATAAGGCAAATGCAGACCTCCATTTAATGTCTCCACCGGAGCAGTGCAGCCTTCCCTGTCCCAGGCTCACAGGGTCATCTTTAGGCCCAGACCTGAATCCAGGCTTGTCTTGGAGATGAGAGTGCTACCAGATTAGCCTTTCTTATGCTAAATGTATCACTTCCCAGTGATCAACGCACAATATTGGCCAACCACAGTGGAGGAGTTGGGTATGCCCTGGATAAGGTGTAATGGGGTACCCAGCTCCCCTGCCTCATTATGCTATTCCCAGGATCATAGCTATAGAGTTGGATGAACTATTTGTTTCTAGTATTAGCATTACAAAGCTAGCCCTGTTAGGTTGGCTTGAATGGCTCGTCATTCTCTTCAAATGTATCCATGATGGATTCATAGAATAATTTGACCTGCTCATTCACTGTTGTCTTTGGTGGTGTGCTGTTGGCCAGGTGAATCGCATGGTATTGTCTCTCCTCCCGGATTGGACAACTGAAACATAGGAGAATAATGAGTTCCCAGGACAGAGTTAAAGATGAATAAGTTCTAAAGCTCATGAAGCTTTTGGGATTCATGCGACTTCCCACCCTCCCCCTGCCACACTTACAAGCATTGCCTCACCAGTGGGCACCCACTGATCTTTCGTGTTTATTTGCTGAGGGCCAGGTTCTGATACCCTCACTCTGGTTTAGTGGCACCTCACTCTTCTGGGACTGCTTCTGAAGAAAGGCAACTTATGCTGCAGGAGTAATGGGATCCGAGTCTGGCCCACCGCAGTTTTCCAACCAGCCTTCTTCAGAATTAGCTGCATTTGGAGAAAGAAATCCCTGTTCTTGAAACACTGGGCTGCTATTTGTGGCATGAGCAGATGTGTGGGGATTGTGGGTAATTGCTCCTCATTAAGTCTAACACAGTCCTTTATATATTATATATATTTTTCTCAGAAACATAAGAGCCCACTTGTTCTGGAGAGCTCTGGCACTGCTTCCTCCTGCCGGGAACTAGACCCAGCACTGTCTGCATGTGGCATGTGCACTCAGCCTACGGACCCCAGCCTGATATCGCTGAGGGTATCCTAGCCCCATCTGGAAGTCACTTCCAAAAAACAGCAACAAAGTCACCTGGGAGTCATTGAAACTGGCAGTTTCTCCCAGCATGAGATCTGTTCTTGTCCTCCCCTCAATACCACTGTGATGAGCCATCATCTTGCCGTGGTAAGGTGTGTGAGACGTGCTGCTACAGAGGACAAGTGGGGCTTGTCAGGCACCTTTGAAGATTATGGGCAGGGCTTATTGGGTGCTGCCATGGTAACATGTGAGGCTTCTTTGGGGATGTTGGGTGTTACCATGGATTACCAGCAGGGCTTGTTGGAAGCATCACGGGTTAATGGGTTACCAGCAGGGATCATTGGGAGTTACCGTGGGTTACCAGCAGGGCTTGTTGGAGGTGTCAGGGGTTACCATGGTTTACCAGCATTGCTCATTGGGGGTTTTGGGGGTTACCAGTGGAGCTCATCGGGGGTTACCATGGGCTACTATCAGGGCTTGTTGGAGGAGTCAGATGTTACCATGGGTTACTGGCAGGGCTCAGTGACGGCATCGGGTGCTGCCATTGATTATGGATAGGACTACTTGGACACTGCTAGGTGTGTGCTGCCCTGTATAACCCCCGTTTCTTTTTTTCTTATTTCCTGATGTTCAGCCAGCACGTGGGCTATGGGTAAAGCTTGGCACGGATGTAGGACATTGCCACGGACTATGAGCAGGGTTGGTGTGAGCTGAGGGGGAGCCCAGGCTCTGGGCATTACAGCAGGTTACAAGTGAGACACAGTGTAATTGCTGGTCCTGCTGCATGTTATGGGCCAGGCGGGTTGTGCTCTGTATCACATCAGGGGCTGTCAGGGGAGACACGCGCCTGGGGAGCTAGTTCACTGTACTGTCGTCACCAGCTGGCATGAGAGGGGCCTGACCTTTCCCTGGGCTGCTCACCTCCTAAACTGCTCCCGGCTCTGCTTCCCCAACTGCTCCATCCGTCCATCATGGGAACAGCCTGAGTTGGCATCTCTCCAGCTCAGCCTGCTTCAGCTCTCTCCAGTCAGATTCCCCTCGCATCACCCTTGACGTCTGGCTCTGACAGTTCAGTAATCAAAGCAACTATACTCACAATATCAGCATAATCTAAAAGAGGAAGCCTGGCTGGAGATGATGCTAATGATAGCCTGCTGTGATAGCAACAGTATTTACCTCCCTCCCCCAGCACCCACACCTCCTTGCTGGAGAGAGTTGGCTCCTACCAGGAACGCTGCACTCTGTGGGGACAGACCAGTGCTAGGATTAGCATTCAGAGGTGGGCCTGAACTAAAACCCTGCATCCAAATGAAACCAGACTGTGAGGTGGAAGTGGAGAGAAGGGATTGAACTTCAGGTCTGGGCCTGCTACGTAGGATTCAACACGATGAACCAAACTCTAGGTCTGAACATCATCCCCAGCTTTAGGGATGTGGGTCTAAACTTCATGGCTCAGCACAGACTGGGGTGGGCAAATCATCTGAACCCCATGATGAATAGCTCCAATAGACCTGAATGCTCCAGCCTCCGAGAGCTGGAAAATGTGAGTAACTACCTTGTTAACCTGTAAGTCTGTAGTTGAAAGCTTCAGAATGGAAGGAGTGCTCTGCACCCTGAGTTGTTGGAAAGGAAAAAGAATGTCTATAGAGTGCCTCATTTACATATGTTACATACCCACAGTGCCACCAGTCACACTTGGAAATCACCGTAACTGATCTAGATTAAGGCCATATCTACACTACCACTTATTTATATGCTGTTCACCCCGAGTAACATAAGTTTCTTTGGCAGAAGTGGTAGTATGCACAGTGCTATGTTGGCAGGAGAGCTTCTCCCTCTGACATAGCTACTGCCACTCCTGGAGGTGGTTTTCTGATGTCAGTGGGAGAGCTCTCTCCCATTGGCTTGGAGCAGCTACACAAGCAATCTTACAGCAGCAGTGGTACAGCTGTACCACTGCAAGTTCACTAGTGCAGACATGACCTTAGATGTTGGTAGGGAGGTAAAGTTTGAACTCCGAGGCAGAGAGAAGGAAGGCATCTCTTCTTGGGCTAGGAAGTACATCTCCAGGTAGCAAGGACTCTGCCCCAAGGTCCTAGATCCTCTTGGCTTTCCACTCCTGAGGATCCTGTGACACAGAGAGGATTTTGCAGAGGAGACAGTGCAGGGTGGATTCCCCAGCAGAGACCCATGGGGCAGTTTCAGTGAGGTCCCTCCCTACCCAGCACTTAAATTAAGCTGAATCACAAAGCTGGGTCAGTTGGCGCTGCCTCAGGGTGGGACTAGGCAAACAGCTTCACCAGGGCTGGATCTGGATCTGCAGAGAGAATTGCCATTAGCAGCTGGACTGCTGCCATTCAGCAACCTGAACTGTGAGTGGGGTTTGCAGTGGGTGGACTGACGTGGCCAGGGAACTCCTGCCTGATGGCCATTCAGAGAGACTGGTGGGGAGAGAGGAGAATGGACTCCTGCAGATTTACAGAGGGCTTTAATCCTTATCTGAATATTATAGTGTTGCTGAATTTCCTAGATTCCCCAATAAATATCCCCTTGTTTAGACTCAGAATGCGGGCGGGCAGGTAAGGGGTGTTCCGCATGCTAAGGGCAAACTGGAGGAGGATTTACTTATTTTTCAAAATATCCAGGTGGCGGCTTGAGCCAGTTTTGTTGCTTATCAAGAGGGACCCTAGACATATTCAACCGAGCCCTTCTTGCTTAGTTAACCACCTGGCGGAAAAGTTACAAAACTGTTTTCTCTTTTCACCACCTCCTTTTCTCCCAGCTGTCCCTAGCTTTGCCCTGGACAAGGATGGCCCTGTGATGTGTGGGGCCAAGGCTGCCCAAGGAGAGACTCAGGCCATGACATGTCCTGGTGCTGAAGGAGAAAATGATTTCTCACAACACATCTGGAGGGAGAAGTAGGTCTGACCCCTGAGCTGCAGAGCCTGCATGGGACTATAGAGCCCTCAAAGTGTGGGGGCCTATGGCCAGCTCTGGATCTGGACCAGAAGTGCTGAAATGCCTTGAGAAAGAAGCTATTTTCAAGGTATTTCCAGCCTGTCTGGAAGCAGTGGGAACCTCAGCAGAAACATCCAGGCCAGCTCTGCAGAGCTCAGTTGTTTCAGATAGTTTGGATAACTGGCTTCAGAACTCACCATTGCATCTCTGAACCCAATTTCCCAAGCTCTGGAACTTTGCCTCACCTAGCAATAATGGGGTGGCTTTGAAGGGGAGGACTTAGGTTTAGAAAAGAAAATAAAAAAAGAGCAAGTAAAAAATCACTTAGAAAAGTTAGATGCCTGCAAGTCACCAGGGCCTGATGAAATGCATCCTAGAATACTCAAGGAGTTAATAGAAGAGGTATCTGAGCCTCTAGCTATTATCTTTGGGAAATCATGGGAGACGAGGGAGATTCCAGAAGACTGGAAGGGGGCAAATATAGTGCCCATCTATAAAAAGGGAAATAAAAACAACCCAGGAAACTACAGACCAGTTAGTTTAACTTCTGTGCCAGGGAAGATAATGGAGCAGGTAATCAAAGAAATCATCTGCAAACACTTGGAAGGTGGTAAGGTGATAGGGAATAGCCAGCATGGATTTGTAAAGAACAAATCGTGTCAAACTAATCTGATAGCGTTCTTTGATAGGATAACGAGCCTTGTGGATAAGGGAGAAGCGGTGGATGTGATATACCTAGACTTTAGTAAGGCATTTGATACAGTCTCGCATGATATTCTTATAGATAAACTAGGAAAGTACAATTTAGATGGGGCTACTATAAGGTGGGTGCATAACTGGCTGGATAACCGTACTCAGAGAGTAGTTGTTAATGGCTCCCAATCCTGCTGGAAAGGTATAACAAGTGGGGTTCCGCAGGAGTCTGTTTTGGGACCGGTTCTGTTCAATATCTTCATCAACGATTTAGATGTTGGCATAGAAAGTACGCTTATTAAGTTTGCGGACGATACCAAACTGGGAGGGATTGCAACTGCTTTGGAGGACAGGGTCAAAATTCAAAATGATCTGGACAAATTGGAGAAATGGTCTGAGGTAAACAGGATGAAGTTCAATAAAGATAAATGCAAAGTGCTCCACCTAGAAAGGAACAATCAATTTCACACATACAGAATGGGAAGAGACTGTCTAGGAAGGAGTATGGAAGAAAGAGATCTAGGGGTCATAGTAGACCACAAGCTTAATATGAGTCAACAGTGTGATACTGTTGCAAAAAAAGCAAATGTGATTCTGGGATGCATTAACAGGTGTGTTGTAAACAAGACACGAGAAGTCATTCTTCCGCTTTACTCTGCGCTGGTTAGGCCTCAACTGGAGTATTGTGTCCAGTTCTGGACACCGCATTTCAGGAAAGATGTGGAGAAACTGGAGCGGGTCCAGAGAAGAGCAACGAGAATGATTAAAGGTCTTGAGAACATGACCTATGAAGGAAGGCTGAAGGAATTGGGTTTGTTTAGTTTGGAAAAGAGAAGACTGAAAGGGGACATGATAGCAGTTTTCAGGTATCTAAAAGGGTGTCATCAGGAGAAGGGAGAAAACTTGTTCACCTTAGCCTCCAATGATAGAATAAGAAGCAATGGGCTTAAACTGCAGCAAGGGAGATTTAAGTTGGACATTAGGAAAAAGTTCCTAACTGTCAGGGTAGTTAAACACTGGAATAGATTGCCTAGGGAAGTTGTGGAATCTCCATCTCTTGAGATATTTAAGAGTAGGTTAGATAAATGTCTATTAGGGATGGTCTAGACAGTATTTGGTCCTGCCATGAGGGCAGGGGACTGGACTCGATGACCTCTCGAGGTCCCTTCCAGTCCTGGAGTCTATGAGACTTGAGGTGCTATCTACATATGTGTGGGAAAATAAAGGCCAAATCAGCTGATTTGGCTTCTGTGATACAGG
This sequence comes from Gopherus evgoodei, assembly GCF_007399415.2. Classification (NCBI taxonomy): domain Eukaryota; kingdom Metazoa; phylum Chordata; order Testudines; family Testudinidae; genus Gopherus; species Gopherus evgoodei. The sequence goes on along the minus strand of NC_044331.1, from coordinate 37,579,375 downwards.
ATGGGTCTAGTGGCAGCAAAGTCGGGCTATTCACTGTGGTGTGGATTATCTGCATTTCCGTGGCTGGACAGATGTCACGTGCAGCCCCATGCCAATCCTACGGAGAAATGAGGTGTTGCAGTTTTAGCCACAACTCCCAGCAACAACTCACCGCTGGCGGTCTGGTGAATTCCCCTGGTGGACCTTTGCAATAAGTACAGGCTAACCTAGATAGCTCCCTACAGGCCTTGACTGTGGGACTCCGGAGTGTTCCCGGACAAAGGGGAGCTGCTAAATAAAGGGACCTCCTCCATCAACGGCTCTGTGCTGATCCTGGATTAACAACAAAGTCGGTCTCTTCACTCAGCCTCCACAATGATTCATTCTACTCTGTAACGCTGCCACCTAGTGGGCAATGTTGAGGCGTGGCGTGAGGCTGCCTTGGTATGTTTCTCAGTGAGTTTCAGACTACACCCTCTCAGCTCTCAGCCCACGCTTCCTCGTTAGGGGCCTGATCCTGCTACCATTCATGTCAGCAGTAAAATCCTCACCTATCTGAGCAAAAGCAGGCTATAGCCATTGTTTTTAGATTCAAATTTACCTCCATCCTTCATGTACTTCATGTTTTCTTGCTTTTCCTGCTGTGTTATTTTATCAATACCAGAATCATTAGGAAAATTGCTAGACTGAAGTTGTAGAAAAATGTGATTTATGCAAAGGGAATTGATCCCACATCATTTCCAGCTTCCTGTGCTAATATTGTGGGGCTTGGGGGGCGGGGGGGGGAGATTTTGTCTCAAGTTTAGCAGGTGAAGAGCATTGATGCGGGATGGTCCATGCATCCCCATTGATCTCATTTCCTTATTACCTCCCTCATTCACTCTCTTTCTATCCCTCTCTCTCCAAATTACAAATACACATATATCCTATTGCTGTGTATGCTCCAAAGTATCTTACCCCCTAAAAACCGCCTCTTCTCATTACGAAGCCCCAGACCCCCTCTCTCAGAAGTGTTGTCATTACTATGAAAGATGTGTTAGGTGCCAAGAGCATGTTCTGAACTGTGCAAGACAAGTCAGCCCCACCCCCAACTTGGAAGCACCATAGGAGCAAATGATGGTGGTAATACAGTATTGTCTTGGTCACCTGCTAGCAACAGTATCATCATGGTAATGTATATACAGGGTGCACATATTACATCTTTTGGTAGATCAAGATGAATTAGGTGGTGTCTTCTCTATATAGGTCTCACCCTGCTCTGTAGAAAAGACTATACCATGCCATCCATTTCAATGAGGCTTTTAAAGAAGATATCAGACTCTTTTCCCACCTTGAAGAGCTGGCAATCTAAACTGTTGTTTGCCGTGGGTTTGCTTGGCTTGCATAATTCAGATTGTCAGCTCTTTGGAACCGGAAGCAAGCCTTGTCTATGTTTGTAAAGGGCCATTTACATTTCTGGTGCTGTTTAAATATGCATGATAATAATAATAGTAATAGATGTTGATCTTGTGTAAAGATCTGAGACCCACCGAAAAAGACTGCATTGAAGTTCCCTTGACCTCAAAAGAGAAAGGGGTGGGGGTGTGCATGCACATACTGTATATAGTGCAATGATGATCTTTGGTATAGTTGATCGGTATTCTTATATTTATCATCTGTAATATCCAAAGAGGGTGGAGTATATGTAAGAGGGGAGAGAGAGAGAAAGAGAGAGAGAGAGAGAGAGAGAGAGAGAGAGAGTGTGTGTGTGTGTGTGTGTGTGTGTGTGTGTGTGTGTGTGTGTGTGTGTGTGTGTGTGTAAGGGCACAGAGCTCTGAGCAGAAATAACTGGAATTATTGTGGGTGATTCAAACCTAGGCTGGCAAATTTTGTATTCTTCCCTTTGTTTATTTCATTTCAGTTTGCAGGGATCCTTTGGGAACACACAGGAGGATAACAATCTGTATCTATGCTGCGTTTGAGGGTGACTCCTGGGCAATAAGGTTCAGCCCATTCTTTCTGGGAGCCAGCCAGGGAACTCCTTACAATTTGCAGGGACGTGAGCTAGCTGAGGGAGGATTGAGCTGGTAACCTCTGACCTTGCTGCTGGAAGAAGTGCTCAGCCTCCCTTCCTGTCACACTGAAGATGGGACTGGCGCCGGGGTTCATTTCCACTCTGGTTCTGATGCCAAATGAGGTGTTTGGGTCAGCAGGTGAGATTGCAAGTTGTTGCACAATGGCACAGAGCCCCCATAAGGGCAGAACCTCAAACAGTCACTTTGTTTGCGTTTGCTTGAGGAAAGCCTGTGTGGAGCATCTCACTGTCTGGGAATCTTAGCCCATTCCCGTATCCATCAGTGGCTCACTTACATGGCTTGTGGATTAAGGCCAGATAATTATCATCAAAAGCTTCCGCAGGCAGAAATAGCCAGTCAGGCTCCATCTAGAGGCTCAAGGGGGAGTTGGGTAGCCTGGCAAGCAACTTTGTTGGCCAGTGCATTGGACAGTGTTAATGGATTCTGAATGCAGCTGCCCTGTCTCTGCCCCTCCTTGGCTGGAAGGAAGGTTGCTGTGACTGGGGACTGTTATAGGGCAGAGGGAAGGCAGAATGATAAAGATCCCCAAAGAGCTCTTCAGGAGGGAAACAGGAAGTGAAAGTGCACATTAGAAACAAAGTTTGTATCCATTATCGCTGGAGAAAACTGCCTTGGATGGAAGACATCATTAGACAAATCCGTGAATGTTGTTATAAGAAAACATTATAGGCTGTGGGAGCTGTATCTGCTATATAAGCAGAGGGCATTGCTATGTCAACTGAAACCCATTATTTTTAAATGTAGCAATGGACAAACCTCAGAAAGTTTGGACATTTGGTTCCAGTTAAGAAGCCAAAACCTGGAAGCTTATTGAAACCTCTGAAGCTTTGGAGTTCACAACAGGGCCCAGATCCATCCCTCTGACATGATTCTGCCTTTAATAGGCCCACTGCTGGTGATCAGTTGTTCACGTGTCTTCAGTGGGCTGCTCTCCTTTCGCAGTGGGAAGAAGAGAGATGCCCCCACAGGCAACCTCACGCTGGTCTGAATGTGCTGTATGGCTGTAGGGAGCTTAGCACGAAAGGTTCAGTGGGGGTTGGGCTTGATGCAAAGGCAAAGGCCACCCCGCATTTTATTTTGTCATGGCTGCCTCTCCATTTCTAGCAATGACGAACTTAACATGCTGCATTCTGTGTAACCCCTCATCCACTGTAAGCAGAGGGTGTTGTACTGGCTTCAGTCCATTCTCCATCACATGTATCTGGAGACAGTATGATCAATGGAGCCCAGGAGTCAGGAGATGTTGATTCTGTTCCTGACCTGGACACTAGTTTACTGTGTGGTCTTGGAGCAGGTACTTAGCCTCTCTGTGCCTCAGTTTCCTCATGTGTAAAATGGAGGTAATGATATTCCTCCCCTTTGAGATAGCTGGAACATAATTGCTAAAGATGGCCCAGTTGGTAGAGCACTGCTCTAGGGCAGAGGTTCTCAAACTGTGGTCCGTGGACCACCAGTGGTCCGCGGATAGTTCCCTCTAAGGCATGCGCCTGGGCAGCCGCACACAAGAGAATGAAGGGCCACCCACCTAATTAGTGGAGCCATGCAGGTGTGGCTCTACTAATTAGATGCCTGGACCCTGGAGAAGACACACATGTAAGGTGAGGTGGTGGCCTAAGGGGTAGGTTGGAGGGGGCAGTGGGGTGAGAAGAGGGGGTGAGGGGAATTTGGGATGTGCAGGGCTGCAGCAGCAAGAGAAAGAGATGACTTTCGCCAGCTCCAGGACTGTAGCTGCAAGGGAGAGACAGCCATCCTTCCCAGCCTCAGCTCTGTGGCAGGGGAGAGACCTCCCACTCCTTCCCAGCCTCAGTTCTGTGGTGCTGTGGCAGGGGAGAGACCTGCCCCCCTCCTTCCCAGCCTCAGCTCTATGGCTGCTGTGGCAGGGGAGAGACCCCCTCCTCCTTCCCAGTCTCAGCTCTATGGCTGCTGTGGTGTGGGAGAGACCCCCTAACTCCTTCCCAGCCTCAGCTCTGTGGCTTCTGTAGTGAGGGAGAGACCCCCTAACTCCTTCCCAGCCTCAGCTCTGTGGCTGCTGTGGCAGTGGAGAGACCCCCCCCCTCCTTCCCAGCCTCAGCTCTGTGGCTGCTGTGGCAGGGGAGAGACCCCCCCCCACTTCCTAGCTCGGGGGCTGCTGGAGTGGAGGACAGAGGGCACATCCATTGCATTAGAAAGATAAGACTACTGATATTAAAATATGAGTTGTGTGCTTTTATTTGTAGAACAAAAAATGTTAATTAAGAGTTTTCTTAATATAGTGCTTTTATCCCAAGCGCTTTACAACAGTTAGCTAATGGTACAAACAACATTTGGGAAGATCATTGAGTGGTCCACCAGGACCCTCAGCAATTTTCAAGTGGTCTGTGGAAAAAAAAATTTGAGAACCATAGCTCTAGGGCTGAGGAGTCCTGGGTTCTATTTCCTGCTTGGCTGACCTTGGGCAAGTCTCTGTGCCTCAGTTTTCCCATCTGTAATATAGAGCTAATGATATACTGACCTCTTTTCTAAGCATTTTGAGATCTATGGATAAAAAGTGCCATATAAGAGCTGGGTATTATTTTTCCTACCCTGTGTTATAACTCATTTGTCCATTATAAATTAAAGGTATCATATCAGATACAAAGCCCTGCCCACTGCTGTCAGTAGAGCCCTCTCTAGTCCAGAGGAACTTGACAGGGTCTGGGATCTGCTGGGCAGTTTCTAGTCCATGTGATCTTATCAGGGTGTTTGAAAGATGTCAGTTCGTACATTTCCATTCCTCTGGTTCTCCCCTGATCTCCGCTCCCGCTCCCCCCAGCCTCGCTGGACTGTGCATGCACCACATTGGCACCCTCTGTTAGAAACCAGAGACAAGGCTGATCACTTGTGAAGTTATAATGACAGTGCCCATCAATTGTCAAGGAGGACAAGGAGCATATGAAACTTCTTGGCTCCCAGCTATGTGACCGGCATAGCCATATCGGCCCAGTACTGGCCGGAACTCTTGGGACGCTGCTCTCAGAGCTGGAATCCAGGGAGAAAGCCTAGCAAACATGGGCGTTGCGGCCGGTCTAGGTGCCCAAGAAAAGCTGGCACTTGCTGGTGAGGTGAGGGTGGGAGAATCCTAGAGCCAGCACCTTTTTCAGGTGAGGGGTGAGCAGAAACGTCCCACTCCCAAAGGATAGCTAGCTGCCTTTGGCAGAGTGAGCACGCCAACAGCGGGGCGGGCCGGGCCGGGCCGGGCCGGGCCGGGCCCCCCCGGAGGGGGAGCCACTACCAAGCCGGCAGCTGTCCGTGCCAGAGCCCGGATCTGGGCATGTGGGCTGCAAAGCTCTAGGCCAGGGCGTGGCCCAGGCAGCAGAGGCTCATGGCATCGCCCCCAAGCAACCAGCCCCCCCACCCCACCTGCTTGGGCTGGTCTGTGCCTGCCTCTGCCCGCACCCCCTCGCCGCCTGGGAGTGGGAGCGGAGGCTGCTCTTGATTGCAGGCGCTCAGCCAGGCTCCGCCAGTTCTGCCGGGAGCCTCGGGCGCTCTCCCGGCTCCCAGCTGGCCCCGCCCAGCGCTTTGGGGCCCCGCCCACCCTCGGCCCCAGCTGGAGCTGTCTCCCTCGCGGTGTGTCCTGGGGGGCAGCCCCCGAGGAGGCTCGCTTCGCCACAGCGCTACGTTCAGTCACCGGCTCATCCGCGGCCCGCAGTAGCTGGAGCCGGAGCGCGAGTGGCGGAGGAGGAGCAGTGGGGGGGCCGCTTATCCCGACCCCCGCCCCTCTTTTGTCTGGGTTTAAGGGAGGAGATGCCTCCCCCTTCCCCCTGGAGCCTCCAGCCCATCTTCCCACCTGCAGGAGCCGCGCCGGGGGTGCGGGCAGCAGCTCGCCCTTAGAGTCTAGCGGGCTGCCCGGACCCCAGCGCCTCCTATCCTGGACCCGGCTCTCGGCCTGGGAGGGGGCTCGGCTCTGGACTGAGCCCGCAGCCTGGGCGTGCTGCTGCCTGTCGGGGAGGAGAGGGGAGCTGCCTTGCCGCAGGTGGATTTGAGGGCTGGGGGAGATGCCATATCTAACCGAGAGAGACAAGCAGCGAGCATGAGATGCAGGTAAGAGCTGGGGCTGGGCTGGTCCGGGACTGACGGGGAGGGGAGGCTGGGCTGGGCTGGTCCTGCCCAGGCTCCGGGAAGCGGGAGTTGGTCTATTTCACTTGCCGGGCTGCAAGCCTGGGGTCGGTGCCTTGGATTGCAACCTACTGCTGGGAAGTTTGTACGTGTGTGCTGGGTTTGGATGGCTGGGGTGAGCTGTGTGTGTCAATATGGGGTGAGAATGGGGGTGTGAATCGCGAGCATGCTGGGTTTTGGGTTGGGCGTGTGCTGTTTTTTTACTCGGTGTATGTGTGTTGTGGAGGGCTAGGAGTCTGTGTGGTGGGTCTTTGTGTGGAATGTGGGTATGTGCAGGGCTGGATTGCTTAGTGAATGGGTGTGCAATTGTGTGTCCTGACCCTTTTCATTATAGGGCTGTGTGAGCAGGAGCACGTTTTCACTGGAGGGCTGTGAGTTTTGTGTCAGTGTTCTAGGAAGGGTCAGCTGGGGGGGAGGGTGAAGAAGGAGTTCTTTCTCCCAAGGGTGTGAGTTGTGTGTATGCATGTTGGGTCGTGTAGTGTGTGTTGGGTCCTGGGGGTACAAGGGTTCGGACTCCCAGAGCTCTACCGGCTACCTGGCAGCCGAAGAGCTCTGGCTTCTTCTGCTGGCTGTGCCCTCATTTTTCCTCCCCCCGCCCCTACCGCCAATCCCTTCACCTGTTTCTCCATTGTCCTGCGTTGCTGGGCATTTAATTTCCCATATTGTTCCCTTCCCACTGTCAATTTTTGGGGGTGCAGCACTGGTTGTGCCCAACTCCCACCACCACCACCAGTGTGCTCTAGCTGGCTAGCCACCCTGAGCCAGGTCCCGAGATCCCAGGGTGACATGCCACCTATTAAAACCTGCCTAGACAGATGGATGGATGGGTCAATGGGGCTCAGCTGCTAGCCGCTGTTTTCATCCTAGCCTAGCTAATAAACTGCACTTGGCTGTGCTAGGGGGTGAGGAGGGAAATGAGGCGCTGGGCTACATGGTGATGTGGGGAGCCCGCCTGGTCCAGCTAAGCAGATGAGTTAACTGGCCTGGAACAGATACCCCACCTGAATGTGTAATCACTGGGACAGCGCTACCAACCAGGGATCAGCAGAGGCTGATACTAGGGAGATTAGCCTGCAGTCAGAGACAGGCAGTGCAGTCTGGGGCATGAAGAGTTAATGTCAGATGGGATTAGTCTTCAGTCCCAGCTACCTCAGCCCTGGGGCAGGATAGTAAGGGGTGTTAGTGGTTAATTTTGGCCTGGATTAGCCCTCAGTCATCAAGAGCTTAATATTGGGGCAGGATTGTTGGAGGACAGAAAGGGTTAATTTCAGGAACTCTAGCCCTCAGTTCTAGCCCACCAATGACAGCAGGGTGGAAGGGGTTAATTTCAGGAGGGTTGCCTTTCAATTCCAGAGGAGCCAGTGTTGGGGATGGGGTTGGAATTGTTTTATGTCAGGAAAAGTAGCCAGCTCTCAATCAGGATCTAATGGTAGTGTCGGGGATAGAAAGGGTTAATATTAGAGAGGCTCAGCCCTGAGTTCCCGACAGCCCAGCATCAGGGCAGGGAGGGCTGATGGCAGGGAATTCAGCCCATCTCGGATGGGGCTGTCTCTAACATAGGTATGGGATCTGCTGTGCATGGACCGGGGGTCCAGACTCTGGGGATATCAAGGAGAAAAGACAGTGACCCCAAGGGAGGAGCCGAACCCGGCTGCCCCCTGAATGGAATTTTCCTTTGTTGCCTTTTACATTTGTGGTGCTGATCAGATTTTTCACCTTTCTGTCTCAGAGAAGTAAAAATATTCCAGAGCCAATTGTGTTGACCACAGCGTGCTCAGGATGCAGGACCTTATGGGCTCAGAAAACAAACAGGGGGTGCTATTTCAGGGAAGGCAACTCACTCGTGAGCTTGGTGGGTTTGTGCGTGGGTGGAGTGAGAGAAACTGTCCTTTCATGGTAGGTGTGTGTTGGATCACAAAGACTGTGTTCTCTTGTCTCCCTCTGTGCGTGCTGTCTGACCCAGCCGTCTAAGCACTTTTAGTGTCCATATCACCACAGAAGCGAGACATCCTGCAAAAGTAGCATCCCCTTCCTTCGAGAAGCAAATGGCTTTGTATTACAATTCTGCAGGATGTGTTTGGGCAGCAGCACTGGGCACGGAGCAGGGTGGAAGCCACCGGCCCTGTGCTATGGTCATGGCAGATGCTACTCTTGCTTTCTGGAATTCATGCACTTACTCAGAGCCTGACCAAGGAGAGGAGCTCTTGCATTTGATCAGCAAAGTTATGGTGAAAGACTGGGTGGATCAGGAAGCAGCGTGAAATGCAGGAGCTCTGTAGCTCTGCTGAAGATTTCCCATCTCTCCACACACCCTGCCTCAGTTTTACTCCCCCATCTCCAGCTGCCTCCTTTCCCCTTCTTTCTATGCAAACCTCAAAGCCAGCCCTTGGACTGGGATTTCCACAGTTGTTTGTACATGTCCCTGCCCCAACACCTTCAGTGAGGATTAACCCTGTCCTCCCCATCCAGCCTGTCCCAGGAGCAGCAGCAGCTCTGTAGATGTCAGAGCTGTAAAGAGTTCAATCAGCAGAAACTACAGGGATGACCACATCCAAATCACTGTCAATAACTAAATATCTGGGCAAAGATGGACCCATGGACTTCAAGGTCATGGCTCAGGCACCCTCATGCTTCACTCTTTGAAGAATGGGATTATAATACCTCCTGAAAGATCCAACCCCCTGTAAGATCAGGTCCCCCCAACATCTGTTAATTACATTCCTCAAATATCTGAAACTCCAGTGATCTAAATATATTCAATGTCTCTATCCACATCCTCCTGACATTCCAGTAATCAAGGCAGGTATCCTCTGAGCTCAAGCAATGGGATCAGTAGCCCTTAGGAGCATGTTCTGTTCTCCCTCCCTCCCTCCCACCGCAGCTCGCTGCGTACCTATGAGTACAGTGTTGCTTGAACAGCCCATGATGCTTTACTTCTAGGGCTATAGGAACCAGTTTCACCCATTACTTCAGGGCAAAGGGTTTGATGGATTCCTGTCCTCTCCCCTAGGATTCGTGGTGTTCCCCCTGCTACCCAGGGAGCCTGTCTCCATTTAGAATGTCACAGACCTGCATGCGTGTAGATGTGCAGTGGGATTGTCTTTCTTTTAGGTGGTTTGGGCTGGGGATGGGACTGGAGGAAGAAAAGAGCAGGCATGGTGGGACTGGCATGCCAGAAGACTTTTCACTTAAGATCAGCCCTTCCTTCTTTGTCTTCTCACATTCTTCTTCTGGCTTCTTTCTGGAATGTATGATTCTGGGAGTTCACTGGTCTACAACTGTGGGGAACGGATCTCTTTCTGAAGCTTTGAAACTTCTCTCAGCCTTTGCTCTCTTTGGCCATGTCTACACCGCAGTGCTACAGCCATGCCACTGTATCACTATAGTGTAGATGATTCCTAATGCAACCAAAAAGTTTTTTTTTCTGTCAATATAGGTAATCCACATCCTCAAGTGGCGGGAGCTAGGTCAATGAAATAATTCTTCCATCAACCTAACCACTTTTACATTGAGGGGGATTTCACACTCCAGAGCATTGTATCTATGTTGATCTAACTTTTAAATGAAGACCATACTTTTGATATCCTTCCATCACTGCTTCCTTGCTCACTTGGTTAAGGGCTGCAGGAATCCTGCTATATAAAAACACACAAGAACTGTCCCTTGCAAGTTTCTCCTTCATTTTACAAGCCTAGTTCTACAGACAGCCTTTTATATTCCCTGCAGTTGCTGTTACAGTACTGGACAAACTGTGAGTTGGGTCTAAACTCATTGAAATATACAGTTTTAGCAGTTCTGTCCCAGTTTTGGACTTCCCCATTACTTACGTAGCAAGTATTCTGCATGAAGTTGATTCTTTTTCTCCTTGCTGTGATTCTAATTAGGCCTAAGCAGCTCTGAATTGCAGGAAGCTGTGGAAGCAGGGGTTGGAAGGTCCTTCACTAGTACTGCAAAAGTGTTGGAAGATGTCTGGCTGGAAGCTGGCCTTAGTTTAGTTGTAGACTTGGAGGACATGTGCCTGAACTGGAAGATATTAGACTCGATGCAGTCAGAGAGGACATAGCTGGAGTTGTTCAGAGAACTTGGGGAGGAGGAAGGTTTTCCAAGCCTTTTGTGCTCAAGAAGAAGAGGAATTAATTACAGAACTAATCATTAGACTTTTTAAATACAGTTACTGTAATTACACTGTAGTTATACTGCAACTATAATGTAATGACTTTGTGGTACCTCTAATTACCAGTGTTTCATATGACTGGAAGGTTAACTGCATGACTGAATTACTTATTATTACTCCTTTAGTTTCATACCTAATCCATTTCATTGTAGTACTGCAGAAGTTACGCTGTTTGGTACATGTAACTAGTATAAAATCCTATAACTTGAGGTTTAATTCTATAGGTTGATAAATCACTTTATAATTAGGCTATAATTGCCGTGTTATAATACAATGAATGTAATTATGATATTGTAAAGTGCAACTGAACTGATGAGGGTTAGATTAGGATTAATACATTTAATCAGGTATTGCCTTGTGTGTATGCCTATCCCTGCTCTCTTGTGGAGCTGCTCATGTATATTGATTCCCACTACTTGCTTGGCTCATAGGGCTACTGTAATAATCCGTATGCTGTGTGCAACAGACACAGTTGTTATATCTACACCTGGGGAACTGAGGGTAGAATCTTACTCCTTCAGCGCCAGAAACTCAGGCCTCTGCCACACTATCTGAGGACAGCTCCTTTAGGCACCATACGTTAGGCCCCTTACATTCAAAGTGGAACAGCCACTGCTGGTTTACACCATACACCCTCAGTCTGCCATGGTGGGACTTGTGTGCCGCACGGGCACCCGTATTGGGTTTGGAAAGCATGGACATGGCCAGTTTGGATTTGATCCATATATAGTGACCCTGTGCTGTACTGCTCTGTGTATTATTGCTTCGTACTACAGTACGATCAACTCACTGTCCTATGACAGTTCTAATCCCTCCCTCTCTTTAGAGGCCTGGGTTTGTTGAGGCCTAAGTCCCAATTCCTTTGCTTTCACCACTATGAGTGGTGCTGCCCATTGCTAGAGTGAGACAGCAGTGATCCTGTGCCTGGCTGAATGGGGTGAGTTGCTCTTTTCGTTTATCAGGGAGTGGCCTGGGGTGGGGGGTGGTTAATATCATGGTTCACTCTTGACCGTTTGTGATATATGTGCAGATGGCTCATGTTAGCCACAGTTATGTAGGCGCCGACTCTGTGGGTGCTCCAGGAAATTAGTGGGTGCTTAGCACCCACTGGCACCCAGCTCCCCCTTTTCCCCCAGCACCTCCCTCCTACTAATGGCCTCGCTGATCAACTCCTTCCTTCCCTCCCAGCACCTCCCGCTTGCTCGCTGCAGTCAGCTGTTCTGCAGCATGCAGGAGGTGCTGGGAGAGAGAGGGAGGAGGAGGAAGCCAACATCTGTGCACAGTTACATGGTGTATGTTGTTTGTGGAGCTGCCAAAACGTGTCTGCCCCTACAGCTCAGGTTCTCTTCCACTTCTCCTTCATTCTTCCCTCTTTCCACACACTCATTTGCTCCCAGTGTGCCCCTGCTTACTGGGTAGGGTTGCCAACTTTCTACTCACACAAAACTGAACACCTTTGCCCCGCCTCTTCTCTGAGACCCTGCCCCTGATCACTCGCTCATTTTCACCAGGCTGGCTCAAGGGGTTGGGGTTCGGAGGGGTGAGGGCTCTGGCTGGGGGTGCAGGTTCCGGTGTGGGGCCCAGGATGAGGGATTTGGTGTGCAGGAGGGGGATCAGGGCTGGGGGTAAGGGGTTGGAGTGCAGAGGGGGTGAGGGGTTTAGGGTGCAGGAGTGTGCTCCAAGCGGAGATTGATGGGTTTGGAGGGCGTGAGGGGAATCAGGGCTGGGGCTGGAACAGGGGGTTGGAGCACGGGAGGGGATCAGGGATGCAGGCTCCGGGCGGCGCTTACCTCATGCAGCTCCCAGACACAGCGGCATGTCCCCCCTCCTGTTCCTATGTGGAGGTGCCACCAGGTGGCTCTGCATGCTACCCCGTCTACAGGCATCGCCCCCCACAGCTCTCATTGGCTGCGGTTCCCTGCCAATGTGATCTGCGGACTTGGGAAGGGGGCAGCGCGCGGAGCTCCCTGGCTGCCCCTATGCCTAGGAGCAGAGCGGGAACATGCCACTGCTTCCAGGAGCTGCGCAGAGCCATAGCACAGGAAGCCCGCCTTAGCCCCACTGCGTCACCAACTGGACTTTTAAAGGCCCCGACGAGCCACCAGGGTCCCTTTGCAAGCAGGCATTCCAGTGGAAAACCGAGCACCTGGTAACCCTATTGCTGGGACATCGTTTGATCCTACAGCGTATGTGCACAAAAGGTTTCTGCCACTGCCATCCACCAGAGCCAACAGGCTCTAGAACAGCAGTCAGCAACCTTTCAGAAGTGGTGTGCCGAGTCTTCATTTATTCACTCTAATTTAAGGTTTCGCGTGCCAGTAATACATTTTAACGTTTTTAGAAGGTCTCTTTCTATAAGTCTATAATATGCAGCTAAATGATTGTTGTATGTAAAGTAAATAAGGTTTTTAAAATGTTTAAGAAGCTTCATTTAAAATTAAATTAAAATATAGAGCCCCCCGGACCAGTGGCCAGGACCTGGGCAATGTGAGTGCCACTGAAAACCAGCTCACGTGCCGCTTTCGGCACCCGTGCCATAGGTTGCCTACCTCTGCTCTAGAGTATCAGTAATGAATAAAAAGCTTTCCAAGTGTCACAGTGCACAAGGCACGGGGACACAGCACATGAGGGTGGGGCAGGGCCTTTCTATGGGTTCAGCACCCTTTTATTCTGTTGTGTTTTCCTTCTCCTGTGTCTCTATGTGTACAGCTCCCATTCAGGAGCGGATGTACCAACCTACTCGGGCAGAAACTGTTCCTGACCCAACCAGAAGCAAGAATCACTGGAAATATGCCAAGAAAGCTTTGTCTCTTGGTTTTTCTGGCCTAGTTTTGCAAATTCAAGGTTTAGATCATTCAGATGAGCTGCTGATATTCCTGGTGCTTATCCTAGCTCTGACACCTTAGAGAAGGAACCAATATGATAAAGAAGGGAGGAGCTTAGGTCATCTGGAGCATCAGATTGTCCAGGTGTGACATGCTTTGCTAGCACATGATTTACTGTAAGTCCTGCTCCTGCATAGAGCTCCCATTGTAGTCAATGGGAGTTCTGTGTGTGGAACAACTAAAGAACTGGACTCTCGATCTGTGAGTCAGCTCATTGCCTGTTACTCAGGTGTTGAAAACGCTGCCTCTAGATTATCCTGGGCTTGTCTGTAAACAGTGAGGCTGTGGTTCCCCACCCCTAACATAATCATTGCAATTTTCTTCTTCCTTTTCATCCCACCTCCCCTATGATAACAGCTCTCAGGATGTACCCGGTCCTATGGTCCCCGGGTTCATTTAAGGGTGAGCATCTAAAAAGCTGGCTTCATATTCAGTGGTCCTGAGCACCCGTAGCTCCCATGCCCTTAGTGGCAGTCGTGAGTGTCCAGCATGTCTGAAGGCACCCACTGGCCAGAGGGGAAGTCGGTGCCTATGCTCTGCCTTTAGTTTGGGGATGAGCAGGAAGGGACAGGGTTGGGTAAAGGCCTTAGGGGCAGGGACAAGGAGCTGGAGCTCTGGGCCTGACTCTGCTCTCATTAAAGACTCCAGACAGATGGGTCAAGGAAGGGCTCAAACATGGCATCCAGGTTACTGCTGGGTAACACGGAGGCAGTGGGGGCTGTTTGCAGTGACGGGAGGGGGTCTGGGGGTTGGGAAGAAAACAACAAAGCTCAAGCCCCAGTCTAAGTTTCAGCTGATGGTGAAACCTCTAGGATGTGTCATAACGTGTGATGTGAGGGCCCATCAGTGCTCCTGGGTATTTCCATTATTGGTCCGTTCTTCAGGAATGGGAGAGGTAGAAATCCCAAGAGCTGCTGAAGCTGAGTTACCTCAGCCCTCATGGAATCCAGTTCAAGTCTCTAGCAGAAAATGCAAGCAGGTCTCTGGGGGTTTCAGCTGAGTAAGTACAAAGCAACCCAATCCCTATTACCCTTCCTGGAGAGTGAGCCCTCAATTCAGAAAGCAGGCACTCCCGTGGCAGAGTCCCTGGGGGTACCCTTCCATTTCCATCCTGTTCCACTTCACGGAAGAGCGTTGTGGAAGGGGAAGAATGGATGGGGGAAGCTCGAGAGAGGGCATCCATCCCCATCCCCTACTATTTGCTCCCCCTCCACACCCACATACATACTGAATAAAGCTGGGTGAGGTGTCAGGCATACAGAGGAACATTGTCAGTAAGAGAGTCTCAACCCATTACCTGCAGGTCTTTGTCTCATGTCTCTGGACTAAGGGGATGCTCTCAACAGAGAAGACTCTTCTGCAACATGCAGGTTATTCTCAGCTAAAGCTGCATCCATCAGAAAATCGTCCCTTTCAACTTCTGGGACTGCCACAGTGCTGGCTTCTCTTTCAGAAAAAGAAGGGGTTGTGGGGAGCAGGACACCAATGTGACACTGTGCTATGCTTCCCCCAACCCCAGGAGTTTTCTAGGTGTATCTTTCCAGGAGAATTCATAGGGGCAGGAGGAGGACACGTCTGAATGCCCCCTGGGCTGGCACTCTTTTGGCAACATGGCTACCATGGTGAGGCTCAGTAAAGTATTCAGAAACTAGATGCAGTCTTGAGGCCAATGAAGATGGATATTGGTGGAGTGAGGTTTGGGGCGTCTGCTGCTTTTTCCTCTTGGCCCTTTGGCCAGCAGTGTGTCCTGCCAGAATGAGCTGACACAACTCAATTCCCATTTTGGTGTCACTGAGGCTGCTTTGATCATGATGGTTTGTGGGCTCGGGTTTCTGCTGTGACCAGGAGCCAGCCTGACCCTTTGCTCAGAACTCAAACTGATCTCTGAATGCAAGCCATTTTTTTTCAAAAGTTCTACATAGTTAATTTTCCCTCCTCATTATTTTTCTCTTATTGGTTAACTGCATTCCCTAGTTCTGGAAATGCGTCTGGTGCTGCCAGAATGTGCTGAGATTGTCCTGGCTAGGAAGTACCAGCAATCTCACAAGAGTCTCAGCCCAGTTTTGCTGGCCCATGAAGTTCTGATGAAGATCTTTCTAGGCTGTGATTTTTTTCAAAAGTGCCTAAAGTTACTTAAGAGCACAAATCCCATTGACTTTCAGTGATACTTTTGCTCCTAAGTAGAGCTAGTTGGGAATTTCTGTCAGAATGATTTTCTGAAGGCAAATGCAGTTTGCACAAAATCAAAATTTCCCAAAACATGTTTGGTTCTGAATCAGTTCAAGAAAACATTAAATTGCATTTCTTTTGTGGTGCAATGACTTATGGGAGTCTCATTCAGGCCCCCATTTTCTCCTATGGGCTTGGCTCCCTGGATGACTATACCTCCCATAATGCAATGCAGATCCAAGCTGTGTGGTGCATCATGGGAATCACATGACATGCCTTACAGGAGCTGTAGCCCAGCCCAGAAGCCTGTCCTATAGCGGAGAATTGGAATGTCAGTCTCCTGAGGTACAGCTCCCATAAGGCAATGTGCCACTGTGGGGAAATGCAGTTTAATATGGAACTGACTTGAAATTAAAAGTTTTGGGACAGTTCAATAAACCCAAACTAAACATTTTGATTTTGGAAGCTTTTTAACATTTTTCAATCAAAATTCTTTTGGAATGGAATTTCTATTCTGTGAAGTTTCAAAATTTCAATATTTTGTCCCAATTTGAGGTGAAAACAAATGTTAAAATGTCAGCATTTCCCACAGGACAGATATTGCAAATTTCCCTTGGCTCTCCTCCAAAGTCACCTAGGTGCTTCTAAATACTCCATCCCTAAACTTTCAGATCCTCACATGAACTGACCCCCCAGAGCTAGAGTGGGCTGCCCTTCTGTAGAATCTGATACCCCTGCATAGAATATTACCTTCCTCCAGGCCTAGGCCCCTTGCAGTCAGTGGAAGCACCCATGGAGCAAGGGGTTACTCATTGTGAATAAGGGGATCAGAATTCAGCCTTTTGCTGATCAGATGCCTGGCTGAACTTTTTTGGGAATGTA
Organism: Gopherus evgoodei; assembly: GCF_007399415.2. Classification (NCBI taxonomy): domain Eukaryota; kingdom Metazoa; phylum Chordata; order Testudines; family Testudinidae; genus Gopherus; species Gopherus evgoodei. Next base: position 37,563,077 of record NC_044331.1, on the reverse strand, counting down.
GCTCAGGAGAAGATGGTTGGGAGCCACGAAGTGCGCAGAGAAGATGACAGGTTCATGAAGCTTGTCTCAGTGACACTGGGTTAGGATTGGTTCACAGGGAGAGTCCCGGTTTGTATTATTCTGATGCAACCACCTCCTCTTATTCTCTCTCCCTTCCTTCTTTGTTCCCTGTCCCTTTCTGCTGCCTCCCCTTATTGCCTGTCATGCAGTTCCCATTGATCAGCACCCCTTCGCCCCTGAATTTAGCTGTCACAGGCATTGTGGGGGGAGCAGCCCAAGCAGCCCTCAGGCTTAGCAGCAAAGAGATGGGAATGGCGAAAACAAGCGAAGAGCACAACCGCTCTATCTGTGTCAGCCAGGATGGGCAATGGAGGGAGGCCAACCCATGAGCCTTGCTTGGGAAGCAGGTGCTCCTCATCTGAACCCCACCTGGGAGAGTGAGAAGCCAGAGCCATAGCCAGGCCTGTCCCTCCATGAGCACACGCATCATATTTCAGACTCCCCACAAATAGGAGCAGGGGGAGTAATCTCTGCTCGGAGTGGTTTATTTTCCTGTTTACCTGCTCCCCAAACTGTTGCCATTGTTGCATTTACTGACAGGCAGTGTGCTCTGAGGATTAAAGTGTGAGACTGAGTGTCCGGGCTCTTGGGTTCTGCACTGCTGCACTGGCTGACCTAGAAGTCACTTCACTCCTCTTTGCCTCATTTTCCCTCTCTCTGAAATGGGGCTCATCACACTTTCCTGCTGAGGGGAGAGGGTATGCATGTACTGAGTGCTTTGAGATCCTAAGATGGAGGGTGCTGTGGAAAGGCAGTTAGTACTTCTTATATTAGCCCTGTCACAGCCCTTCTGCAGGTCTTTGAGCTTTTACAGGAGTAATGGGGAGGGCTCTGTCCACCCCCATCCCCCTGGTCCTGATCCATCTAGTCAGTGCCCAGGGATTCCCTGCTTCCATTTTCTATTCGAAGCAGGAGCCCAGGGGAGACTGGCTGTGTTTTCTAACCCCACGGGCTTGTAACCACGTGTTCTCCAGCCAGAGGAGAGTGCAGGGTTGGAGGACGGGCAGAGTTGTCTCCTTTATTCTGCAGTCATTGAAGCAAATTGTTAGGACTAAAGATGGAACCAGATGAAGTCTTGAGCCCAGGGACCAGATTCTGTTCTCCATGTGTAACTGAGATTAGCATCTAGCGCCCCAGGAATTTTAACTCTCTGGTCGCTCCCTCCCAACTTCCACGCACTGTTTGTGCTGGAGGAGTTCCTGTGAAGCCAATGGCATGGCCAAGAATGTGGAGCTATCAGACGTATTCAGCAGCAGGGGAAGGAGGAGCTATGTCCCTTGGTCCTGCCTGGTACTTTCATAATATGGAGCCATTTTATGAATCGGACCAAACAAAAACAAAGCAGATGTTCCTCAGGAGGAAGAGCAGAGAAGTAAAAGGCAAGTGAGATGCACACTACAGCAGCTTCCTCTCCGGACTGAGATAGGACACAGGCAGGGAATCTCCTATTATGAAGCCTTATCAATAGTCCAGATGAGCAAGCTGATGTATTAGTGTGTATCATACTGTCTGTGCTCAGCATTCTGTGGTCACTGCAGGACAGATTTACCCTGTTCTTGCCATAGGCTGTATGAGTATAGGCCATCACGGACAGTGAGTGGGCGTGTGCTCCATACTGCAGAGAACACTGTGGGAAGAATGCAACCCAGGGTTGTCTCCTCTACTAGGAGGTCATAGCACTTCCAAGAAGCAGGAAGAGGGTGCAGGGTGGGTATGTGTGTGTGTCCCTAGTCCCCATTGGCAACCATAGGACAAAATCCACAGATACGAGACCTATGAAACTCTCAAGTGCCCCCCTGAAAACAAACCTAGAAACCTCTGGGGATGCCAGGCCCAGGGAGGAGAAATGGGCACAGGGGTGTTGGGGCAGGAGGGCATTGTTCAGGAGAGAGTGGTAAGGGAAGGGCACAGCACAGATATGGAGGGGGCAATAGAGAGGCAATGCAGGTGGGTCAAAGGAAGAAGACACAGACCATGGGAGGAGAGGGCAGGTTACAGGAAGATATAACATGGGGAACAAGACCCCAGGACAGGGAATGTGTATGGAGAGAGCAAGAATGCAGAGACAGGGCCAGGGATCCAGGAGAAAGGAGGGGCCAGGGGGAAGAACATCCTAAAAACGCCAGAGCATAGGAGGGCAGGTCCCCATGAGAGACTAGCAGTGATTATAGAAAGAGGTGAGCACCTGCTCTAAAAAGAAACCTTCTTCACTTTCCCTTACAGGGTTTCTATAGTTAGAATGTTGTTTCAAAACAGCAATGTTAACCTGTTAAACTGCTTGGTTTATCAGTAGAGGGGAGACTGGAACTGAGCCAAAGGGGGCAATGTTCTATCAAGGGCCAAAACGGTGCTGCAGGGCACAGCCCTTCACAGGCCCAGCTCCCGGCAATGAAGGCAGAGAGACTGAGCCCTTGCTATCCTTGCAGAACAGCATGCACAGAATGTGTAGTGTTACCCTCAGGTCTTTACCTGACCCTGTACTCCCTATTGCAAAGCATCAGACTGACCCATGCCTAGTGCTCCAGCCTCTGTCTGCATCCTGACCAGCATCCTAGTGCCCTAGCCTTCACTTTCTCTGCTCACTAACATGCTAACCCCTACCAGTGTCCAGCCAATGGTGCCATACTCAATACACCAACCTCTACCTACCAGCCCAGCCAGGAATATAGATGGCCAAACTGGCTCAGAGCTGTGGCTCGTCTAGTCCAGTATCCTGTCTCTGACAGGGGTCAGGACCTGCTGCTTCAGAGGAAGGTGCAATTAACATCCCCACTATCACCAATAGACAGTTATGGGATAACCTGGCCACAGGCAACATTTCTTCCTGACCCCTATTTGTAAGGGCTGGTTTCATGCCCTGATGCCAGCCCTTACATAAACCCTTTGAAGGGTTTATGTTCCTTCGAAGCTCTTAAGTGAACTCTGTTATAACTCTGGATAGTCTTGTTATCCCAATAAACGTCCAATCCTTTTTTTTAAATCTTGCTCTTGTCTTGGCTTTGAATCGGTGGCAGCAAGTTCCACAGGGTAATTGTGCATTGTGTCTAAATGTATTTCCTTTTATCGGTATTAAAGTCCCACCATAGAGCTTCATTGAATATCCTCTCTTCCTTCCAGTAAGAGAGAGGGGATGAATGAGTATATTTATTTTGTATACGCTATCCTGTCCCCCACATATTTGCCTGCCCTATAGAGTTAACAGTCCTGTCTTGTCAACTGCTATTCATAGGAGAGTTTACCTCTCCCCAAATCAGACTCCTCTCCTGTCTCTGATCCCCTGCTGTGGCCTTTTTGAGATGGGGTAATCCCAGTGGAACACAGTATTCCAGCTGAGGACTTTCCATTGTTTTATATAGAGTAATTATAATACTGTCAGAATTATTTTCTGTTTCATTCCTTATGCATCGGAGTCATGCTGACCCTTCCCCAACACTCTGACTTGCACCTGGTGCCCTGACCCCAAACAAGCTACACATCCTCACCAAGTCCTCTGACTCGCCCCCCAGCACTAAGCTGCCCCCACCTGAATAGATGTTAATGTTTAAAAGTCTCAGTCTTACAGCCTTAGCTTACAGGGGGGAGGGAGACAAGGAACTCTCCATGTACCAAAGAGGGAGAATAAAGTGTTTACCTGGATCTTGAAAGCTCCAAATCTGCCAATTCAGCAGCTCCTGCCCCTGATCTGATAAACCTGGGAACCAAAGAGAGTGGGATTGGGATATGTATATAAAAATAATATTTTACAATGCAAGAAGAGGCAGCTCTAGTGGAAAGATGCCAGCAAAGCTGACTGGGGATGTGGGGCGGAGGGGGGAAAGAGAGAGATGGGCTTTAAATGCTTAACTCAAACCAAGCAGTGTAATAAAAATAAATACCACAAAAGGCCATGGCCTAATTTTCTTTCAAGCTGGGGTTTTGGTTTTTGTTTTTTCCCCTCCATCCGGGGAAGAGAAAATTGGAGCATGGGGAGGGCGGCATGCGGGGAGAGCGAAAGTGAGAGCAATTTCCCTGCCTTTGGTAAATAGGAACCTCTTGTCTCTGGGCACAGTGGCCCTCTCTGGCTCAGATGCATTGGTGCCAATGAGCTTCATTGGCCTCTATGGAAACACAGCGTAGCTGGGGAGATGCTCAGTCTCCTCTCTCTGCCGGAGTTGATGCTGGTGCAGTGATAAGGAAGGAAAGGGGGATATGGAGGTCACATGGAGTTAGCACAAGTTCCCTAGTGCTGGCCCAGCCCCAAAAGGGTCCAGTCAGTTCCAGTACACACCCAGAGTTCGGTGAGGAGGCAGGGCAAGGAAGCGGTGTGCAGGTCTGGTACAGAGCTAGAGGTCGGGGGAGCCACAGCATCTCACAAGCCATTCTCCTCTGAAGAGTCATCTACACCCACTATAGGAAATAGGCCTGGCCCCGTACTGGATCAGAACCAAAACCACAGCAGCAGGCTTGGTGCCAGTGCCTTCAGCCCAGCCAGCCCTGGTATTCTGCTTTGGGTCTTTGTTCAGAACCATGTCAAACCTCTGTAAGTCACCTGGGTCTGCATCTCTCACGTACACCGGCTATCCCCTCCATTGCCCATGTAACCTTCCCAAACAGCCACCTTGAGGACATCTCCACTGTATTATAGGTTGAGCCTGCCTGTTGTTAAGGTCATCCAACAAGTTCCTTCTATTGGACTATAAGGGAGTAGATTGGGGCAAAGAACATGGGGAGGGGAAGGGAGAGGGACTGGAATGAAGACTAGGAGAGTGAAAGGGGGAAGTACAGGGAGAAAACAGCCATTTGGGCTAAGAGAATCTGAGGTTGGATGAGGTGGAGATTGAGACTGGCTGGGCAAGGAGCTTGAGGGGGGGGAGCTTGGGGAAGGGGGGACTGGAGAGAAAGAATGGGGTGAAGACTGGAACTTGGACAGGGAGCCTGCCTGAAGAGACTGGAACTGAGATGAGAAGCCAGGATGGAGCCTTCAACTGTGATTTCTTCATATTTCAGGGTGCCTAATTTTAGACCTTGGGTTCTGATTTGCAGAATGACTACTCAGAGCTGCCACTGAAATCAACGGGAGTCATGCTTCAAAGATATCACACACTCTATAGTGCTAAGTACTCTGAGAAATCAGGGCCTAGAAAGCTCATATGGGACACCCTGAATTTTGTGGACACTTTTGAGCTTAATCTCTGTGCCTAAGTTCTCCTTCTGTAAAATGGGGTTAATGCCTCATCAGGGTGTTGTCAAAATAAAGTAATGTTTGTGAAGCACTTGACCACTACAGTGGTGAGTGCCACAGAAAAACCCATGGGAAATTAATCATTCCGTCTTCAGGGCAGGGTTTGAATAGCACGTGGTAATTAAAGACTGATTTGGCATTCATTCGCACAAGGGGGCTGACTTAGGGATGCACAGGCAACCTTAACTAGGGGATTTCTGAACTTTTGAGTGTTGCCTTTGCAGTCTTAATGCTTCTGTAATGTATGTATGTAATATATATCCATCCCCTTGATTATTCTCCTCTATTACTCCATCAGGTAAGGAGAGAGACACTCTGAGATGAGCCTTTCTCTTGGTATTTTGGTACTTAAAGTCAAAAAGTGAGCCAGGAGGTGCTCTGAGTCACCCTCACAAAGGAAACATGGCCAGTGGGAGAAGATGGAGAATTAAAGGAACCCCCAAGGGTTTGTTTGAGTCCTGAGCAAAGATTTGGTTCCATTCTTATTCTCTCTGAATCAAGTTGCTCTAATTCTCACACCATCTCCTTCATGCCTGGAGTTGGAGATTGCATATCTTTTCTCAGACCATAGTACCTTTGATTGTATAATAGCTGGGAGAGGTTTCTATCGGGGACTGGAAAGGGCAGGTGGTACCCACAGGCTAGGGAGATAAGGATCAGTTTCACGGTGGCTCTGTCAACCAGTAACACCACTGACGACGAGCACTAGGGAGGGAGGCCTTGGTGGTTTGCGTCACTATTGAGCGTACAGAGAGGTAGCAGGAGAGATGGTGGCCTGATACCCGCATTTGGGGCCTTGCTGTGTGGAAGGTGATGGTAGATATGGGAGGGGGGCCATGTATGTGTGGGGATGTGGGGTGGGGTGTCTGCATGGACATGCCCTGACTGGACTGGACATGGTTGGGTGCTCTCTAAGAATGCACACTAACCAAAAAAAACAAAAAACCCATGATCAGCCTCAAACAAGCAAGCCTCCTGGTGGCAGTTTATCTCCTCAGTCAAGCACACACAACTCCCCAAGTTGCACGTGAACAACAGATGGGCTGAGGGCCCTTGGACTGCAGTGGGTTTGTGGCAGATTAAGGACGCTAGCTAAATGTGTGAGTGCCCTTAATGCTGGTCGGGGTGTGGGAAACAGGAATCCCCAACTGCACCCTCCCTGAACTCCTGAATATGAGCCAAGAGCTCCCGGTGCCAGAGAGGCACGTGTGCTCCTCAGGGATGCTTTTTCTTTCTTTCCAGCTGTCCATTCTTTTCACTCCCATCAATCTCTCTCTCTCTGGATCTACCATCTTCTCTGCCCCCCCCACCCCCAATTCCTCCCTTCCCCTCCCTTATCTCTCTCTTCCCATCATGTTGTCTCTGCTGCTCTCTGCTCTCCATGCACTAGGCCAGCTTCTCAGCTGGTGTAAATCAGCATTGGTCCGCTGAAGTCAATGGAAGATCTATGTTGGTTTACATCAGCTGAGGACTGGGTCCTCTCTCATTTTCTCTCTTCACCCAGCCCCACCCCCTGGCTCTCTCTCTCTGGGTCCTCCCACTGTCCTGGTTATTTTTGTCTCTTCTCCCTCTCCATTTGTCCTGCATTTGTCACCTGTCAAGGAGGCTGCAAGGAGCAAGCCTTGCACTTTCGCTCTGGCTCCCGCTGAGCGGTTGTTTTCCAGCAGCGGAAGGTCCATATGCTTTTGCAGACAGGTCTGGGGCATTCTATTGATAGAGGGTAAATAGGGCAGAGCAGGGAGCCCCTGGCTAGGTGCTGGCTGCAGGGGAGATGGTGCTAGTGAATAGTGCAGACTGGAGGGACCAGCATCCCTCCTGGAGAGCAGATCTCAGGGGTGAGACAGGGAAGTTGTCCTTAAAGGCTCGGGAGCTGGAAGTAGAGAAAATGAAAGTGCCTGACCCCCTAGTTATTATCTCAGTTAATCGCAGTCACTGTTAACCCATCATACAGCTTATGGATCATCAGAGAGAAACAACACAACTGGGAGGGGGGACCTTTAACCTGTTACAAGAACGTTGCCCCCCTTCCTGACCGGTGCTAGTGGGGAGAGGCAGAGATCAGCTTGCCCCGGAAGGTGACATGGTGATGGATTGGGCTCATGTCGGAGCAGCGTGACCATCACCCCTGTGCTCAGGAAGTGTTGCAAGCAGGGAATGGCTCTAGTTAGACGGACTGCATAGCAATGGATGTAACCGGACAGGTGCCATTAATTGTCTGCTTGACCCTGTAATCGAATAAATGCTAATAAACGCCATGAAAGGCCCCGTCTCCTCTTTAGCACAGGCAGGCAGTGCCAAGCATCATTCATCACTGACAACAGCAGGATGGAAGCGCAGGTCAGGTCAGCTGGCCCAGAAAGGAGTCAGAGCTAAGACGGGGGGTACAGGGAGCAGGCAAAGGGCCCAGACCTTTCCCCTCTCTGTGCTCCAACACAGGTCCAGCTATTATGGGCTCTGCTGGGGGGTGATTGACCATGATGGGAGCTAGGGAAATGCCCCAGACTGAGAGATACCGTCCAGCATCAAGGAACCATCCACTGATGGCCAATAGCCCCCCTCCACCCTGCCCTGCTGAGGGTGGGTATGGCCCTGAGAACACCTTGTTACAACAACAACACAGAGTGGTTTCCCAGAGACTGTCCCGTCATGCGTCTGCTCAGAGACGTTTCCAGCGCCAGTGGAAGGGGCAGCAAGGACTGACAGACCTGGAGACTGCAGCCCTTTGTTTACCCATTGAAAGGGGAGCAACAGTGCAAGCATCCCCCATGCTGCCCACCCCAATGAGCCTCAGTCCTGAAGGGACCAACTTGAGAGCGTATGCAGGGCCCATTCATGTCTCTAGGGCCTTGCCCAGAATCTGCTGCCAATTAGCACCCATACTGATATGGAGACCTGTCCTTCAGGAACGGGCTGAGACCCTGTGCTGCTGGGTAGCCATCTGGGAGCCACAGCTTTTGTTTGCTATTAATCTGGGCTGGATTTTCAATGTGACCGCATAGACCATTCATAAAGCCAGTGCGCCAAATTATCTGCTGGTGCCAATGGACAATGCTCCAATGAAATCAAAGGAACTGCATTGGGAGAAAACTTGGCCCAGTCACTCTATTATGCTGATAAATAGGGAGACAGAAAAAGGGGTAAACTACAGCTGGAAGAGAGGCTCTATAAGGGGGCTGCCTGCACTGGGGTAGAGATGGGTGAAGGAGGTTGTCACCTGGGCTGGGTGAAGGGAGATGTCTCCAGGAGCCTGGAAGAATGCATCTATAAAGGGTTACTCACAGCTTGGACAGGGGTCTACTGGACTGTGAAGTGGCTACCTGCACTGGGGTGAGGGCTGGATGGGGGTGTTACCTGGGCTGGATGGGAGGGTTGGGTGAAAGGGAGAAGGGGGCTGCAAAGCTATAACTGCTGCTCTGGTAAAGGCGCAAAGCAAAACCACCTGATATTTCATGAGTCACAGACCCAGCTTCTTGCCCCACATTGAAGTCTCCCTTATGGCTTCATGGAGGTGGCTGGGTTTGTTTTTTACTTCTCCTTCCATTTGCACATATGTCCCATGCCATGGCTGACTACTCCTCCTCCTCCATCCCTCCCAATCCCAGAATTCATCTCCAGAGTCCTGACATCCAGCGGAGAACGCTAGCCCTTACAGTTGACCACTAACCAAGAGGCATAAGGCATTTTAAACCAGACAGAGGATAAGCGGGTGATGGGTGTCTTTGCCATCTTTGGAAGAAGTGGTAAGGTTCACCCCAGGAATTATCAGCCCAGCCTTACTTCATTACTAGGAAAACTGGCTGCAAAAAAAGATAGATATGTCATTGGAAATAAATATGCATGTGGGTTGCGATTTTCAAAGCGACCTAGGGGATTGAGATGCCTGCCTTTCATTCATTTCAATAGCAGATGTGTGTCTAAATTCTCTGGTCTGCTTTGAAAATCTCAGCTGTCATAGGGGCAAACTAGCACAGCTATGGTAAGGGCAAAGCATGCTCTCTAACCTATTAGAATGCATTGAGGGAGTTAAACTCTTAGCAAAAATAAAGCAGGTGACTATCATTTCTTTAGACTTTCAGATGGTTTTATTATTAAAGTCCCACAAGAGAAGGTGTTGAGGAAACTTGGCAATCCAAGAGTGAAAGAGAAAGTCTTGCCATAAGAAAAGAAAGGACGCCAAGGTCAAGAGTGAATGAATAATTTGGGAACCCTGACATCAGTGCTGGGACTCAAATTACTGAATATGCTAATTAACATAGTTTACTGAGATTAGACCAGACTACAGGGAGCATCATGACAAACTCCTGAAGGATTTGTCGAAATTGGGGGTGCAGGGAGTCGGAATGAGCATGTCATTTGCTGCAATCACATAGATCACTCTGCATGCCTGTTTCTATCCTTTTCCCCTACCCTGTGTCTGTCCTGTCTATTTAGATTGTAAACTCTTTGGGACAGAGACTATCTACCACTCTATGTTTGTACAGCACTTGGTGTAAGGCAGCTGCAATGTTGGTTGGTCCCTAGGCTGTAATAGACAGGATTAGTACGTGTAGGAGAGTGGGCAATGCAATGGCCGATGAACTCAATGCACACAAGTGCCAGGTAATGCACATTGGAAGGGCCCATTTAAGGACTATAAGCTTTTGGGGTGGGAGGAGGAGTTGTGGGGGGTGGCTTAAGAAGATGTCTGCTCAGTGCACAGCAGTGGTTTAAAAATGAATAAGATTCACTAGAGGGCAGAGAATAATACAGAAAATAGAGAGGCTGCCAGTAGCAGGAACCCACAACTCCTTGGTAAGGGGTAGCTGGGTGGTGCATTCCATGCTGGAAGTCCAGGAGATATTGTGCATGAGAATTATGGCTAATGTGCAACCCTTGCATGGGAGAGAATGAGACAGAAAATGAACTGCATGTGACAGATGTTGGGCACATTACTTAATGCACTCTGGGCAGGCACTCCGGTGCTGTGGTGACGATGGCAGTACTAGAATAGAATAAAATAGGATGCTCAGTGTGTAGTTTCTACATGGTCTTGTGATATCCAAGTCAATTCTTGCAAAGGCGCTAGTCTTCAGTGAGGGTTAACTCATATGCTGTAGCCATGTAGGAGAAAGTGTAAGAGCCCTTTAAAAAATAGGGAAAGTGAATGATTCCCTCCTTCGCTCGTCTCAACACCAGCTGAAAGGATTTTCACAAGCTCTCAGGAAAGTATTCGCTTGAGGCAGAATTGGTGAATTTCAGCCCCAAATGGGAATGTTTTGGAAAGTTATGCGCATATTAAAAACGGGCTTATTACTGAAATTATCACGTGCCCTTAATCATAGCAAATTGTAGCCTTCATCTGAACAAGGAAGAGAGAGCCTAGCTAGTGTGGCGGCAGGTACAAGTCTCATGATCAGGGTGTCAGGACAAGCAACCTGTTGCCTGGTTAGCCCTGTGTGTGGTAAAGCTTGCAGTGAAGAATGATGATCTTGGGGTCTGGCCTGCAAGTCAGGAAATCTGGGTTCAGTTTCTGTCTGTGCCGCTGTCTGCCTGTATGAGCTAGGGCAAGTGCCTTACTCTCTCTGCCTCAGCTCCCCGTCTGTAAAACATGGAGAGTGATGCTCCCCTACTGCACTGAGGGTGAGTTCATTGTGTGTGTGTGGCACTCCTGTCCAACAGCTTGGGAGGCCAGAAAAATGTCTGGCTAAAACCCCTTCCTCTGAAGTATGTAAGGCAAGTGGTTGTCAGGGACAGCAGGCCAGGCTAGTTAGATGACTGCTTGGTTCCTATATGCTCATGCCTATGTGCCCTTAACTACCTCAGCTCCATGCTCCTTTAACTGATCTCCTGTCTCTCCATTACTCTCAGGATCCTCCGCCCAGCCTGTCAGCCAGCAGTTTCCCTCTGTGCTGGGGTTTCCTAGCCTGAAGGGGTCTAAACGGGACTCAATCATTATAAATATCCCCTTGAAATGCAGGGCACTGTTAAGCTCCACACCTTTGCTACGGAGATTTGTACATCTCCCCTCCCACCTCTTTCTGATCGCCCTCCCCGCTCCCATTCTCTTAATCTCTATCTCTGCACCTTTCCCCTCCTTTCTCTGCCATTCCACTGCTGTCGTTTTCCTCCTTCATTTCCCTCTATGTCTCAAACCCTTTGCTTCTCTCTCTTCCCCTTGGTCCTGTCTATCAGGCTTTTACTATTCACCTCCTTCTCTCTCCCTCTCCTACATTGCTCTGTGTTATCTCAAAAGGGCAAAATCTTTTTGATTATTATTGTTGCCATTCTGTTTCTTCATCAGAATGCAAAACATTAAATCTCTCTCTTGTAATTATGGTTAATTTCATAACCAGCACCTTAATTGGATTGGTCTCTGATGGGGAATTCTCGCAGGAAGACAAGGCAGAAAGATTGGGCGTGATCTGTTCATTCGGCTCATTGTTTAGATTCAAGATTTCTTGCGTGAAATGGGAAGCAACTAATAATTCAGACCTTGGAGACAAGCTGGAGGTGACTGGGAAAGGCTGAGTGCCTTACAGGGAGACTGCCTCCCAAGGGCAATGACTCTCTGCAGTGCTTCAATAAACCCTCCTCTTCTTTGACACTCTGAACCTGTCTTTTCCTTTCTCCTCCTTGTCAATGAGAAAGAACATGCTACTAAGAGTGTGGACTATCCATTTCCTGCAGTGTGAGAGAGCCAAAGAGACAGGATCTCATGTGAAACAAATGTTGGAAGGGGTCCCTCTGGGCTAGTAGCCCCAACCCAACCCATGGTTTATTAGCACTAGGAATCGCACTGGTTTCCCCTGCTGTTCCGATCCGGAATGCACTTCTCCAATGGCATCTCCCTTTGAGGACGGTGTGACTTGAGTGCCCTGCGTTTATCTGCTAGTAGCTAGCACTCCTTGATTCCCTGACAGCTGCCTAAGGGCAGCCTTCCTTCCTAGATGCTGCCACCCCCACTCCGGCTGGGGGAGCATCCACTGGGATCCCCAGCAGCTGGCAGCTGTGCCATTACAGGTGGGATACAATCAGGTCTCACCAAGTAAGCAGAGTCCAGGCTGTCTAGAGCTTGGGTGTACAGGAAAACCCATGGGCTCAATTGTCCTGTGCCCTTCGTCACCATTGCCAATTCTGGCACCCCATCAGAATCCCCCACTTCCTCCCCCTAGTGGTAGGGTTTTACACCCATTTTGCACAAGTGTAAATGACTGCACAAGGTACAGGGTTATGGAGAATCTTCCCCCCCAGGGTGCTACAGGCAGTGAGTGGCACACATGGCTCAGCAGCTGGCACTCTTCCCTGTGAGTCAGCCCTGAGCTGACACCCTGCATGGCAGTAGGGGGTACCGTATCTCTGGAGATGCCATCTTCCAGATGAGATGCACAGCTGAGGTCCTGGCCTCATGACATTGTTTCTGCAAGAATAGGGGGTATTAATCCTTGAACTGTACCCTGGTCAGATGCCAGCTTGGGCAATTCCATTCTGCCTATTGCCAATTTCATCTGAATACAGTTTTCTTCACTTCCTGTCCTAAAGTGTTGTTTAGTGTTGTGTGCATTTAAAGAGCTGCTCTATTTCAGGAGTTTGCATTGCAAGTGGGAATCAAATGAACGCTCTATCCATTTAGGGCCAGAATCTGAGCTCCGTACTGCGTATCTCCTGAGCCTCACTCTGGGAGAACTCTTAGGGCGTCTAATGGAAATGTACCCAAATAAGGCCCTTCAGATTTGGCCTGTGGTTGATTAAGTATTTCAGGAAAACACTGAAATTGTTGTGTACAGTGTTTTTGTTTTGAAACCGAGTGGTGCTGTCTATGTGGCCAGCAGTTTGTTTCTTTCCCTAGTATCAGCTGACAAGAGGCCCATGTAGTTGAACATTGAGAAATAAGAAATAGCGAGGATTAGATCAAAAAATGCCAGCCATCACTATGCCTTAAATGAATACATACTGCTAGAGGCCGATGAAGAAAAGGAACCAGGGCTATGGATGAGAGCAACTTAAAACACCATCAGCTCAGTGCCTGGCGGCACTTAACAAAGCAAACAGAATGCTGGGTGTATTAATAGAGGAGCAGAACAAATCAAAGACTCATTCCAGCTTTTTGTACAAGGCCATCAAGAGGACACCTAGTGCACTGTGGGCAGCGTACAAGAGGAAGCCTACTGAAGGCTTGGGAAAGACACAGGAGGATGAAGGATCTCAAGGTTAGAGTCACATGGCCAGGTTAAGAAAATTAGCCTTGTAGTCATTAGACAATAAGAGATGAGCAAGGGGGTGTGCTTGAGGAGCACAGGATGGCTGGGGTCTACCTGGAGGGCTGTTGAAATAAACTGAGACATTGTTTTCTGGACTGGACAGAGGCAGGAGGATTGGTGCAAACAATCAGATAAATCATGCAGGAGGCTCTTAGCCCTGGGATGCCCAAAGCAGCAGCCCTCAACCTAAACCTCTGCCCATAGCAACACGTTATAATCAGTGCCAGTGTCAAAAAAGGGGCCCACATGGCTGTAACTTTGACCTGTTGGATGTTTTAATTCTTCTCCTGCATTTGTAGAGCTGCAGTTTTCTTACAGAGGACAAGATCTCTGTGCCCTTTCCAGAAATGGAAGGGGTGGGAATGTAGAGCTAGATCCTCACAGTTGAGCAAAGCTGCAGAGAAGGCCCACCTTTGCACTTCCCTGATCCTTGGTGCCAGCCTTGCCCCTCGCGTAACTTAGAGTAGCCCCCAGGCTGCTCTAAACTAAACTGGCTTATAATAGTTCCCAAAGGGCTGGTGTGCAGGCTGGGAACTGCCAAAGCATACTGAGATTTGGCCACCTTCTCTCCCCATCCCACCTACTATGTTGATGGGGAGGTAATGTTCTACACCAGCCAGAGATTCCTCTTCCCCAGGGTCACTCCCAGGTGCCCATGTATCATAGAATATTAGGGTTGGAAGGGACCTCAGGAGGTCATCTAGTCCAACCCCCTGCTCAAAGGAGGACCAGCCCCTAGACAGATTTTTGTCCCAATCCCTAAGTGGCCCCTCAAGGACTGAACTCACAACCCTGAGTTTAGCAGACCAATGCTCAAACCACTGAGCTATCCCTCTCCCCCAGCAGCTTTCTGTTCCCTTTGCACCACCTTAGCATGAGTTAGAACATGGACTGTAAACTTTTGGAGCCAGATCCTCGGTATAAATCAGCATTGCAATCAGTGGAGCTACTGTCCAAGAATCCAGCCTGTAAGGGCCTAGTTCTTTCTCCCTACAGGAGCTTCCCTCATGTCACCATGGGCACCAGTGTAAAGTGTTCCCATTCTGATTTGTTTGTGGATTGTGCTCCCTTTTCACAAGCGGCAGGGCAGTGACGAATTAGGGCCAGCATCCTAATCCCAGCTTTGCAGCTCCTTGCTTATGTTCCAGCAATGTCTTGTCGCATCCTCATCCCATGCAAGACACTCTTACACGAGTGCAGTGCATGGAGGAGAGTGTCAGAGCGGAAGAACCTCAGCTGGGGTAAATCGATACATTTACTTCAGCGAAGCTACATCAGCTGAGACTCTGGCTCTGAGTTCTTTGGGACAGGAGTTGTCTTTATCTATAGATGTCACGTAGTGCTGAGCATGCCAAAGAAATAATCACTGGGAACAGTAACTCAAGAGGGACTAAACTGAAAGTAAGAAAGGAGCTGCCATTAGCAGAGGGTAGAAGTTTCCTTATGTAATAGGGCAGCAGTTTTCAAACTGTGGGTTGGGACCCCAAAAAGGGTCACAACCCCATTTTAATGGGGTCACCAGGGCTGGCATTAGACTTGCTGGGGCCCCGGGCCAAAGCCTCACTGCCCTGGGCCAAAGCCCAAGACCCACTGCCCGGTGTTGAAGCTGAAGTCTGAGGATTTCAGCCCTTGGTGACGGAGCTCAGTGTTACAGGCCCTTTGCCTGGGCTGAAGCCCTTGGGGTTCAGCTTTGGCCCCTCGCCTGGGGCAGTGGGACTTGGGCAGGCTTAGCCTTCGGTGCCACCTCTTAGGGCTGTGTAGTAATTTTTGCTGTCACAAGGGGTCCGCGGTTCAATGAAGTTTGAAAATCCCTGTAATAGGGTAAATGTGCCTGGAAGAGACTTGACCAGTTTCAGCCAGGAGTATATTCAATGAGAAGAGAGGTCAGCCCTTTGAATCCAAGTAAGCCACAGAGTCTAGCTTGGTGAGTGGATGAGCCTAGATAAGAACACAAGAACGGCCATACTAGGTCAAACCGATGGCTCATCTAGCCCAGTACCCTGTCTTCTAACAGTGGCTGGTGCCGGGTGCTTCAGAGGAAAAAAACAGAACAGGGCAATTTATAGAGTGATCCATCCCCTGTCGTCCAGTCCCAGCTTCTGGTAGTCAGATGTTTAGGGGCACCCAGACCATGGGGTTGCGTCTCTGACAACACTGGCCAATAGCTATTGATAGACCTGTCCTCTGTGATAGATTAGCTGTAGGGAGATGTGGCCAATGATTACAGCTGGTTAGAAAGACTTCAGTGGAACTGTTTTCTACTGGAAAATGCAGTTCTGTCCAAACTGAAACACTTTGCGAAATCCGACAATTTTGCTGACTTTTCTTTTGGGAAAATAGTTCCAAGAATGTTGAAATATCTTGTTGTTGGAAGGAAATGTTTTGATTTTTCGTTCTGAAGACTTTTCATGTTGGTGTTTCCATTTTGTAGTATAGTGTGTTTTCTACTGAAAGATACGTTTTGTAAAAAGTCCAAGTCACAATGAAATATTTTGATGGATCTGAAACAATTTCCCTTCAAAGGAGGATTTTGAAATTTTCAGGGTTTGTTCCGAATTGAAAGGAAGCCAAATTTCAAAATCCTTCTCACAACAGAATTTCCATCCTCTGCCCAACTCTACTGATGACACTTGCCTGAGTCCTCCCTTCCTGAATGAATTGGACCTGATTATTTGTGGCCAGCCACACTGAGAGAAGAGGCCGCTCAGTGGTGAACCTCTCCACTGTTCCAAGTAGGGCTGGATGAATTTCAGCTGGGGTGTCATTCTGGTGTTCACATCGCCAGGCCAGCATCTTTACACTGCCTCTTGGGTTGCACCAGAGACAGAGCATGGATGGCAGGAGAAGGACCCACCAAATGGGAAAGTAGCCAACTGCCTCCTTGTGCTTCGGAGAAGGGCTTCCTGAGCAACTGACTGTGCCAGGGCAGAATAGCAACGCAACACCATTGAGCTGCTCAGATCTGAGTCCCGTCTGTCTTGCACAGGGCAAGCCCCTTATCTATTCATACACCTCCCTAACTCCTCTTTCTCTGTACTGCTGCTATGTCTTGGATCTCCCACTGTCCCTTTGGCTTTGTGTTATGACTTGCTCTGAGAAACCATTGGATTTAGCTGCCGTTATTTGTTGCCACTAAACTGATTTGTACTCAGTCTGTTTATCCTTTTCCAGATGAAATAATACAGAAGCTGAACTGAAATGGAAACTCTGGCCTTCCATTTCCATTTTAATTTAAACACACAATATTTCCCCGTGATTACATGTATTCTCACAAAGCCTAAGGTGCATTCTCTTTGTTATGATAATCATTGTTTGGGGTGTGGAGAAATCATCCTCTTTCAGCCTACAGAAAAAATCTACGGGTGGCCAGAGGTGAGCTTCTTCTCCTGGGCTCCTGTTTCCCTGCATCTGCAGGCTTGCTGCATGAGTGGCTGCTGAAGCGTTGGAGGAAGGATGGAGAATGGGGAAAGGGGCACCCCGTGGTGGAGCTGCTGCCGAGTGAAGCTGCAAACGTGTTTTAAGCCATTATTGAAGACATTAAAATGATCATGTATTTCATCTGTAATGCAGCAGCTTCCTGGCCATGCTAAAGTGCTGCTCCAGGGAATCGAGCCTGGTCCCTAACTCCTTGTGCAACACCGTGCAAACAGCTTTTGCTAGCCGGATGTATGGGACTGCGTTTTCAAGAGCTCTGGGCGCAGATTTTCAGAAGCATTCAGCACCCAGCATCAGCATCATCAACGCTGAGCATTCAAGAATCATGAGCCAAGCCCCAAAATTCAGGAGATCGCCTTAAAAATCATGGGAGTTTTAAAACAAATAAACCACACCCACATTTGGAGTTCTGGTTCACTCCTGGCTTTTAAACCTTTAGCACCAAGGGTTTCCAGCTTCTCTCTGCTACCAGGATAGCTAGAAACTTACTCTAGTGAAGTAGAGGTTGAGTGTATCCCCGTGACTCCAGGAGCTCGTGCTTTGAGCAAAACACCAAATATTGTGAGAGTTGGCAATGCTGCAACGTGCACTGCAAGTGCTGAGCAATTGAAATCCTGGCCACTTATTTAGGTGCCTAATGAGAGCTGAGTTCTTTGGAACATCTGGCTGATAGGGTCTGAGCCAATGCCTATTAAGCCCAATGGGAAGATTGCCATTGGATTGAAGCCCATTGATTTTACCCCACCTTATGCAATGCCAATAGACCCCGGTCATCGGGCTCGAACCTGGGATCTCTGGAACTTAATGCATGAGCCTCTACCACATGAGCTAAAAGCCAGCTGGCTGGTAGCTAAGGCTGCAGAGCAGACTCATTTCATCTCTCTCTCTGTGGTCTCAGTGCCACTAGATGGGACAACACCACACCCAGGAGGCGTGTGGGTTACACAGCAACAGAGAATTTGGGGGGAGGAGAAGAGAGAGCCACTTCTGCAACGGGGCAGGGGGTGATCGTTAAGGAGAAATGCGGCTCCTCTTTGTTAGGTCAGCGAGGACAATGGGGCGTCTGTGCAGAACCCTATGTGCGTTTGAAAAGCCTGACAGCCCTGCAAAGCGGCTGATTCCTGCAGAGCCCTTCAGTCCATTGCATCACGGACTGGAGGACAAGCCAATCCAGCCCCAGCTCAGCACAGTTTGTTTTTATCTAATCTGTTTTATTGTTGAATGAAACAATAACAACAAACACTCGCCTGAAGACAAGCTATAAATAATGCAAAATCAAACAAGCATTGGGGGGAGCAAGAAGAATTATACATTTAAAAACAGCCCAAAGATAGCAAGGCTGCAAGGAGGCTCTTTCTCTCCTTTGTCCTTTCATTCTTTCTTTCATTCATTTTTATCTCCCCCTTCTCTGGAAATTCCTGGGGCAATATTTTTGTTATGTGAAATAAACTTGATGATAACCTGGAGAGAGATAGAGATCAGGCTGGCGGCAAGGAGCCCTGCAATGAGATAGACAGACAAGGCTGGGGCTTTTGTCTCTTGAAATACACCAGTGTCACCTTCAGAACCGAAGTTCCAAATCGCTGCCTGCTCTCCGGCCCGTGGAGTCCCAACTAGAAATGATGGCAGGGCCGGCCAGTGTCCCAAATGGCTGTGGACACAGAGCGAGAGAGGAAATGTCCCAGTGACAAGGGCCCAGATGGGGAAAGCGTGGAACACAGGAAAAACGTCACAGTGTCACAGCTGATGAGGGAGCAGCAGGATGCCGCAGTCACAGGACTCTCACCGCTGTAAGATTGCTGCACACTCGTGCCCTTCGGGCAGTGAGATCACCATGCTGTCTTGCCCATCATGAGAGAGCCACCCTGGCACCAACCTTTGCCACTAGGAGACTGCTGCATGATCTGCCTCTAGAGCAATGCACCGTCATATAGCCCTTGCCACTGTGTGATCGAAGCACAGCCACCGTGAGAACAACATAACACCACGGAGCTGCTGTACGCTCACTGCAGGCACAGCGTGCTCACCACTGTCACCAAACCACACTGGCAACACCGTCCCAATGCTGTGCATGGGCTGTGTAGACTGCTCTAGCTAGCTAGCGAGCCAAGTTACCCATCATCTCAGGATCTAAGCATCTAGGCCATGCTACGCTCTGTGTGGTGATATACAATAATACTGTCCATGTGACATCCTGCGGCTTTATGACATCATCCCAGGGATAATATTCTGACAGTCTGATGTATTATTACTATCTGTCCTAGCACGCATTGCTATCGCATTGGCTTTGCACAGTGTCGACTGCTGATGAATTATCTTAATGTCATCCTATCTTCATGGGTATACTCTGTAGTCACAGTGCTGACATACTAGAAAGTCTTATGATCCTGTGTATTTAACAATGCCAGGCCAGATCCTTAGCTGGTGTACATCAGCATAGTTTCTCTGAAGTGAGTGGAGCTGTGCTGGTTGACTCTAGCTGAGCATCTGGTCCGTTGTGCCCATCCCTGTTTAATGGTGTAGTTGCCTTCCTACGGATAGAACATACCTTTTATGTAACTAGAATAACATCACGTTCATTGTCAGGTTATTTTAGGGAATGTGCAGTGGGAACAAAAACATTGCCAGTAGGAACATTCTAACCTTAAATTAAATATAGGACATGTGCACCAATGTCACTGTGAGAGACATCAGCTCTGATTGCTGGAGACTCAGGCTGTTGTGCTCTATCTTATGACTGTCAGAGATGCGCAGTAGAGCGGTGGTGAGGTATGGTGTCTCAGCTTGAGACAGCTGGAAATATCCAGCCCAGTGTGATAGGGCCAGAAACTCATTACTATCTCATGACTGGCGTGAATAGACCGGTGGTCTTAGTGCAGTTCCGAGGGGAAGGCATCCAGCTCACAAACCCACCACCAGGTATGGTAGCCTTCCATACAGTGAGGAGGGAAGGATGGTCTTTGTGGTGAATACACTTGTTGGTCAAGTGTATAGTCAATTGCTTGACCACACTTTGGTGCATTATGAAATATATTGTACTCAAGAAACCAAATAATAAGCTTCAGTTGGGTTTATTAATATAGTACAAGGAAAAGGTTCTATACGATACCAGTCTCGAGCACCTGCCTCATGCAGCAATGGTACATTCACCTTACACAGATGGGGAGCTTCCCAAGTTACACATTTCTGCTGGTATTATTTATATGATGATTTTACAAGTTACACATCGATCTCTTTACATATCACTAAAATCCAACCCCTGTTTATCCCGGTTCCCTGACTTGTTCTGTTCCTTTCTTATCTTTGGTTTGGATACTAGTGTTGCAGGTGCAGGTATATCATAGAGTCTTAAGGTTGGAAGGGACCTCAGGTCATCTAGTCCAACCTCTGTGAAGGTACTTCCTAGTTTGTAGTAAGACACAAAACAAATGTATCTTGATTTTGACACATTTCCTCCCTGCTTATGCCAAACGGTTACTTCAGCAAATGCCAGGAGTTTTCGATACTTAGCATAAGTGAACAGGGTTATGGTGTAGGCCAACTGAGGCCATATCACTGTTACAGTATTTGTGCTTAATGTCACGAGTGCTTAATGCATGCCAGTACCTATATGGTGCAGAGAATACATATTATTAATAGATATCTATGTTAGCCAGCATATATTAGTCAATCCACTGGACTGGGACTCCAGAGACAGAGGTTCAGTTCCTGGCTCTGCCGCTGACACTGCGTAACCTTGGGTGAGTCCGTAGGCCTCACTTCAGCAAAGCCCTTCAGCACGTGCTTAACATTGCCCACGTGCGTGGTTCCATTGGAACTCCAAGGCTACACACTTGTTTACAATTAGACCTTCCCATGCCTGAGTCACCCATGTGTAACATGGGGATAATGGTACCTCCCGGGGTGTTGGGAGGATCAGTTCATCAGTGCTTGTGAGGTGGTCAGATCCCACAGTGTTGGGGCCACATGAGTAGCAGATATCGATATGTCTCCTCTGACAGGCAAAGAGCTTGGTAGCGACATGTGAAATGCCACTTCACACTTGGCAGTCACCCTGGCATGTCAGAGTTCAGGCACGTTGATGGGGCAGAGTCGGGTCATTTGCATCACTTATGCCATTGCTGCACCTGTCCTCCAGGTGCTATGGAGCTAACACCTGCTTGGCTCCCATTGGCTGGTGCCTTCAGCACTCAGTTTAACTGTCAGGCACATAGACCAGCTCAAAGTGAGCATTTCCATTGGGTTTGAGGCTCTCTCTCATTCAGACCAGAGTAATGGACTTGTGCTTTATTGAAAATTGCAATACCCTCCAGTCACAGTGCCAGAATGCTCAGGAAGCCTGGGCATCAAGTGGCCTGATGGGTAATAAATCAGGATCCAAATGGAGAACTCTCCATTCCTCTTGCTCTTCTCCTCCTTCAGAGACAGCTGATGGGGCCTTCCAGGCTTAGGGAAATGGAAGGCACACATGGTGGGGTTGGGGGGAGTGGTGGTTTGGGCTCTCTGCGCCCACAGGTTAAATTATTCCTCTGATCAACCAGAATTACCAGCAGGGAAAATAATCCAGAAAAAAGCAAGATGGAGAGTGTGTGGGCTACAGAGGGTGAGAGAGAGAAGGCAGAGCAAGGTTTAAAATAGCAGAGTGAATTCAGGGTGCACCGTAAGTGACACCTTGCACTGACTTTGACGCCATCTGACCCACCACTTCCCTAGCCAGGATGTGTAAGGGAGTATGTGGGTCAGATCCTCAGCTGGTGTAAACTGGGAAGTCTCCAATGACTACAATGCCCAACTGAAGGTTCAGGGGGCCAATTCCGTTCTTAGTTACGCAGGGGTGAATCTGCTGCCATTCCAGTGACTGGGAGGTGTGTAAGGGGTGCGGGTGTACCTTACAGTTTGGTAAGTGCATGGTAAACTGAGCTAATGGAACATACACACTGTGGGAACTGGCAAATGTGACACCAACTTACACCCGCCATTAAATTTGGCCCTCACTGTTTTATTCTCTCTGTGCTGGTGCTGCTGGCCACATACCATTTCTGCAATTGGTGGTAAGAGGCCTTTAAGGATGTGCTTTGGAAATCAGCTGGACCTGAGATTCCTTCTTTCTGGCTAAGGATGGTCTTTCTGCTCTATCCTAAAGACTGTTGCATGGAAATCTATTTGTGGGGACATCAGGGTTTGAGATTTTGCCCATCTCCTCATTTTGGTCCAGTTTGTGCCCTAGTTTCTCCCTCTAGCTTGCTCCTTCTGGCGCTTTACATGCACAGTGGCTGCCTGCCGTCTATGAGGGGAAGAGAGGAATGCACAGCCCTGTCCTCGGGGGAGGAATCCACAGCCCCACCTTTTACCCCTGAAGAGCAGTATTCCTTTACCCCTGTGAGTCTACATTGGTGGAAAGATGAGGGCTGTAGGCTGGGTCTCCAACCTGGGTCACACTGAGAGCACAGCAGAGCAAGTGTGCATTATACCAGCCACTTCCACAGAACCTAGAGTGAGAGAGAGAGATTTTGTTGCACCCAACAAATACTCATGTAGGCAACTAGTCCTCCCTGCAGTGTATGATGGGAGATGTGCAGTGCAGGTAGAGCAGAGAGCTGGTTTTCCATGACAGGCACATTGTGCCATGAACAGAAGATAGTTATCTTTTATAGTAGCATGAAGGTGACAATAAACTCAGTTCTGGTGGCTGGGGACTGTGCTCTTCCAAGAAGACCTGTTTGCATTGGTTGCATTAGAGAAGGTTTCATCTAAAGATTTGTCACTGGCTGGCTTTGGGCATTTATCTGACAATATTCTGGGGTTGCATAGACCAGAGGCATCTCCTTTGATAAACCTCTCTCTCACTGCAGCGTTTTCCTGCCTCCTTTGGCAGCTAGAAGTGGAATGGGGAGGGAAACATCCCCATGCTATATTAGAGTTTATTCTTGGGGCTATCAAATCTTGTTCACGACTCTCTCAGTTCTCATCTGCCCATTGAGCAAGCATCCCTTCAAGCAATCTACTAAGATTTCCAGTGGCCCAGTCCTTATTTCCAGAGAGTCAGGAACTTAATAGGCTCAGAGGAGTGGGTGGAGTCTGAGGAGTTAAAGAAGGAAAAGACCCAGTCTGCTTACTGGAACATGTGCCTGGCCAATGGAGGATTTTCCCATACAGTAGATCGTTCTCCAGTGCTTTGTCTAACTTAATTTTGAATGTCTCAAGTGATGGAGCTTCCACCGCTTCTCTTGGGAGATTATTCCACAACTGAATGGAGCTCTCCTGTTCTTTGCCTTTGCAAACAGAAAAATCCTGTTCTCCAAACCATTGCCCAATGCAGAAAATACTGACCTAACAAATGACGCTAGCTTCTGTGGGAGCCAGGGATACGTGATGCTGAACTGAGCTTTTGCTCTCCTGGACCTTGGGATGATGGGGTGGGTGGCTCACTGCCCATTGCACCCTTTTCACATGCCATAAAAGTCTCATTTCTCTCTCACCATCTCACCCCAGAGGTGGGCAGAGCTGCCTTCACAATTACTTATTGATCGCTTGTCAGGATGTTTTCTTTGCTGGTGGGTCACTGAAGCGTGAGCAGCAAGAGAGACGATCTCACTGAGGGAGGGAGAAGGGATCTAAGAAGAGAGCATGCCTCTTGCACCGGAATGTAAATTTAAAAACACACAGACCCAGGCTCTGTGCAGAGTGGGGCCGAAAAAACACACTGAGGTTAAGCGGCTTCAATGTCATGCATGTGAGAGAGAGTTTTCCACCGAGCAGGCTCCTTCATGGAGCCGTGATCCTGATGCCCCACTTGACAGATGATTGGCTCTTTGCCCTCCTTGTTTTAAAACCCCTCTTTTGGGCTGGCTCCTACCCATTACAAAGCAATTGACCCTTTGTACTACCTTCCCTGCCTGCATCACTCATCTAGCACTGGCCCCCTGCCCATCCCTTCACACACTGGGCCAGATCCTCTGCAGATGTAAAGCAACATAGCTCCCTTGACTTTCATGGAGAAACCTTGATTTGCACCAGCTACAGACCTGGCCACTATGGATGTGGAAGACCTCTACACCAACATTCCACACAAAGATGGACTACAAGCCATCAGGAATAGTATCCCCGATAATATCACGGCTAACCTGGTGGCTGAACTTTGTGACTTTGTCCTCACCCACAACTATTTCACATTTGGGGACAATATATATCTTCAAGTCAGTGGCACTGCTATGGGTACCCGCATGGCCCCACAGTATGCCAACATCTTTATGGCTGACTTAGAACAACGCTTCCTTAGCTCTCGTTCCCTAATGCCCCTATTCTACTTGCGCTACATTGATGACATTTTCATCATCTGGATTCATGGAAAAGAAGCCTTCAAGGAATTCCACTGTGATTTTAACAATTTCCATCCCACCATCAGCCTCAGCCTAGATCAATCCACACAAGCAGTCCATTTCCTAGACACTACTGTGTTAATAAGCGATGGTCACATAAACACCACCCTATACCGGAAACCCACTGACTGCTATACTTACCTACATGCCTCCAGCTTTCATCCAGGACACACCACATGATCCATTGTCTACAGCCAAGCTCTAAGATACAGCTGAGTTTGCCCCAATCCCTCAGACAGAGATAAACACCTACAAGATCTCTATCAAGCCTTCTTAAAACTACAATACCCACCTGCTGAAGTGAAAAAACAGATTGACAGAGCCAGAAGGGTACCCAGAAGCCACCTACTACAGGACAGACCCAACAAAGAAAATAACAGAACGCCACTAGCCATCACCTACAACCCCCAACTAAAACCTCTCCAGCGCATCATCAAAGATCTACAACATATCCTTAAAGATGATCCCTCACTCTCACAGATCTTGGGAGACAGGCCAGTCCTCGCTTATAGACAGCCTCCCAACCTGAAGCAAATACGCACCAGCAACTGCACACCATACAACATAAACACTAACCCAGGAACCTATCCTTGCAACAAAGCCCGATGCCAACTCTGTCCACATATCTATTCAAGTGACACCATCATAGGACCTAATCACATCAGCCACGCCATCAGGGGCTCGTTCACTTGCACATCTACCAACGTGATATATGCCATCATGTGCCAGCAATGCCCTTCTGCCATGTACATTGGCCAAACCGGACAGTCTCTACGCAAAAGAATAAATGGACACAAATCTGACATCAGTAATCATAACATTCAAAAACTAGTGGGAGAACACTTCAACCTCTCTAACCACTCAGTGACAGACTTGAAGGTGGCAATTTTGCAACAAAAAAACTTCAAAAACAGACTCCAAAGAGAGACTGCTGAACTCAAATTAATATGCAAATTAGATACAATTAACTCAGCCTAAACAGAGACTGGGAATGGTTGGGTCGTTACACTAATTGAATCTCTTTCCCTATGTTAAGTTCTCCTCACACCTTCTATGGGTCATCTTAATTATCACTTCAAAAGTGTTTTTTTTTCTCCTGCTGACGATAGCTCATCTCAATTGATTGGACTTTTCCAGTAGGTATGCATGCTTCCACCTTTTCATGTTCTCTGTATGTACAAATATCTCCTGTCTGTGTGTTCCATTCTATGCATCCGAAGAAGTGAGCTGTAGCCCACGAAAGCTCATGCTGAAATAAATTGGTTAGTCTTTAAGATTGCGCAAATACTCCTGTTCTTTTTGCGCATACAGACTAACACGGCTGCTACTCTGAAACCTGTGTTGTTTAATTCAGTCAAGTATTTTAGGGAGAATATCTGTATGGAAGGAGCTAGGCAAACTGGAATCGGGTTGTGTTTCCATAGCAGTCTTGCAACAGGTAGGGAAGTAGTAGTTTGGCAGTCAGGAGAAGCTAGATAGAGCTGTGCTGACCCATGCCATTTAGCAGATACAGCTTCTTACTGCATATGCCAGAAGGGGATTGGCATCTTAAATACATCCCCTTGATGTTTTATGGCAACAGCCACTCGGTGCATGTGCCTACTCGTCAGAAGGGCACTTTAGCAGAAGCTGTAGCAGCTCATGCTTGTAGCTCTGGAGGTCCCTGGTTCAGTCCTTGAGATTGCAGCCAAGATGGCAGCCTCACAATAGCTATTACCATACCAGATCAGATCACTGGTCCATCTAGCCCAGTATCCTGTTTCTTACAGTTGCCAAAACCAGATACATCAGAAGATTGTGCAAAAAATCCATAATTGACAATTATGCAAGAACATGCCCCTGGGGGAAGTGTCTTTCCACCCCATGCAGTTAGTGGTTGGCTTACAGCCAGAAGCATGAGTGTTGCTATCTCTTCTTATTGTTAACTTTCTTTGCACCATTCATTATTTTGTGTATCTTTGTTGTGTTCTCTCTGATTTATCTCCTTTGTAAAGTAAAAACTCCTGAGCTTTTTGTGCAGAACCATTTCATGCCTCTGAATTTTTTTGTATTGCTGTTTTCTAAATCTCTCTGTATCTTTTGTATTCGAGCTAATCAGAACTCAACATACTGATTGGGTTCCCATTGATTTCTAGAGTGTGTTCTATTTGCTATCCCATTCATTAAAGAATTTGTTTGGGTTTTGACTGCTGCTACAGATTGAGCTACTGACACTTTTTGTTTGAATTATAGTAGCACCTACAAACTTCAAAGGAGACCAGGGCTCTTGCGCTAGTCACTGTACAAACACAAAGTCAGTGCCCCAGAGAGGCTCACAGTCTAGTAGACAAGACAGACAAAAGTTGGGAGGGGAAATTGAGCCACAGAAGGGGAAACGACCTAACCAAGATCACTGGCAGAGCTTTAAATAGAAACCCTGTCTCCTGAGCCCCCGTCAAGTGCCTTAGCCACAAGATGACCCTTCTTCTCACCAAATCTTTCCCTTTCCATGGTATGGACCTGTCTCTCTGCCAATATTGAGACAGTGCTGAGGAGTTCTGGGTTTTAGGTTAGAATTTATTTACATTTTCCTTTTACGTGACAGACTGTTAGATACCAGGTGATAATGGAGGGAGGTGCTCGGGCAGGGAGACTAAGGGGAAGAAAAATGGGATGATATAACGGCGAGATGGGTGAACAGTGGAGGCTTTCCTGGGCTTCTGTATTCTGTTGAATGCTGGCTAGTAGAGCAGCAGGGATAAATGCCGTATGGATTTTGGAACACCAGGGAATGGGTGTTGGAGTAGAAGCGGTCAGCAGAGGAAGAGCAGGCTAATAGGAGCTGGGAATTTGCTGAAAGGCTCCAGTTTGTAGAGCACTGGCTTTCTGCAGCCTAAATGGAACATTCAGCCTACTCTGTCTGGAGTTGGGTGCAATGTGGTCTTCACCTGCTTCAATTAACTGACTCCAAACACACTTTTTTGGCTAGCTGCCTGTTTTCAGCTGTCAGATGGCTACATATATCTATTGGATGGAAAAGGAGGCGGAGGCGGGAGAGAGAGAGAGAGAGAGAGAGAGCAAACGAATGATGGAGAGAGAAGGAAACAGATACAGACGTGTTTGCCAAATTAAAGCTTTTCCCTTTGTTTTGCTGCTTTGCAGTTAGCTACAGGAACACTTAGTGCCAAGCCCGGGGTCTCGAGAAGCAACTCTCTTACCAGCAGGAAATGTTGTTAAATATTTATTTGTAAACCCGGAGTCTTTAGCTCTAAAACATAGTCAGGTTCAATAAAATTTGATTTAGTTGGTGCAGCTGGGAAGAGGCAAGAGGGCTGAAGCTGAGATCCTTGTTTGTTTATAAACCAAAAATCCAGAGACCTCGGTTAGTCCCACAGCCCTGGGCCCAGGTCAGGACTCTGTGCACTAGTGTCAAGATTCACAGTCCTGGCACAGTGGGATCTGCTCACCAGTGTATTAGTGCCAAGTTTCAGACCTTCACCCTCTCAAAGCAGTAGGATCGACCAACTCACCCCTGCGAGCTGTAGGACTCAACCAGCTGTGCCCCAGCAAATCCCAGTGACTTTGACACATTATTTTCTTGCTCAGAAAATGTTTCCCAAAGTCACTGGAGATGCTTGGAGAGTCTCTCATGGGCATCTGGCTCAAGGGTGAACGTCGCACACGCTATAATTTATGATTACCAGATGCTTTTATTAGCTGACTCAGAAATTTCTGTTGTTTCTTTCTTTTTTCTTTTCTTTTTTTTTAAATAATCTTGCTCTTTCAGCTTATCTAAAACCCCCACTCCAGATTCCTCCCTACCTAGAGAAGGCCAAGCTCCTGGCTCCAGGATTCTGATCACGACGAGCGGTAACAATACGGTGTTCTATGGCTGGTACATAGAGTAACATGGTGATTTCTTCTGCAGAAAAAAAATGACTACGTCACAGAACAGGATTCTCATAAACAGGGATGGGCAAAATTCCAGGGAGCCTGGGGAGTTATGAACCTTGCACACTGGGTTTGTGAAACAAATCTAAGTGCACAAACTGTGTTTCCCTGGTGTGTTAAAGCCTTCTGTTTTCTTTTTCCCTAAAGGTGATTTCAGTTGGTTTATTTTTGTTATATTGTGTTTACTTCTTTAGCTACAGGGTCCTCTGTGCTTTTGTAACAGTCAGCAGCAACTCCCGAACAGCTAGTAGCCTTATAATAGCTGGCAACCATTAGAGGAAATAGGACACCTCATGGACACAGTAGCCTGAACTTTTGAATTGTCTTCCCTTATTGGTCTTGAGGCAGTTAAAGCTGGTCCCAAGCCGGTTTTTGCTGAGCATGTTGCAGAAGTGCAAGGTTTGCTAACCACCAATCAAATGCTAACATGACCGAAGCCTCTGTGTGTGTGTGTGTATGTATATAAAAAATTCTTGGTTTTTGTATGAAGTAGAGTCTTTGTACCAAGATACAAAACTCTCCTTTCTTCTGCAGAATAAAGCAACCTTTCCTTATCCCTGTCTGGCTGTCATTGGCTCTCAGCTAGGCAGAGCCGACGTTTTGGTAACACTTTCATTATGGAGACCATCCCGTTGACTTCAGTTCCGTTACTCCTGATTGACAACAGTGTAAATGCCAGCTCAGAATTAGAGCCACCACTTCCTCACCCCACCCAGCCCCAAAAATACCTCTAGGCTGGCACCAGTGGGGAATTATTGATGTACAGGTATGGCCGAAGTAGAGCTATGCAGATTTATGCCAGCAAAAGGAACAGGCCCATTGTACTTAATTTTTCATTTGCATTTTTCTCCCTCTCTGCAACTTTTTCCAAATCTCTTCCCTTTCCAATCCACTTCTACCCTGTTTTTTCTCTTCCCCTTACCCCCCATCTTCTCTCATTTTTCCCTTTGGCCCAGCTCCTCAGCTGGTGTAAATCAGTGTAGCTGCATTAGCGTCTGTCTACCACACTGATTTACTCCCAGCTAAGTAGCTGCCCCTTCATCTTCGGTGTAGAGAGGTAGAGGTGGGAATTTTCTCTTGGCTCCCTTTCTCCTATGCTTAATATAACCCTATACCATTCACACGTGACCTGTGGACCCAGGATGGCCAAATGGGTTTGAAATCAGCCCTGATTATAATACTGACACAGATAATGGTGAAGGACGCATTATGTGCACAGAAAGTGATGTCATGCTGACATAATAGTGCTGATATAAAAATGTGCACAACGTCTCAGCATAACTGGCCAAGTTTTTTCCTCCCATACAATCGTACGCTGGCGGCTGTGTGCCTGCTTCACTGCCACCTGGTGCCTCATCGTCAGTTACACCTGGGGAAACTGTACCAGACACAGCCAGATCAGAAGCAGGGTGGTATTTTATTCCCACTTTGCACAGGTGTAAGTGATGATGCGAGGTGCCACTTTCCCTCTCCCTGGGGCGGCATAGTTATTAGGCCTTTCAAGGTACATCTACACAGCAGGTGGCAACCGCAGCAGCGAGCATCAGATTGGGGCTCTCAGACACTGTGCTGCACCTAGCCGTGGAGATGTCTGGGCTCAGGCTGGAACTCAGGCTCTGAAGCCAACGGATGGGGGTGGGTATCAAAGCCTGAACACCAGCCTGAACCACCACAGCTACACAGCTGTTTTTAGCACCGTCGCGCAAGCCCAAATCCTTCAACTCGGGCTCTGAGACGTGCTGCCAGGGGCTGTGTAGACCTACCCTCACAGATCAATTAAAACAAGACACAGCAAAGGCCTCTCTCTAGACCTGCAGTGAGAGAAAGGGGAGGAAAAAGAAACCAGTCCAAACCATGAAGAAATCCCCATCTAGATACCTGGACCAGACTCCTTCCTTGGAGGTGCTCTGACCCCTTCCCAAGAAAGGGCAACATGTTACACACCTCCTGCGAGATTAACCCCCACCTGCCAAGCAAACCCAGCCACTCACCCCTGCTGATCCAGGACGCATCCCTTGGGAGGAATGGATCTTCCAGGGCCAAGTTATGGGCAGGGTCACACGCCACCCATCAGGGCAGAGCCATGTTCCTGGACAATTATCTGCTTGGGGGCGAGTCTGGTCCAGGTATCTAGATGGGGATTTCTTCATGGTTTGGACTGGTTTCTTTTCCCCCCCCCTTCTCTCACTGCAGGCCTAGAGAGAGGCCTTTGCTGTGTCTTGTGTAATTCTTCACTCACACTGGTTTTACACCTGTGGGTCCCAGTGACTTCAGTGGAGTCACCCCAGATTTGCATCAGTGTGAGGTCAAAGTGGTTGGCTCCTGATTCTCTGTTGCTCTGCATTCATTCACCCCTGTGAGGATCTTTACCATGGGGCATTTTGCACCCTTTGGGCACTGGTGTAAGTGACTCACTAGGTGCAGGGAAGCAGGGGTGTTCCAGATCAGAGGGTACATTTGTTAGATTTCACTTTCCCTCATTAAGCAAATTCAAGAGTGTTCCAAACTCTGCCAGATCTTTGCCCCTTTCCCCTTCCAACATCCCTAGCGCCACAACCCTCTCATGGCCACATCCAGCATCCCCTTTATTCTCGTGATTTCAGTTTTTCCTCTTTCAAAAATCTTCCATTTAATGAAAATATCAGAGCTGATCACATGACTGGGGAAAGCCTACTGCAAAAGGGTCATCCTGCTCAGTTCCTTCTCACCAGGGTATACGTGGATCAGATGCAGGCATGGTGAAACAGACATCTCTTCATGATATGACACATCCCTATGTCTGAACCTGGTCCAAAGCCTTGGAGTCAATGGAAAGACACTCACTGATTTAAATGCCCCTAATATGGCAGCCTTTGCAATAGAACAGGGATTGGCAAATCAGCAGCTGTGTCTCAGGTTTGAGATCGTTCATCAATCAAGGAATTCCAGCACAGAGGATGATACTGGGGGTCTCCAGTGACTGCTGCATGATCTGGGCTAAGTGGCCAGCATCAGATCATGCAAAAATCTTAATTTTTTTTTTTCTATCACCAGCTCAGCCGTGGAACAGACGTGTTTTGCTCTGAAATGTCCAAAGGTAAATGGGAAACAGAAGTGATTTAAAGCTCATCTTCAACTCTGTATTTTTCAGTTTATTCGTTGCCTTTATCCCGGGCCTTTTATGTGGCTTCAGCTATTAGCATTACGGATGTTTTTGTCAGGGCTTGTATTTATCATGGATTTAAATTTAGCCCAGAACTAATACTATGTGAGGTGTGTCTATACTTTAATTCTATGCAAGTAGATTTGTGTAGTCTGTAATAATATGCAGATTTTGCTTTGTTCATTTATCATGTTTGCTCATCGTTTTAACTCCTGGCCACCAGAGCCTTAAATTCTACCACTGAAGGCTTATTTGGCTGCTGTTGTTTTTCATGGCCATGTTGTATTCTCTGCAGTTACTAGAAGGCTCGGGCAAAGAACGTATAATAATTCCACAATGCCAGGTGTATTTCAGCCTAACCAGGCAAATTATCCCCTTGTCACCGTGTGGGGCATAGGGCCAGATCCTCAGCTGGTGTAAATCAGCTCCAGTGGATCTCTGCTTGGAAGGAGCCTGGGATGGTTGAATGGTGGAGTTTGTGGAAGGTCAGTACTGAGGTGCGCTGCAGGATCTGTGCCTTTGTACAGGTCACAGGCTAGAGAATAGTGGCCAGGTTGGAAGTCTGAACTAAGTGTATTGACAAAGCTCTGTTGGGTCTAGGAGTGGAACAATAGGCGGTGTCGCATGCCAAAACCAAGGTTGTTGCCAAAGTTGTTTGCCATATCAAAGCTGTTGCAAATCATGATGAAAATACAAGGCCAAATTCACCCCCGGCATGATTCCATTGACGCTGGTGGAGATACACCAGGGAAGAACTTGGCACCTGTTAGAGAAATTCTTGGGGAAGCTCAGACTGTAATATCAAGAGAGCTAGGAGAGATACCACAACTACCCCACCCATTCCTGCACCTGTCTGAAGCCAGTAGTAGCAGTTGCCCAGAAAGGTGACGAGCATGGAAATTTCAGCTAAGAACATATCCAAATAAGGCAGGCAGTTTTTCAGCATAATGAGGTGAAGTCTTTCCAATCTCAGTGCAATTAGATCCTTTCCACTGTGTTTTGTTTTGCATGTAATATTTTGCTTTTTTATGTCTTTCTCAGCAAGATTGTGAGTACAGGGAATTGGATTCCAAGAGAAATTAACAGAGATGACGGTTAAAGAGAAAGCGCATGCATTTTAAAAGCATGTGTTCTGAGCAACGGCACTGCAAAATGTTCCTTTTGCTGCATGTAATGTGGTGCAGCAAAGGGTTTAGAGTGGTTCCTGCTGCCCCATTTCCAGCAGAGTCGCAGCACATTAGCTGGGATTTCTACATCTTCCTGGAAGATATGGTTTCAAAGGTGCAACCTTTACTCCGGTAGTTGCAAAATAAATAGCTCTTTTCATCTGATGGATATTGCACAAGCATGAAAACAGCTTGTTTAGCCTCCTTGGAATGGGCTCTGGGTGGAAGACCTGCTCTGGCTCCCACCCATATGGGAAGAGCCCTGGGGAGATATTTAGATAGCCACTCACCATCTGGATGTGTCTCCTTTTGGCTCCCTGGATACCCTTGCTGCCCACTTGCTCAACAAGGGTCCCAGTTTGTCTTGATTACAGGAATATGCTGGGCAAACACACAAGTGCAATTACCAAGGACTCTGCTAATTGGTTATGTCCACCCCAGTATCTGACCACCAGTTGGCAGAGGTAGAAGGCTCCTTGGCTGAGACTTTCACGTCTCTGGTATTGTCCCAGCCTCCGAAGCCAATTACATCCTTCAGGATAGATTCAGGTCTCATCTCTGGGATATCAAATACCGTGCCAGTGAAACTAGCATGGCCAGTATTTATAACAGTGACCAGCATAGTTGACAATATTGATGATATGCCGTGAAGGATGATTAATAATAAATATCCTACATTCGTTTAGCAATTTGTGGCCTGATCCAGTTCTCAGTGAAGCCAATGGAAACCTTTCCACTGATCTCAGTGAGCGTTAGATCAACCTGTTAGGAATGATTGCGAAGCTGTTCACAAATTATGTACACACAGGGATCACTTTGCACACCCCTGAAATGCAGTCACCTCTGGGGTGGAACGCATCAGCTGTTCAACAGCACCCAGCAACTCTGCACAGCAATCTAGGACAAGAGGTGAAGAATGCTGTTTCAAATTGAAACTGTGGGAGGAATTCTGTCGAGCAGACTGTAATTAATACCCCAGTTTGAATTGGGCTAGGACATTACTGTTCTGGTTTATGAGATGGTGAAGACTGATACATTTGTGGATTGCACATCACTTTTCATCCTTGCATTTTGCAAAAAATGTTCAAATCTTTTTTGGAAGGAAGGAAAGTAAGTTATACATGGGACATCTATCTATATAAAATGATGGATATAAACAGAAGCAATGAAACTAATGCACAGAGTATATCCAAGAGCCATAAATAGTGCGAGGCAAAGTAATGCACAGGATATATATAATGCTGGATATAAACTGAACCAGTGAAAGTAATGTGTGGAGTATATTCAGCGATAGCCATAAATAGCATTAGTGAAGGCAATGCAGAGTGTCTATGTAACAATGGATATAAACAGAGCCAGGGGTAGTTGTACATATAATGTACGATATTAATGTGATTTGAGCCTTCATAACAGCTTGAGCAACATAAAAAATAAGTACACCAGAAGCAATGTGACGTGCAGCTTCAGCATCCCACTGACAAGGGGATGGGATTGTTTAGGGTTTGAAGGTACAAGCTGCCTTTGCAAAGCCGTAACTCCCCCAGAATAACTTTATATAGTGCTCAGTGTCTCCCCGGGCCAAGCTTTTCACTAGCTCAGCTCCTTTCATTCATTTAACTTTCAAATTGCCTCTTCCATTCCAGAGCAGGGAGGGCTGGGGGTGAGGAGGGGAGAGCCACACGACTAGACACAGTCCTTGCAGGAGGTGGTGGATTTGGGGTGTGTCTCCTGCTAACCTCTCTGGGGATGAGTTACTGCTTTCTTCTTTTCAGAAGAAAACTAGGGTTCAGTATGCCCCAAATCCCAGCATGGTCTGGCCCCCTTAAAGACAGTGTTGCCTTGGGGTGCAAACAAGGAACAACTTTCTGGAGTGCAAATGGTTGAGATGGCTACTAGAGAAGTGATCAACTCATCTACATTAGGACATAAGAATAGCGGCATTTGAATGATTGATGAGGAAGCTGGGGATTGCTTAGGGGAAGGAAGTGTGTGTGTGTTTGGGATAGGGTCATTTATATCATTCCATCTGAAATCACTTGAGATCAGATCCTAGGGCAGGGGTGGGCAAATATTTTGGCCTGAGGGCCACATCTGGGTGGGGAAATTGTATGCAGGGCCATGAATTTAGGGCTGGGGTGGGGCTTAGGGTGTGGGAGGAGGTGCAGTGTGCAAGAAGGGGCTCAGGGCAAGGGGTTGGTGTGCAGGAGTGGTACAGAAAAGGGTGCAGGGCAGGGCATTGGGGTGCAGTAGGAGTTTGGGGTATGGGTTCCGGCCTGGCACCGCTTACCTCGAGCAGCTCCTGGAAGTGGCCAGCATGTCCAGCAGTGGCTCCTGCGGGTGGAGTGGGGCAGGCGGCTCCACCGCACACTACCCTCGCCTGCAGATACCACTCCCAAAGCTCCTACTGGCCACAGTTCCCTGTTCCCAGCCAGTGGGAGCTGCGGGGGGACGGTACCTGCAGGCAAGAGCAGTACACGGAGCCCTCTTCCTCCTCCCTCCCCCCCCCCGAGGGGTCACACGGATGTGGTGCAGGCCGCTTCCAGAAGCGTCGCAGGGCCAGGGCAAGCAGGGACCCTGCCTTAGCCCCACTGCGCCATGGGGCTGGCAATACCGCGGACCGGATTGAAAGCCCTGATGGGCCATAGTTTGCCCTCCCCTGTCCTAGGGACAAAGTAGTTAACACCAGCAAAGGCCATCCTTGGAAAGCTCTGACCTGCCATGTTTCAGGATCCTTGGTAGTTCTAGTGTTGTGTTGTCATGCTGATGGAGTTTCAGTGTTCAAAACTGGCATCACATCCCCAGCCAAAGCTATGTAAGGGCTGGTTCCAGGAGGAAGGCCAGGATTGTAGCAAAACCCACTTCAGATTGATTTGCATCCTATGGCCTCGTCCCATTGTGTTCCTTGCAGGCCCAGAAATCCATACCACTTCTGTCTCTCATCAAAGACTTTACCCAGGGCCCATACCACATTGGCCAGGAAATCTACCTGAAATTCCTCTCTCGTGGACCCTTTTTGCTTCAGTGCAGAAATCCGGTTAATTTTCTTATCTTTTCCCTAGTGAATGAAGCCGAGTAAAGGAAAAGGTCTAAGATTAAGGCACTTGTTGTTAGCGAGGAGGCCCTAGCAGTGGTGCTCACAGGACATTCCTGGATCTCATGCCTATAGAATAGATTCTGTTTACACTGCCCTGGTGTTTCATTTGCCAATTCTGCTGCCAGTTTGGGGATGGAAATTCTGAGCCCCTCTTTTGCACCTCTGTTTTCACACAAGGACTTGCTTTTGCATGTAAATACTCCATCCAGAGGTCAGTGTTTTTTTCCCGGACCTCTGTAATCTGATGCAATTAAAAGCAACAGGGAAAAAAGAGACGTCAGTATTTTCACTTTGGATTCCAGAGGCAACAATGGATGCTGAGAGCCATATGGTGCTTACTTGGCACCCCCCCCCCAGTCCAGGCATAGTGACAAAGAGAAAAGGTATTGGGGCATGCTCACAGACAAGAATCTTCAAGGCAGCATAATGGATCTAGGTGCCCAGGTCCCCAAAATCCTAGCCTTTGTTTTTAAACGCTTAATGCTAGTTTCTAAGTACAATGTGCCTTTTACCCATGATCGCAGAACATGTTGCAAAGCTGGGTAAATATCATTATTGCCTTTTCGCTGATGGGGAACTAAGGCACAGGAGGGGTTAAGTGACTTGCCTCAGGACGCAGAGAGAGTCAGTGGCAGAGGCAGGAGTAGTCAGGATGCAGAGAGAATCAGTGGCAGAGGCAGGAGTAGTCAGGAGTAACTCCACTGATGTCCATGGGGTAGAGGAGAATCCAGCCCAGAAGAAGATATTGCTTTCTGCTCCAAGTGGAACCTGTTCCTTTCCGTGCTGCCATTCTCTGGGCCTCGACACAACTTTGGCTGCTCCACTGGCTGGGTTTTCCCTGTGTCTCTAGTCTGGTCTGAATTCTGCATTCCAGTGCCTCTGCATTCAAAAGTCAGTTTTTGTATTCAAGTTCCATCTAAAGGGAGCGGACTCATTTTGAGAGCTTAAAGTAGGATGTGTGTGCGCGTGCGTAAAACGTTCCCCAGTCAGTCATCAAAAGCTGGGGATGATTTCACCCAGGACTGGCTTGGACAATAAATGAATGAAGGCATCAGTACCATGGCTCCACTTCTTCCTCAGGCACCATCTGCACCAAGCCCCTTCCTCTCGCTTTCTTCCCAGACAGTGGGATGGGGGGTGGGTTCTGCGCTCCTGCCAGAAGGCTGTGTCAGCGGGCGGGATCATTCTTCCTGGTTCCTCAGCACTTCATTAGGGTGCTGCTGGCCCACGTGAAGGCTCCCTCCTTTTTGTATGCACCTCACCTCTGAACTCTAGCTTCATTAGTGAAGACTCTTCTCCTGGCCGGCTCTGAGCAGACTGCAAAACAAGCCGTTAACATAGAGGCCTTTCAGGCCAGGGGTCTCAGGCCGCCAGTCAGATCGGGGGTTGGGACAGAGACAGGTTTCAGCCAGTTAATGCCTAAATAATAGACGCTTTTTCAACATGGGTGTTTTTTTGTCAGATCGCTCTGCCGTGAAAAATTATATTATCAGCTTTCAGGCTTTGTCATCGCTCACAGTCATACACCATAACGGTTTTACTGGCCCCACCATGCCCGTCTACAAGAGCCCCAGTCTGAGTGGCAGCATGGCCCACTGGTGAAGGCACTGAGCAGGAGACCTGGGTTCTGGTCTTCACTCAGCCACTGACTTGCAGCATGACCTTGGTCAAGTCACTTACCCTCTCTCTTTCCCCTCCAGCCATTTGTCTGTCTGCTTTAGATTGTAAATTCTTTGGGACAGCCATTGGCTTTTACTGTGTGTCCATGCAGCACCCAGCACAGCTGACACTGCCACCATAATAATGGGCATCCCCTGCCCTCATCAGGCCAGCTTAGTGACAGGAAGCTGGACTAATTATTGTTTGTTAGCCCAACCTATTGCCAGCCCTGCGGACAGAAATGTTGACCTTCTTTGCCAGTCCACTTGGATACCAAAAGATCAGGGTGAAAGAGAATTCCCTGCCCAGAGACCCTGTGAATTCAGACACATGGAGCACACTATTCAAACCCACTGTAGTGACTGAACCACATTCACAACTGCCTAGTTGGTAACTACTGTGGCCACAATTTTGTAATCTATCTATAGGGAAGGGAGTCCCTGGAGGATGCTGAGATAACATAAGGAAGAATCCAGGTTCGGGGGCAGTTGTTGGTCTGTGGGGAAATGCAGGTGCATAGCTAGTAAATGCATGGTGAGGCTGTAGGCCTGGAAGCAAAACATGCCAGCTCTGCTACATAGATCCCCTGATGGCCACTGTCCCACCCTTCCAGGGTGTGAAATTGGACACGGCTGCTAGGCCAAGTACTAAGACCGAGCAAGGAGGGGAGGAAAAATGATGGGCGGGGAGAGGAAGTCCAAAGACAACTACTAAGTGGCTGGACCTCTGGCTGGATAGTATGGGACTGACTACCCCAGCCAGTGAAATGCTTCTCCCATGCCAGCTCTCCCTGCAGCCCTTCAAGTGTGTGTGTTCTGCCCTCTTAAATGTGCTTCCCTATGTTCTCTGCAGCACAGGTGTGTCTGGCTGCATGGGTGACACTGCAAATGATAGTGTCACCACAACTACGATGTATATTGAAATAGCAGGGATGTATTGAGCAGACACGTCTAATATTGACCTGATATTTCCCCTTCAGTTAATATCGGCACTGGTAAGTCAATGAACCTTGACACTGACTCGAACAGAAGTGACCTTTGCCATTCCACTGGCCTTTGTTTGCTAACCTCTGCTGTTGTTCTTTCCTCCTCCTCTTTGTTTTTGTGTGCTTGCAGGTGAGAGATAGGATGATAGCTGGGGAGGTGAGCATGCATAGCCCAATTCTGGCCTGCTGGCAGCCTATCCTCCTCCTGATGCTGGGATCCGTCCTCTCCGGCTCTGCCACGGGCTGCCCGCCCCGCTGCGAGTGCTTTGCCCAGGAGCGCTCGGTGCTGTGCCACCGAAAGCGATTCATCGCCGTCCCTGAGGGGATCCCGACTGAGACCCGGCTCCTGGACTTGGGTAAGAACCGAATCAAGACTCTCAACCAGGATGAATTTGCCAACTACCCTCACTTGGAGGAGCTGGAGTTAAACGAGAACATTATCAGTGCCATTGAGCCTGGGGCTTTCAACAACCTCTTCAACCTCAGGACTCTGGGTCTCAGGAGTAACCGACTCAAGCTCATCCCCTTGGGGGTGTTTACCGGACTGAGCAATCTTACCAAGCTAGACATTAGTGAGAACAAAATTGTGATCCTCCTAGACTACATGTTCCAGGACTTGTACAACCTGAAGTCTTTGGAGGTTGGGGACAATGACCTGGTCTATATCTCCCACCGGGCCTTTAGTGGCCTCAACAGCTTGGAGCAGCTAACGCTGGAGAAATGCAACTTGACCTCTATTCCCACAGAGGCGCTGTCTCACTTGCACGGCTTGATTGTGCTGAGGCTGCGCCACCTGAACATCAATGCCATCAGGGATTACTCATTTAGGAGGCTCTACAGGCTTAAGGTCCTTGAGATCTCTCACTGGCCCTATCTGGATACCATGACGTCCAACTGCCTCTATGGACTGAACCTGACATCCTTGTCCATCACCCACTGCAATCTGACTTCCATCCCTTACGTCTCTGTCAGGCACTTAGTTTATCTCAGGTTCCTGAACCTGTCCTACAACCCCATCCTCACCATTGAGGGCTCCATGCTGCACGACCTGCTCCGGCTGCAGGAGATCCAGCTGGTGGGTGGGCAGCTCACCACTGTGGAGCCCTACGCCTTCAGAGGCCTCAACTACTTGCGCATCTTGAACGTCTCCGGGAACCTGCTGACCACGCTGGAGGAATCAGCCTTCCATTCGGTGGGGAACCTGGAGACGCTCATTTTGGATAATAATCCTTTGGCCTGCGACTGCCGGCTGCTTTGGGTTTTCCGACGCCGCTGGAGGTTGAATTTCAACAAGCAGCAGCCCACCTGCTCCACCCCTGAGTTCGTCCAGGGGAAGGAGTTCAAGGACTTCCCCGACGTGCTCCTGCCCAACTATTTCACCTGCCGCCGGGCACGCATACGGGACCGCAAGCCGCAACAGATCTTTGTGGATGAGGGCCATACGGTACATTTTGTCTGCCGGGCAGATGGGGATCCGCCCCCCACGATCATGTGGCTCTCTCCCAGAAAGCACCTCATCTCTACCAAAACCAACGGGCGGCTCACC
Organism: Gopherus evgoodei; assembly: GCF_007399415.2. Lineage (NCBI taxonomy): Eukaryota > Metazoa > Chordata > Testudines > Testudinidae > Gopherus > Gopherus evgoodei. The sequence goes on along the minus strand of NC_044331.1, from coordinate 37,523,223 downwards.
GTCTTTCCCGACGGCACTCTGGAGGTGCGCTATGCCCAGATCCAGGACAATGGCACCTACCTATGCATCGCCAGCAATGCGGGTGGCAATGACACCATGCTGGCGCACCTTCACGTGCGGAGCTACTCCCCAGATTGGCCCCACCAGCCCAACAAGACCTTTGCTTTCATCTCCAACCAACCCAACGAGAGCGATGCCAACAGCACGCGTGCCACCGTGCCTTTCCCCTTCGACATCAAGACTCTGATCATCGCCACCACCATGGGATTCATCTCCTTCCTGGGTGTGGTGCTATTCTGTCTGGTGCTTCTCTTCCTGTGGAGCCGGGGGAAAGGTAACACAAAACACAACATCGAGATCGAGTATGTGCCACGCAAGTCTGACGCCGGCATCAGCTCTGCTGATGCGCCGCGCAAGTTCAACATGAAAATGATCTAACCCGAAGCAATTTGCAAATAATAAAGTTTTTTTAAAAACAAAACAAAAGAAGAACATTACAAACATACCGACCTCTCTCCTCCTCTGAACCACCCCTCCCCTCTCGTTCTAACCCCAGCTCTCCGCACCACCACCTCTTCCACCTCTTTATACCAGGAGAACGTTCTGCTGATGTCTCCAGGACTCCCATGTTTGTCAGGAAGTAGTCTGACGGATGCCGGTGTCAGATCTAATGATGAGAGGGGAAAACAAAAAAAGAAAAACAAAAAAAATTAAATAAATCAATAAAAAGTTACGAACTTTCCTCTGTAACTTTGATTTAAATAATTATTGATTTTTATGAAAAAAGTTGAAATAAAAAAAACAACCTCCCTATTTCCTATAGATAGTTGGAATGCAAAATCTTGACTTCTTGATCTGTCCAGTTCTGTATCTGATTGTCTTATTTTTCTTCCTCTCCTCTTCTGACTCTCCCATGAAGGCAGTTTCTAGTGGTCTCAGAAAGAAAAAACTGGGGCTTCCATCCACACAGCTCCTAGTGCGAGCCAGAGCCCAGTTGCATTGGGGAAAGCTGTTGGCTCAGCAGAGAGCAAAGAACAAATTCTGCTGTGACTTGTGCCCTCAGTCACACCTCTGATGTGAACGGGGTTGCCAGGGGATAAGTCCAGCTGGAATTCAGCCCGAAGTGTGGGTGTTCCCTTTTAGATAAAAAGTAAATTATCACCAGTTAGGCTAAGGCCTTTCCCTAACAGCTCAAGGTTCAAAGTGCTGTACACCCTTTTCCTATCAGTCCTGGAGAAGCTAGTCAGTATTTGGATTTCAGATCTGCTGTGTCTATATACCAGTAAACAGCCTGTGACTCAGCCGGTTCCCTGGCCAGCAGAATAGCCTCTCTGGGCTTCTCCCCTATGCTAATTGACAAAGGCAAGACTCAGTTAAAACCAAAGACTGGGGAATCTATCAGGGTTAGGTTCCACTGCTCTGAAATGTATCCTAGCTGGGCTTTTCCCTGGAATGCTAGCCTGTGGTTTCCCTGAGACCAACAGGTGGAAGGAGGCCTGTGATTTAATTACTCCATAGGTGTTAGGCAGGGAGAGGGCTCTTTCTCTGCAGCTGTGAGTAATGGAGTTGGTTGAATCCACTATCAGACGGGGGGCTTGATGCTGCTCTCACTCTGGCCTAATCCTCCCATTACTCTCCTGTCTTCAGCAGAATGACTGCTGATTTGCATGGCTATACTGGGATCAGAGTCAGGCGCAAAGAGCAGGTTCCCGGGGTTCTGACTAATGGCATCCCTGCTGCTGTCAGACAGAGAATGGACTTCCTCCAGCTGGACTGGTGCAATCAGACTGAGGAGGGGGAGGTTCCCTGAGCCGAGCTCTGCACTGTTACATCCACATAACCTCTCATTGACTTCAGTGGTACGAGGAGGGCACAAGTTGGCACTGGGGCTGGGATGGAAAGGCTGCGCCACCTACCCCATACTCTGGTACCTGTACTCCTAGGCCACCTCTGTTCACCAGAAGGAATCTATTAGCCAACACATCCACCTATGCCCACCACAGCAGGGAACTCCTTGACATTCTTTCAGGTTCCCAGAGCCCCGTGCTGGTGATGGCTCTCACGGAATTTGTTATCTCTGACAGCTGGTAGCCAAACTCTCTCTCAAGTGGTCAGGTATTCCCTGGGCCTTTGGCTTCCAAACAGGCAGGAGATCTTGGCTGGAAGATCCAAATGCTGGTGCCAGGAGAGGGGGGCATGTGAGCAGAGTAGTTTGGGAAGTGGCAGCAGTGGAGTGGGGGTGATGCTAGCTGTTTTCTAGCTATTTAACCTAGGCATTTCTCTCTGATGTGCCTGTCACCACGAGTATCTGGGCACCTAATGGTTCATAGATAGGCTTGGCAGAATTCAAATTTTATTCTTTTATAATTTTGACAGATGATATTGATTATTTTAAGCCTTTTTTTAGATCTTTATCAATTTTTAAATTTTTACAGTTGCGCAAAATTACAGGGTTTGACAACGTTTTGCTATTTTTAGTCATTTAAATTTTCAGTTGCACAGTCAGGCAATTATTTAATGTCAGTCGCTACTGAGATTTGAAAAGCTAAAGCTTTATAAGCATTAAAACACAAATTGTCACAATCACATGTCAAAATATACTAACTAAATAGTCTTAAATCAACAAATCCCCTCCTCTTTTTAACCGTCCGTTTGCTAGTCCATTTGTAACAAGCCTGATTCAAAAGCCTAAATGACTGCAGTTTCACTCTAAGTTCTCAAGCTGCCTTTTTCTTACTTTGCCTATTTGTAAATTTAGAGCATCATCATCAATGGAAATACTTGTTTCCTCGTTTTGTATGTGTCCAGTGAAATTGACGTTTATTGACATTTACCGATAAAACAACGAATTCTTCCAAGCCTATTTATACAATAGCATCATTCCCTGGTGCTCGGTTCTAGCAAAGAGTCTCAATTTTCACTGGCTATAGTTGGGTTATTTTAAAGAAGAAGGGGTATTGAAGAGCCAGTCGGTGCTACAGAAGGTGTGTGCTTCCTCAAGTGATGGTCCCTATATGCATTCCAATAGCAGGTGTGAGTGTGCACCAGACACCGGAACTGGAAGGCTTTTGCAGCTGTGGCCGTTGACCCCCATATATCCAAATCTTGCCCCCTTTTCTCTGTGTGCTGAGGCTCTATTCAGAGTGCCCCGTGGGGGACAGAGCTGGGATTTCTGCAGCTTTACTTGGGTGCCTCGCATACAAGCAAAGTCCCAGAACACTCAGCAGAGTGGAATACTGTGTAGAGAATATGGTGTGAATTACAGCAAGCAGGGGTGTAAAGACATTGTATGGTGAATAAATTAAAGCATCGAGTCAGATAGGCAACCACCAAGGGAGAGAGAAATTAAGTGGCCCAGAGACAAGGGGAAAAGATATGTTTTAAGATAAGCTTTGAAAACAAAGCTTTATCAAAGACGTTTCAGACTTCCTCCCCCCCCCCCCCCATTCAGTTTATCCCAATATCTAGGCCTCTGGAGGAATTTAATTAAATATGATTCTCATTTGTACATTTTGGAAGAGGCTGGCTGCATTGCTCGGCTCCCAAGCAGAGGGAGAGATTATTAATAGTGTCCTGTCACTTTAAATGGGCATCCCAGTGGAGCTGAGCCCTAGGTCAGCTATGGGAGCCATGGAGTGAGACAACATCCGCCCTGTTGTAGAATGATTCCTTGCGAAAAATGTTTGAAGCTTTAAAAGCTTTGAGGCTTCAGGCTTTAGCTTTACATTGGGAGGCAGCTCACATTGGTGCGTGGTACCTACTTTGTGAATGGCGAGAGAATCGCAGTTCATGATTGCACTCCACAATGATCAGAGCATGAAACAGACCAACCATTCCAAATTCATACACAACCTGTCAATAAATAACTCGTCCACTTCGTGGTACAGTCTGCCAAACAAATGTCCCACACGAGAACTAGCAAGTGTGGATGGAGAAGCAGAGACAGGCGGGAAACCAAACAGTGCAAACTGAGCCGGGAGGGGAGAGGCCTGCACAGCCCCCAACATGCAGACCTTAAGGTAGCCATCCTGCAGCAAAAAAACTCCAGGACCAGACTTCAAAGAGAAACTGCTGAGCTTCAGTTCATTTGCAAATTTGACACCATCAGCTCAGGATTAAACAAAGACTGTGAATGGCTTGCTAATTACAAAACCAGTTTCTCCTCCCTTGGTTTTCACACCTCAACTGCTAGAACAGGGCCTCATCCTCCCTGACTGAACTACCTCATTGTCTCTAGCTTGCCTGCATATATATACCTGCCCCTGGAAATTTCCACTACATGCATCTGACGAAGTGGGTATTCACCCACAAAAGCTCATGCTCCAAAATGTCTGTTAGTCTATAAGGTGCCACAGGACTCTTTGCTGCTAGTGCAAACCTAGAGGACACAAAGGGAAGTGATGGAGAAACCAACAGCACAGCATTCAGTGACCGCAGGGGCTGTGCCCTGCATCTGATTACGCCAACAGCTAGGTGGGGAAGTATCAAAGGGGGCTAATGAAATGTCCAACTTAATCCTTGAATGCAGCAGCAGCCACTAGAGAGGTGAATGCAAGGGAGAAATATGGGAGCGGAAGCTCCACAAAAGGTTTGAGCATCTGCAGAGCTTTTACAGTATCCGTGGGGCCCCTCCGCTGGGTACAGAATGATGGCTGGCAGCACGCTGTGCGTTTGCAGTGGGGCTCGCTCAGTATCTGCATCTGATTCACAGTTCTGCCAGCCACAGACACCACACCGCTCTGCCAATGCACCAAATGTATCCTGCTATTGGAGACTTCCAATGCACCTCGGCCCTACCCTGCACTATCCCTGCTGCTCTGGCACGCTTACACTCCTGCCCTACCATTCAGTGCTGGCTTCCCACAGAGCTCTGCCAGCGCACCTCAATCCTGCCGTGCAGTGACCACTGCTCTTGCAGTCCTCAGCCTCCCCAACCCACACGTGCCAACCAGGCTGAATTATTAGCTGGTTTGATGATGTGCCATGACATTTCCAGTGTCATTCTGGCTGTGACCTAAGCTGAGGGGAACCCAGCAGTGAGGTCAGTGCTGCCTGTTTCTCAGCACCTTAGTCTCAAAGCCTCAGTCATTTCTCCCTCCCTTTGTTCCTGTTGCCTTTAGCCTAATGCTGCCCAGGGTGGGGAAGTTCATTATATTATTCCCTGCCTTGCTAGGGCTCTGAGACCTCCCTGTGACAAATGAGTCCCTCATACATCTCAGCTCTGCTGTGAATTGAGCATATTCTGGGTGTCCTTCACAGCCAGACTTTGTGGTGATCTCACTATGCTTCTACCACAACATAGACTCTCCTGCCACTTTTGCCTCTGAAGTTAAATGTTGGACCATCACCTCACCCCAGAGAAACGAGGCAAAATCCAAAGGGTCCTGAAAAGGCCCAGATCTAGCACATCTTCCATAGAAGATCTCAAGCCAAAGCACTCAGCACTCACAATCATTAATGGCCCTTTTCACACCTGGGAAGTTAAACCTGGTGTTCCCAAGCTACTTGCAGCTTGGAGTATTACACTCTACCTCCCTACATCCTCGTGCCATATTGGATTGGTGCATTGGGTGTCCATACAAGCCAGGAATAACTAAAGGTATTGGACCACGGATTGCAACACAAGACGGGACCTAGCTTCTATTGTCAGCCCTGCCACTGACTCAGCAAGTCACTTCTTTCCTCCATGCCTTGGTGTCCCCAGGTGTGACCTGCCTGCCTTTGTAAACTGCCTTGAGGTCTATGGCTGAAAGGTGCTAACGTGTGTATTAATTTATCATCGTTGTTATAGCTACAAAACAAGCCCCAACAGCTCAGATCTGGTAAATGAATCTTTACAGCCTGCAGATTGTCTCTGAAATCTTTCCTAGTCCCATGCTTGCTGTTTCCTGCCAGATGATCTAGTGTTACCTATATATTCCCAGCAGCACTTCCAATGAGCATGTAGCAAGGTGAATGGAACTGTGATTCCATGGCCAATACCTGGGCGGTGCACTCTGGCCATTCAGCAGCTGGGCTAGTCACAGGCTAACACACTGGAGAGCTAATAGCCATTCAAACCAAATCCAAGGGCAGGAGTCTTGGGACATCAGGACCTAACCCTAATTTAAATGCCCCCACAGTGCTTGGGCCATGGGGCTGCAAGGATTCCTCAGCCCTGGTCTGTGGGCCAGGGTGCACACTGGGGCAGGTCTGCCCCACTGCGGAGTGGTTGCTAGATGAACTGCTCCTCATGCAGGACAGCAGACATAGTCAGGTCAGCAGCAGCAGCATCGTTGCCAATAGCAAAGGGACACCCCTTTTTCCAGGGTTTCATGGGGCAGCTTTGCCTCAGTGGCAGAGAAACTCCCGGCAACTTCAGCTCCAAGGCCAACTGACAGGTCAGCAGCAATATTACATACTTGCAATGTGATCACACCCACCCCTGGCAGGCAGGCAGGCCTGGAGTCTACACAAAGGCCTTGCAGGACTGTGAGGTACTGAGGCTTCTCCCACCCTGGGCATATTCAGACCTCATTTAATCTTAATCCCACCTGGAATCACTCTACCATTGTTACTGTCCATGCTCCATTCTCAGGCCCCAGCTGAACTCTGGAGCCAGGTGTTCCAGTCAGGCCCTAGCATTCAGCAGCGCTATGAACAGGAGGTTGGCGAAGCCCATTACAGAGCTGGAGGCCAGATCTGACAGTCCGCAAGGTTAAGGGGTGCTTGGCACCAGGGGAAGGGCCACACCTCGCAATCCTTGTAATGCTAGATGGTTCATGCCGGCAGAAACAGCACTGGTTTAATTGTCCGTCAGGCCATCTGAGCAGAAAACTTTCCCACACAATATAGGCCCGACTCCTCAGGCCTCCAGCAGCTCACAGCTTTACTTAGAGACAAAAATGTAACTGCCACCTGTGAGCCATGCTGTACTAAAGATTTTCTCACCATTACTGAACTGAAGGTTTTCATTGCACCTGCTCACAGATTTGAAGCCAGTCTGCTGTGTCTCCCTGCTGCAGTTTCAGTCAGTGCTGGGATGCTTTAGTTCCTATTCTCAGCTGTTTGCCAGTGGTGCAGTGCACCGCTAAACTGCTTCCATACCCCCACCCAAGACATCGTCGTATTTCAGGGGCAAATAAGCTGATTATTGTCTGCATGATTTGTAATCGCTTAGGCGCCTTTGGGGAAGAAAGGTGCTACCCTGTATAGCTGTAAGCGAGACTAAGATTGAGAGGCAGTGTTTGGTGGCTAGATCAAAGGATGGCGAGTCAGGACTCTTAAGCTGTATGGGCTACTCTGCCATTGACATGCTGAATTACCTCAGTCAAGATACTTTGCTTCACTGCACCACAGTTTCCCCATTTTTCTGTTGGGGGCTGATAATACTAACAGAGGGTGTTGTGATGCTAAATTACTCAAAGCCAGATCATGCCTGGCCTTTGCCTAAGTGCCCAAGCGGAGCAGGGGGCAGGGCTCCCGCTCCTTTCTGGCAGGGTGCACTAGGGAGCCAGAAAGCCCTTGTGCCCCCCTGAGAGAAGAAAGATAAACCCAAACCTCTAGTCTGCCTGGTGTTGCTCCTTCCTCCAGGCTGTGAACAATTAAAGCATCAGCCCATCAGCACAGCAGAGTCCACCATTCCCAAGCAGATGCCATAGACCCCATGTTCCTGGCTGGCTGTTAACACTGGCAGTTTGAAAGGGCTGGATAATTGACTTCTAGTTAGCCTTTTTAATACTGTCATTAAAAGGCCTAATTCAACACACAGCTTAAAGCACCACCACCAAAGCCCAGCAAGGCATTTGCTGCAGATGGCAGTGGCCGGACACTCAGATAGCCTCAAAAGTCCTTCAAGAAGCTTCAAAACAAATAACGGTTCTTTGATGGGGGCGTGTTTTGCACTCAGAATGCTGGCCAAGGGGTGTTGGGGTGGGGAGTGTCATGATCACAAATGGTGACATACCACTTACGCCACAATTGGTGTGGGCCCCCTCTGTGGTTTTTCAATCACTTGCTCTCGCACCAGTCGCTGGCCTCAAACCTCCCCCACCCCCACACAGCCCAAATGGTGGCTGCTACTCCAGACAAATGACTGCCAGCTGGGCTAGGGCTAAACAAGCAACTAGCTCATGAATTGGCGCAGTGGTAGCTTTTGGGCGCCCAACCTGAGAGCCCGTGAAAGGGCCAGCTGCTCAGAAGTGTGATGAGCTGTTTGAGACCCAGCACCAGTTGCAGTGACTCAAGTTGGGCACTCACAATATAGGCCTTTATTCATAGCTGGAGCCCCAGCTGGACAACCCTAAGGTTAATCTGGCCTGCACATTATAAAGCTCCACAAATAAGGACAAATGCTAGTTACCAATTGATCCTAGCCCAGTGCTAGGACTGGAGTTATGCCTGTATGCCCCCCCCCCCACACCCCGAAGAAGGGTCATGAACAGAGTACCGCGCCAGCTGGGCGCACTGACTAACTGCAGCTTTCGTCGCGTGTTCGAGTAAGTGCACGTCCTTCTCTGGGGCCTGCCAGTGCAGTGTAGTAAAGGCCCAGCCCATGAGTAGGACACCCTGGGTCACCACCCATCTGCCAGACTTGCCAGGTGACTGAGATGGCGTACCCTAAGCACCCTGGGCCACCCAGTTCCTCCTCTGAAAGCTGGGGCCAAGAACACTGCCTTCGCATGGTAATATGCTTTGAGGTCATGCCAGAAAGATTTAGCCAACAACCTTTCAGGTGCTCTTCTCACAGAGCAAACATAGGTGCTGGGCTAATGCCACAGGCCTTTCCTGGTCACACCAGGGAGCCAAAACCTGACCCAACAAAGCAGTGTTCACCAGCTACTGGCAGATATTATGCAGTCCTAGTCTAGCTATTCTCAGCCCTCGCACCCCCAAGACTGTCTGACTTTGCATAACCAGTGCCTGCAGCATGTGGGTAAGCAGACTATCCAGGGGCATCAGCATGGCACAGGTATTTGTCAGTGGCTTCCCACAGTAAGTACAGTGCCATGGATGGGTGGGTGAGGGACCCAAGATAAGTGAAGTGCGGTGGCTGGGTGGGGATCCCAGGGTAAGTGCAGTGCCATAGTTGATTAGGTGGGGATCCCAGGATAACTGCAGTGCCATGGTTGGTTGATTGGGGTTCCCAGGATAACTGTAGTGCCATGGTTGGATGGGTGGGGAATCCCAGGGTAAATGCAATGCCATAGTTGGGTGAATGGGTGGGGATCCCAGGGTAAGTGCAGTGCCATGTTTGGGTGGGTGGTTAGTTAGGTGAGTGGGGTTCCCAGGATAATTGCAAAGCCATGGGTGGGTGGGGTTACCAGGGTAACTGCAGTGCCATGGGTGTGGGGGGGTCCCAGGGTAAGTGCAATGCTGTGATTAGTTTGGTGAGTGGGGATCCTAGGATAAGTGCAGTGCAGTAGCTGGGTGGGTTCCCAGGGGAAGTGCCATTCAGTGGTTGGGAATGTAAAGGCCCTTCCCTGAAGAGGCTGGGAAAGAGCCGCCCACAAAGCTGGGCTAGTAGCAGCGTGACGAGGGCTCCGTGGGGCGGGCCGTAATGACTCCTTGTCTGTGAGGCCTGTGTGACAGTGCTGCCGCTTGCCCTTCTCCATAGGACTAGACGGTGTCGCTCTCATATCCAGTCATTTGTTTACAAGATCTTAATAAAATCTTGATGTGTTGTTGAGCCGGGCTCTGATTTATTGTTCTGATCGGAGATAAACAGTGCAGCCATCCGGAGCTGGTCACAGTGGTAATGCCTGCAGCGACATCGCCTCCAGCAGCACCAGAGGAAGTGCTGTGGGCCAGGTCGGGGGCACTGCTGCCCCGAGGGAAGGGCTTTGGGCCAGGCATGCAAGTCTCTGCTACAGCACAAAGCCTAGTTGGGCACAGACAGGCACACGGGGGCCTGAGTCCTGCCTCAGCAAGACACAAGAAATGCCAGAGCTAATCAGGCACTGTCCCTGATTCCTACCAGAGACTGACTTAACTGTCGATGCTTTTTTGGGGCTCAGGCCAGCTCCCGGAAAGGGATTAAAGGGGATGCGTGAGAAGCAAAGCTTCTGTTCCCACTGCAGAGCCAGGGGGAAAGATGCCAGCTGCCTTGAGATCAGCGGAGAGGCTGGTGGGTCTGCCAGCGGGGAAAGGAGGCGCCCCTTAGTTAGCTAGCCAGAGAGGGACTGGCCGGCGAAGGATGACTTCAGTGCGTCACCTACTCCCATGTGTCACATTGGCTGGTTGTACCCTCAGAGGGTTGCACGCTTGCCTCTAGCCAGTTCTGGGCCCCTGGAGCTGGGCTCCTGCCTTCTCATCGCCCCACTCTTGAGCAGGAATGCAGAGGCCTGAGGAGGGGAGCAGCTGGGAAGATTGGAGTCTTTCCAGCTCTGGACTGGAGCTTCCCCAAAGTTCACAGGCATCATAGGGCCCGTGCTGGAGCTTGGTGCAGTGCTAACAATAACACAGGGCTGGGGGGTCAGCTTGTGCTCCAGGCCCAAGCCACCTCCCATTAAAACAAATTGCCATTTAGGACATCAGTGGGAGCTGGCTGCAGCTTGAGCCGGCAGTTCAACCCCCCCAGGTGTTTTGCACAGGAATTTAAGCACTAGAATCATAGACTATCAGGGGTGGACAGGATCTCAGGAAGTTATCTAGTCCAAACCCCCTGTTCAAAGCAGGACCAATCCCCAGACAAATTTTTACCCCAGTTCCCTAACTGGTCCCCCCGTGGTTTGAACTTACCACCCTGCGTTGAGCAGGCCAATGCACAAACCATTGAGTTATCTCAATTCACCTTAAACAGAAATGAACACAGCATTTGCCATGCTGACCCCTCCCTCACATAAGCTGGAGGGTGAGGCAGGCTGGGTTAACTGCAGTCAGCCCCATGCCCAGCCAACCCACCTCCATCTTCTGAGACACTGAACCAGCCCTGGGGATTGGAAACTGCTTCTTCAGTTGCAGCGCCTGGATCGCGCCCAGCTCCAACCTGTGAAGCTGCTGCTAATGATGGCATGTTACCCAAGTTTGGCCAGTGCTCGCTGGCTCCCCACCACACAGTTTATTAGCCACGCTGCCTTTTTAACCTTCGCCGCATTGTGAGCTGGATTTCTTTTTTGCAACCACTGCGTGATTAAAGCAGACAGAGGGAGCAGAAGAAAAGTAGCTGGGGGTGGGCAGGGCTCCTTCACTTGGGCAATTTTCTTGGCCGTGACATGAAGAATAAAACTGGTATCATTGCTGATATCTACAATTTATTTTTCCTGGCAGTTCATCAGGGCACAGAGTGAGCAGGGGGCTGGAGCCCAGCCTTTCATATGTGGGAAAACTCGTTTGTGGGGGGGGAGTTATTTGCCTGGTTAGCGAACCAAGAAAAAAATGTGCTGCAGGTAGTGAAACAGTAGAATGGAAGTGTGGAGGACACAAAACAAGGAATTTAGAGAGGCGCATCTATTGCTGAGGCGCACACCCACTGTGCTCCTTGCCTTTGCTTCCTGCCAGGAGGCTGCCTCACCTCGCTGAACATCAAGGTTGATACCAAAAAAACTTCTTTGTACCAAAAAGTGGGGCTTGGCATCAGACCCCCCTTGGAATGACATGACAAGGGCATGTGTTGTGCTGGGCCGCCTAATTGTACTGGGCTATGTTGGGCCCATGGGGTTCATCCTGTTCCCCATCAGCCTGGCCCTGACCAACCTGCAGGCTAGCCCCAAAGCTAGACTGAAAGGGGCCAGCAGCCGGCAGGGCAAACACACCTACTCTGTGTCTGCCTCTCAGCAACGCTGTCCAGTGACTTCATTTGGCCTTGGACTGGGGGAGGCAGGAGTTGGGGGGCTGGCAGTGAAATCAGCCCTTTACAACCTAGTTCCCAGCTCACACATCTCATCTTAGGCAGCATGCTGTCCTGCCAGGCAGGTTGGTAACAGGCTTATGACATTTAAGGCCAGACTGGACCATTAGCTTACCTAGGGTGTCACAGGCCATTGGATGTCACCCACGTTAAACATTCCTTTACATCGGGGCAGCTCTAGGGATTTTGCCACCCCCAAGCACGGCTGGCAGGCTGCCTTCGGCGGCTTATCTGCGGGAGGGCCCCAGTCCTGCGGATTTGGCGGCAGCCTGTGGGAGGTCCACCGGAGCCACCTGCCGCCCTCGCAGTGACCGGCAGAGCGCCCCCCGCCCTCCAGCTTGCCGCCCCAGGCACGCACTTGGCGTGCTGGTGCCTGGAGCCGCCCCTGCTCTACATTGAGCCCAATGACCTCAGGGGGCAGCACTGTTGTGTGCAATAGCAGGGCATAAGAGAGCCCAAGAGGGGGGCCACCAGTGTCTGAGGACCCTGTGATCGCAGGGAATTGAGTAGGTGTGATACACCCAGCAGATCCTATCACACATTCCAGGGGCCATGCTGCAGAGGCCCACAAAACAACCCAGCTCCAAGCTCAGTGCCAAATCTGACTAGGGGAGGGGGGTGAGTGGGGGGAGAGGCTAAAGCCTCTTACTATCCCTCACCACACCAGTCCCAGAATATGGCCAATGGTGCAATGCTGCTACTACTTTTGTATTGTGCCCAAAGGAGTAGCAGACGCTGCCAGAGGCTGTGCATAACCATTTCTCCCACTGACTGCACTGCACAATTAGCTGCTGCATCCCCAGCTGCGCCAGCACCCATAGTGCTCCCACACCCCTCTGGCTTGAAATGGCTTCCAGCATATACAGGGTTTACAATTTGGTTCAGTGGCTCTCAGCACCCCTCCCCCTCCATACAATTTGTCCCAGCACCTCTGTTAGCGCCCAGCCTGCCATGCTGTGCAATCAATGGCAGTGTCTACTGAGTTGATCAACAGGGCCAGAAAGCAGTACGCAGCCAGTAATATGTGTGCAGGGTGCCTCTAACCTGGGCGTTAGTGGGCATGAGGCCAGGAAAAACTGAGCCAGCAAGACTGCAAAGGCTGGAGATTTGGTTCAGTGAAAGCCAGAAAGCTGGGGCTACCCCATGGGGATTGTTTATGGCAGCATGAGCCAAGGGGGCACAGGGCTCTTTGAGGGCAGGCGTCTTGCAAAGCAAAGACTCAGCCTAGGCCAGCCAAGCAGCCCCATTGTCTCAAGTAGCTCATTATTTCCCCTGCTTTGCAGACATTTATGTGCCTGGTAAAGAAAGAAAGAAAAGACTATAAATTTCAGGCCATAAATGCGGCTGCTGTCACCTCCAGCCGCATTGGCACGTAGCGTGCATGAGCCCGGCAGCAGCTTTCCACAAGGTCATGGCCATGCACGGCTGAGAATCAGGCACTGGGGGCCAGTGGGGCAAGGTCTTGCTCTGCCTGTCAAGAAGGGCCCCAGGCACCACACACACATCCCAAAGCCTTGCCTGAGTGTTCCAGAGGCCATGCAGTGGGGCATGCAGGAAATGGGCAGGGGGGCTAGCTTGCTAATCCTGCCCATGTGGCAGGGCTGAGCTGGTGCCCAGCTAAAGTGTTTGTGCTCATCAGCTTCCCCACTGAGCATGAGGCCTGAGCATGTAGCCCCCTGCTCATTGCTGGTGTGAGGGGTTCCGGCTCCTTCCTGCCCCCAATCCCCCAAGGCAGTCTTCTGCCTCAGACACCCTCTGCAGCAATCCTGCCCCAAGCCGCTCACCTGCCTCCCTCCACCCCACGGAGAGCTTGGGCATGCCCATAGGACAGCCCCCAGGGTGCAATGGAAACACTCCCTGGGCCAATCACCACTCCCAGAGACCAGCTCATGAATCCCACTCTCACACCCAGCGCTTAGGGTGGCAGCAGACACCAGAGACCAAGTCTGCGAGCCAGGACAAGGAGCATGTCAGGACTTAGCAGGAGACTGAGTGGGGTGGTGTCAGCATTGCCAGGAGCCCTCTGGCTCTGGGTACAGCCGCACTGCAGAGTATAGTCAGGGTACTGCCTCTGCAGAGCGCCATTCTCCTCCCTCCCCAGTCAGGCCTGCCTGCCAGACCAACCATCTCTTTCCCATCTTTGCAGTCTCCTTGTTCCTATTTCACTCTTTTGTTCCCATTTCTCTCCATGGCACTCTTCTAGCATCGGTCATCATCTGATCGCAGGCCCTGCGCCCATGCAATGGGAGCTGGATCAGCCCTCTGCCATTGGCCTGTCACTGCACACTGGCCCTCTCCAGTTGCTTCCCACTCCCTCTCCTCCTTCCCCCACTGTATCATACTTCCCCTCTACACACAGCCTTGTCTCCACCCCCTCAGTCCCCCCCCCCCGGCTTGTCATGGCCCCAACCCCCCCTCCCCACCCCTGTCCACGGCGGGAGGCCCTGAAAAATGTTACGAGCTTGCCCCTGCCATCCTCAAAAGCAAACTGAAGAGTTGTGAGCTCCATGCAGGAGAGACGTTTATGACCACGGGCTTCTTGACCCACCCATAAATCCCCATGGCTGCTCAATCTCCTTTATTATAACTGCAGATAAGGCCCTGAGGGCTCTCAGCATCTCTGCCAGTTGGCGTGGTGCACTGATCGTCCTGTCACGGAAAGGGAAGCCCCTCCCCACCCTTCCCGGCTTGGCTGTGAAACTGACTTAGGGCCTGGAAAGCAAGGCCAGGTTTAGAGCCAATGGCCTTAATTATCAGCAAGGGGGCGTAATCTCTCTCACAGCTAAGTGCCCCTGAACAGAGCCAGGGTGATGGAGGGCTTCTGTTCCTGAACCAGGATTTCCCTGCGCCTGCCCCTCAGCTCCCAGAACCCCACTGTTTATATGCTGTGTGGGCTGCGTGTTGAGAGTGGCACATGCTTGGCAGCGTTTCAGGCCCGGCACCTCTCCAGCAGCGAGCAAGGGTGGGAAAGAGCAGGCAGAGGCGATGGTGAACAGAGCACTGAGGACACAGGGCAGGAGCCAGGGCAGGGAGGCACTGCTGCGCCCATACTAGGCATAGTCCAGGAAGGGGCATTGGCTATTTGCTCTGGGCATCGCTGGTGGACATTGCTGCCTGGCCTTGGCTAATTCCCATCTACACTACCCCACAGGGAGGCTTCCCACAGGCTGCACAATTTGTACCCCAACAGCCTGGTGCTCAGGGACTCAGCTCCTGAGGTTGGGGAAAGGAGGGAAGGCAGCTCTAGTCCCCCTTTGCAGCCCCCGTCTTGTGTGTCCATTCCAGGGGCTGCCTGGCCCCCTGCAGCTCACAGCTTCCTCAGTCTGTCCTGCAGAAAATACCCATAATGCAGTGCTGACCTGCCATCCACCCCTCAGGACAGGAGCTAGGGGTAGGAGGGCATGGCATGGGTACAGCCTTAGTGTAACTGGGAGGCAGATGCAGATGCAGAGCATGCCCAGCACAGAGCCAGTGGGGCTACAGGAAATGCCCACAAGCCCGTGGCACTGCTAGCACCAGGACCCTGCTGTGCCCCTCCTGCTTGTCACCTCTCTGGCTGCATCTGTGTCAGTTTGTTCCTTGTTTCCCTTTTCTATCAGAGCTTATCGCACTTAATTTCAGCACTTCTCTCTCTAACTACCCTCCCGCTCTTATCTCTGCTTCAGGGTCAATTTTTTCCTCTCTTCCTTTTTTTCACTCTTATCTTTTTCCTCTCCTCTCTGCTTTTCTCTTTCTCTCCTGCCATTTCTCTCTGCCAGATCTCATTTTCCTTCTATGTCTCTCTCCCCCTGGTCCCTTGAGCTGCCTCCCCACATCTCTAGTTCCTAGCCATGCCCTCGCCTCATCTCCTGTCTTTGGGGCCTGAGCCTGTTCTCAAAGTTAATGGCAAAAATTCCCACTGAGCTTCTTGGATGGAAGCGGATCAGGCCCCCTTTCTCAATTTTATTATTTTTCTTTCCTTCCTTCCTTGCCTCTCTTTCTTTCTCTCTTCCCTGCCATTTCTCCCTGCTCCACCACCCCCAGAGCTGTTTTCCCTTCTCACCGAAAGGCCTTTCCCCAGTCACATTTTGCCTGCTGGTACCAATGAGTCTTGGCACTTGGTCCTGTACAGTGAGAGCTTTTTGGCTGCCAACATTTGTATGCTTTGAAAGCCAATCTGTCCTACCACTGGGAAGGGACAGAGAAAGGCGCTGGACCCCAGAGCAATGCTGTGCTGAAGTCTAGGTGGAGCCCACTGGGGATGTGGATCAGGTATGAACCTGCTGCTGCCCCGTTTTGTCCAGCGCCACCTTAAATGGAGAGCGAATCCATGGACACAGCCAAGCCCAACCGGCCTTCCAGCTAATGCAGCACCTTCCCTGCCAGAGGCCAGGAGTGAGGTGGGAGAGTAGCGATGAAGTCGCAGCTCGTCATGTCCCCACATGCTTCGCCCTGGCAGGCATCATCATGCCATCTAACCTGCACTGAGCCTGGCCCAGCTACTTTCCAGCAAGCTCCCTGCTTCACTCCGAAAGGGAGGCTGCCAAGGAATCACACCATCTTCTCCTGTACAGCTGCCCACCCGCTGAAAGCGCTCAAGAGTTTGGGCACTGACTACAATAGGACCGGAATTTGGCCCTATGCAAGTTGTGCAAAATACACAGCACTAACAGTGCTTGGGTCTGGCATGCAAGAGCTGCTCTTAAGCACAGGCAAAGCCATCAGCCAATCAGGACTCCACTGCAGGGACTTTGCATCGCAAGCCAACTCTACAGTTCACCAGTCAGCCCTGCACCCGACTCCATCAGCAAGAGCAGAGGGGCATGAAATGCCTCCTTGCTCAAAACCCACCCCACTCAGCCCTGCCAACAGGGAAGGAAAAACATCTCCTGACTCCTTCTTCCAACAGCTTGGGGACCTTGCTCGGAGTCCTATCCACCCACCCACCCACTTTGTAAGCCCGACAATCCAACCAGCCTCCATCATGCTACACAACAATGGTGGGAAGGGCCATTTTGACCATCGGTGCCATGTTTAAATGGGCCAAGCTCATGCCATTGTCTTCAGAGGAGTTACACAAGAGAGGTGATTTAGCCGCTGAGCTTAGGCGCCAACCTGGGCTAGTGCAAGAGAGAAAGAGCCCTGCAAACACACCTGCACCACTAAGCGTGAGTGTGGGCAGGTGGATGACGGAAAGAGGTGACCAGAGACCCGCTTGGGGATAGAATCTTTTCTGGGTCATAAACTTTGTGATGTTCTTTATACCCAGCCTCAGCATCCTCTAGTTATTTATTATCAACATTGTTAAAAGAAAAAAGGGGGAGCCTATCATTTTATGGCCATAACTAGTGGGTATAATAGATTTACTGAAATTCTATAGTTTTATGATTAAACCCAATACATTTTACTAGGCCTTTTTCTTATTTTCCTCAGGATTCAAGGCAGCCCAGTTTTGACTGGAAAGGGGTGGATATGTAGCAATGGAATGGATCATTTCCTAATCCATCATCATTACATGCACAACTAAAGAAATATTATCTCCTGAAAGATTTGTCCTGCATTCCTTTTAAAACAAGCATTATCTGAGCACAAAGCAATAAAACCATGATTAAAATATGGACCTCCAGTTCCTGTAAAGTCTTGTATTTCACAGAAGCATTTGAGGTAAATTTCAGCACTGACTTTACACTGCTGTTGAAATCAATGGAGGGGTTGGACTTCAACCCTGAATTGAATCCTGTGGAACTAAATGGGGAGAAGCAGGTGCTAGGTTTTGAAATGGTCTGTGAAAGCTGTGTGTCACAGCAGCTGTTGCCACGACACCTCCTTCTGCAACCCACAGCTCCGGCAAATCCACAGTTTTCTGTGATTTCTCCAGATGCCAGATATGAGCCAAGTAATAAGACGTTTCACTCAAATTGCCAGATTTTTTCCAGCAGCACTTTAATAGCTAAAATCGATAAAACTACATTTCCCAGCAGAGGTTTATCATATGCTAAAACTACAGCCCATCACCTACATATACTAAATTCTCTGCTAGAAATAAAGTGCAAAGTTTAGAAGACAGATGGCATCATTTGTGATACCAGTAGGATAATACCATAATAAATCTGTAGCCATCCGGGCACTTCACGGTTGTCAATATGCCACACTCCATGGCCACTGGGAACATCTCAGCAACAGCTGGAATAGAAATGGGATGTTCCTGCTCTCAAAGCTCAGACACGTACCTGTGAGGTATAGGGCTTATGACACACAGGTAAGCAGTTCTGATGCATCTAACAGGGAGCAGTGGCATACATGCATGCACACCCCAGGCAGTTCATTACAATATGTTGCATACGCAGGAACATAGTGGAATATTGTTATTAGTTCAGTGCAGGTTATTTTACTTGCAGGTACAAGATCACCGTAAATCAACATTTAATATTGGAACCAACATACTGACCAGCCCCAAGCTCAGCATACCAGCCTTTCTGCATGGTCTGTGCTCAGAATGACTTCCTTCAGCATTGCTCAGTAGCCTCCCAAAGGGCACACTACCCTATGAGAGCAATTCGGAAGTTGGCTAGCATTGTGTTTCCACCAGTCCAGAGAGCCAGCTGTCCAGGGCCGAGTGGTCTCTGGTGGGTACAAAGGAAGGTCCCTTTCCAATGCAGTTTGACTGGATGCTGGGGATTCAGCAATATCTTCTCCAGAGGCTCCACCCACTGCTGGCTTTCTGTCTGGAGTGCTGGATTACTGATTCTCTGCCCTTCCCTTTCACGAGTGCTCTGGTTCCGACTGGGAGAGCCAGTTAACTCTGTAAGCATGTTGGAAGGGGGTTCTCACCTGCCCATGACTTCTGCAACATAGCAGCCAGACCTGATTCCCGGTGCTGTGTTGTGTCACTTCTCTCAGGCAGGCCCATCACCCTTCACCAACTTGCCTCCATTCACTGGGCCATCTCCATTCTCCACTGCGTTACCTCCTGCCACTTCATCCCCCTTCCCCATGTCATTACACTCAACCAGAGCATCACTCTTACCCTGAAATATCGCTGGTCCCTAGTAGGTCACCATTCCCCAGCCCCGTCATCCATCAATTTCCCAACATCTGCCCTAGTCCACCACCCTCCCTGTTACAAGCCCATTACCATCCATCAGTTCACCATCCTCCGCACTCTCCCTCCCTCCCCTGCTTTACCACCTAGCCTTAGTTCCCAAGTCTACAATGTTCCTCAGGCTTGACTGCTGCTAAACTAATTAGCTCAGTACAAAGACTGCAGGATAATTAGAGAGTCCAGTGAAAGCAGGAAACTAGGGCAGCTCGCCTTAAATAAAGGCAAAGAAGCAACTCTGCACACTGCTGATGACCTGCTATTGGCCCTCATAGATGATTACATGAATCTCTCCTCCCCTACCCTCTCCTTTTAAAAACATGTTTATCACAGGTGAGTGGGTTGCCTGCCTCCATTGCTCTGGGCGGTTGAAAACCTGAAGAGGTGGGAAATTCTGTCCTTAAAACTCATGCCTTCTGCCAGGTCTGTTAATCCCAGTTCCCTCTCACCTCTCTGAAGTGATGCTGAATGGAGGGAGAGAGAAATCATGAAGAAAACAACATGCCACTGACCATCACCTCTAATTCAACTCCTGCTTTCCCTGCGAATGAGCTTTTCTCCAGCTTCTGTCTGTGTTAAAGTGTTCTGCACACTGTGGGTGCTACTTAATGAATTACTGATATCTAATAACAACTTGACATTCAGCCTCTGAATCTCATTCAGCGACTGCTTAGCAAGAGCTGGGCTGGAACTCTGATCAATATCCCCCATCCAAGTATGCAGGATCTGGGGTCTCCTATGCCTCTTGAAGCCAAAGTTTGCCCATTGACTTCATTGGAAGCATAGGCAGGCCCAGCATTAAATCCTTTAGTTGTGGCACCCTGCCTGGCAGAGGAGTGGACAAACCATCCTCCACAGAGTATCAATGGTATTTCTTGTTTCAGGAAGGGGATTTGAGTGTCACATGAGGCACTCTCTCCCACCAGGGGCTGAAACACATACTCCAAGCCATTGACAACTGTAGTAGTTCAGACGCAAAACTTAGGTTCCCCACAGGGAAGCTCTGTATGCCACCAGCCTGGCCCATTTAGAATGTTTCCCACAGTGATGGGCACAGAGAGCGCTGGCTGTCCAATGGGGAGCCACTCCAGCATTCCATGGAAACAAGATCATTCATTTCCCCAAGGACAAGGAGCTTCTCTGGGAGGCCATAAGCCTGTAGCCTTTCTCACTGCCCTCTGCAAATACCTATCATTGGGTTTTGAAGCAAATTTCAATGCTGGCAAATGGTGCCAGCTGGGCAGCCTCTGAGACTCAAGATTTCAGTGTCTCCACAAAAGAAGGTACTAGTGTGACCTTGGGCAAGTCACATAATCTCTCTGTGCCTGTGTCCTCACTGGCAAAAAGGAGGTAGTAGAACTTCCCCATTCCACGGAGTATTGGGAGGATAAATTCATTAATGATTTTGAGGCACAATGTAGGTCTGAGCAGCTCCCATCAACTATAGCTGCAGTTGCAGTGGCTGGGAATGAAAATCATACCTGTCTCACATTGGCTCTCCACCAATAGCGACACTCAGAATTAGTGGGTACTTTTGAAAGTGTGGGGCATTTCCACCCTCAGCTATACAGGTGTAACTCCCTTTGGTTTGTGTACCAGCTTGTAAGACTATCACATCAGATTTTGGTTGCATTTATACTTTCTTGTTCTCCCAGCTGGCATCCTTTTAACAAAGACATGTCTTCCTCAGGAATTCATTTCAAAGGGCTTTGCAGTTGGTTTTATGTATGATTTTGTTTGGAGTGTGGGGAATGCGCAGTACTCAAGTATTATTTGGATTCATTTCAATGGATCTCCCTGTAATTTAATTCTCCCTTTGGTCTTGGAGGGGGGTCTTAGATGGGTTCTCATTGTAAGGTTGTGCTTTAACATGGTACCAAAGAGACTTGACACAATTTCTTGCTGCATATTATGAAAAATAACATGTAATACTTGCTGTTACAACGCAAACAGCTCTGCTCTGTTCAGTGGTTGTCATGCCACAGGGGAGCCTTTCTGGGAGTGTATCCCTCTTAGCGCTAGACCCTAGGCCTCCCTTTGTCAAGGGTTCCACACTGGGTCCCTGACTTCTGCACCTCTGTTTCTCTCCCGGGCTTCTTCAGCAGGGCCAAAGGAGCTTGGGTCACTGCTGGAGAATCTTGGGAGCTGTGTAACCAGCAACTGTCTTCAGCGACACCCTTCCCCAAACAAGATATTATTTATTAGCCAACAGGCAGACAGTCCTTGGGTACATTGGGTTCAAAAGGCAAAGCATAGACACATAATTCACCCCTAACCTGTCAGCTTGTCCTTGCTCAGCTAGGCGGGTGCCGCTTGGCTCTGGCCTGGAAGGCAGACTGCATGCTTGCAGCAAACTCCCTCTGACTGTTTGTCTGAGCATCAGCTCCAACCCTTTGGCAATGCACTTGCCCCCTCCCTTTTTGCAAGCTAGCATCTAGAAGCGGTTACTCTCCCCTTTGATCTGGCCAGGGGAAAGTAAACTATTCTAGCCTGGGAGAAACCAGACAAGTGGCTTCTCCATTGCTTCCTCCATGACTTTTGTCTGTGTCATTATCTTACCTTTCCTGCTTGATTCTTTTAACAACCCCTTTTGATCCAACTTTATAGCAAGTAACCCAGTCTAGACAAACAGAGAACTGCACTATAGTCATAAAAAAATAATACCTTCTTTCCCGGTTCAACACATCAGCCAGTGAGCATCAACAGAATTTTCTGGTCAACAGAACAGTCATAGATTCATAAGGCCAGAAGGGCCCATTGGCTGACCTCTTGCATAGCACAAGCTAGAGAACCTGATCCAATAATTCCTGCATCAAGTCTATAACTTCTGGCTGAGTGAGAACATCTCTCTTAGAAAGCCATCCAGTCCTGACTTAAAGATAGCACGTGATGGACAAGCCACTTACACTTGTGATTGACACCGCAACTAAGAATTAGCTTTTTAAAGGCACAGTATTAAGATAGCATCACCGGGTTACCTATACTACAACTCCCACCCCTCCTCTATCAATGGTGGCTTGCTTACTTTAACATCTACAAATGCCTATGTGTAACAGGGTTCACAACTCACCCCTCTTCCTAGGGCCCACTTGCCCTCCCCAATAAGGCTTGGAGGCACATCAGGGTTGTGCAACACCCATGTCTTTATTTACTCAGCATTGTCCCACCACCCATGTCCATCTATATACATGCTTTACAGGTTTGGTTACCAACTTTACAGGCAAAGTCAACCTTCCACTCAGCTGGCAAGCTTCTCCCTTGCTACACCTCCCTCTTCCTTCTGGCTCTCTTCCAGCCTTTATAGCCCTTGACTTGTCAGGCCAGTAGGTATTGCCAATCCTCACACCAGCATCAGGCCTTTTCTATCAGCTCCAATCTGCTTCCCTTGATTGGAGCTGACTAGACATGAGCTAATTAGGTGCTTCTGTACCAGCACCTTGCTATACATGGCACCCATCACTGTGTGTATCCAATTCACAGCTCAAAAATAAGGCTTTTCCATATTTTCCCGCCTCTCAAGGGTTAAGGATTTGTGGCCAAGGATTTAGGGTAAAGGCAGCAGAATAAGTGTTGCAGACTAGCTGTGTGGTTATCAGTGATATCTGGATTGAGCTAATGGATTGGAACAGCTGTTCCTTTTTCCTTGGTGGCTGGTTAAAGGGACACTGGCAACGCTGATTAGCCCCAAAATTGGACCTTCCTTTTTTTTTTTTATTCCAGGGCTCTCAAGTGGTGACAATCTAAATGAGTGAGATTTAATTTAAAAAAAGCATGAGATGTTCAAATGCCTCACCCTTCATTGCAAGAGAGAGTGGCTTTAAAAATGAATTAAAATGACTGCTAAGCAACTGATGCTTGAGAACTGGTTCTGCTCGCACATCACTTTTACACAGGGGGTAGCTCTATTAGCCTTGATGTGTTGCTCCTGATCTACACAGATTCTAATGAGAGGCCAATCAGGTCCTTGCACACCACAGGCGTGAGCCCCATCAGGTTTCTACCTTCTTGCCAAGTACAGGAAATTGGAGTGTTTTGCTTTCAAAACAAATGCTTTGATGCTCTTTTTGCTTAAAGGGAAAAAAATCAATTTGGCTGGTTTGCAGAAGCAGCCGCTGAAGACATGTATGTGACGGGGGCTTATGCAATGCTGCCTCCCAGGTGTGTTCTCTGCTGCTTAACATCACATTTTTGAATACAGCGTATATGTCTGCTCGCTAGAAACAGCCCCAGATAACACCAAGAGGAAAGAAAGCGCTGAGGATATAGGCCCAGACTTTTAACCCCTGGCCACCCTTTTTGTGCAACTTGGTGGCACAATTTTGCACCCACAATATCTGCCGGTACAATTTAGGTCATTGAGGGCTAGATTGTAGCTTGGACTATATATCTATTCAGGGGCTTAATGGGAAATAATGCCCCCACACACACACACCCCATTATGCTCTTGAACATGAAAGAGAGAACACACATAAAGTTTGCGGACAATACCAAGCTGGGAGGGGTTCCAAACGCTTTGGAAGGCAGGATTAGAATTCAAAATGATCTTGGTAAACTGGCAAAATGATCTGAAATGAAGAGCCTGAAATTCAATAAGGACAAATGCAAAGTACTCCACTTAGGAAGAGACAATCAGTTGCACAAATACCAAAGGACTGTCTAGGACTGCAGAAAAGGATCTGGGGGTTACAGTGGATCACAAACTAAATATGAGTCAACAATGTGATACTGTTGCAAAATAACTGAACATCATCCTGGGATGTATTAGCTGGAGTGTTGTAAGCAAAACACAAGATGTAATTTCAGCACTGATAAGGCCAGCAGGATCCTGTGTCCAGTTCTGGGCACCACACGTCAGTCAAGATGCGGACGAGCTGGAGAAAGTCCAGAGGAAAGCAACAAAAAAGATTAAAGGTCTAGAAACCTGACCTATGTGGAAAGATTTTTTTAAAAATGGGTTTGTTTAATCTGGGGAAGAGAAGACTGAGGAGAGGGGTCGTGATAACAGGCTTCAAGTATGTAAAATATTTTAAAAAGGTGATGGTGATAAATTGTTCTCCTCATCCACTGAGGACAGGACAAGAAGCAATGGGCTTAAATTGCAGCAAGGGAGGTTTAGGTTGGACATTAGGAAAAACTTCTTAACTGTCAGAGAGGTTAAGCACTGGAACAAATTGCCTAGGGAGGCTGTGGAATCTCCATCATTAGAGATTTTTAAGAGCAGGTTAGACTAACACTGGTCAGGGATGGTCTAAATAATACTTAGTCCAGCCTCAGTGCAGGAGACTGACATAGATAACCTATCGAGATCCCTTCCAGTCCTCCATTTCTATCATTCTGTGCTCCCCAAACCTTGAGTCCTGGCCTGCAGAATAAAGGGTGTGACACCTCCACTTACTGTCTCCTGGAGCAGGTGAGCAGGGCAGGCTGGAGAATGGTGGTGTCTTGGCTCATCCCCAACCAACCTCTAACTAGCAGGAGGCAGGGTAGTGATTTGCTGTTGAGAACAGCCACACTGGGTCAGAGCAATGATCCATCTAGCCCAGTATCCTCTCTCTGACAGTGGCCAGTACCAGAGCTGCAGGAGGAATGTACAGACAGGGAAATTTTGGAGCAAACTGCTCTGTCTTCCCCTCCTGGCTTCTGGCAGTTAGAGTTTTAGGATTGCCCAGAAAATGGGGTTACAGTTGATAGAGTCCAGCAGCAAATTACTAGCCTCCCAGAGTGAGGAGCTGTGCCTCCTCAAGTCACAATTCCATTCCTGGGATGCTCCAGGAGCAATGGTCCCTTCTGTCCTTAAACGCTGTGAACCTAGGTCTCCAGGCCTTATCCACTAGGCCAGTGCTCCTCAAAGTGGTGGTCCGTGGACCGGTGCCGGTCCGCGAGCCATCAGCTGCCGGTCCGCGGCGAGTTTCCTCATAAGAGCGTCGAATAGGATAATAATATGGCACCGGTCCCTGGCACACTGGGGAAAAAAAATTTCCGGTCCCCCACATCAGATAGCTTGAGAAGCACTGCACTAGGCCACACGACCTCTCAGTACACTCACCCCTGCAGAGCTGCACATGAATAACCATTTCTTTTCAGCTCGGCGGCTGAATGAAAAAAAAATGGTTTCATGTTGACCCAAAACAAAAAATTTTCAGTGAAATGAAGAAATAATCCCCCAAATTATTTGGTGTCAAATTAAATGTTGACTGGAAATGAAATGAAACATTTTGCTTTCAAGGTTTTGGAGGTTTTTCAAACTTCTTTTTCTAAAGAAAATAAACTGGAAGTCAAATTCAAAACAAAAAGTAATTTTGAATTTAAAAGAAAGATTTTTGACTTTTGGGGTATTTTCTTTGTAACCAAAACAATTTGGTGAATGGCCCATGAATTCACGCAATGGTTCACTTGACCCAAAGGTGCATTTTCTGGGAAAAAAAGTTTAATCCAAAATATGTCACCCAGCTCCACTCCCTGAAACTCACATTGTGACTCTTGGAAGGGTCTGCACTAACGTACTGCACTAACCTGGATCTAGATGACATTAACAAGGGCTCAATGCAGCACATGCAAATTCCAGCAGCACCAGTCTCCTCTGCTCTGTGGGGAACAATGGCTTTGATCAACAGAAAATTGCTAAGTTAATTGTAATGATATTCTAATAAAGCTGGGGAGATTAATTATGGCCTTTTATCAGAGTTGGCACTCAGCCATGGGCTTGGAAAATCGTTTTCCTCTGTTTCTTGTCATTTGGATTTATGAGACGAAAGAGAACAGTTGGGTGCTTTACTACAGCAATCAGGCTCATAGCCCTGTGCCGTTATCAAAGCTTCTAGCTAAATGTGCTTATGGCATGAAAACGGGAGGGGCAGCACGCAGGGAGGGAAGGCAGATGGAGAAGGGGGGCAAGTCAATTACGTATAATGCAGTGAGATTAGATTTCTCATCAATAAGTGACTCAGTGCAGAGAAACAGCAGAGCATGTGGCTGCAGTGCCTGGACCATAGCCATAGCCCACAGTGGGTCAATCGTGAGGTGTTTTAATCCTTTCGGTGCTGGCTCGTTTCCAGGCCGGGTTAGAGTGGAAATGTGGGACTGCTCACCATGGGGTCTTCCAGAAGGCAGTGGGATGAGACTGAGCAGCGACCCTTCCAGGAAAGATTCATGAGCCTAATTCTCGAGTACATCACACTGGCTGCCTGGTGGGTGGCACGGGGCCAGCCAGAGCAATGCAAAGAGCCCCTGGTGAAACTAAGAATCAGGCTATCCTATTTTTAAGTGATTAACAGCCACTCCCTGCCCTTTAACAGCAGATTTACCAGGCACCCAACCAGGTGGGAGACTGTCACAGAAGAAGATCCACTCCTTGAAAAGCTCAAAGGCAGCAGATCAATCAGGCAGGAGTCGCCTATTTTTACTTGCTGAAAAGGAGAAGGGTCCAAAGGGCCTTCCTGCACCAGGGATGCTGCTACACATGAGCCCTCAGCCCTGCTGAGAAGAGAGACTGTGACTCAAACCTGGGAAGGGAATTTGTTCTTCTATGAGCAAGAGAATAACCAGAGGATTAAAGACATGCATTTCACTTTCAAGCAGGCAGCAAAGCATCTCTAGGAAATTTCCCGCTGATGGGTCAGGACCCGCAGTAAAAATACCATTCTTTCAGCCATAGTCTCACAGCCCCCAGCTGGTGTGCTGCAGCAGCTGCCACCATGCGGGCTGTCTTGGGCCGCTGGCTGGGTGGGGAGTGGCTCACCACTACTATTGGTGAAGGCAAAGTGTGAGCCAAACCCAAAGCTTTTTTCTTTTTTTTTTTTAGTGAGGTTTGGTTAATTTTTATTTGCTTGATTCCTCCCTCCCTCCTCCCTTCCCATGATCCGCTGCATTTCCTGATTCCATCCAGGGTGAATGTGGAAGTAAAGGAGCACAGTGCCAGACCAATTGGGACCAAGAACCAGTCTGTCCTGGAAATCCCAGCCAAGAAGCAGTTCTCTCCACAGCTCCAGTGAATTTCTGAGGCAAAGGGGGCTGTGATTTTTGAATAGGCATCTGGGCTTTGGCAGGTTGTAGTGGAACTGAACTGGATATTCATCCCAGCTGAGACTCACCAGCCTCTAATGCTGATCAGGGACGTGCTGTTTATCTCCAGCAGTCGCTGGACAAAGGGGACTATCCACTGCTACTCCACATCCGCTCTCCCTCCCTACCCTCAGCACAGGGGATATATTTTGATGTTACAGATGTTGCCATCTGGTGGGGTTACCCAGGGCTGCTGATGTACCAATACAAACATGGTCTGCGGATGCCCAGGCACACCCACTCTCCACACACCTGGGTTCATACACACTCTACTCACCCAACCCTTCCCCCTCAGACCCACACGCCTTTCTCTCCTGCACACAAACACTCCACTTGCACACCAAGGGCTCACTCCTCAGCTGGGCCGGTGCATGGGGTGGGATGGGAATGATGACTCTATGCCACCTTTTTGCACTTGCAATCCTGGGCGGGCCAGGGTGTGAAAGAGCCCCTGGCGTAACTCAGAGTAGCCAAAGGGCAAAGTGAGCACAAAACCCTTCTGAATGAGAACAACAGCATTCTGTACATGTGTTGCCCAAGTGTCAATGGCGTCTTGTGGGGCAAGGCAGTGGGGACTCAGGCCTAGTATCTGTTTCCATCTCATAAGGCAGGAATTATACTTATATCAAAGATGGCAGATTAGGGAGGTGGTTTGAAACAGCAGATAGTGCACTGGACTGGGACTCAGGAGACTTGGATACTATTCCTAGCTCTACCACCAGCCTGGTGGATGACCCTAGGCAAGACCCTTGCCCTCTCTGTTGGGAAGGCAGGGCTTGTCCACCATGGCAGGCAGACCACCCAGGAAAAGGCAACCTCCAGTTTCAAAGTGAGAATGTCAGGCCAGGCCAGCTGGTATGTAAAAGTTGTGCCAATCACACATGCTGTATGGGTCTGCACAGCCAGGCCAGCACCAGTAACACCATGGCAATAGCCAGGTGTGTTTGTTGGTAGTGGAGTTGAACTGGCATTTATGCAGGGCCTTTCATCTGAGATCACAAACCACCCAACTGAGTACAAGCTGCATAGCTGATCTCCCACTGCTGAAATGCAGCCTCCACGCAGGTGGAACACAGCAGCCATTTAGGGATGGAATTCACAAACACTTGGGCACCAAACATCCATTGATTTAAAGGGAGAATCAGGCCCTGTGCTTCATAATATCACAGTGATAACAACATAGATGGCTTTAGGAGGTCCCCTTGGTATTGCATGTCTTTGGGGGTTCCACCACCCCACCAAACTATTCAGCATTCCCATGCGTTACCTATCTACCGTTGAGTTCTTTCCCATCTCCGAAACCACTGCCAGAGAGACAGGATACTGGGCAAGGGGAGCTGATCCAGGCTGGCAATTCCTATGTTTCGATGTAATCATTGTCATCCTTTGGCAGGCCTCTCCCTACTCCGTGACACAACAAGACGGCTGCCCTCTGCTGCCTGTGTATTCCATCCAGATATTTCCAGTAAATAAACATTGACGCTTTCCATATCATGTTAATTTCACAGGCTGCTGCTTTGCTGACAGTTTTCATACTCCGCTACCATGTCTTGTCAGTTTTATACTCTCAGGCCAATGCCAGCTCACCAGCTCCAATGTATATACATAAAAATAAATAGCTCAGAAACCCCAATAAAGTGACAGATAATGTAATGGGCCCTAGCTTCAGAAAATAAGCTTGTTTATGGAACCTCAGTGCCTCCAAATTTGATTTATGGCATAAAGGTTTTCTTCATCACTGAGGATTCGGGGCTGGTGGAGCTGTTTGTTTGGGCTGAGCTTATTGGGGCATTGGTACAAGGAGCTGCTTTTGTTAATAGTTGCCCTTGCAACAATGGGGAGGAGTGCACTGAGATGGCAATATCACCAGGTCGTGAATGGAGAGGGGAATTTTCACATCCCTAGGTCAAGGCGCTTCTCACTGGGGTTTGTCCCAAGTGATCTTCAACCAGACCACCCAGGAATTCCATTCTCCCAGTAGGACCTGTCCCCAGTCCCTGTCCAACATCAGCCCACAAGAACTCCATCCCTCTGCCAGTGGGGTCTTCCTGAACTCATCTCTTGTCTGTCGACCACAGGAATTCCTTCCACTGACTTTCCCCCTCTGTCTGCCAGCTGAAGGTCATTCAGAAAAAAGGCTAGGGGCTGGTGTGATCGACTGACTGTGCAGAGAGAGACTAGTTGTTGTGGAAAGGTCTGGCTTGAATCAAGACCCTCTCTTTTTCCCCAGAGCAGGATAACAGTCATGGACTCTGGCTTTCCTACAGTCTTAGGCCTGTCTTCTGAGGCTTCTGAGTGGGGTACCAATTAGTGCCAGTTGTGCAGTAGTTGTGGTGATTTAGACAATTGTCCACTAGGAACTGGCCCCAGGCCACCAACTCCCTTCACATCTATCAAGAAGGCAGCTGCCACCTAGTAATGAATTTTGGTCACTCGCTACAAACCTGGTTTGGGTTCAACCCAACAGCAAAGGTCAAACCCAGCTTGGATGCACTCTGCAATGATGGACTTGCAGCCGGGACTTCATCTGGAGAAAACTGGCTGTGAATGTTTGTTATGTGAACA
The DNA here is from genome assembly GCF_007399415.2 of Gopherus evgoodei. Lineage (NCBI taxonomy): Eukaryota > Metazoa > Chordata > Testudines > Testudinidae > Gopherus > Gopherus evgoodei. The sequence goes on along the minus strand of NC_044331.1, from coordinate 37,493,692 downwards.
TTTAAAAACTATGCACTCAGCTTGCTCAGTACTGAACTTTCCTCAATGATTGAATTAAGCACCTAAGCATGATGATATTCGTCTGTTCTTGTTCTCGTGTTTTATTTGTGCTACAGTGGTGTCCAGAGACCCTGACCAACAATCTGGGCCCCATTGTGCTAGGTGCTGCACAGACAAATGCATGAGAAATTCCCTTCCACAGAGAGTCTCAGTTACACAGCCCATGGTCATGACAAGAGATGGCAGATGGAGTAAACAGACAGGGACTGGAGGCTAGGAGACCATCTCATACCACCAGATATTTGAGTCAACTTTCAGATCAGGACTGTAGAGGGCTGAGGGTGGACTGGCCTTGGCCATCTTTCAGAGTGGAACATCTCTCTTGGTAACATTTGGATTGATATGGACTGCATAGACCTTAGACTTTGGGAGTGAGCTCCTGGCCTTATTAAAGTCAATGGCAAAAAAATTTCCATTGACTTCAAGGGATCCAGGGTTTTACCCTGTGGGAGCAAAGCTCAACACCCATGAACTGCTAGGGCAAATGTCCTTGACTTCTCAACTTGTCGTGTGCATGGCAGTTTCCCAAACTGTAAAGCTAATGATATACCAAATAGAAAGAATGTTCATGGAAATTGCTCCTGGATAGTGCCGCTGGGTGATGAATACTTTAAGGAAATCACAACTAGTCACAACTGACAAGGCACTTGCCCTGATTCTCCCCCTTCAGCAGCCCAGCACTGCCCTCAAACCAGCTTACCTAGTCACCAGAAGATCCCACAAGAGCTGAAGGCTCCTGGAGTAGCATAGAGCCTCTCTAGGAGCTCTTATTCAACTGGTATAGGGAGTGTGGCCACAGCAAGGGGCATGGCCAGAGGCCCTTTATGCCCACATGATCCCTGGCTTCTGAAACAGCCCCTTAGTAGCAGTCATAAATTGGAGCAGTTCTTAGGTTGCTCTAATTTACTCCAAACCCTCGACCAATCCCTGAGCAGCTAGAAATTCAAAGATGATGTACAGTCAGTTTTGTCCAACTGTCCTGAGCAATGCCAGCCATTCCTTAGCGACAGCTCACGATCCAGCCCAGTATATGGCAGCCTGATAAAGCAGGGCTGTGTCAATCTGAAAATGCCTGATGTCATCAAACTACAGCATCAGGCAGGGCTTGGCCTGACATGCAAGACCCCTAGGAGGATAAAATAGGCCAGAGATCCTGTAGCATTTTGTGTGCCAGACTGCTGAATTCAAGTTCCAAATTGAATAACTAATTATGGCAAAGGCAGGTTCTCGAGCATGACTCCATAGGTAGCCATCCTGCTTTTGTTTGCAGATGGCCCTCATTCAATTTCTTACTAGAATAGGCTCCTCACAAATAAGGATAATCCTTCATTTGATGCGTAGTCCCTGGGATACTGCCACTGACATTGAGCCTTGCAATTTGTCTTGCCAAGGCACACTTATTCCTCAGCCGCTTTGATGGTTATAGTTAGGGCTAGAATGGCATTTTCAGTCTAAGCTCCTGTTTTCAGTGGCTGAGTGTTAAAGTGGGATACAGAAGAAAATAACAGCCCCTCCTACCCCAGAAAGTGATTGGTTGTTTCTAGATCCCAACCTACTTTAAAGGTTCTTACAGGTTTGTATCAGCTGAAAGTTACTTATTTCCCATCTTCAGTTTGAACTAGAAGTGCTAAGATATCATCTATCCAATCCTCTATCTGCAGAGCACCCTCAGAGGTTCTCAGGGAAAAGCTCTTTGGAGTAGGGACCTGCATGAAAACTTGAAGGGAGGACCACAGGTTGCAGGAGGGAAGAGTTTGGAGAAGGCACCAGGAACCAGTCTGTGTACATGTGGCTGGAATGTCACCTGTAGCTGCAATACCTCTAAACAGTTGTCTTCATAAAAAAAGAGTTTAGTTCTAGAAACATGGAGCCATTTCTTGTTATTACCCAGTTTATGTTGCATGAAACCTGATGGCAGTGGCCAATTTATCAGACCCACAGCAAGGAAGAGAGAGTGTGATTAACAGGTAAACAAAGCAGAACCTCAAAACAGAGCAAACAGGCAGCATGGAGGGACTTAGACCGCTGGGAATGCTGGATTTCCAGATGGAAAAAAGTTTGCACAAGCATAAAAGCAGTGGAAGCAAGAACTGAGTCTATATATAGAGCTAATTATGGAGGATAAAGATGAGAAAATGAAGGTAAAGCTTTTTTACTAACTCATTGGGGGAAAAAGAGGAGAAGTGAATGAGATACTGTTGCCAGAAATAATGCCTGAAATACTGAAATAGCCGATAAAGGAGTTTGATGTCTACTGTGACCCCAGATAGACTGAGACTGTAGAGAGGCACTGTCCTTTTACCCAAAAGCAAGAAGGAGAAGAGGGTATAGATATTTACATTACAGAGCTGAGAACACTGGAGGCCACACATAAATGCTGGAGACATAAAAGTTTCCTTAATTAGAGATAGGCTCATTTGTGGGACACGTGATGCCAGCCTACAGCAGAAATGGCATAGAGAACCGGATCTGCACCTAGGAAATGCCTCCAATAGCAAGGACAGCTGAACTTCCAGGGAAAGGGTCAAAATAACAACAGCTGCTATGGCGGAACGAGTACACAGACTCAAGCTAAAGGAACCCAGGAAGCAGGACACAAACCAGGGCTTTCCCTACACACACACACACACAAATTTCCCCAACACCGCTCCCATTTTGTGAACTAGTTACATGCAGTGTTGCCAATTTAGTGACTGTTTGGAAATTTGAATTGAAATTGAAACATTAATACACATTTTAAAAGCATATACAGTGTATGATAAAATACATATATCTGAAAAAGTATAATAGATTTGAAAAGAATGAACATAGACTCGCATCCTGATTCAGCTGTTGTTTTTTATGACAATGTCAGTGCATTCATTTCACTGATGTTGGCCAACCTAATAACTTCAAATTATGTTTTGTAAACAAAGTCTAAATGAGCTCTCCCTGACAGCTAGTGATGAGCTAGGGGATGGGGGGAAAGGCTTCAGGACCAGATTGTATTTATATTCACACCTAATCTACCTAAGTATCCAGCAAACAGAGCTGTGTTGCCCAAGTGATAGATTTTGGCTGGGCTTGGGTTTCAAATCAGATGAATGCGGGAGTAATGAAATGTTATCCTTACTGTATTAGTAAAGGGCAGTAGAGCTGTACTTAGCCTGTGCGGATTGTGGGCATCAGGAGAGAGGGTGGGGACAGGTGTTTTGTTTGATGGTCTGCCTGAGTCACAAGTACTATTTGTACCTGCCCCTCTCCACTGTTTAAAGACAGAGCTGATTAGGCTCCATAGATACTTTTGTTTTGTTAAGTGACCACTACAGCTGAAATCACTGATATTCAGGTCTAAGTGCTACGATCTGCTGCGGGACAGTATATCTGTGGAAGAGACAGTCTGCACTAGCAGCGAGGTTCCCCCACTGAGAGCTCAGCTGAGATCACTGAGAGCTGGATAGAACCTCAAGAGACCAACTCCCAGAGGTCACAATGACAGGTGGCAGCAGAAGGTGACGGCGCAGGGCCATTGGCAACGGAGTGATGGAGTGAACGGTGGCATAACGAACAACAGTGGTCAGAGCGAACAGTGAGCAGCTGGTGGAGGAACAAGCAAAGTGCCTTCTTGCTGCACGCTGGGAGGTGAATTCATGTGAAAGCACCTCTGAACCCTGAGTCTCCACTGACCAAGGATAACACTGGTGAGTGTTAATGAGGCTGTTAAGAATGCTGGAGACACAACACAGTTCCTGTGAACAAACATGGCTGTGGCATCATACTTCCTATTTAAGCAAGAGATACCACACACTACAAACTGGAAGCCAATGTTAAGTGCACTGTCACCTGTTCATCCTGAAGTCGAACACTGGTTTCAAACAAGACCAGCAAATGCTCACTATCTTTCTGCAAGAAACTCAACTGACTGGCTAGAAGCATGTGATGCAACACTGAAAGACTCAACAGCTGAAAAAGTGAAGAACTCTCTCACCACATTAAAAAAATTTGCATACATGGCTGATGAATGCCCCGATGCAAATGGGCATCAAGTATTAAGTCATTGTGTATGTTATCTTGATGTCTGTGGTAGGCCAGTAGATGCATTTCTAGATGTTCAAGTTATAGAAGACGCATGAGCTGCATCTGTGACAACCCACATCTTAGAAGAGTTAAATGCTTGTCAATTGCACTCCAAACAGGTGGCTGCTTGTGCATTTGATGGAGCTGCAAACTTCTCTGGAAGACATGATGGTGTACAAGCTTTGCTCAGAGAAAAGTGAAACCCTAATCTCTCCTGTACACACTGCAGAGGCCATCTACTCCAACTAGCACTAGTACAAGCCGCAGACTCTTCAAAAGACATTAAAAAAGCTATGAATATAATGTCTTCATTATATTCTTTTTTCAGCAAGAGTCCAAAAAGTCTTGGAAAATATAAGTTATACACTGGGATTGAAGTTCAAATTAGTCCAACCTGGGAAAACCCTCTGGCTTTTTCATGAGTGATCCTTGGCTGTTGTCTTAAAATTACTCCAGCTGTTATTAATAGCTTTTGAAAGTATCTACCAAGATGGGAGGATCTAAGTAGTGAGGCTGGTGGATTACTTTTGCTATTATGTTCAGAGAAGACTATTGCCATTCCCTCTCTTGTAAGTCTACTGTTGAAACCACTTGGGTCATTAAATAATGTCATCCAGGCATCTGCTACAACAGTAGTAGATCTTTGTCCAGCAAGACAAGCTAAATTTGGATCAATCAGAGAGCTATCCATTGAAAAAGTACTGGAAGAAGCAAAACTTCAGCCGAGAAGTTGACTAATGAAGGCACTTATATTGACTCCTTGAGTGAAGAGGACAAGAAGTGTTTGTTAAAACAACTGAAAAAGTACACAGACCTGATTCTTAAAAATCTACAACAGCGACTTCTAGATTCTACTCAACCTCTACCTAGCTTTTACAGATCCCCATCCTATAAAACAATGACAGATGAGTGGAGTGAGGCACTACCAGCAATAAGGCTGCCATGTGCTCATGACAGAATACAGAATTTGAACACAGGGTGGAATATCATACGACGAATGAATGAAGATTTGGCTTGAACGTCTTTTTTACCATCATTAGTGACTTGACCCAATTTTTGTGCTATGTTTCCTGGGATGAAAGAAGTTGGAATTCATCTCTCGCTACTCCCAGTCACAACAGCTACAGTTGAGCGTTCTTTTGCCTCATTGAATAGAATTTTGTGTTCTGAAAGAAGTCACCTTCTGCCTGATCATGTGAATGAACTAATAAGCATATCAATTGAAGGAATGGAAGTACCGGACACATGAGAAGCCACCAAAGATGAGCGCACTGCATTTAATAAGTTATTTAACATGTTGTGCAAAATTATAACAAGAAACCAAGAAGGAAGTAGATGTCGTGCTTCATAGAAGGCTTGAGTAGCCAACTTTAATTTGTGTGATGGTTTTAAAATATGAGTTAAATCTAATAAAATGGTCGTGAAACATTTTTCAGCTTTTGCTATGGTGCCATACAGCCCACCTTCACCCCCACGGTCTCACCCGTCATCGGCCCAGACCCCACCCATAAATTCGAACACTCCCCCTAATTTCAATTCCTGGGGAAAACACTAGCACAGACCAATAGGAATGTACGGTCCAGCATATGTACTGTGGAAAGCAGCAAGAAAGGCAGAAAAAATAACACCCAAACAATAGCGCAAGGGATGTGGGAAAGAGAGACCACTCTTTGTGCCCACTGTCACAGCTATCCAAGGAAGGAAAAAAAAGCAGCACTCCCTGTAGGGACTGAGGGTGCAGAGACTGCTAGTGAAGAGGCAGGGATCTGCAGCATAACTAACTGATCCAAAGGCTCTCAATGTACAGGCACTGCAGAAGAGAGCCCTGATAGGCACAGAAAAGGGATACACTCTGATAGAAGGCGCCCTGGGATGTGCTCTGTGGAATGGAATGGTTCCATCCATAGGTGCTGATTTCTAATGGCACCGGTGGGTGCTCGACCCCCCCTCTGCCCAGCCCTGCCCTGACTCCACCCCTACCCTGCCCCCTTGTTCCCCATTTCCCAAAGTCCCCACCCCAACTCCACCTCTTCCCTGCCCCTATTCTGACTTCTTCCCCAAATCCTGTCTCCGCTCTTCCCCACCTCCTCCCCTGAGCGCGCCACATTCCCTCTCCTCCCCCCTGCCTCCCAGAGCTTGCTACAGCTGTTTGGCAGCGGCAAGTGCTGGGAGGTAGGCAGAGGAGTGGGATGTGGAGTGCTCAGGGGAGGAGGCAGAGGTGGGCTGGGGAGCTTGACTGCTGATGGGTGCAGAGCACTTACTAATTTTTCCCCAAGGGTGCACCAGCCCCAGAGCACCCACGGAGTCAGCACCTATGGTTCCAACAGTTCATCTTTGGGCACAAAGTGGATGTGCAGTCACATCACAAGCCATTTGGAAGCATCCTGAAGAAGCCACTGCTGAGTGCAACCAAGTGACGACAACTGTTATTGAGACTCCAGCAGTGTGGTGCAAGGATAAGGTACTGCCCAGGACAGTCACCACAGGTGGCAGCTATACTGAGCTGGGGGGGGGGGGCTTGCAGATTCCAACACAGATGGCTCTGTGGAACATGAGAGAGCCCAGCATACTTTTACATCTCTGATGGGATGCTCCAACAAAGCACCAAACAGGATGGGGGGGGCTACAGGAAGTGAAACGATTCATACACCAGGGTCAGGGATGAGCAGTGTGCAGAGGACAGGATTTGTTGAAAAGTGATAGAGTGGTAATCCCAGCAGATTTAGGTGCTGACACCATGAGACAATACATGCTTCACACCTGGGGTTACAGGCATGCCTGACATGAGCCAGGGAGCGTATCTACTGGTCAGGTAAGAATGCCAATTGAGAGCATACATGGAACATGTGCTGGGAGTGCAATCAAAGACAAAGGTGGAGACTATATGGACTCATGAAATCTTGACCCTGGGATAAGGTCAGAACAGACATGCTCACTTTTGATAACAGCAGGTACATGGTCACAGCTGGTGGCGCACCTGGACAGATGGGGCCAGAGCCAGGTGGACATAGCTTTAGCCATAAGCTGGTCTGACATGGGAGATTCAGAAGAAACAAGCAATACAGAGGACCAACAGACTGCTACCTAACAGAACGAAGGCAGAAACAGGGTGGAAGCAATAGCAACAACACACACAAGAAGTGGGAGACTGGTTTGAAGTTCAGCACACTTGAAGGACTCTGAGTCCTAACAGGCCACAATGGGCCGGCGGTAAAGGGCATGTCCCTACAGTGGACCAGATACTTACAACCCTGGGCCCCAGCAAGTCAGCCAATGCTGGCACAAAAGATACGACCACAACAAATATTGTTAAAAGGAAAGATGTAGTAACCAGCATGGAACTTGGAGGGAGGAATGCAGGTTGCAGGAGGCAAGAGTTTGCAGGAGGCACTGGGAAGCCAGTCTGTGTGCACATGACTGTTGCAGCATCTCTCTAAGTAGTTCTCATAATAAAGGTCAGTTTAGTTTTAGAACCTAAAGTCCTCTCCTCATATCCCCTAGCATGCAGTAGAAAATCATAGAATATCAGGGTTGGAAGGGAACTCAGGAGGTCATCTAGTCCAACCCCCTGCTCAAAGCAGGACCAATCCCCAGACAGATTCTTACCCAGCTCCAAGCCGGGACTGTCTCTTATTCTCTGTGTACAGTACCTAGCACAATGGGGGTCCCAAACTTGGTTGGGGTCCCTAGGCACTACTATAATACAAATAATAATGAGTAAAACCCTTGTTGAAGGAAAAGTCTCTAATAGAGTAGTTACAATGGAGCTGTGCTGCTGGGGGCAGGGACTACAGCTGGAGTACAGGCTACAAAGATGCTCCAAGGGCAAAAAGCTTCACTGTGGTTCGTTCAGATTTTAAGATGAGAAAGGCCATTGTGATCATCTAGTCTGATTTGCTGCATAGCACAGGCCATGGAGTTCCACCTAGCTCAACAGTGTATCTCTTAGAAAGACACCCAGCCACGCTTTAAATAGTTCACATGATGGAGAATGCAGCATGTTCCTTGGTAACTTGTTGCAAAGGGTAACTACTCTCACTGTTAACATTTTGCACCTTATTTCCATTCCGAATTTGTCTAGCTTCAACCTCCAGCCATTGAATCTTGTTATGCCTTTGTGCAATAGATCAAAGAGCCCCCTCCCCCGCCCCATCCCAAATTTTCTCCCTGCCTAGGTGCTTGTAGGGCACAATCAAGTCATCTCTTTACCTTACCTTCTATAAGCTTTGATTGCTCAGGTCTTCTGCAGATCCCACAGCTGTTTCAACAAGAGGCACAAACCCCATGGAATAACAAAAGATTCTCACTTGCACTGTGAGCCTGAATCTCCTTTCACGTCTATCGTTGTAAATCAAGACTACCTGCACGGAACGGAATTACACTGTGTAAAATGAATGCACTAGGGAGGAGAATCTAACTCTATACGCTGTGAGCTCATGTAATAAAAGGTTATTGTAATACAAAGGGGAAAAGTTAAGACTGCTGTCAGTATCATGTGGCCTGAGCCACGTCTCACTGAAATCAATGGAAAGATTCCTACTGATTTCCATGGAAAACTGACCATGTCCTTAATTCTGAATTTCTATTCAAATATTAATCAAACATTACATTATCATATCGTTTGCTTGTGGGCGAGGGGTGTGGATGTTGCATTGGGTTTTTTGCTTATTTTTCCCCTTGGATTAAAGAATTAAAATGTTTCCCCCAGGCTAAATAATTTTAATTTTTCCCCCCTTCAGACTGGCAATAATAAATATTTAACACATTCTTGCTTTGTTGCATCCAGGGCCTTGCCATTTAAAACATCTTTTTATTGTGTGTATTTTTCTTCTTTTAATTACAGTCACCCGGTATCAGCCCATTTGAATAAATAATAAAAATAAAGGAGATGGGGCAGCTGCAAATCTGTTGCTGGTGTGTTTAGGAGAAGAGTTTTGTTCCAACCCAATGGCAAGGAGAAGCCTGTTTTTCTTGTTAGCAATTGCTCTCGCTTCTGCGCCGTGATTATTTTTGCCCTATGCCTTATCTTTTTTCCCCACTTTAATTGGACCTTTCAGGGCCTGGACTGGGTCAGCGGGGATGTTATTTAAATAATGCCTCACAAACAGAAGTCAGCTCCATGTTGCTCCTTGTCCAGCCCAGCTGACGAGTTTCAAAGCTGGCAGGTTTTCTCTGCTGGTGAGATTAAAGCCACCTGGCATTGGAGAGACACCTTGACTGCCCAGAGATCCTGTTGGGAGTGGCAGACTGGCGGTGCTACTGGGCACAGAAGTAAGGCCATGACAGGGTGTGCGCCTGGGGCCCCCCCATTTGGAAACTCACTTTCCTCCATTTGTGGCATTCTCGATCCCACCGGTAAGAACTCATCCACGTGAGAGGCCATGGGAAGTCAGTGGGACGACGTGCATGAATAAGTGTTTATTCAAGTAAGGGTTGCGCCATTGGGTCTTAACTGGGCATAGTCCCTGAAGCAACCAGAGATGGTGCTGCATTAGTGAAAGTGTAGCAATTAAGGAGTCTGCCTTTGGTTGCTTTCAATAAATCTAACTTCAGTCTGCTCGACTTTACTTTCTGTTCTTCCCACAATTCCCCATCCACCTCCAACATTCCCTTCTAATTTAATCCTCCCTCCCCACCCCACAGCCTGTCTGCGTCACCTTTATCCAACCCCCACAACGTGATGGAAACAGGCCTAAGGGTACGTCTACACTACGAGATTATTCCGATTTTACATAAACCGGTTTTATAAAACAGATTGTGTAAAGTCGAGTGCACGCGGCCACACTAAGCATATTAATTCGGTGGTGTGCGTCCATGGTCGGAGGCTAGCGTCGATTTCCGGAGCGTTGCACTGTGGGTAGCTATTCCATAGCTATCCCATAGTTCCCGCAGTCTCCCCCACCCCTTAGAATTCTGGGTTGAGAGCCCAGTGGCTGATGGGGCAAAAATCATTGTCGCGGGTGGTTCTGGGTAAATGTCGTCAGTCATTCCTTTCTCCAGGAAAGCAACGGCAGACAATCATTTCGCGCCCTTTTTCCCTGGATTGCCCTGGCAGACGCCATAGCTCGGCAACCATGGAGCCCGTTCAGCTTTTTTTTTTTACAGTCACCGTATGTGTACTGGATGCCGCGGACAGAGGCGATACTCCAGCGCTACACAGCAGCATTCATTTGCTTTTGCATGATAGCAGAGATGGTTACCAGTTGTTCTGTACTATCTGCTGCCAGTGTAATTTGGCAATGAGATGACAGTTATCTGTCCTTCTGTGCTGTCTGCTGCTATCATGGGTGCCCCTGGCTGAGGTTGGCTGGGGGGCGCAAAGGCAAAAATGGGAATGACTCCTCGAGTCAATCCCTCCTTTATGGTTTCTAAAAATTAGAGTCAGTCCTGCTTAGAATATGGGGCAAGTGTAGTAGAGAACCAGTGTATCAGAGAACACAGCTGCTCTATGCCAGATCCCACAGAAGGGATGAGCTGCATGCCATTCACGGGGGGTGCCCCTGCAACAACCCCACCCGTTGCTTCCCTCCTCCCCCAACCTTCCTGGGCTACCGTGGCAGTGTCCCCCCCATTTGTGTCATGAAGTAATAAAGAATGCAGGAATAAGAAACACTGAGTTTTTAGTGACATAGAATGAGGGGGAGGCAGCCTCCCGGTGCTATGACAGTCCATGCAGGACATTAAGCAGTATGGGGGAGAGGAGCCCAGCATCCCACTGCTATGATAGTCCAGGCAGTACAGAATCTTTTCTTTTCACATGAAAGGGAGGGGGCTGATTGAAGCTCAGCCCCCAGTTGCTATGATGAAGACGGTTACCAGCCGTTCTGTACCATTTACTGGGAATGACTGGGAGTCATTCCTATTTTCACCCAGGCGCCCCTGGCCAGCCTCACCTGAAGCCAGCCAGGAGCACTCACGAGTTGATAACAAGGAAGGTTACCAGTCCTACTGCACCGTCTGCCACCGGGGAGGGGAGAGGAGCAGATACGCAGTGGGCGCTGTCCGGGGTTCTCTGCTCGGTGTTCCCGTCAGGTTCCCTTCTTATGACCCTTTGACCGCACTCCTGTCCCTGTTCTTTTATTAGTTGTCCCCCGTAATCAGTGGGTTCTGTGGTCCTGTGGGTCCTCCCCTTAGGCTGGGGGGAGGATCCTTTAGCAGTGGGCTTCGCCCGCCCACTTCCCGGAAACCCAATAGATACTTCTCTTCACTGCTGCAGCATCGCGTCTACCAGCAGCATTCAGTAGACATAGGGTGACATTGAAAGAAGTCAAGAAACGATTTCTTTCCCTTTTCTTTCACGTGGGGGGGGGGAGTAAATTGACGAGCTATTCCCTGAACCACACCGGACAATGTGTTTGAACCTACAGGCATTGGGAGCTCAGCCAAGAATGCAAATACTTTTTGGAGACTGCTGGGGACTGTGGGATAGCTGGAGTCCTCAGTACCCCCTCCCTGCCTCCATGAGTGTCCATTTGAGTCTCTGGCTTCCCGTTAAGCTTGTCACGCAGCACTGTGTAGCCTGTAGATTTTTTTTTCAAACGCTTTAGCATTTCGTCTTCTGTAATGGAGCTCTGATAGAACAGATTTGTCTCCCCATACAGTGATCAGATTCAGTATCTCCCGTACGGCCCATGCTGGAGCTCTTTTTGGATTTGGGACTGCATTGCCACCCGTGCTGATCAGAGCTCCATGCTGGGCAAACAGGAAATGAAAATCAAAATTTCTCGGGGCTTTTCCTGTTTACCTGGCCCCTGCATCTGAGCTGAGATTGCTGTCCAGAGCGGTCACAGTGGTGCACTGTGGGATAGCGCCCGGAGGCCAATACTGTCGATTTGCGGCCACACTATCCCTAATCTGATATGGTAATACCGATTTTAGCGCTACTCCTCTCATCGAGGAGGAGTACAGAAACCAATTTAAAGAGCCCTTTATATCGATATAAAGGGCTTCGTAGTGTGGACGGGTACAGCGTTAAATCGGTTTAACGCTGCTAAAATCGGTTTAAACGCGTAGTGTAGACCAGGCCTAAGTGCTGCAAATGGAGGAGCTTTCCCTTCACAGCCTCGCTTTCACTGCTTTAGAGCTCCCACAGCTGACCAGACCTAGGACATGCAGTGGCTCCCCACCCCACATCCAACCCCTTTGATGCTGTGCACCCTCATTGTTCCCAGGAGAAAGCCAGGATGCAAGGACTTCCGGCACCATTCATGGGTTTGCTGGGAAGGGCTAAATGGCTGTGAATCCCCCTCTCCCTCACCTGGGCTCTGACTTGCACCGCTTAGCTACAAGCAACCACCATTGCCCATTGCTGGCACTGAGCGAAGAATGGGTTAACCACTTGGAGAGCCGCTATTGCAGTCCGCCTTGTGAATAATATTAGCAAAAATGAATAGAAAAGCTACATGAGGCTAATGGGATCTGAGGGGAGCTCCTTAGGCAAGTTGATTTCCAAATTGGACTGACTTTAGCCTCATATAAATAAAAATGAACATGGGGGATAAATCCATAATGGCAGGTGAAGGCACCAATGCATTTTAATCTTTCCCTATGCTTACATCACAGACAGATGCTCTGTGTCCTGAGAACACCACGACCCCCACCTGGCACTGGCATTCCACTGCGGCTTGCCATCAGCAATGGCCTCGGATCCTCGCAAACTCCTCAGTCACCAGCAAGATGCAGGGTTAAGGAGAATCATCATGGCCACATCTGGAACCAGAGTACAGAGAATCTATGGCTCAGACCCTCAGCAGGCCTCATGGGGGGCAAAGGGGAAACTATCAGCCATGTTCTGAGCAGCAGCTGTCACCATGAGAGTGGCAAGGAGCCTGCTGCTGGTCAGCTTTGCCCTCACCAGCAGGTGGCATGCGATGAGCATGTGTCACTCTACGGGCAGGAGGAGCTCACAGATAATCGGGCCTGTTCTCACCAGTAGGTTTGGAGAACCCAGCCATTCGGCCCTCCCCAGCAATGGCACAAGGGACACCTGCTGCAAGTCACTTCCCTTGTTCTGTTAAATAAGCAGCACTCAGGCTGTGCTTATTTAGAAACAGAACTTTATCTATAATGTAAAGCAACCTCAGGGGCTGGAAGAGGGGAGGCGGAGAATTGAAATTCCATCAGGCTCTAACAGACACGGCTCCTCTGAACCTTTGTTCTACTTAATCAATATGTAATTAAACCTAAATCCCTGCTTAAGGACTTCCAGTGTCAAAACGAACAGTCTGTTCAAGGGGGCCGCCTGGGGCATTAAGACTGGCACCTGTGCTAGACCCTTGTGACTGTGCTCACTGGGGCCTGGGCCAGCCCTCAGAGCCCAGAGATTGTCTTTAGCCAACGAGAGACAAGCCACTGCTGGGATGAGTTTTGTTCAATATAGGGTTCCTGGCTGGGTTGACAGTCACTTCATTGGAAGGAGCCTGCAGCTGTTCTAGTCGCCTCTACTCGGGTTCTTACACTGTGCCCATCACCATGGTATCTGAGCATTCATTGACTCCAGCTGATCCAGTCTGCCACGACCCATAGCTGCCACTGGCACCATGGGGAAGCCTGCAGCTGGCAAGCTCTCCTCCCCCAGCCCGCCACCTTGCTGAGGTCCAAGAGTGGGAAGTAATCTCAGGCAAAGCCCTAAACTAGCCGGCTCAGAAACCACAGCCCTGTAGCAATGGGACTGGCCTTCAGAAAATAACAAGGGCAATAACAACGCGAGCGGCTTTAAACGATGTGGAATCAATTTCTTTCGCATAAATAACATTGTCTATAACCTCAGGTTTATGAGTCAATATTTATGGGGCAGATAATTTACAATAATAAAAGTGAAATAACTTCAGGGCTGCCTGGGACAGAAATAAATTCTGGCCTAATATGAGGGCAGTCCCACGTGGCAAGGGATGGTGAGAGGTCTGCGCTTCACCCGCAGTAGCAGTTACTGTTGTGGCAGTGGGGGAAGCTCGCATCTGACCAGCAGGTGCTGCTATGACAGCACTGGAGCAAACGTGTAACCCACCCACTCCTCTCTCTGCAGCAGACGGCGGGCCAGTCTGGCAGCAGATCAGCTTTGACTTTAACACCAGGCTCTGCTGCAGCCGTGAGCAAGGAGACCACAGAGAATCAGTGCTGCTTTTGCCAGCAGATGACACTGTGGTGATAGGGAAGCCAGCAACTGGTCAGCTCCGGATTCAAGATCAGGAATTGAAATAGCGGTAGGGCAAGCTGCAGCTCTGACTTCACCAGCAGGTGTCGCTGCAACAACAGAGGAAGCATTCAGAGCTCTGACTATGAACCTACCTGGGCTGTAGACACTTGAGATAAAAAAACAGCCATTGCCCCCAAAGAGCTTAAAACCTAAGGCCTTGATCCTGCAGAGAGATCCATAGCTTTATCCACTGTGTCGCCTTATTGAAATTGACTTAAGGGGGACTCCTCCCACAGCATGAAGTTAATCGCATCCATAAGTCTCTGCGGGATCGAGGCCTCGCTATATGATGAGAAACATCAGGTGGACAGAGCCAACAGATGTAGGGAAGCACAGGGCAACCGCGAGATGAAGGGCAATTAGTGTAATAAACAGTTGTCACAGTAAAGCAGCTGTTTAACCATTGTCAAGCAGATCAAACAAAAAAAATGCACAAGCTCATTTTTCAGCAAATGCTGTCATGGCTATTCCAAAACCTAAGTATCACACAGTGTGATTACAACGGAAGGACCCTCACTCTGCCTGGTGGAAAATCGGATGGCTGCCTTCATGTTTGGCCACATTTCTAAACACATTGGCACCTTGCATTCGAAAAATGGATCTTTCCAAGTAGATTCAATACATTATTTGTAAAGTGTCAACTAGAGCCAAATCTCTGGGCATCAGTGATCTCCCTCTGGGACACACAACACCTTCCCTTCCCTAGCTGGGAGCATACCCAGGATACATAAGGATACACAGAATACTTCCAGTTAACACACCTGCCCAGCCCATTCTAACGAAGGGCAGCTGGATGGGCTCAGATAACAACGGAACACACCCCAATGCCCCAAACTCCACAAATTCCTCGCCCACTAGTCCTCACCTGGATAGAGACAGCATCCGTGGAGAGCAGATGGTGCTTCCATAGAGCACCAGTTCTGGGGGAGTGAGGTGGAGAGACTGAGTGAAATGGACCTTGGTCTGGCACCCACAGCAGATATGAGATAAAGCACTGGGCCCCATTCACTCCAGCTGTGACCCTTTAGAGCCATTGCATCAGGGACCAATCGGCTATATGATCTTTCCTCCCATTATAACATAAGGTGCAGAGGAAAGATTTACAGTCTAAGGGCTCACGTGTGGCTTGCCCCAAGAAAGGGGCAACATGTAGTTATGCTGTTTCAGAAGCAGACTGTGCCTCAGAGTGGAGTTTACTGCTTTGTATACTGTCCCTTGGAGTAAATGCTGCTTATTTCCTGGCAATTTCCCAAGGGAGCTATCAGGCGCTAATTTAGAATTGAACCCATGGATCATATACACTAAGGCCCCATCTCCAATCCCAACAGCATAATACTTGGGGAGATGATGGTTGTAAAAACTGGCTGAGAATTTTTTCACTGAAAAAATGTCAGTTTGTGGAAATAAAAACTTTTCACAGGAACTTACCAGACTTAACAAAAAAACAGGAAAGTTTTCTTGGGTCCTGGCTGGAATTTCCAGTCCGAAGGAGAGACGCTTCCCCCAGAATGGCCAGCTGGTCGAAGCACTCACCGGGGATGTAGGAGGCAGGGGAGGGACTTGAATGTAGGTCTCCTATAATCCAGGTGAGGTCTCGAACCACCAGCCCTCTGGCTATTCTAGCCTGATTTTCATGAACATTTCAAAGGTCTCAGTCTCAACTAGATGCACAATGGGAACATTTTTGAAACCTGAAAATCTTCACAGACTGGGAAAACCATTTCCCGCTCAGCTTTCGTTGCTGCTGCCCATGATTGGACTCTGTGTGTGCATGCACACAGGCACTAGGGAAAGAGGAGCAGTTCTGAGCCCTGCTGTGCTCACCAGCACCAAGCAAATGGGGAGACGATGGGGACGAGAACTGCACTGATTTGATTAAAGAAGCAATTTGCCGCTGAACAAATGTAGCTACATCCAAATCAAACCTTTAGTCCCAGAGACATTATAGCTCTTTCCTTTCTTCCCTCAGGGCTTGCCAACCTTTAAGGCTGACCAAGGATGATGTATTACAAGGAGAAATGGCCTTAAACAAGAGAAGGGCGAGTTTAGACTAGATACAAGGAAACCCTTCTGATAGGTGAGAACAGGAGATGCTAGAGCAGCCCCCAGAGGGAGGGAGCTGCAGGCCTTCAATGGAAACAGAGCCAAGAGGCGCCTTACCTGCCAAGTTCAGATCCACACTGAAGCTTGTGGGGTGTTAACATCTGGGTTTTGATTCAGACCATCTCACCAAATACCCAGAATTTGCCTGTAAAGTAAAATTCCTCCAGTCAGATGCCCCCTGCCCATGACAGGGAATGGGTCATTTTCCAGCCTAGGGGTCAGCAGGGAGGAGAGGCTATTTGCCCCACTCGGTACAAATTATTTCCTTTCCCATCATGTTAGACCAGACCGTTGCCGTCCCTTGGTCCTGTGTCCATAGAAGGGACATGTTTTGGAGCCACAGTTCCAACCAGGCCATGCTACATGGTGTCATACTCAAGAGCTGATGAGAGAGGGGCAGATATTAGTGCCCTGGGCTGGCAGAGCTAGGGATGGAGGACCTGATCCTAAGCTCACCAAAGTCAGAGGGGTTCTTTCCATTGCCTTCAGTGAGCATTGGCTCAGGCCCTGAGACAGCAGCCCTCATCCTCAATTCCCTGGTGTCTGTGTCTCCACTGAAGCCCATTTGGAACGCTGGCTGGATTCCGAGCTCTCCGCCTCCTTCCCAGCCATGCTGACCTCCGACAGCTAGCAGTCAGGGTGTAATTAGTGCTGTAATGCCACTGGGGCTGTCCCCCGGGGCTGTCATTGACTGGCAGGACTTGCTCTCCATTAGAGCGCCACTAAATGTTAAACAACCTCATTTGCTTCCTTTTCATTTCTTACAGTAACGTAGTTCTGAGGTCCCACCCAGGTCTCTATCGATTGCTCAAGAAGTCTTGGGAAGGCAGCAACAGGCTAAGCAGTGATGATTTTTCAAAGGAGAGAGCATGGTTAGTGCAGCGGATTAGGAGTCTGGATTTATTTTCTGCCTCTGACATTGGGTGCCTTTGGCCAAGTTACTTCCCCACTCTACATCTTACTTCCCCAATTGCAAAATGTCCCAATGGCACAGGAAGGTAATGCGTGTGCTTGTAGCTAAAAATTGCAACTGTGCAAAGTATCATTCACATCAATCCACTGTTCCTACCAGTTTACACTGCTTCTCCTAGAGACAGGCCCACAAACCCACCAGGAGGAAAAGCACAGAGATGAAGATGAAGAGCTGACCCAACTCTCTGAGGAAACAGTAATTTACATTTCTGTGTAAAGCACCCATAGCCTCAAACTGCGGGGTTTGGAAAAGCTTACACATCCGAGCCGCATGTATATATTGGAGAACCACAGTGCATGGCGCTAGTTTACATCGGCAGCTAAACTTCATTTCCCAGGCAGCGGGCTCCCTTTGCAGAATGTCTCCATGAAAAGCAAGGCCATTTGTGGGCTGTATTTATTTAAGGGAAATCTATCATGCCACATCAAAACCTTTCACTCGGGACAATTTGCTGTGTAACTCATCAGGAGAGGGGCCAGGAAACCCACTGTCTGGTCCACCGCACAGTGGATTGACAATGTGGGAAGGCCGGCCAGGTGAGAGGAATGAGGGATAGCTATTAACCATTTATTGGGCAGACAGAACTGTAAATAGCACTTCTTGTCCTCACCCTGCACCAGGGGGACCCAGCCCAGAGTCATCACTCAGGATCATGGTGCAGAGAGAGCCAAGCCCAGGAGAAAGGAGAGAGAGTGAGATTGATTATGCCATAAATCAGTCGTGGGGCACTGATTACAAAATAAACCAGCAGGGCAAAGGTCAAGTGCTTCATTATATCACCCAGCCCACAAGATTTATTTACCGCTTGGGCAATCAGTCCCACTTGCCATCCATTATGAGGAGCCACAGTACAGGCAGCTTGTGCATTTCCCGATGGACAGAGCCAGGCACGCAGGCAGGACAAGGTAGGGTTTAAAAAAAAAAACGGGTGGGACTCAAAGGCTGGGGCTCAGGTTCCAACCGGGTAGGACCCTGAGACCAAGGCAACAGCTTTCAGAGCACCATGCAAGGGCATGATGTTGCAAGCACAACTTCATGCTGATGCATGGCCAATCTAGTCAAGCTCGGGCTGTGTGGCTAGAGCACAGGTAGCAGTAGAGGGAGAGCCAGAGAGCCCACCCTTGTAATTGGACTCCTAAAGCACAGGGCTCTTCATAGCTGGTCACTTCTCCATGCAACTGGCCTTCCCCTGCCCCGAGATGGACTGTGGAGTTCTTTTTGGCAGGCTGCTTCTCCAGACACCTGAGCCTCTCCTTCACCTGCATCTTAGGCTCTGCTGGGAGGATTACCCATTCCTCTCCTTCCCCCACCCTCCTGGCAGGGGTTCCCACCACCCAGGGCTCTCCTTGGAAGGCTGTGTCTCCAGCCAGCTTTCTTCTTCTCCCCTTCCCAGGAGGAGAGCACAGCTGGCTCCTCTGGGCCAGCTGTGGAGCAATGACCAGTCCTCTCCCTCCAGGGGCAGCTCTAGCTTTTTTGCAGCCCCAAGCACGGTGGGCAGGCTGCCTTCAGCGGCGTGCCTGCAGGAGATCCACCTGTCCCAAATTTCCGCCGAATCCACAGGACTGGCAGACCTCCCGCAGGCGGACCGCCGAAGGCTGCCTGACTGCCGCCCTCGCAGGAACCGCAGGCTGCTCCCCATGGCTTGCCATCCCAGGCACACGCTTGGAGCGCTGGTGCCTGGAGCCACCGCTGTCTCCCTCCCAGCCAGTGGGGAATGATTCCCATAAAAGAAGGCTCAGCTGGGGCAGCTGCGGAGAAGTTCTCTGCCTCCCTTTACTTGCTGGTGGGGAAGGGCAGGTCCATGGAGCAGGAGCTCTGCGGAGCCAACTGTGTGGGAAGCATAGCATAGGTTGGACCCCAAGAACATGGTTTCTTCTGGGACTGCAGTAGTTCAGCACCTCTCCCGCCAAGTGGGGCAGGCTGGAACATGCCCAGACAGGTTCACGCAGCAGGAATTAAGGACCATTTCAGTGCGCCTGCATTTTTCCTCCCAAGCCCAGGCATAACCACCTCACGTTTAAGTGAGCAGCCTCCGGGGGCTGAACGGGCAGAAGGATTCTGGCTACAATGCACTCCAGAGAGCTAGGCAGAGAGCTGTGGAAAGCATATCCCAGCAACTCCCCTTGGAATTTAGCCCGCAAAGCTTTATTTTTTTCCCTTCTCTCTTTCTAACTTTAGATTTTAAACATAGGCAGCAAAGAGTGAAATTCCTGGGCACATAGTTCATCTGTTTCCTCTGAGCTGCCTTGTCACTGGCCAGGAGGAGATTTTCAATTCAGCTTCCAAAAAATAAAAATCCTAAAATGGACATTTTTGAATCCTTCGCAGAAGCTCTGGGGCCTAAGGAAAATAATGTCAAACCAATGGGTGGGTGGGGGAGGAGGGACATGTGCATAGATGAGTGTGAGTTTGTATGCACACGTGTGCTCTGTGGGTGTGTAATGTGCGTGTGTGTGAGTGCACGAGTTTGGTGTGTACATGTGATGCACATGGATGGGGGGCACTTGTGCATGGGGAAGATTGGGAAAGGCTGGAGCTGCAGATATTGATCCTCCAAACACTTCCATGCGTGAGCAGACCTTGTCCCCGGGCTGTCCCCATTCACCTCAGTAGGGTTACTCACACACATAAAGCTACTGTCGCCCACATGTCATTGCTGGATTGGGCTGGTGATGTGGAGTTTGGTTTTGCTGAAGCCTGGAATGTTGTTCTTAACTTAGCCCATCCTCCCCAGGAGAAATAAGCGTCCGCAGCTCCCAGACACCACTCCTCTTCTCTCTGAAGGTGTGCTTCATGCTGCGCTAATACAGTTACAGTGGGCTGCATGGAAGGAAACCAAAGCCAAGAGAACTCAAAAGTTCCCTTTGTTATCAATCGAAACATCCCACATGTTTCATTCCCAGCCAGCCCAGGGATATTTAGCAACAATAAAAACAGAGTGGGTGAGGGTGGACATCCTTTTCAGGCATGTCTGCTGATTCTGACCTGCAGTGAAAAATGACTCTTTCCTCTCTGAATGCCTGCACCTGACCTGTGTGCTCTTAGATCTTCAGCTGGGGTAAAACTCTGCACCTCCATTGAAATCAACTCAGCTACAACAATTTACACTACCCCACTCATACGGGTTGCTTCCTGGCCTGTGGCACAGGCGCTTCATCCTCTGTGGGTCAGATTCACTGCTCCCAGCACTTGCAGTCTCTGCTCCATCCCTGCAGAGGTCACCAACCTTGTGAATCAGACACAGTTCAACCTCAATTATCCAAACCTCAATGATCTGAGACACCCAGCTCTCCAATACAAGGTTGTGACCCCTGCTGTCTCTTAATTGCAATGAAACCTCTCCTGATTCTTCCATTTAGAGATTGGTGATTGTATCGTAGTTGCTCCCAGCCTGTAATGAGATCACACTGAATTTCGAGGGCAGGGACATTATATCCAACACTGAGGCAAGCCCCCACTCTCCTTTCGGAGCTCTAAGTTCTATGGGTGAGGCACATACTCCTCTGCCTGATGTAGTCATGTCTCTACAGAGATTAGGAATTCAGCTGTAGGTATATTGCTCCTGGAGTTGGCCATGGATGATCTTTTCTTTAGAGGTGGGCTGGACCCCTCCGGACACTGCACACATTAGGAAGCTGTGCCATGCTCTGGAGAAATAGTCACTGCCATGACCTCACTGGACAAGGTGTGTGAGGGGTGGATGACCTCACCTGAACTCTCCCGCATTGTCTGATTCACTGCAATATGTTAGTCCAAGCATTTGGCTGCCTCATTCCTATAGTACCTGTGAGCTCCTTGGGGCTAGCCATCGATTATGTTTAGTGCTTGACATGGCTGCTCCTTTTCCACAGGGGTTTTGACCTCCATGGAGGGATCCGTCACGCCTAGCATTTGGCCCAGCACCTCCTTTCTGATGATGGTAACAGGCCAAGGCCTGTGAGACGGATACATTTTCCATCCCTCCCCTGGCTCCTCCTGGCAGATTTAGATGTTCACATTTAATCCAGAAGAGGAGAGCTGGAAAAGAGCTCACTGCCACGCGTTTTGTAAATGTCAAGATGGGAATGAAATCGTAGTGAGTTCTATTAAACTATGCAAATCCACAGAGCACGGCCATGTGGTTCCAGGGCTTTTATTCCGCCATGGTAATCACAGAAACCAGGATTAAAACTGGGGCTCCTGTCAAAGGAGTCAGACTCTCCCTTCTCTTCTGCTTTGCTGTCCTCCGTGTCTAGAAATTGTGTTACTGGAAAGGCTGAGCAAACAGAGTTGTGGAAGGGACTAAACCCTCATGCTTCAGGGTTTATGGAAATCTCAAGTAGCGATCAGAAAGAGATATTAGTGGGGGACAGATTATCCCAGCGCTGCCTACTGCAGGGTTCCTACACCTTTCTCTGAAGCATCAGATACTGCCCACTTTCAGAGGCAGCATACTGAACTAGATGGACCACTGGTCTGATCCAATCTGGCAGTTCCTACGTTCCTGAACCTGAGGGGTAGCCGTGTTAGTCTGGACCTGCAAAAGCAGCAAAGAGTCCTGTGGCACCTTATAGACCAGGGGTCGGCAACCTTTCAGAAGTGGTGTGCCAAATCTTCATTTATTCACTCTAATGTAAGTTTTCACATGCCAGTAATACATTTTAACGTTTTTAGAAGGTCGCTTTCTACAAGTCTATAATATATAACTAAACTATTTTTGTATGTAAAGTAAATAAGGCTTTTAAAATGTTTAAGAAGCTTCATTTAAAATTAAATTAAAATGCAGAAGCCCCCCCGACCAATGGCTAGGACCCAGGCAGTGTGAGTGCCACTGAAAATCAGCTCACGTGCCGACTTCGGCACCTGTGCCATACGTTGCCTACCCCTGTTATAGACTAACAGACGTATGCATCCGATGAAGTGGGTATTCACCCACGAAAGCTCATGCTCCAATACATGTTAGTCTATAAGGTGCCACAGGACTCTTTGCTGCTTTTATGTTCCTGAAAACTCCTCTACAGCCAGCCTTCCGACACCTGTTTTGATACAGGGCCTCCTGCTGGGACAAGTTAGCACCCTGGCACCAAATTTCCAATACCCCATTCTATGTCACATCACCTCCCACTGGGAGACGGCAGTAGTGAAGGAGCTGTGATCACCCCAGCGCCAGTGTTCCCACACCCATTCATTGTTATACTGCCTCCTGCTGGGAAAAATTAACACTGTGTGGACAACCTTCCTACACAATTCTCCACCAGACGGCGCCCTGAAGTAGCTGTGAGCTCTCCCATAACAGATACCCCTTCAGCACCTCCTCATGGGAGAAGCCAGCTAAGAGTAAGTGCCACAGCCAGCCGTCTTGTATCACTCTGTTTCACAGTGCTGGAAGTATTTAGAGCACCCCACACATCCAGCCTGTCGTTTATTCTCTTAATTCTCCTGTGAATGGCAACATTCATAGAGACCAACATCAGTTGCCCTAGGTACTGTAAATCAGCAGGATCAATTTCATATTACCTGTAATTTTTATTAACAGGTACGCCCAAAGCTTTACGTTTTGTTGGTTACATCTCATGGGAATGTTATTCCCAGTCTCTCTCCTCCCTGCCAATTCTTTCTCTCCATTACAAATTTCTGGAGATTTTACTGCTTCAGTGTGTATGGCTGAAATGTGCATCAGGCTGTAAATGGATGTATGGCTGACAGTGTGAATGTATGCATAGCAGTTTGGGGTGGGGGGCGAAGCAGATGAATGGCTGAGTGAATGTATGGCAGTGTGTTTATGGGGGTCCAGGTGTGTACTGCTGAGGCTGAGAATGTGTGCAAGGTGGCATATGTTGTGAATGGCTATGTATTTGGTGGGTGAATGTATGTATGTGCACCCGGCCATGTGTTGAGTGGGGGCATGACCACGTGTTCGGTACGTGGATGTGAATGTATGCGTGGCCGTATGTTTCTATTGAGCTGAGCAGGAGGGAAGTGTTTCTGGCCCAATGGTGATGGGGCATGAAGGCTGAGTGTATATAGTTTAGCATGTAAATGTGGGGCTGTGACTATGTGTTTGTGTTTCTCTCCTCCTTTACATTTTTCTGCATCAAGGAAGATCCATCACTTTCCTTCCTTGTAATGATGTTGACCTGATTAAAATTTTTATTGGATTTTACAAAATAATTTCATACATACCATTCCCTGGAGCCCTGCAGGGAGGAGGTGGAAGGCAGGAGAGGAGAGTATATTAAGAATAAGGTGGAGAAGGAAAATATTTTATTTTACTCTGAAATGATTTTGCTGGATGAATAATATATTAGAACTCTTGCTTTTTTAAAATAGCACTCTTACAAGGGCTCTTGAAACAGTGCAAGCATGAAAAAAAGCATCACTTGAGTATCTGGGACTATTTCAGAAATAGCTTTTCTTTTTCTGCAGTAGAGTCTAAGCCTTTTCCTTGCTGAACTAGCTAGATGTCTTCCGTATGTACAGTAAGCCAGGTACTGGGCAGATGCCCATTACCATGGTACCTTGCTATGGCATGACATGGACAGGCAGCAAACTAATCCAGCAACACTGGCCAGAGTCCTCAGTCAACCAAATGCAGCATCTCCGTGTTTAGCTGTGGTGCTATTGTCACAGGGCAGGCTGTGCTTTAGAAATTTTTTAATCCCTCTCAAGTGTATCCCTGAAGGCATAGGCTTCACTCCCTGCATTTCTCAAAGGGTGGCATCCTATAAGCCAGCCACTCTTGGACTGGATCTGTGGGTGGCAGCACCCCTGCTCCTGAACCATGCTAACATGACAGGCCCCACTGGGTTTGGCACCTGTCACCCCTTTTCCTCTGGGGCACTGTGATCAGCAAGCTGGATAAAGTGATTCAATTACAGTTTCTTCAAAACGAGGCATTATTTATTCACCTAAGGTGCACAGCATGCAGAGAGAAGGGATAAAACAACAAAAGGCCCATCTGCCTGCATGTTACCTACATTTGATCCTTTCCTTGCCGGTGTTGGGTAAGTTCCAGTCACACCAGACTTCCCTACTCCTGGGCAGGGAGCGACAGACCCCTGCAGCATCATCAGTGTCTCTCTGTCAGAGATTCCTCTCCAGCTGCTACTGCCCATTCTACTTAGGGTGACCAGATGTCCCGATTTTATAGGGACAGTCCTGATTGTGGGGTCTTTTTCTTATATAGGCTCCTATTGCCCCCACCCCTTGTCCCTATTTTTCACACTTGCTGTCTGGTCACCCTAATTCTACTTCCCTAGACCAGGATCCCCTTAGATCCTGGGTGCAGGCCTGGGAAGAATAAATCTTTCTAGCCTAGCTGGAGCCAGGCAGGGGCATTCCCCACTTAATAGCTTCCACATTGTTTTCCCAAGGACCTTTGGTATTCTCTCTGGCTGTCATTGCTTCATTTCCTATTTGTTCCCCACCACTACCCTCCAATGGCTGCCTTTGCTTTCACTCTTTGCAAGCAGGATAATATCAAGCAGATAAAATGAGATGCATATGATGGTCATAAAAATACAGATATCTCCCTCATT
This sequence comes from Gopherus evgoodei, assembly GCF_007399415.2. NCBI lineage: Eukaryota > Metazoa > Chordata > Testudines > Testudinidae > Gopherus > Gopherus evgoodei. The sequence goes on along the minus strand of NC_044331.1, from coordinate 37,468,788 downwards.
CTCCACATCTTGGAATATAGGAATTATCAGACTGGATCAGACCCATTGTCCAGCTAGCCCAGTATCCTGTCCCTCTGACAGCAGCCAGCACCAGATGCTTTAGAGGAATGGACAAGAAACCCACAATAGGTGGAGGCTGGGTAATCTGTCCCCCTATGAAAGTCTTGTCTTAAACCACCATCCCCATGATCTGTTAACTTCAAAGATCAATAGGGCCCATGGTGCCTCAAATCATCACAAAACTGCAATCAGAGGCCCTGCTGATGCTAAAAATCCCATAGTGTTCGACACAAGGTATCAAATGCAGCTCCACATCTCCTCCTCCCCCCCCCCCACATAAATGCAGTTGAATGTGGTTTGGGTCCCAATATATGCAGAGTGAAGCAGTTGTTAGTCTTATCCACACCGACGAAAGTTGAAGAGATGCAAGGCCATGAAGAATTTGATGCACAATGTCAAACAGGAAAGGAGGCCCGGCCTCCAGCTCTCTTTGGACTCAGAACAACAGCTAGCATCTTCCAGTAACATAGTCAAGAGACTATTTATTATGTCTATTGTGGTAACACCAGAAAGCCTCACTCAGGCTTAGCGCCCCATTGTGTTAGGAATGGTACAAAGATGGTCCCATTCTCAAAGAGCTTGCACTCTAATTTAATACAAGATACAGCAAGCAGCTGTAACAAACAAAAGAAGAGGAGAGAGACAAAGGAAGAGGAAAAGGAGTGATTTTTGACTCCTATCCCCTGCCCAGATGTGGCTTCCCTGATAGATGCTTTAGAAACAAATATTTCTGTGGGCTCTGTATGGCCCTAGAAACCCCAGCTGTCATGCAAGCTTATGATGAAAATGTGCACGTTTCTGGAAGATAATGTACATTCAACATGAGATTAGAATGTTCTGAATTTGAGGTGTCTAACACCACATACCAGTGCACTGTCTGCACCTCATCTTGCTGTTGAGTGTGGTGGTGTCTGAAGCCATTTTCAAGGGGGTGTTGCTGGAAGTGGGCAGAGCAAAGGTAAGATTTGGGTGACCGTAAATGTCCATGTCGGAATGGTTTTGTCATCACTGATTTGAAGCAGACCCTTATTTTAGAATTTCCATGTTTGATATTCCCCTGAAATGAGTGCTCAGATCTTTCAACCTAACTTCAAGTTAACCACATTTTTACCTCTGCTATCATTTAATCTAGAAGTTGTCATGGCCAGGCCATCAGCTCCCCAAGTTATAAGTTCCCCACATTCCCCAGGCTGAAAATAGATTGATTTTATGCTTGGTATTTTCCTTTATCTCTTTTTTATTACCCTGTAACAGTTGCAATGCTGTGTCTCACATCCGGGTTTCAGGATGGAAAAGAGCATACTCTGCAAGCTTTCCACACACAGCTTTGCTAATGCACCTCAGTCCTGACATGCAGCAACTCTTCATATTTCAGCCCTGAGCCTCCCAGAGTTGTGCCAGTGCACCTCAGTCCTAACCTGCAATTCCACTCCTGTAACTTCAAGTATGAATGAACGCATCTTGACTCTGATCTCCAGTCCCCCTATAATTCCATTCCTGAGCCCTCTACAGATCTGTCAATCAATCTCAGTCCTAACCACCATGATGTCCTTGCAATTCTCACCCAGGTCTTTCATATACTTCTACCAATGCAGCTTAATCATGAACTTCAGTCCCAGCTGTTGTTCTAGTCCTGAGCAGGAAGTCACAGCAGTGAAGAGCTAAACATAGTTCAAACAGGTGCTGTGCAAAGTCCTTCCAGCACACACACACTGAATCATGAACTGTGAACAACGATTGAAAAAGAAGTCTGAGTCTTCCCTGGATAAAAACAGCTAGGGATGCCAGACTGTGCAGCTGACTGAGGGTGTCGAGCATTGGCTACTTCTCACTTACAGTATGTACAAATAAACAGATTTATCAAAATTCCCAAGAGGCCAGAAGAGGCTGGCACAGCCAACTCTGATTGGCTGTCTCCCATTCTGACATGGACTGGGTACTATGCCAACCATTTGCAGCTATTTCATTAGCTATTCAACTCTAGTTCTGCCCATCCCCCCTCAGGAACACACTCTCATAACCTTGAGCTGCTCAGCTGCTCCTTTGCCCTGTCCACCCTCCTGCCATAGCCCCCTTACAACCTCAGTGCTGACGTGTTTCCACATAACACCCTTCCTATAAAAACCCAAAACACTTCAGAGTCTCTGCTTTATCCCCTCCTTTCCTTACACCATCCTCTGTCTCACATGGCTGCAATTATTTACAAGTTTACAAAACACTCAGGACCTCATCCTCGACTGATGTAAATCGGTGAAGTGCTAATTAAATTAATGGAGCTACAGTGATTTGCTAACACGCTACCCTTGACGGTCTGCTCTCGCCTCCATGGGGCACGTTATGAGGAAGAGGAGAGACACCGCCTCACATTTCCCGAGGCACACAAATCCATTAACACCCACAGAGACACAGTCCTCACTACTGACCTTGTTTTCATTCATTGTGCCCATGGCACATTTTCAGTATCCCATGGCAGCACTCAGACAGCAGAAACATGAATCCTGGTCTCAAAAAGGGCCTTCAGCAGTGGCCAATGCTCAGTACATGACCTGTGACCTTGGTCATCAGTGGAATGTCTATCAACACCATTCACGGGAGCGTAGATGTTAGAGATGGAAGTCACCTAGAAGGTCATATAGACACCACCTCCCAGCTCCTGGGAGCCAATGCAGGACCATTCCCTACTGTGACCGGACTTCTAGCACTACCCCTACAAGAGACTGTTCTTCACTCTCGCAGCCTCCTTTGCTATTCAGACTAAAATTGCTGTTTTCATTTTCACTCCTTTAATTCCTAGTTATCATCATCACATTCAGGTTAGTAATGGGCAAACATCAAAAAGTTCTGAGGTTCAGTTTGGGTAATAAACCCCAAGAGCTTAGATGCCCATCCAAGTTATCTATAAAACCTATGTCTGTAAAACTTGGCTGAAAATCTGTCAAGAACTTTCTATCTCTTATGACACTTGGTCTGGCCCAAAAATGCCAACAAAAACAGCATTTTTAATGACATTTTGGTATTTGCACTTCCACTTGGAACCAGGAAGTGAAAATGTAAACTGATTTTTTTTAATAGCTACATTTTCTCTTTTCCATGAGCATGCTGGGAAAATGTCTGCTGAATCCTGATCTAGTGGGTGGTCCATTAGGAGATAACAGCTTACTACTACTACCAGAAATGGAAGTGCTCCTTTGTCTCAAGTGGTCAGAGCTGAAGGTCCCAGCTTCATATCCTGTCAATGACTCATGAGAACAGGACATTACATTCTAACCCCAAAAGCCTACGTATTCTGTTAAAGCCTGGGGTGGAATGCACATCAGTTCTTATTTATGTGAACCAGTCTGCCCCACCATATAAACCACCACAGTGAAGAGCCCCCATGGAGACACTCATTATGATTATGATTATAATGTCCATGATTCACTTGGAATTTTTTTAAACAAAGTGCAGAGGTAAAAATAAATGGAAAAAAACCCAATAGGAAAGTTGCCTAATTTCCAGCAAGATGGATAAAACACACTGAATGTAAACAGCTCGGCTTGACCCAAATATTGTTGCGTTGCTGAGTAACCCTGCAAAAATGTTATCTACCCCGTGTCTGTGGAGATTAGAAGTGGAAGGGAATTTTAAACACACTGTCTGTTGTTTTAGGAATTTCAGCCTGGACATAAAGTACCAGGATTGTTATTCTTTCATGGCATCCCTGACCCCAAGTCCCCAGACTCAGCGGGAGTCAAGCCGAGGAGGAAAGGGGATTGTACGATTTCCAGCATGCAATAAACACACAGCTGACACAAGTGCTTACATTGAAACATTTGCCTTTACAGCTTTCCAGTTCCTTATAGCGAAGGAACTGATTGCCTTAGAGATATGTACAGTCTATAGGGATGAAGAGAAGACCAGTGAACCCATAAGGATAGTGAATATGGGGAATGAGGTTTTCAATGACTTTGGGTCACCAACAGACTGACACTGGGCTTGCTTCCAGAAGGGGATGAGTGACCTCAAAACATCCACAGACTCTCATGAGTTGAAGGGTGCTCAGCACTTGCCACTCCTGTACCTTTCCTCTGCACAGCTCAGGGCACCAGGCAAGGGGTGGGGGATAAGCTTTATTAACCCCATATCACTAAGGCATGGAGAGGGGAAAGGTGAGATTTTCAAAAGCCGTGAAGGGATTTAGGAGCACAAGTCCCACTGAAGTCAGGCACTTCCCTGGCATGATACAATGAGTCAGTGCTGGGAATTCGAACCCATGACTCCTGAATCCCATTTGCTTTCTCTAGCGATTCACTAGACCTTGCAATGGTGGGTGAATCCCTTACTGTTTAGAGGTTTACTTCAGAGCTGGGCTGCTTAGTCAATCCTATCTGACCCGCCTATGTCTCTAAAACTGAGGTTGGAAATTTCAAGGGAGAAGCTGCTTTGGTGGTTTTGACACATCTTCTGAATCCAGGCAGAACCAGCAAGGGCAGAGCTACCATGCAAGGGTTCTGCTCAGGTTCACGCCAAGCTTTTGTTCTCATTTAACTTGAGCGAGATCACCCTTTCCTCACCATGACCTCAATAGCAGGCCAACCATCCAGAATCAGCAGATGCCATGACCTCACTGCTGGATGTGCCAATCACAGTTAGCCATGCTGTGAGCTTCTTGCTGAGAGTAGCAAGGCAAACATGACTTCACTCTCAGCCAAGGCAAGTTAGAAATAGCCATGCTTCAGCCTTGCTTCCAAAAATCTCAGCCAGTCCCAGCAGACACTAAATAGCGAATGCAACTCTGAGAAAAAGTTTCTCAACAACAGAGAAAGGGAGAGAGGGACCCATAAATAAACATGTGTAATGGGGAATGAGCACTTGTTTATTTCCATCTGGCTGCAAGTGATGGACTAGGGGAAATAATGCTCTTCTCTCAAAGCAGGATCATGCTCCACACATGGGATAGACAGATAGCACATGTGGAACAATGGAGAACCAGAGCCATCTCCCCTATGAGTACTAACTCAGGTATCTTTAATCAGTCTCAGAGCTCATCAGCAGATCCCTGTGTGCAGTGGGAGCCCTGCTATCCTGCCTGCTGCCTGAAAGGAGGTACATACAGCTGGCACTGCTTAGGTTGCTCCTCAGTGTGCATTTTCTGTGGGTGTCCCAGGAATCTATCCCAAGTCCTGGTCCCTATTCAAACTGGGAGTGAACTGACCAGTTCAATAAGAGCCATTTCCAAGAAACCAGACACTAAACCCAAACCTTTCCTAAGGTCTGATTAATACATCTCACCCTACTTCCACAGGCAAATGCAACAGGCCTCTGCTGTCTTAGCTTGTGCCTTACAAAAGCCATGTTGTGAGTCACCATCCCTGCTGAGCTGGATCTCCACATCTCATGCGCTCTTGGGCTTCCTGGAATCAAAGGCGCAGAGTGCAAGGCAGGGCACCTGTGACAAGGGAAAGCTCCGAGAAGGTGAGATGGGATGATTCCAGCCATGCAAATGGCAGCAGCCATTCCAGCAAAGGCTGTCAGACCTGCTGAGCTTCTCCAGCAGCGCTTAACCAAAGGAGGGAGAGGGAGGAAAGAGAAGCATGTGGATGGGAAGGGAGACAGGAATCCCTGACTCCAGGAGCACTAGGGGAGATGGACAAGCCAGCAACAGTGTAGTCACAAAGGAGGGGAGAGCACGTTAAATTAGCATCATTATTATTAGCATCATTGCACCTTACTGCATTTTTGTGAGGTGTTCAGGAGCCGGAAAGCCTTGGTGGTGGTGGCAGGGAGGGATTCTTTAGAAATGACATAGATAAAGGGATGATTATTGTCAGGCCTGGGGAAGCTGAGTAAGGGCTAGGTGGAATGGGGTGGAAGATCTGGGCACCTTAGGAGGAAGAAGAGGGAAGGAACACAGAGAAAGGAGCTCCCAGCTCTGGGAGGCAAATTCAGACTGGCACTCTGGATCATCTGTGCACTGCCCACTATTAGTGAAAAGGAGGCCCAGTGGTTGGTGAAGCAGATGCCAGAGGATGCACCCACGGTGGGCATTCAAGAGACAATCTGTCCCGCTCCCTATTTCCTGTGCTCAGACACTGACATTTTAAGGCTGCTTGCTAACATAGTCTGACCTCCTGCACATCGCAGGCCACAGAACCTCACCCACCCACTCTTTTAATAGGCCCCTAACCTCTGGCAGAGTTACTGAAATCCTCAAATCATCATTTAAAGACTTCAGGTTACAGAGCCTCCACCATTCACACTAGTTTAAAGCTGTAAGTGATCCGTGCCCTATGCTGCAGGGAAAGGTGAAAAACTCTGCCAATCTGACTAGGGGGAAAATTCCTTCCTGACCCCAAATATGGTGATCCATTGGACCCTGACCATGTGAGCAAGACCCAGCAGCCAGACACCTGGGAAAGAATTCTCTGTAGTAACTCGGAGCCCTCCCCATCTAGTGTCCCATCACTGACTGTTGGGGATATTTGGTGCTAGCAGCTGCAGAGCCAGGATCCTGTTCATACTCTGGCAGTCTAGCACTGTCCATGTGCCTCTCTCCCTGTGGAATTGCATCGTCACATACATCCCCCTCTCCTGTCCCCATATGTACTTGCTCTGCTCGCTAGATCCCTCTGGCACTGTCTCCCTCTGGGCAGAGAGGATGCATGTCTCTGGCCCTCCACTGCTTAGCTCAGTCTGCTCAAAGCAGAGACTTTAACTCCCAACAAGTTGAGTCAGAAAATCCCAACCTTCCTTGCTCTGGGAAGGACAAAAGCAAGGTGTGATGAATTCCTCTGAGCTAGGCTAGCAGCTCATCAGATATTGCTTGCCCTGGAAGAAACCTAGGGAGAGATTTTGGGGCCAGGGCATCAGACTGAAAAGACTGCTGTTGGTGCTGTGAGCAAAAGAAACTGTTTCCTGCTATTTGAGTCCTTCTGCATTCAGACACAGGACTTTGTACACTCTTGGTAAATAAACAAAACTGCACCAGAGAAACACCCGACTGCCAGTTGGAACAAGAAACTGGAGGAACACACACACAGGGCTGCAGACTTTGACTGGCCACTCAGACCTACACCTGCATTTGCAGTCCTGTAAAGTAAAGGCTTCCCTCTGATCTCAGCCTGCTAAAAGCCTTCACTTGCTCTCCCCACCCGATAGCTAACACATCACAGCAAACGCCATAATCCCCCCAGCGAAGCAGATTTCAGCTGCAGTTTAATCTAAGCTCCAAGTGCAGCTTTCACAGCCAGCTTGAATAAAAACTAAAAGCAACTGATAAAGAAAACCTACAAAGCGAGGTAAGTGGTGGGGAGACCGGGAGGCAGAGGATGTGACTGGAAACAGCAATGCCATGGCACAGCTAGCAGTACAAATACTAATTGCTTTTTAATTATTCTAAAGTTTTCCTTCCCGGGTGGTTGGTAATTATGGCATTCCTGCCTGCCCTCAGGTGGCTAAAGAGAGAGAGAAAAAAAACCATGATTGTGTAAGCCGAGCAGGTACAGGCATTTAGAGCTCATAGGGCAGTACATGGGAACTGAAGTGCAAGGAGTTGAGTGAATTTGCTTTCTTGGGAGCTGCAGAGATTCTCAATGGAGCCTTTGTTGAATCTGAACCCACCAGGCATTCACAGCACGCCTTGTGTGAGACTCTAAAGTTCTGGAGTTGGACTGCCTTGGCAGTGTCAGATGCCATCTGAGTGAGCATGGATTACTTGTCCAGCAATTCCTGTCATTAAGCCATAGAACAACAAGGCCACACTCTGCATGGACAACAGGGGGAGAGCCTCCACTGAGGATGACAGAACACTCCCATTCCTCTCCATGCCTTCGTCTCTTCCACTCTCATTCCTCTCGCTTATCTGGAGAAATTGAGGAAGGCGGGGGCACACTGTACGTAAACCAGCCATGAAAGTATCAGCCAGCACACTTCAAAACTCAGATAAGATAAAAGGAAGCAGGTCTTTCTGAAGCATGGAGTCAGCTGGAACACAGGGCATCAGGAGGTCATCCACACGCATACAGCAACTGGATTTTTCAAAGGGGCAGATATTTAATGATAATATTTGTAGCTGTACAGGCTAAGCTTGGGGGACCCAATCTGAGACTGTTAGCTGATCGCCTGCAGAGGGCAGTAACGAGTATTTCCCCCTCCAGTTCAGCATTGCACATTGGAGATGAGGTGTTCATCTAAGCATCAGGTTCTGCTCAGTGCTTGAGGGCCTGATCCAGAGTTAATTGAAAGCAATGGGAGGCTTTCAATTCAGTGGCCTCTACTCTGTCCAAGCGACAGCATAAGAACTAACTAGAGGCCCCAATCAAGACTGGTTGGGTTAGATGCTGCACATTCACATTGACAGAGACAGTTCCTGCCCTAAAGAATTTGTAAACTAAATAGACATGGTAAAGTGACTTGCCTAAGGTCACATGGGGATTCAGTGGCAGAAATAGAACCCGCATCAATGAATCCCGGTCAAGTGCACTATCCCGTGGCCACACAGTCTCCTGCTGGAGAGAGATACATGTCAAGTCCCTGCTGGGCTGGATGTGGAAGGCCAGAGATTCAGATTCAGCTAGCAGTATGTTGTAGTAATAGTACTGCCTACTTGTCAAGCAGTTGCCTCAGATAGATTTGGCCGCTGTGTATCCCTCACAGGCATTGTAAAGTTAAGGCCTAAGTTTTTTCTGATGCCCCCAGCACTACTAATTACTGCCTGATCTCTTTACTTGTATGCTGTCCCCCTTCCCCCTACTCTCTGCTTGTTTCTTTTGCCATTTTAGGGGGTAAGTTCCTCCGGGCAGAGATCATGCCGTTGTGTTTGTACAGCACCTAACATATTGCGGGTGCCACCAGAAGCAAATAATAGATAACAGAACTAGCGTGACAAGGCAGGAGAGGTAATATCTTTTATTGGACCAACTTCTGTTGGAGAGAGAGACACACTTTCGAGCCACACAGAGCTCTTCTTCAGGTCAGCTCTGTGCGACTCAATAGTGTGTCTCTCTCACCAACAGAACTTGGTGCAATAAAATATATTTCTGCACCTACATTGTCTCTTTAATATCCTGGGACTGGCACAGCTACCACTACACTGCATGCAGTAATAGCATGGCAAGATATGGACTCATGCCTGCCACTCTGCCACGTTGCTCACTCTAGATCTCCTTGATGACATATAAATAATGGGCTGGCAGTTTTGGCGACTGTACATCATCTCATGATGTGGAGACCTGCCCTGAGACAACCCCAGAAGTCTCACTGTTATTTCTGCTGTAACTCTCTCCTTGATAACTTCATTCCAAAGGGGAAGTGACAGAATTTGACTCTGCTCTCCAGGGTGGTAGAAGTGCACTGTTCAGATGATGCTTTGTCTAATCTGACTTGTCAATAATCCTTCATTCCCATCCAGAGTAGCCAAAAGGATTTTATCAGCCTGCTAGCATTGGGCACTTTTGATGTCGGAATAATGCAATGCTGACTTTATTCAGCCTCGCAAGAATGTTTTCTTCTTGGATGGCACCTTCCCATTCAAGGATCTCACAGCACATGGGGAGCATTAACAAATTCATCTTCCTCACCCCCGAGGTACGTGTCACAGATCCTAGTGAGCGCCCCTTCCTGGCCACCCACTAGGGAACTACTAGAGGAACACCTGTACACTTTATACAGCTCAACAGTGTTCTGTTCATTACTTAACAGATAAAGCTCAGGAGAGTAAAGATCATATAAAAAACGATAAGGCATCCAAAACACAATGTCCCTCAGTCACTCACCCTGCCCTTGGGAGACCGCCTGTGTTCTATCAGGCAGGCAGGCATGGCTCTCCACCCCTTCACCTACCCTGCCTCTGCAGCAGCCTCCCTCATCTTAACCTCATGTAAAATGATACGCTCCCTTGTGAGTCCCTTTATTGACTCTTGCTGAGGTCTCCTGCTTCTTTTCTTCCACCTTTGGGTAATTTCCACTACTCCCAAACCCCCTCCCTTCAGCCAAGAGGAGGAAGTGTCTTCTCCCAGGCAGAGCAAATCCAGCGTCCCAAGGTGTTCTACTCTAGTGCTCATCGCTCACCATTGTCTCTGGCTTGGCACAGACATGGCAAAACTCTGTTAACTCAGGGTGGCCCCACACAGATAGAGGCTTTCCGTGATGCAGTCATTTATGATACAATTTCGTAAACTCATCCACAGTTCAGAAGCGGTAGAGACAGAGCCCCAACTTGTCTCTGTATGCACAGCAAGTGCCATTATTCCCGCAGTACACATGGGGAACGACTTCCCACCAGGTTAGTGGCAGAGATGATAGAACCCAGTCCTTTGCGATGGCTTGTGGTTCCCTTCATGCTAGAAGCTTGAGCACCTATTATTCTGCAAACTCTATTACATTCAGTTCTGGTGCAACTCCACAGAAGTTAATGGAGTTACACCAGGGATGCATTTGGCCCATTAGGGCCAATTTAGAGCTGACACACAGCTGCAGCTTTCCTACCTTCACTTATACCATCTGTAGCGGGGTGGTCACCCTGCTCCAGCCCTGAAGGGGTTAAAGCAGCCCTGGAGAGGGCTGCGGCTGAAAAAAGGTGGACTGATTGGAGAAGCAGCCACAGCTGAGGTCATGCCCCAATCAGGCCACAGCCGGGCAGGGCCGCCCAGAGGAGGGAGGGGCAAGTGGGGCAATTTGCCACAGGCCCTGGGCCCCGCAGGGGTCCCAAGAGCGCTGGCCCGGCGGTGGTCTGGATCTTTGGCGGCATTTCAGGGCGGAGGGCCCTTCAGTCGCTCTGGGTCTTCAGCGGCATTTTGGTGGTGGGGGGCCCTTCAGTGCTGCTGAAGACACAGAACTGAAGGGCCCCCCACTGCCGAAATGCCGCCGAAGACCCGGAACACCACTGGGTGAGTACAAGAGCCGCAGCTTCCCCACTTTGCTCCAGACCCCCTGAATTCTCTGGGTGGCCCTTCAGCCAGGCCCTATAAGAGGGCTGAGGGCCAGAGGCTGAAACAGACACTCTTGCTCTTGGTGTTGAGAGAGACGGGCCTGGCTGCTTGGTTGCTCAGGAGGGTACCCAGAGTGGAGCAGGGCTGGGGGAAAGTCAGAGGAGCTGGAGAGCTCCAGCCTGAGAAACCCCCAGGCTGCAGACCTTGCTGAAGGCCCCAGAGCAGGCACGGGGGTTGCAGATGCGCAGCCCAGGGTAGGCAAAGGCAGCAGGTCCAAACCCCACTTGTCGATCATGAGTGGTTTATAGACTGCTATCTGCCCCAGTGAGTGGGGAGCTAGATGGTGACTGGCAGTAGCCACTGAGGCAAGGTGGGGATAGGGGGTTCCTCTGGGAGGGGAGACCCGGAGTGAGGGAGTATTGTGGTGGGCAGGACCCCTGGGCAAAGGGCACCAGGGTCTGGGAGGGACATGGGGGCCAGCGGCAGGCGAGACACTGGCCTGCAGAGTGCTCCGGGCTGGAAAGTGCTAATTTCTGAGATGACCAGCAGGAGGCACCATGCTGGTGAGTCATCGCCTCACCACACCACTAACACCAAGGTGGCCCAGTGCTTAATGCACTAGTGGAAGGTGCTCAGATACTATGGTGATGAGCACAGTGTAAGAATTTCTATAGAATAAAATAATCTCTGCCTAAAAATTCTTCCGTGGTTACCATAAGAAAGAAGAGTTTAAGATCTTGCTGTCAGATTCAGTTCTTCAGCCATATGCAACTATCACAACAATGGCCTGCTTCAACTAGCCAGAACCAGTCAAAGACTAGCTGGCAGTACATTAAATTCAGCCCTAGGAGACCTAGGTTCTCAGGTCTGACAGTGACTGGTGGTATGGTATAAAAACATAGATGGAAGGATAGGTTATATTCATAACTCTAGTGAATGTGGGGAAGTCACTTAATTCCCTCTGTACCTCAGTTTCCCCATCTATAAAATGGAGTTGATGATGCTTACTTAGTTCTGTAAGGCAATGAGATCTGCAGATGAAAATCGAAGAGCTAGGTGTTATTATTTGAATCAATCAACGCCAAAGACAAAAGGCTAAAGAGTCTGATCCTGAGAAATGCTGAACACCTGAGACATGGGTACCCTGAGCTCCTGGGCAAGGCAATGGGAGTTTTGGTAAAGTGCAATCTACGTTGTTTAAGTTTGCTGGAGTCATAGCGAGAGTAGTTTGGAGAAAAAACAATCCTCTGTCTCTCCTTATGGATTACCGACTTTTGCTGCAGGCAAGTTCCTTACCCACCTCTGCCAATTTTCACCATGATCTTTATGCCTTATTTTCCTTCTCTGAGGTTTCCCACCTGCTCTGAGCATGTCAAAGACCATCTAAACTCAAATTGTCATGGGCAGGCACCATCGGCACTGAAGTGCTGCTGCTGGGCTGGAATTAAGGCAGCTCAAAGACAGCGCAGTGAAAATATTGACTTTCCAGCTAATAAAACTGAATTCCATGAAAGCTACAACTTCAAACTTTAAAAAAATCCATCAATTTCTCATAAATATTTGAAAGCACCAAATTGATTGTTGCTGGACTACAACTGTATAGGAGGCCTGTGGCATGGTGGAGATAGGCAGAAGGGGGTCGGGGCTGGAGGTCAGTATATTGGAGATTATTGTACCATGTACAATGGGAAGCAGATTTCACCAGGTCCAGTTGGGAGCAGGGCCAGTGTAACCACTAGGCGAACTAGGCAACCACCTAGGGCACCAAGATTTGGGGGCACCAAAAAGTGCTGCCCACAAAATTTTTTACACTAATGCTCCCGGCGGGGGGATAGGCCACTCACAGTCCTGCTAGCACTTACCTCTGCGGGCATCCTCTGGGACTGTGGGCCCCGCCACCTCCCTCTGCCGTGTCCCACATCACTGCCCGCCTGCACCCTCACTGCTAGTGCGGAGCCGCCTCCTCCCCGGGTTGTCGCATTGCTTCCTAGCCCGCTTCCTCCGGTTCTGGCAGGCTCAGGTCCCCTGCTGCCGTGGCAACTGCTGCCCAAGGGCTGCTGGCTGCAGATCAGAGCGGGTGACATCAGCCCACCTGCAGCAGGCTCTATTGATAGCAATGCAGTGGTGGGAGAGAGGGTGGGATGGGAAAAGGAAGAGGAGATGAGACTGTGGCTACCAGTCCACCTGCGGGGGTGAATCATGGCCCTGCCAGAGGATAGAGGGTTAAAAAGCTGCAAAAGTGTAACCGTCCTCAGAACGTGCCACTGTCCAAGGTTTCATCCCCATCCATCCCTGCAGAGCAGGTAAATAGAACCCCATTTGGGGGGAAACTGATGCAGAGAACAGGGACGTGATTTGCCCAAGGTCACCCGGGGAGTCATTGTTGGAGTCCTGCTTTGAACACAGGAGATCAAGGCTCCTAGTTCTACACTGGCTCAGACCATTAGACCAGAGGCCTTCAAGCCCTGAACTTTGCACCTGCCCACACAAGGTATTAATCTGGGATTCAGGGGCAGCACACTGCAAATTTTCAGTGAAGAAACACGGCTGTCTCGAGCCCTTATGGCTACAAGGAAAATCTTCCAAAGGTGATGGGCATCTAGCCGACACAGTTCTGTCTGCCTGAGTCTGCAGCCAGCCTGGGACAACAGCTCTAGGAAATGCGTCAGTAACTGTTGAGTCTAATTACGACACCGTCAGAGCCAGATTTTCATGTAACAAGTGTGACCAGTTGCGTGGTGCACAACCCTGCAAGTGTGCGAGCAACTCAGATTTAAGTGCAGCTGAACCCTGGCCAGGCTACAGCACCCAAGAGATTTTTTTTCCTCCCACTGAATGACAGCAGATGTACCAGTAACTTTACTAGGAAGAAGTTTAGTGACCACATTAGGGCCATATCCTCCCCACTCCCAGCATTGGGCCAACTGCCCCTCATCATTCTCCTGATTGGTTGTGCTGTTATTGATGGGAGATCTGCTGTGGATTGAGGGCCGTATATGGACCTGCCTTTGCAGGCTCAGTCCTGGCTCAGCATTCAAAATAAATTGCCCTGAGTTTCAGAAATACTGAGAACCCTGGATTTCCCACAGACATTGGGGGAACCACAGGTGCTCAGCATCTCTGAAAATCAGGCCCAGAATGACACTGACGCCTCTGCCCTGGGCCAGAGCTCTCTGAGTAAGGGGCTTCAGCAGCGATTGGCTTGGGGCAGAGTAAAGCAACCAGGACGATCATGACAGAGACTGGAACTCTGTCCTCCCTTCACACCTGTGGGGAAGACAGGCCTTCAGACACCCCCTCCCTCTTGCATTGCACTTTCCAGCCCAGCAGCAAGGAACCATTTCATACCTTAGCGCTGTGGGGAGCTGAAGCCCAGAACGCAGAAGTAACTTGCCTGAAGTCATCCAGTGAGTTGGTGCCAGGGTGGAAACTAGAAGCCAGATCCTGACTCTGTGCTCTGATCCCCAAAACAGACCTTTCCTGATCCATTGGGGCAGGAGGGACTCTAGCCACATGCAGTAGACCCAAGGCCATGTATTTTCATTAAATATGTAGCCTAAATAATGAAATTAATAAATTTTCAAGCCGAACATGTATTAATTCTAATGAACAATGCCACATTATGCAGTATTAATTTTTGAAAGTTTATAATAAGTGATGCTCCGGGGCTAGGGGAGGGGAAGGCGGGGCGCAAGGTGGAAGTTTCACCTAGGGCGCAAAATATCCTTGCACCGGCCCTGGTTGGGAGGAAGCTCCCAAAAACCTGGCTACAACCTGAGGACATATTGAGGGCCATGTTCTCCTCAGATGTAAAATGGTGTAGCTCCACTGACTTCATCAGCAGAGGATGTGGTCTGCCAGTGGGATGCATGTCCTGAACACTGGGTCTGTAAAATAGGTCTGGAAACCTCAGAACAGGCTTTGGTGTATGTTTTCCAGTGCTTCCTGGCTAGGCCAGAAACATCCTGGAAACAGCCTGCTTCAGGGTTCCCCAACACTCCCAGTCCCTGGTGGAGGCAGGAAATACTGAGAAGCACAGAAGGGGAAAAGAGAATAGTTTGAAAAGTTGATTGAACTTTTCCTCAGATTTCCAGATCCATTCAGCTGAGGTAGAGTTAGTTAGGAAGTGCAGATTCCACAGAACTGAAACATTCCACAGGAAAGCATTGATTCCATCAAAACCAGCAGGGCAGCTGCCTCACTGCCTAGTTCCCAGCCAGCCAACTGGTGGATGGGATCTCAGGTTCTCCAAGGTGCCTGGCTTCCCAGGTGGCCAGTTCCTTGAGCTGACCTACTCCCCTGCTCCTCGGGTTACCCAGCAAGTCAGCCAGGCAGCCAGCAAGCCCCAAATTTCTATTTCAATTCTCCCTAGGACAGAAAATGTTACATTTTTTACTTTTCATCCTGATTCGGGGCAAAAAAATATTTCAGACTCAAAATTTTTCACAGGAAGGAAAATCCATTTTCTGTCCAGCTCTAAGGTCAGGTTCGGTTCTAGATAGTCCTCATCTAGTATGAGCTAGTTCACTAAGCCTCATCGGAAGGGTATTCATGAGAAAGCAATGTTATCCTGGCCAGAGTTCCACTTTGCCCTTCCCCTTCTGTTCTCTGAAGCTCCACCTGGACAGGTGGGAAGAGATGACCCAAGTGCAGGCTCTACTTCTGCTAAGTTCAGTTCACTTGCTATTACTGACACTTCTGGTCCTGGTTATTTAAAGCCCATGACTGTCAGGTTCTCCACATTGCCAAGTTAGGGCCAAGAGACAAGGCAGGAAACAGGAGTCTCTCTCTCTCTGCAGCTGACATGACCACAGAGACCCACCAGGACTATGGGAAGCTCAGGCATTTCTGCGTTTTAGAGAACATAAGCTTCAGGAGATTCCCAACTAAGATGAACTCCACTGGACCTGGGGAAAAGTCAAGGCGAGCTAGATTTAAAACTAGAGACTATCGATTCCATTCTGGAGGGCACTGGGACCCAGTTCAGGTTTTCCTCTGCTCAGAAGCTGTACCTCAGAGCCTCCAGCCACACATGGGGCTTGTCTCGATGGAGAGTTAAAGCATGGCAAGTCGGGATCTAAATCTACAGAGCACTAGCCTGCTGCGCACTAACTGGCCATGTGGATCTACTCCACTTTGAAACAGGAATAGAGCAAAGTGCTTGGGAACTTTATTTGCCGAACACCATCTCACTGTCTGCACAAGGCCACAGATATGTTTAGACTCTTTCCATTACAAGAGGGAAATTCCTCCCAGTCTGCCACCAGTCAGACCATTGCTAGGTAAGTTTCCACTTGTGACAAATAACATCTCACAGAGAAAACCTGGACTGGAATTTGTGTGCAATTGACCTGGATTTTGGCTACAGAGCTTCTATTTACAATCTCCCTGAGTTCCAATTCAGACTGGATTACTCAAGCCCAAATTCCCTTGCAGCTGGTGAAGGTATAGCAAAGAGAGAAAGCCTGGACCACTGAGCCATAAAACAGTGTTTAACCACTTGGGTCATTTTCAGGTCATGCATTTTGCTTCTCCGGGATGATGGGTGAACACCCTCTGCATAAAAAGACAAAAAGCAGGGGAATGTAGTAGAGAGAGAGCAAGCTTGGAGCACTTGGTCTGGTGCAAGATCTGAGGCATGAAGCAGAAGCTGTGAACTAAAGTTAGGCCAGGTATTAAAGCAGATGCTTACAAGTTCACTGCCAGGACATGAACTTGGCACAGTTGTTGCTAGCATATTAGGCATTAGCTATTTATGTAAATATATTTCATGTCTAGTACAGATACATCCCAATCTAGTCCAAGATAAGATGGTTTAACAGAACAATGAATAGGGATCTTGTGTCCAAGATATCAGGAACAAGGGAAGGTAACAAACAGATGTCAGGAAATACGTAAGGTTGTGTGTAAGTTGTGTATCTCAGTTGTTTGCCTCAATCTATAAATGTTGGGGTCTCTCACCTTGATCCTTTGTTGTGGCCGAGACAGCAGAAACTCCCACTTCTGACTGAGCCATTCCTTGCCACTGGACACTCATGTGTTTATGTACTTGTAACCACAGAGCCAGGAGTAGGACTGTGCCTTGAGGGCAATAAACTTGGCCAAGTGCCTTTGTTACCAAACCGTGCCTGTGGTCTTTCTTTATGAGAAACATTACAGCATGCTAAGCAAGCAGGGTGCATTCTCTGCTCTTAGTACTGGTAACACTGAAGCTCCAAGGACTGATGCCTCTGAGCAGCCTTGAACAGTATTACTGAGGCAACAACATTCCAGCCTTCAGCACTTAACCACAGCAGGGGCTGCTTGTTTGCCTGAAGCAGAAATACTGAGGAAAGATGGACTGATGGGTTATGGGTCTCTCTCGTGTCTGCCTAAGTTTGACAAAAGCACCTCAGCACTCTTGCTTGCTGGCTCAATAAAAGTGAACATGTTGCATGCACACTGGAAAGGATTCGTTTCCTGGTCTTCTGGAAAGGGATTTGCTGCTGCTTTTGTAGTACTATTGTCAGCTTCCTCCCAGGCTGTCTCCACTTAGATGGAAAGTGCTGCAGTGGCCACCAATATGAGGAGAGAAGACACTTCTCCAATGCGGAATGTGGAGGGGCTGACTTCCATTAGGAGGAACAAACCTCTACTTCCATGGGAATTTCTCCTCAACTATAATAGACAAAATTGTATTTTTAAATATATATATATAAAGAGAGAGAGAGAGAGAGAGAGAGAGAGAGAGAGAGAGAGAGAGAGAGAGAAGCTTCTCACATATTCCCATGACTCTAGGACAGTGGTCTGCAACCTTTCAGAAGTGGTGTGCCAAGTCTTCATTTATTCACTCTAATTTAAGGTTTCGTGTGCCGGTAATACATTTCAATGTTTTTTAGAAGATCTCTCTCTACAAGTCTATATATTATATAACTAAACTAGTGTTGTATTGTAAAATAAACAAGGTTTTCAAAATATTAAGAAGCTTCATTTAAAATTAAATTAAAATGTTGATCTTGTGCCGCCGGCCCGCTGCTGGTCTGGGGTTCTGTTCACCTAGTCCAGCAGTGGGCTGAGTGGGGCCTGCGGCCGGGACCCCAGCTGGGAAGGGTCTGGCAGCCAGAACCCCAGACCGGCAGTGGGCTGAGCCGCTCAGCCCACTGCCACTTAGGGGTTCCATCTGCCAGCTCCTGCCAGCTGGCATCCCGGCTGCCGGACCCACTCAGCCAGCTGCCGGTCTGGGGTCCCAGCCCTGCCCACATACAGTGGGTACCTACCTTCTCCCTGGTTCTGGCCCATTCTCTTCCTCTCTCTGCACTGAGCTGAGGGTGGGAGTGGACCAAGCACAGGGCTGGGGGTGAAGGGTCTGGCCAGGAGCTAGAATGGGGGAGGGGACTCAGGGTTGGGACTGGAGGTTTGGGTGTGGGGGCACTTACCTGGTCAGCTCCCATCTGGTGTGAGGGGTGCAGGTGGGAATGTGAGTGGGTGTGCAGGAGCTCCCGTTTGGTGCTCAGAGTGGGGGTGAGGATGTTCAGGGTGCATGGGATATGGGGGGGTTGGGGATGTGGGGGTGCAAAAGTCAGGGCAGAGGGCTGGGGACATGTGAGGGGGGTGCAGGTGTCAGGGTAGGGGGGCTGGGGATGTGTGGGGGTGCCAGAGTCAGGGCTGGGGTCATGGGAAAGGGTGAAGGAGTCAGAGGGCTGGGTGGTACAAGGCTCAGGGCAGGGGCCGGGGATGTGTGTGGGGCTGCAGGGCTCAGGGCAGAGGGCTGTGTGTGTGGGGACAGGAGGGGTCAGGGCTCAGGGCAGAGGGATGGGTGACTGCCCGCTCCCGAACCCCCGCCCCCACTCCTTGTCCCAACTACCCTCTCCTGGGACCCCACCCCCTATCTAAGCCTCCCTGCCCCTTGTTCCCTGACTGCCCCCCTAGGACCCTACCCCAACCCTTATCCACATACCCGCACCCAGACAGACTCCCTAGACTTCCATGCCCCATCCAACCACTCCCCGTCCCCTGACAGGACCCCCAGAACTCTGGACCCAAACAACCCCCCCTGCTCCAACCCCTCTCCACACCCTTACCTCCTGACAGCCCCCCCCAGATCTCCCAACTCATCCAACCCCCCACAGCTCCTCATTCCATGACCACCTCCACCAGAGACCCCCCCCACCCTAATTGCCCCCCAGGACCCTCCTTGCCCCCTGTCCCCTGACTGCTTTGATCCCTATCCACCCCTCACCCCCAACAGACCCCAGTACTCCCATGCCCCATCCACCCCTCCTGCTCCGTAACTGCCCCCTCCAGAGACCCCCGCCCCAACCACCCCCACCAGGATTCCACCCCCCTATCCAACCCACCCAGCTCCCTGTCCCCTGACTGCCCCCAACCCTTATCCAACCCCCTCCCCCCACCCCGGATCTTTTACCATGAGGCTCCCCGCTCATCCGGAGCTCTGCCGCCATGCACGCAGCCCTGCTCTGCCCCTCAGAGCTCTGCACGTGTGGCAGCAGGACTCCGGATGAAAGGGGAGCGGTTTTCCCTCCTCACGGAGCCAAACGCTGCTCCGCGGGAGGGCGCAGCCCCGGCCCCCAGAGTGCTGCGTGTGGCGGCAGCAGGGCTCCAGGGGAAGGCGTGGGAGGGGCGGTGGCTTGCTGGGCTCGGCTGGCATTCTGGCCGGGGAATGCGGACCCTGTAGCTTGCCCCGTCAGCAGGATTTTAAATGGCACACTGGAGTCCCGGCAGGCTCCAGCGTGCCATTAAAAATCGGCTCGCATGCCATCTTTGGCACGCTCTAGGAGATAGGGCTTTAGGAAAACCACCAAGTATCTCAAGCCTTGCAATAACATTGCAAAAGTTGGCAACACATTGCATCTACTATGCTGTTAATGTAATTGGCCACTGAAAACTAAGGGTATGTCTACACTGAAAATTAATGTGTAACTGTAGCTCATGTAGGAATTCCTGCACTAGTGTTAATCTAGGTAAAATGGTAACAATACTAATGACGATGTGGTGGCCCAGGTGGAAATGGGTGTGTACTTGGGTGGCTAGTCCATGCCACCATGTCTTCACTACTATTGTTACCCAGGCTAGCTAGCTTGAAGCTAGTGCACGTATGTCTAAGGTGTAACTGTAGTATGGGTAGTTTGTAGTGTAGACAAACCCGAAGAGTCCTACTTTCTGCAGTCATGCAGGGTTGCTTTATTGCACATAAAATATTGGTTATATGCAACCTTTTCACACCTGCGGGCAGCGACAATCAACTCCACTTTGGTTTGGTGCACGTGTGCGCACACACCAACGTAGAGCAGGCACCCTAATAGGGGAACCAGTCCTCACCATTAAAAGGGTGAAATGGAAAAGCTCTTCTGGGTGCAGCAATTGAACTTCCTCCCACCCATTTCCTTGGACGTTCTGCATTAGAGAACTTTAAGGCCAAGCCTACACATTCGCTCAGTGATCCACCTAACAAGCAGAACAGCTCCAGCACTCAGCCTTTCCTGACTTTTAATACAATATCCTGCAAAGCTGACCTGAGAGGAAAAGACCCCCCACATACATGAAAATAAAATAACGCAAACTGCAGTGCTTATTCTAATACTCTAAGTGCTGCTTGCACTGTGAAATAAGGAGGGAATTCATACAGTGGCTTCCTTCTAACCACTGAAAATAAACCAGGGGCCCTGGCAGCAACATCAGGACCAGCCCTTGGTATTCTCCAGCCAGAAGATCACGGTGAAAGCCATCTGGCTGCTCAGCCAGTTTCTTCTCACAGGGCTTGCTGACCCTCTGCCAATACCCATGTAACTGGGCCCCTTCTTGGACCTGATCTCAGCCCTCCGCAATCAGAGTAGCTACCCAGTTACAAACCACTGCTCTCATCTGGGCCGTGCTGCTGCTTGGTCCTCCATGGGCTGGCAGTGTCTCCCCCTGAGGCTGTTCTCCCCTACCCACCCATATGGGTAAAAGGGGAACAGGATGCAGGGCTATGTACATCCCCCAGTGCCACACTTGGAAGTGGGGATTCTCCCAGTGGGTCTCTGCATGGCTGTCTCTCCAATCTGAAGAGCCTCCAAGCACTCTTCAGCACTGTGACAAGCTGGAAGTGGGGCAGGGTTCAGGGGAGGGCACTGGTTAGGCCCAGGTACACTTTCCTCCCCAAGGCTGCCTGATTTTAATATGCACTTTTAAACTCACGAAAATTGTATGAATTTTGGGGGGTTGTATTGGCCTCACTCTAGTTTTCAGTCAGGCGTTTTCTATGGGGCTCACTTTTATTTCCTCGGTATCCAGCCACCCTGCCAAAATAACTCCTGGCGGGCACCAGATATGTGTGCACCCATTCCCATAAGTACAGTCGGTTCCTCCCACAAAATCACCAGCCAGACCTCCGTGTCAATGAGGGCAGCTTTAACAATGAAATGAGTTCTACAGTTTGAGTCTGTCCATGCCAACCAATGAGGTGCTAGCAGATTACAAAACTATCCCCCAATGCACGTTTGTCAGTGATCTGCCTGGAGATCATTAATAACTCATGACATAGAGGTCATAAGTCAAATCCAAGACTTTATTGTCAAACTAGGGGAATTGCCTTTGCAGGGATATGGGGCTCAACCTGCAGCTCCTAACCAACTACAAGGAGCTCTCTTCCCTGTGTTAATATATTCAAAATGCCCAGATTATATATGTGATAAATAATACATTGTCTTCCTAGAGCAGATCTCTGGGAAGAGCATCCTAAGCATTTTTACAAGAATGTAAACACAAACAGATTAGAAGACTAAAATACACAGAGGATTAAAATGACTGCAATTAAAAAATAGTATAAAAGTATAATAGAAGCAAGGCACCATGCCAAAGGCCTCCTGAAATTCAGAGACTTTTAAACACTGCATTTACAGGGTGCCAGTTCCATGGTCCTTCCAGTAAGTCATGGGAAGGGTATTCCATAGTTACAGAGGCAGCAAGAGACCTGAAGCTACTATCCCGAGCCCCCAACTCCTCCATTCTCCAGGAATGTTAGAGGGCAGAGATATGACGCAGATGGAAAACTGACTTAGGGGAAGAAGAGACTGATGAAATGCTGTATGTATGTAAATAAGACTATTACAGAATCCCATTGTGACTCTGCAGCAGTGAGGGAAGGATATTAATGGGGGATGAGGCAGGCAAACAGTTAGCCAGCAGTAATGAGCAAGCTCCGAGTTACTGATTCCACGTCAAGGTTGGGCAGTATCCATCAGTTATGTACGGGTGCAGCTCTGCCACTGGAAAAGGACCACACTGCACTGACTGATTGCCTGTGAGGAACACATCAGCTTAGCAACCCATGGCAGCAGAGTCTCCTGAGATAGGCCACAGCAGCACCATTCTGCAGGGTGACAAAGGGGGATGAGAACCAGCCCCCAAGCTTCCACCCCTTTCAAGAAGCAAATTTGGATCTAACCTTTTTGGAGGTTCTGAGATATTTCAGGAACATTTTTTCACTTCTAGTCTATCTGGAATTGTAATCCCAGAGACCAAAATGCCATGGCAGAGCCTGTTTCGCAAGCTTCCCAGAATCCTCTGAGGGAACATCTGAACACCAACATCTGTTATGGTTTTGAGGGTCACTTGTCACTCACCATGATGGATAAAGGAAGCAGACTAGTGAGATTGTGCCTCGGCATCACATGGGCAAAGGTTTTATGTCACAAGTAACCATGGCTTAGACTGGGTCAGGTGACTCCATGCTAGCCTTTTGGGGAGGCTACCATCTTTCTCTCCAGAATGTCAGCCTTTTTTTTTAAAGTAAGTCTCTATCCCTCACGGCCACAAAGAAACATGAACTGAGTATACCCAATGCCACGATATCTGTCTGTCTGCAACAATTGCTCTCAGAGATGGGAAGAGCCTCATTCTGTGGGATGTTAATTTAGATGCCCAGTGATGATAACTGTGAGGTCATTGAGTTTACCTGGTGGACAGAGTGAGAGAATACAACTAGTACCACTGCCTCTCCCCACCCCAAAATTGAGCCTTGCACATGTAAAGACCGGTTATCTTGGTTACCCATGGGCAAGAGGAAGGAACATTAATTATTTCTGCTTCCAGCCCATCAGGGAAACTCTCAAGGCCCTGGAGAATTCAAAAAGCTTCCAGAAAAGCAGGGAAAGGGATGGTAATTATCACTGCAAACAGCTTATATTGTTTTTGAGGTACTGTAATGTACTAGCTTTGCATGTGGGTGCAGTGTTGTAGCTGGCCCTCAGAAAGGATAAGAGCCCTGCTACTGCTGCTAGCTAGTGACACTCTCCTCCAGCTCAAGTCATCAAGGCATGCAGTTTTGGAACTGAAGGGACAACTTTCTAGGCCCCAGTTCCCCAAGGGAGATAGTTCATATTACAATGATGTCTGTTGGCGGTGATGGATTTGGTAGGGTATCCTATATCACTAAGCCATTCTGTCCATACTTGACTCAGAGAGGCTAATTAAACTAGTTATAGGCCACACTCAGATGCTCTGGTTGGAGGCTGACTTAGAAGCCAGAAGTTAATTTTAAACTAATTGACCTTAACACTCTGTCAAGCTGCTTAAGGAGGAGCCAGGAAAGGAGGGGTGCCCAATAACTTATGTATACAGTGCATGTGTTTTGTCTCCCAGCTCTTGTTTCTCATTATTAATGTCAGGGCTTTTTTAAACAAAATTTGTCTTGGTCAATTAACTCAGACAGGATTGCTCATAATGTTCTAAGCAAAACTAGCCACATCCTGTGCTCAGTAAGATGAGAAAACAAAGCTTCGAAAACAAGAGAGGATGGGAAGGATGACTTATGACTCACATCCATTTAGTGCTTTTATGCAGGTGGATCCCAACGTGCTTCACAAATGCATGGGTCAAATTCTCCCATAGACGACACTAGTGCAAGACCTTGATTCCAGCAGGCTTGAATGGGAGTAACTGAGAATGGGCGTAACTGACACTGTAATGTAAACATAATAGGAATAAAACATTGTGGCAATGGTATATTTTACAAATCACGTTGTCCAGGGGGTCATTCTTCATGTCCTTGAAATGGATGAGGTCATTTGAGGCTGCAACCAACATCTTGATGGGCAAATGGGAGTGTCTTGTCTTTTCAACTTTAAAAGACCTGGCCAGGCAAGCAAGGAAGTGCTCCTGAGTTGCTAACTGCTGTCTGAACTGGATATTGCAACCCACTGATCCTTTATCAATAACAATCCTTGTGTACCTACAGCATCATCCATCCCGAGGTCTCCAAGCACTTTCCAAATGTCATGAAGCTCCACAGTGTCCTGGTGAGGTAGGCACAAATGGGAAGAACATGGTACAGAGAAGGGTAAGTGACTTGCCCAAATTCCCATGGTCAGAGTGTGTCACAGCTGGGATTGGAATCCAAGTGGCTGGAGTTCAAATCTCGTTCTTTAGCCACAAAAGGTACATCTACACAGGATAAAATACCAGCAGCACAGCCACAGCTGGGCCAGGGCAGCTGACATGGGCTAGCTGCTGGGTTTTTATCTCTATTGTGACAAAGTTCCTCCTCTACCTTGGTGGGTCCTGCGCTTATTGGCAGATTTGCTCACCTCAGTGATCTTTCCCGCAGTCTGGGCCAACTCCTCCTGTGTCTGATCAGGAGTTGGGAGGTTTGGGGGGAACCCAGGCCCGCCCTCTACTCCGGGTTCCAGCCCAGGGCCCTATGGATTGCAGCTGTCTATAGTGCCTCCTGTAACAGCTGCATGACAGCTACAACTTTCTGGGCTACTTCCCCATGGCCTCCTCCAAACACCTTCTTTATCCTCACCACAGGACCTTCCTCCTGGTGTCTGATAATACTTGTACTCCGTAGTCCTCCAGCAGCACACCCTCACTCTCAGCTCCTTGTGCCTCTTGGTCCCAGCTCCTCATATGCACTTCCTCTCCTCTGGCTCCCCCTCCCTGACTGGAGTGAGCTTTTTTTTAAACCCAGGTGCCCTGATTAGCCTGCCTTGATTGGCTGCAGGTGTTCTAATTAGCCTGTCTGCCTTAATTGGTTCTAGCAGGTTCCTGATTACTCTAGTGCAGCCCCTGCTCTGGTCACCCAGGGAACAGAAAACTACTCATCCAGTGACCAGTATATTTGCCCTCTACCAGACTCCTCTACCCCACTGGTCTGGGTTTGTCACACTATGTAGATATACCCAAAGCCATTCTCTGATTTCATGGAGTAGCCTTGTTATGTGCAGTGTTATTGGGCAAACAGGGTAATGGTCTTTCCTGTTAAGCTAAGCTAACTTCAACAATACTACTTGTTAAGCTTTTGGCTTTTCTTCTTTCCCTTCCCTGGTATAAGTCACTTAAATCCTTAATGAAATATTCTCATATGCCCAAGCCCTGCTTCTTTCTATAGTGGTGGCACCAGCCAGGTAAAATGGCTGTAAAGAAACCAAAGGGATCAGGGAAGTGTGCACCATGCTACTCTATTGTGATACTGGTGGTATGGTCTCTTAGTATACATATTAAGATTGCTCCTCGGAACCCCAGTCAGGGCTCAGGATCCCATTGTAGAGGGTGCGGTACAGACATGTATCGGTGAAACCAGGCGTTCCATGGAAAACTTGACATTTTGGCCAAACATCAAAGTGTGAAATATTTTGATTAGGAAATATCACCACACTGCCTCGTGGAAGTTGTGCTCCTTGTGCTTTATACTCCATTCTCCTCTTTGACTATATCACCCCTGACATACCACAGTTTCCCCTCTTGATGGGAGGTGCTGTTTTCATGGACGACATAATCCAGCTAGGGCACCTGGCCTACAGAGGAGAATAGAGCCATGAGACAACCAAACTCCAGCTCTCGTAGGCATTGTGATGTCATATCCAAATCCAAATTTCATTTTTCTGCTGAAAAATGTTTGGTTTGTGGACATTCCATTTTTTGATGAAAACTCAGATTTTCTACAGAAAGCAGACGCTCTTTGTGAAACAAGTTGTTTAGTCAAAAACCCAGTTTTCCTTCAAAAAACAGCGTAAAAGGAAACTTTTCAACCAGCCCTAGTTATTTTTCATACAGCCACCCATCTCCATAGTGGCCAAGTGCCTTTGTGATACCTGGTTCTTAGGCCTGCCCACCATAGGAAATGGATTCTCCTAGAGCCAAGAAATATCACATATTTTAATAGAAAATGAAAAGCAGTTCCTATTCCCAGAAGGAAGGGGCTTTCAGTAGCTTACGATGCTCATTTTCAAATGCACCAAAATCTATGTATCTCTTTCTCTGGTGGACACAAATGGTGGGGATACCATGCTACAAGGCCACAAGACAGAGATGGGATAGGAGACAGACAAAACACTGACAAAGGAAGTTATTAGAGCTGGTTAAATTATTTGTTATGAATCAGATTCATTACAAAGCTGTCCTTAGCTAGCATAAGCTGATCTGCATTTCCTTCAGGTGCATTCATTACCCAGACACAGTGAATCATCTGCAGCCTGATGATTCTTTCACTGCAAACTGTTCTCTTTCACTCGTCCTTATCTGTACTCTGGCATTGGTCATGTGATCTTACTTCTGCTACCTGATTGGATGACTAACACATTTTAAGGTGGAGGAGAATGAATAACAAATGAGGAAGTTGTGGGGTGACTTTTCAGAAAAATAAGGGTTCCACTTATTGTTTTTACTGAGGAAAATATTCACAAATCTAACTGTGGCATCCAGTCACCACTGGGTGTTATATTGGTCTGTTTAACATGCACAAAAATTCACTAAGGCCTCAAATTTAAAATGTGGTCACTGCCGGCTGGGTGGCTTGAGTAAGCATCGCCTCTGGCTTTCCTTCAGGCCATCCACTAAAAGCCCGCAACTAACGAAAGGCTGGTAACGACCAGTCTTAGGGGAAAGTCCCCCTCCTGCTGAGTGGGCAGCCAAAATTTTGCACTGCAGTTAAACTAAAGTGAAGGGGAGGAAGGGGCGGTGGAGGAAGCAAGGACTCAGGCAAGCTGGCTCGGAGAGCTTTGCAAGCTGTGAGGCTTGTCTGGAGGAAATTGAAATGGGGGAAGAACTGATTAGAATCTGCTCTCTGTTAAACACATTGCTTTGCTTGGGTAATGGTTTATTTGTCTACCAATGTTAGTAGGGCCACTGCCCCTCTGCTTTCCAAGGGATGCAAATAACAAGCTGCTAGGTTTGCAATGGAGGAATTGAGGGCAGCTTATTAAATATTCGAGGGAGGGGCAGTCAAGATCCAACACAGACTGGGGGGAGTTGCCACAGATTTTAAGATCTTTTTAAGTTCTGCTGACTATGGAATTTAAACGCAAACCCGACCTGCAGTATGGCCCCAACTCAGCAAGACTCTTAAGCACGTCTAACTTTAAGATTTCCATCCCTTTTCAAAGCACTTAAGCCTATGCTTTACTTAAATCATGTACTGAAATTCCATTGACTCCAATGGGACCTAAGCACACGCTCAAGTTCTTTACTGAATTGGGGCTTTAATGGAGACTTGCCCTGCTCTCTGTATACAGTCATTATCTGCAAAATAGACGTGGTCCTTCCAGGAAGGCACAGAACTCCATTTCTGGTGCTTGACCACATTGCAGGACACTGCCTGGATTATTGTACGTTCATTGGAGCCGGGGCCATCTTTTTGTTATGTTTGTCTAGTGCCAGGCACAAGTCTAGGTGCTACAAATAAAACAATGGTAATAGAGGGAGACCACCGCCTTTATAAGCTAGATCTCTTCCCCAGGCTCAGTTACAGGGACATCCTAGACAGGATCAGTATGCTAGATCCTGATTCTGCAAAGACTGGATACATCTTTCCAGGATCAGTGCCTTGATTTACTATGGAAACTAAGTACAGACCCTGGAAGCAGAAGTGCATTTCTATGCCTCCCTGGAATGGACTATAGACAAAGCTCCTAGGGGGCAAGGAACCTGAACTGGTTGTTGGAAATTAACTCAGGGGCAGCCCCTGGAAGATGGGTGCTGTGTGGAGCAGAAGAGAGATGAAGCTAGAGCTGCTGTGTAGATATGAAGAGCAGGATAAGAGACACTCCCCAAAGAAGGGTAACGGTCTCCATTCAACTAGATCATTCAACAGCAACAACAAAAAAGCAAATCTAGAGATCAACCCATTGGCAAGAAATTCTGCTTTGGGCTGTCACTGGATAAGTAACCTCTCAGCAGCAGTGCTCCACTTGGATTAGACTTCAGCGATTGAGGTCAGTACTCCGAAAAAAAAATTGTCATGCTATCTGGAGTGGCTCATGAGCAAGAATATCAACGTCAGGGCAGATGTTAGGAAGTAGGGCACAAACCCCAGACTGAGTTCTATAACTAGATTTCACCAACCAAGTAACAAGTGCAAACTCCTCAGGCACAACACAGCCTTAACATGGAGTCCCAGACAGTTCCTGTGGGCACTCCAATCTCTCTTGACAACCAGGCAAGCTTGAGTCTGTGATAGATGGTGACTGTACATGAACAATCACAAAATATTCAGATTACTCCTAGTCCCAAACGACTGGTCATTTATCCTAGAACAATTTGCACCTTAGATCTCACACCAAAGACAATGCTTGTACCCAAACCTGTAATAAACTAACTAAAGGTTTATTAACTAGGAAAAAGAAAAGAGACTTATTTACAAGGTTAAAACAGTTAAAACACAGAAGATTTGCAGTCTTCAGTTTCAGTGGTGACAGAACAGCTGAAATATGCCAGCTCTATATATTCATTAGGGCTAACTCAGTTAGTCCTGGGGATCTCTTGCTTATGTTTAGGAATCTTTGTCCCTTGAAGTCCAAACAGCATAAAGTGTAAGATGCACCGTACTGCATCACACAGTCAGATCACATGGGCTTAGGAGACACAGTTCAGCGTATAGGATTCAGGAACACAGAGAAACAGTGCATCACATGCTAGCATAGGTTTCTGTGTAATATTGTCAGTTAGTGTAAATCAGAAACAGAATCAAAACCCCCAACTCTGGGAAGGTAAGTAGAGGAGGAAAAGGCTTGCAAATAGTTTGTTTGAAAGAGACACAATTCAAATTTGACTGAAAGTTGGATTTTGTAAACCACTAGAAAATTTTTTTACTCATAAATATATTTCCCAGAGATAGATAGATAGATAGATAGATAGATAGATAGATAGATAGATAGATAGATAGATAGATAGATAGATAGAAAAGGAAGTCGACTGTGCAAATAGCAAAACATACCTTTGATTTAAAAATTCTTTCGTTTTTAATATCTAAGGTTATGTCTCCACTTAATCCATGACAGCAGCACAGATGCTTCAGGGCAGACACTCACTACAGCCAGTTCACTGCAGTTAATCCACCTCCCCAGGAAGTGGTAGCTAGGTCAATGGATGAATTGTTCTGTCGACCTGGCACTGTCTATACCGGGCATTAGGTTGGTTTATCTATGTCACTCAAGGGTGGGGATTTTTCACACCCTTCAGCAATGTAACTGGGTCGGCCTAACTTTTTAGTGTAGACCTGGCCTATTTCCATTCCTACAGAGACTTAAGACTTCAATCAGGCTACTTGCATGAATAAAATTATGCATGTATTCAAGCATTGGCAGGATCTAGGCCTCAGATGTTGCTAAATAATAGGCAAGCAAATTTGCTTACAATTTTAAATTTGTCATTGTCCCTTTCAACTGTAAATGTGCTCTTAACAAATAATGGTAATAATACTAGCAATAATTTGTTCTTCTCTAGCATCTCTATCACATCACAGGTCGCAGTTAATTTAGCTTCGCAATACTCCTATGTGGTTGGTAAAATATTGTATGCATTGGGTTAATCCTTGTTTAAACTGTTGTGACCGCCGTCTTTCATTTCAGAGAACAGTCAGACATGACTAAGCAGCAGCAGCCCCATCTGAGACAAAGGGGGTATGCAAAGAGACCCAGGAATTTTGATGATGTGGGTGGAGGAATGCCAAGTTACTCTGGCTAAAGAGCTGGCCCTAGATGTGTACAAAGGTCAGCCATTTGTGCATGTGCACACACACACCTATGTACACGTGCAACGCCAATTTAAACATGCATGTGATGTGAGAGCCAGGAATTGAACCTAGGGCTCCTGATTCCAAACCCTTGTCCTGCTCCTATAGATATCAACTACAAAACTCCCATTGGAGCAGGGCCAGGCCCTCATACTGTAAATTTCTACATTATGTGCTCTGTTAATGATTTGAGATCACAACTTTCATCTTGATGACTTTAAAGACCTGTGGTTCATTCACACCCAGTGTCTCCTCCCCACAGCCCATTGACTCACATCCATATCCCAGCATCCGAAGATCAAAGAGGGGCACAGAACACTCCTCTGGTGGGATGGAGAAGTTGATTGGTGTGCAGGTTGTTGGGACAACTCTCATTTCCCAGAGGCCATCTCATGCCAGGGCTCCACATCCCTGCTGCGCTGCTACATTCTCCTCTCGTCTCCTCTCTCTGCTGAATGGAGCGATTCAGCCAAGTGTAGCCGTGCTATAATGAAGCACTTGGTAGAAATAGATTTTTTGTTCCGCCTGGCTGTGGGCCGCTGGAGACAGGGGTCATTAGCTATGCATCACTAGTAAGCTGCTATTCCCTCATTAGAGGTCCTCTCCTCTATTACAGCCACCCATATTACTGGTTCGCAAGTGGGTGCCCAGCTATTACTGCCCTCATTAGAAACTCAGCCTAATTAGTTTAACAATAAATTCCGGGGTTTTTTTTTTAAAAAAGAGTGAGAAATTGGTTAACTCTTGCCAGTCCAATAGTGGGCAAGTTTATCTGCAGCAACTGCAGTGCCGCCAGCTCTCATGATTTGATCATGAATATCAAGTTAGCTGGTGATTTGTTTATTTTAAATTCCCGGCTCCTGGAATCACGGGAAGCTTGGCTTTCACTTTAAAAAAAAAAAAAGTCCAGTCCTTGTGATTGTAGAGAATAGCTAGCAAATGTGAAGCCTAAAGGCTCACAAACCAAAATGCAATTGGAAAGAATCTAAAGTTTATTGTTCCATTATTTTTAAGCCCATCTCATGATTGGGAGGGTGGGGGAGCTGACTCCTGATTTTTGAATATTTGAAACTGGCAATGATGTAGCAGCTGTGGGGCACCAGGCAAAGTAGTTTTGTACGTTGCCTTAAGGCGTATCTCCAAAGTCATCTCCCCCTCTGCCAGATGTTAGAAATAACTTTCGTGACCAAATCCCAAACCCTGAAAAACTCACCTGCCTTTGTGTTTCATTTCCAAATGCTGGGAGCCGGATTCTCCACTGCCCAGCATGAGTTTGGGGGTTCAACAGAAGCTGAAACTCAAAGCAAAGCTCAGATGATGAGGCTGGAACCAGCCAAATCAAAACTGATGCAAATACTGAAGCTGCCAAGCTCATCTTACTGCCCATTTCAGCCACTGCTGGAGACCCAGAACCCTCCAGAAGAGATGCAGGACCCACAAGTTGCATTTTATTTGGTACAAATTCAATTCTCACCATGTGTTTACTGTTCCCTTAAATATGTAGCTGGAGGAAGCTGGCTCCTGTTTTCCTTAAACTTCCTTGTTGGCTGTTGGAAGAAAGTGATTCTTTATCATTGTCACATGACACAGATAAGCCATAGAGTTACAGTCCTTTTGAGGGCTTGTGCTCATTAAAGAACCCATGCACCACTTCTCATAGCAGCAGAGTGCTATCCTGTTGTGCTGCCCAAAGGCCAGTGTAACTACATGCTACCTACCAAATACAGCAGGTTGGAAATCTTTCATCAAAGTGTTTTTTCAATGAAAAATTCCTTTTTTATGAATTGTAAACATTTTTAAAAAATGTGGATTTGGACAAAATTTGGTTTAGAAAACAAACAAAACCAAGCGTTTCAATAATGACAAAATGTTCCATTTTGACAATTTTTGCACGGAATGTTTCAATTTTTCATTTCCAAACAACTTTTTGAAACAAGACGTGTTGTTTTGTATAAAGAAAAGATTTTAGGTGTTTAACTAGGTCAACATCAGAATCAAGGGTTTCTTTTTCATCAGAACAATGTTTCGATCAACCCAAAATGAGGGAGGACTTTCAGAATATTGTTTCTCAGGAAATTTTCAGTGAGTTCGTTTTCATTCCATTTCAGAATGGAAAGAAAAATGATATTGCAGAATTTCCCATGAAATGGAAAATCCGGTTCTATCCAGCTGTGCGACCTATATCGCTCCTGCAGTTTTAACTAGTCCAGTAGTCTTCTTTCATTTCCTGTGCTAATCTGTTGCACAGTTTTGTTGTTAACAGCTGCTGCGTTCCATCCCAGAGGCGGCTGAATTTCAGCCATCCCCTATTTCAGTACTTTGTAAAAGAACAAACCAAACTCCAGTTTTAGGATTGTTGGATGAAGGATATTATATATAGCTATGTGATGCAGTAGGGACTGTCTGTGTGGGGAGTGGGAGAGCAGGGGAGGACTTTAGGGAATGGACGATGCCAGGGCCTGTAACCTGAGCTAGGTAAGGGAGGGGAAAGGTCAACACCTTTGCCCGGGAAGGGGAACAAAGGAAGGGAGTGGCAGGAGGGAAGCAGTTTGAGTTTGGGCTTGGGCCTGTGTGGGCGGAATTCAGGGTATCCTAGCTAGGATCCAAGCACCCTGAAAGCCCAGAAGGACTCGGTGGAGGGGTCCTGACTGTGCCTGCAAGCTCTGCTGTAACCGGTGTTCCTGTTGTCCAATAAACCTTCTGTTTTACTGGCTGGCGGAGAGTCACTGTGGGTCCCAGGAAGAGGGGTGCAGGGCCGGACTCCCCACACTCCGTGACAACTGGTGGTAGCAGTGGGATATACTGCACCCCGTGGACGGCGCTTCCTGCAGTAAGTGACTGGGGAGCAGTAAAACAAAGGGGTGATTAACCCCTGGGAGTGTGTGCCCAGCGAGAAGGACTTTGCAGTAACAGGGTCCCCCGGGGGATTGCAGCGAGCGGTCCCAGGGGCGAAGGAGTCGGCAGCTCGACCCTGGCAGAGAGGTGGTGACCTCACGAAGGGCTGGTGCACTAGGGGTCCCCTGGAAACCGTGGGGAGCGGCGAGCACCCCGGCCTGTGAGTGGCCAGCAGGAAGATGTATGCCAAGCGGCGCAAGTGTGACCTGCTGGAGCTATGCAAGCAGAGGGGGTTGCACCCGGGGAGACGCACCAAGGACCAGCTGATTGCCCAGCTGGAGCAGGGAGACCGCACAAATGAACGGAGCCCTGTCTCTGAGGGAAGCAGCCGAGCAGATGCAGTGCAGGCACCAGTGTCTGTCCCCGCTGGGAATGGTCAGCCGGCGGACGAGGGCTTCCCGAGACCCCCCCTTCCTAGGCGTAGGGGAAGGGCGGGGAGGAGCCCAGTGTATACCGAGGGCACCGTGACACCCCCGGCCAGCAGGGGAGCCTCACGGTGAAGCTCACTCCCCAGCAGGGGATCCTCCCGGCAACGCTCGGCATCCGTGGAGCGGATGCGGCTGGAATATGAAAGGGAGCTGAGACGGGAGGAGCTCGAGTTAAAGAGGCGAGAGCTGGAGGAGAAGGAGAAACAGCGTAAACATGAGCGGGAGGAGAAGGAGAAACAGCGTAAACATGAGCTGGACCTGGCCCAGCTGAGGAAAAGTGAGGCCCCAGCTGCGGTGAGTGAGGGAGGACCCAAGCCTACAAAGAGCTTTGATAAGCACTTGCTGCCCCGGCGTAAGGAGGGGGAGGACATAGATACCTTCCTGACGGCCTTTGAGAATGCCTGCGAGCTGCACCGGGTTGACCCTGCAGACAGGATCGCAGTTCTCACCCCCTTACTGGACTCCACAGCCATGGAGGTGTACAGCTGACTGAAAGAGGCGGAGGCAGGGGACTACGAACTGTTCAAACAGGCCCTGCTCCGGGAGTTTGGGCTGACTCCTGAGATGTACCGGAAAAAGTTCCGGAGCCAGCATAAAACCCGTGAGGTCACATACCTACAACTGGTCAACCGGGCGCAGGGGTATGCCCGCAAGTGGACGGCTGGGGCCCAAACTAAAGAGGACCTGCTTGACCTATTCATACTGGAGCACCTGTACGAGCAGTGCCCGTCCGACCTGAGGCTGTGGTTGATGGACCAGAAGCCGGAGAACCCGCAGCATGCAGGCCAGCTGGCCGACCAATTTGTGGACAGTCGGGCAGGGGATGACAGGGAGGAGTCTCGAAGGAGCAGGCCTGCCTCAACGCAGAGAGAGAGTCATCATGGGACCTCCCAAAGGGGGCCTATGGAGAACCCCCCCAAAAGGGGAACATCCAGCGGCAGGTCCCTCCGACCCACTCAAGGGGACCCACGAGATATGGGCTGCTATCGCTGTGGCCAACGAGGTCACATACGGGCCCAGTGCCCCAAGCTCAGGGACAGACCAAGCAGACTCAACCCGCAGAGGGTGGACTGGGTAAAAACCCAATCGGAGGAGGGGCTACATTCCCAGGAAAGGGGGGCTGGCAACATACCACCTGTGGATGCTCCAGGCTCTGGGTTTTTGGTTTACCGGGTGGGCGCGGGGCTGCCCCTCCGGAAAGAGTGCATTGTTTCCCTGGAAGTGGATGGGAGGAAGGTCACTGGGTACTGGGACACGGGCGCAGAGGTGACGCTGGCCCGGCCCGAGGTGGTGGCCTCAGATCGGATGGTGCCCGACACCTACCTGACCCTGATGGGCGTGGGTGGGACCCCATTCAAGGTACCCGTGGCAAGGGTACACCTGAAATGGGGGGCCAAGGAGGGCCCCAAGGATGTGGGGGTACACCAATATTTGCCCACTGACGTGTTAATGGGAGAGGACCTTGAGGACTGGCCTAGTAACACTCAGAGTGCCCTGGTCGTGACTCGTAGTCAGAGTCGGCAAAGGGCACTGCTCCCCGACAACGGGGAAGGTACTTGACCCAAGGTGCAGGACCCTAACCCAGGGAGCGGGGAACGCCCAGGGGTACGGTTCAGAGAGGCTGCGGCCTCAGACCCAGCCAGCAAGAGAGAGCCGGTCCCCATCCCTGTCCCAGCTGCTGAGTTCCAGGCCGAGTTGCAGAAAGATCCCTCCTTGCGGAAGCACAGGGACCGGGCTGACCTTAGTGCGGTACAGACCATGAGGAGAGGTTGCAAGGAGAGGTTCCTGTGGGAGAAGGGGTTCCTGTACCGAGAATGGGCTCCCCCAGGGGAAGTAGAGTCATGGGGGATCAGGAGGCAGCTGGTGGTTCCCCAGAAGTTCCGTCACAAGCTGTTGTACCTGGCCCATGACATCCCTCTCGCAGGGCACCAGGGAATCCGGCGCACCAGGCAGAGGCTGCTACAGAACTTTTACTGGCCTGGGGTCTTTACCCATGTCCGACAGTACTGCCAATCTTGTGACCCCTGCCAGAGGGTGGGGAAGGCCCGGGACAAGGGGAAAGTGGCTTTGAGGCCTTTACCCATCATAGAAGAACCTTTCCAGAAGGTGGCCATGGACATAGTGGGACCCCTCAGCAAGACGACCCGGTCAGGGAAGAAATACATCCTGGTGGTGGTGGATTTTGCCACTCGCTACCCCGAGGCGGTGGCCTTGTCCTCTGTTGAAGCAGACACAGTGGCAGATGCGCTGCTGACAATTTTCAGCCGGGTGGGGTTCCCCAAGGAGGTCTTAACGGACCAGGGGTCCAACTTCATGTCAGCTCTGCTCCGGTCCTTATGGCAGAAATGTGGGGTCCAGCACAACTGGGCCTCAGCGTATCACCCCCAGTCCAACGGGCTGGTAGAAAGGTTCAACGGGACGCTGAAGATGATGCTAAAAACATTTATGAACCAGCACCCGCAAGATTGGGACAAGTACTTACCTCACCTGCTGTTTGCGTACAGGGAGGTACCCCAGGAATCTACTGGGTTTTCACCTTTCGAACTGTTGTATGGAAGGCGGGTGAGGGGGCCCCTAGACCTGATGAGGGACAAATGGGAGGGGAAGGCCGCTCCCGAGGGAGAGTCAGTGATGGAGTATGTCCTGACCTTCCGGGAAAGACTGGCCGAGCTCATGGGCCTGGCCAGGGAGAATCTGGCCCAAGCCCAGAGGAGGCAGAAGGTCTGGTATGACCGCACAGCACAAGCCCGTGCCTTCGCCACCAGGGATCAGGTGATGGTTCTCATCCCCGTGAGGAGAAACAAACTCCAGGCCGCCTGGGAAGGGCCCTTCAAGATGATCAAGCAACTGAATGAGGTAAACTATGTGGTGGAGCTGTCAAACCGGGCACATCACCGTCGGGTGTACCATGTGAACATGATGAAACCATACTATGACAGGGGGAATGTGGTGTTGGCCGTGTGTGGACATTGGGAGGGGCAGGGAGATGACCCCTTAGTAGATCTATTCCCTGGGACAAAAGCTGGTTCCCCCCTGGAGGCGATTCCCCTCTCTGATCAACTGACCCCGGGCCAGCACGCTGAGATCAGAGGGGTGCTGCATCTGTACCGACAGCTGTTTTCCAACCAGCCTGGACGCACTAATTTGACTGTCCACCGGGTGGAGACCGGGTCACATCCCCCTATAAGATGCTCCCCTTTTCGGGTCACTGGTAAAACTGCCCAGGATCTTGAAAGAGAGGTCAGGGACATGCTGGCTTTGGGGGTGATCCAGCCGTCTTCCAGCCCTTGGGCCTCGCCAGTGGTGCTAGTCCCCAAGAAGGATGGGTCAATCCGGTTCTGTGTGGACTATCGAAAGCTCAATGCCATCACCGTATCTGATGCCTACCCTATGCCCAGGCCTGACGAGCTCCTAGACAAGCTGGGAGGTGCTCGATACCTCACCACTATGGATCTTACCAAAGGCTACTGGCAAGTGCCGCTGGACGCAGATGCCAGGCTGAAATCGGCCTTTATCACCCCTCTGGGGCTCTATGAGTTTCTGACCCTGCCCTTCGGCCTCAAGGGAGCGCCGGCCACCTTCCAGCGCCTGGTGGATCAGCTACTGAGGGGGATGGAGAGTTTTGCCGTGGCGTATATTGACGACATCTGCATCTTCAGCCAGACCTGGGAGGACCACATGTCCCAGGTTAAACAAGTCCTAGACCGACTCCGAAAGGCTGGGTTAACAGTAAAGGCTGAGAAGTGCAAGGTGGGGATGGCTGAAGTATCTTACCTGGGCCATCGGGTGGGGAGCGGCTGCCTGAAGCCGGAACCAGCCAAGGTGGAGGTGATCAGAGACTGGCCTGCTCCCCAAACCAAAAAGCAGGTCCAGGCCTTTATTGGGATGGCGGGGTACTATCGAAGGTTCGTGCCCCACTTTAGTGCCATAGCCGGCCCCATCACTGAACTGTGCAAAAAGGGGAAGCCAGACAAGGTGATCTGGACTGAGCAGTGCCAGGAGGCTTTCCGGGCGCTGAAGGAGGCTCTGGTTAGTGGCCCAGTTCTGGCAAACCCAGATTTTGACAAATCCTTTATGGTGTTCACTGATGCCTCAGACACGGGACTGGGGGCAGTGTTAATGCAGGAGGATGAAAAGGGGGAGAGACACCCCATCGTGTACCTGAGTAAGAAGCTGCTACCCCGGGAACAAAGCTACGCGGCCATCGAGAAGGAATGCCTGGCCATGGCGTGGGCCCTTAAGAAGCTAGAGCCATATCTCTTTGGGCGACACTTCACCGTGTACACCGACCACTCTCCCCTGACCTGGCTGCACCAGATGAAAGGAGCCAGCGCCAAGCTCCTGAGGTGGAGCCTGCTCCTGAAGGACTATGACATGGACGTGGTCCATGTGAAGGGAAGTGCCAACCTGACAGCGGACGCGTTGTCCCGGAGAGGGGGCCCTGAACTTCCCCAGGTCACTGGGCAGAGTGACCCCGCTCAGTTCAGTCTCGAAGGGGGGAGAGATGTGATGCAGTAGGGATTGTCTGTGTGGGGAGTGGGAGAGCAGGGGAGGACTTTAGGGGATGGACGATGCCAGGGCCTGTAACCTGAGCTAGGTAAGGGAGGGGAAAGGTCAACACCTTTGCCCGGGAAGGGGAACAAAGGAAGGGAGTGGCAGGAGGGAAGCAGTTTGAGTTTGGGCTTGGGCCTGTGTGGGCGGAATTCAGGGTATCCTAGCTAGGATCCAAGCACCCTGAAAGCCCAGAAGGACTCGGTGGAGGGGTCCTGACTGTGCCTGCAAGCTCTGCTGTAACCGGTGTTCCTGTTGTCCAATAAACCTTCTGTTTTACTGGCTGGCGGAGAGTCACTGTGGGTCCCAGGAAGAGGGGTGCAGGGCCGGACTCCCCACACTCCGTGACAAGTTACATCAGTCATCCATCACCCTGGGACAGAGCAATCACTGTTTGGCACAGGCATGCAGCTTTTGGTATCTCTTGCCCAGAAAACATTTGAAAATAATTAGAAGTAGACAAAAATAATTAAAATTAAGATAAATATTTGAAATATGCTGATGTATAACTCTCCACGCCCCTGCAGAAAGGCAGATAATATATTAATGGATGCACTTCTAGGTCTTTTAACAAATCAAGAATGAAACTTTCTAGGTCCCAAGAGCACCTGATCTGATGTGCTTCGTTTCTTGGTTCCCCCACCCTGCGAGTGTGCCTGGCACAGGAAGCTGTTTCATTTGCCGTAAGAGGTCAGTGCTAAGGAAAGATGCCAGATTGACAGAGTGCAAGAGCAGAGTCCTGGCTGCAGTCACAGAGCGGGTAAAGCACAGGGGCAGTAGCGTGAGCTTCCCTGATCTATCTCACCAATATGCCTTAATCCTGATCTGGAAGGACCTGGTCAGTGAACAGCCTACTCTCCGTGGTTCACTCAGTGCTTTGGCCCCTCTGCTGACACTGCCAGGAAGGGTGTCCATGAATTATTAGTGACAATGATTGTGGTGTTTTCTGTGACGTAGGCATGGAAGCTGGACTGAGACCTTCAACTGATTTCACATAGGCCAGCAAACGGGCATGGATGGAGATGGAGAAGGGGGTTTCTTTGATGCAATGACAGACAGCAAAATCCATACATGACTATTTACAAAGTAGTTTCATCTAGAATTGCCAGAGATTGGGGTGAAGGACCCCCCAACTCCAGAATCCCACTGATCTCCAATGTTTCTACTCAGAAACCAGGTCAGAGGAACGAGTAGAAATGAAGCATTCGTGGAAATTGGCCTCCCGAAAAAGAGAGCAGAGGCCAGCCTAGGTAACCGGGAACTGCCTTGGGAAAGAGAGAGGAAAGCCATGATCTGGGATGATTTAGTTGGGAAATGGTCCTGCATTCGGCAGGGGGTTGGACTAGATGACCTCCTGAGGCCCCTTCCAACCCTGATATTCTATGATTCTATGGGTACGTCTACACTACGGGATTATTCCGATTTTACATAAACCGGTTTTATAAAACAGATTGTATAAACTCGAGTGCACGTCGCCACACTAAGCGCATTAATTCGGCGGTGTGCGTCCATGGTCCGAGGCTAGCGTCGATTTCTGGAGCGTAGCACTGTGGGTAGCTATTCCGTAGCTATCCCATAGTTCCCACAGTCTCCCCTGCCCCTTGGAATTCTGGGTTGAGAGCCCATTGGCTGATGGGGCAAAAATCATTGTCGCGGGTGGTTCTGGGTAAATGTCGTAAGTCATTCCTTCCTCCGGGAAAGCAACGGCAGACAATCATTTCGCGCCGTTTTTCCCTGGATTGCCCTGGCAGACGCCATAGCACGGCAACCATGGAGCCCGTTCAGCTTTTTTTTTTTTACAGAGGCAATACTCCAGCGCTACACAGCAGCATTCATTTGCTTTTGCATGATAGCAGAGATGGTTATCAGTCGTTCTGTACCATCTGCTGCCGGTGTAAACTGGCAATGAGATGACGGTTATCTGTCGTTCTGTACTGTCTGCTGCTATCATGGGTGCCCCTGGCTGAGGTTGGCTGGGGGCGCAAAGGCAAAAATGGGAATGACTCCCCGAGTCAATCCCTCCTTTATGGTTTCTAAAAATTAGAGTCAGTCCTGCCTAGAATATGGGGCAAGTGTAGTAGAGAACCAGTGTATCAGAGAACACAGCTGCTCCATGCCAAATCCCACAGAAGGGATGAGCTGCATGCCATTCACGGGGAGTGCCCCTGCAACAACCTCATCCGTTGCTTCCCTCCTCCCCCAACCTTCCTGGGCTACCGTGGCAGTGTCCCCCCCATTTGTGTCATGAAGTTATAAAGAATGCAGGAATAAGAAACAGTGACTTGTTAGTGAGATAAAACGAGGGGGACGCAGCCTCCCACCGCTGTGACAGTCCAGGCAGGACATTAAGTGGTGCGGGGGAGAGGAGCCCAGCATGCCACTGCTATGACAGTCCAGGCAGGACAGAATCTTTTCTTTACACAGGAAAGGGAGGGGGCTGATGGAGCTCAGCCCCCAGTTGCTATGATGAGGACCGTTACCAGCCGTTCTGTGCCATCTACTGGGAATGACCGAGAATCCTTCCTATTTTCACCCAGGCGCCCCTGGCCAGCCTCACCTGAAGCCAACCAGGAGCACTCACAGGTTGATAACAAGGAAGGCTACCAGTCCTACTGCACCATCTGCCACCGGGCAGGGGAGAGGAGCGGATACTGCTCTTCACTGCTGCAGCATCATGTCTATTATCAGCACTCAGTAGACACAGGGTGACATTGAAAGAAGTCAAGAAATGATTTCTTTCCCTTTTCTTTCAAGTGTGGGGGGGAGGGAGTAAATTGTCGAGCTATATCCTGAACCACTCCGGACAATGTGTTTGAACCTACAGGCATTGGGAGCTCAGCCAAGAATGCAAATACTTTTCGGAGACTGCTGGGGACTGTGGGATAGCTGGAGTCCTCAGTACCCCCTCCTTCCCTCCATGAGCGTCCATTTGAGTCTCTGGCTTCCCGTTACGCTTGTCACGCAGCACTGTGTAGCCTGTAGATTTTTTTTTCAAATGCTTTGGCATTTTGTCTTCTGTAACGGAGCTTTGATAGAACAGATTTGTTTCCCTATACAGCAATCAGATCCAGTATCTCCCGTATGGTCCACGCTGGAGCTCTTTTTGGATTTGGGACTGCATTGCCACCTGTGCTGATCAGAGCTCCATGCTGGCAAACAGGAAATGAAAATCAAAATTTTGCAGGGCTTTTCCTGTTTACCTGGCCACTGCATCCGAGTTCAGATTGCTGTCCAGAGTGGTCACAGTGGTGCACTGTGGGATACCGCTCAGAGGCCAATACCGTCGATTTGCGGCCACACTTACCCTAATCCGATATGGTAATACCGATTTTAGCGCTACTCCTCTCATCGGGGAGGAGTACAGAAACCGATTTAAAGAGCCCTTTATATCGATATAAAGGGCCTTGTAGTGTGGACGGGTACAGCGTTAAATCAGTTTAACGCTGCTAAAATCGGTTTAAACACGTAGTGTAAACCAAATTTATGATTCTATGATTCTTAGCACATAAAGTCACAGGGAAATAGCCATCTACGAAAATGAACTTCAGTTCATTCAAAGTGGCTACCAGACATTTTCCACATGGCAAAGAGGACATGTTGGACCACAAGAGGCTGTTCCTGCCAGAAGAGGAAAATAGCTGATTGGAGTCTGAAAGGTGGGCAGGGTGCCCCAGCTGGATGATGTTTCCTATTGGTGTCTGGCGGGGTCATTCCTTCGTTTGTATTCCCTAGGAATACTGACCTGGTTAGCATCTCAGCCCTGATTCCTACTTACAGGCGGTGCTCCAGCAAAGAGTGGGCAGCCCCCAGTGGTTGTTTCAGAAACCAGACATCTCAGAAGAACAAGTACACCTGAACCGTGCTTCCTGTTCCCCTCCACCGTCCAGAGGCCAGGACAGGGCAGGGGGTCATAGGAGGCACATGGAGAGGGAATCTGGAAGCTTTACAGCTGCTCTGCATTACTCAAGTAATGAAAAGTGGCTGGAGCAGATTCAAGGATCTAGCCCTAAATCCATAAGCACCAATTGCAGAACCTGGCTTTAAACACCAGAGTTTCTTGAAAATTTGATCCCAAATAATTATAGGTTCTCTTGAGCAAAACGTGGACCCGATATCATGTCAAAGAGATCACTGAAGAACAGGATCCTACAATCCTCACTCCAGCAAGGAAACCTTGCCCATGCACGGAGTCCCACGGAGTTCACTGAATTCTGCAGGTAAGAGCTTTGGGATCATGCCTCAAGAGCTCCAATTGTGCAAGTGTCGATCACAATTATACTTGCAACTTTCCCTTCTGTTAATGCCTTTGGAAGCAGGCAGGAAGAACCCATGTAATTAATAAATCACTGTCATCATGGAAAATTTACCATGCAGGGGTGGGATAGGAATTTGGGTTTATTTACAGCTGCTTATAGGCCACATATTCCAGAGTGAGTCACAAAATAACACCAGCAGCACATTGACTATGTAGGCAAAGGCAACAGCCTCTGTGCACTCAGCAGTCACTGGTGCATATAAACCTGGAATAACTGAACGTGGAGCAGCACAGTGTATTTGCATTTACATGGACTTTTATTGGGGAGAGGGGCAATTGACCGTTTTTATTTCTCAAACACAGACACCTCAGGGGTGCTCTCCCAGAATTAACAGCTCACATGCCCATCTTGCAGTCATTTTTGTGCCCAAGGCTAAAAGAAGCCTTGTAAACACTGATTTTTCTTCTTTTAGGGATGGTGTGGAGGGCACGGGGAGGGGGGCCATGGTTTGCAGCAGTGGAGCAATCTATGAAGCCCACAAGCCATCTCTGAGAGGATGCAAGGAGGTCTTAAAGAGAACAATCACAATTTTATCTAGTCTTTTCAAGGTCTCATTTCTTTTTATCCCATACCTCCAGATAAAAATCTCTGCCTCGGACATGAGTAAGGAGACAGAGCTTTATTATATTATTCCAAAAACATTAAAGGCTGTAAGCTTCACCCTTTTATGACTTTGCTTCATACATGCCCCCCACTACCACCTTTCTTTCCTTTCATATTTTTTTCTCTCCAGATCAGAACAACAGGCACAAAACTAATTATGTGATATTTCAGATCCATGTTGTGCTAATAGCGCCAGATCGCATGTGACATTTCTGACTTGTTAGACTATTATTCTCGCTTATTGTTATCGCTGCCGCTCTGAATGCGGTC
Organism: Gopherus evgoodei; assembly: GCF_007399415.2. NCBI lineage: Eukaryota > Metazoa > Chordata > Testudines > Testudinidae > Gopherus > Gopherus evgoodei. Next base: position 37,425,770 of record NC_044331.1, on the reverse strand, counting down.
TCGAGGTTTTATACATCTCCCCTCCTTCCCCCTCTCTTTCATTTTCATTAATATTCCATAGGTCTTCCTAGGCTGATAAACTGTGCTATGGCGGATACTTCCGTCCATTGTGGACACAGGCAGAATGAAAGCTCAAAAGCAGAAGTAAAGGGAAGGCTGGGGAAAAGCAAACACCCACGGAGATGTATTGCACAGGGTGCCTGTGGGGAAAAGCAGCCACTCTGGCTGCCTGGATAGCAGCTCCTCTCTGATGCTAGATGTAGCTGAGCCATGCCAAGAGGAAATTGTACATGTTCTCTCTAAAGAGGTCCCACTTTCTCCCCCCTCTCACTTTCCCCATGGCTGGATCCTTCTCCATTGGGGATGCTTCTTGGTTGGCCTCATTTTTCATCCCTGTCCTCACTCTAGAGAACTCAGTCTATCTCTGCAAGCTGAGGTGGCTCCCCAGCTCAGCAACCTAAAGTGCTGTGAGATGTACTGGTGAAAAGTGCTATATTAGATTAGGTATTATTAGTGTAGCAGGACTGGCCCCTGGAGAACACTGAATGATTCCACTGAGATTGTACACCTAAGTAGGCAACGCTCAGGGTAAAAGATCCAAATTTCCTAACTTCATATAATTGTCTATTTGTTATTCCTTTAAGGCCAAAGCCTGGTCCCAATGAAGCTGTTGGGAATTTTGTTAAGGTTATAAAGTTTCAATGGAAAACAGTGCAGTTCATTTACATGCCATAGCTCCAAGGTCTCTGCTATTCCTATTGCAGGTGGATGCATCTGTTAGAGACTGGCCCTTTATTTTGTCACACACACACACACACACACACACACACACACACACCCTTAGCAATACCAGGCCTCGTTGGAGAACTAAGACGTATTGTCCCATCCCTGCCATGGGTGGGTGTATAACTTCCTGAGGCTCTTTTTTGAAATGCAAATTGCAGCACTGGGCCTATATTGTCTATAGCCTTGCTCTTCCAGGCCTTGATGCTGCAAGGTGATGAGTGCCCTCAACTCCTAGTGACTTCAGGAGGGGTTGAGGATGCTCAGGAAAGATTGAGCCTTGAGGGTCCAGTTTGGGTTGCCTTTTCCATTGTAAACTCCTGGTTTGGTTTGAACTCAGCTAGTTCATACCACTCCTCAGAGCCCTGGCACCAGACATTCTTCCTGCCCAAGAGTAGATGTTTCCCTGCTGTGAAACTGCAGGGCTGGAAATCTTTTCCCAGTGTAATCATTTGTTACAGTCACTGGCTGTGCCTAAGCTGCAGGACTGTCGGGCACTTCAGTCAGGTGTAGACAGGCCCTAGAAAATGGTCTGTTCTGCTTGTTTGGGCATATTTGGTAGACAAGTGAAGAGGCCAAAAGGGAACTGGCACTGGGAAGTAGTTGGCTGGGGAGCTGCAGGGGTCTGGATTAGGGAATAACCTCATCCCTCTGCAGCCTGTGCTTGTAGCAGTGTCCCAGCCTGTGACCCTGTGACCCAGCCAATGAGGAAAAGCACAGGAGTTTGCTTTGCAGTGATTCTTTCCTCCCTGAACTCATCTTCAGCTGACTGCTCCTTCCCCTCATCCTTGGAGCCCTCTGACATGTTAGTGGGGTCAGGTCCCCACCACTCTGGGGGATGAGCAGGTCCTGAGTTGGCCAGACCCTATCTGACTGGGCTGTCAACCCCACTGCAGATCAGAAAGATTATCGGTGAGACGCTGCCCGAGAGGGGAAAGGAGGAAGCAGAGCTGGCTGCAGCAGAGGCCCTTGTGCTGAGGTGTCAGGATTCCCACTGGGCTGCAAGTTGCCCCCTGCTCTCCATGCCACAGCTTCTACTCCTCCAAGAGCTCCCCATCCCCAGGGCTACCAAGCACAGCCTCGCACTCGCTGCCTGCTCCAATCCTCCTCTGCAACTCTCCACCCAGGCAGTGTCATCGCGCTTCCCCTGGAACAGCAGTGGCAGCAGCAGCATCAGTATGCCCTGCAACATGTTTCAGCACTGGGAGGGTGGGGTGAGAAAACAGCAATAAATAAAATACAAAATGTCTGGATTAATCCTTTTATCGCTTCATGTTCTCCAGCCCTACACAGGGATACCAATCAGCTGGGCTCTGCAGGAGCAACTGATGCAGCTAGAAAGGAAACTGGATGGGTCAGTTCTGGTCTCATCGCCATAGTCAGTGAGGGAGGCTGGAGGAGAGAGGAGAGATGAGGGGAGTGGGAAAGTCAGGAGAAGACAGAGAGAAATAAGAGAAAGGCAAAAAAATAAAATGTCACAGAGATAAAAGTAGGCATGAAAGTGAGTCCCTTCCTGGACTCTTGAATAACAGCACAGTGACCTCTCAAGTCAGTCAACATATTCTCTTTTGGGAGTTCTGATACCTGAGAACCACTGTTCAATGTCAAAGACAACCCTACTTTTTTCAGACTCCAACTTCTTGCTGGACTCAAGATTTTCTTCCCAAATCCCAAGTTGTGCTGCTGGACATTTCCTGAAACCCCTTCTTCAGGCCTCTTCCTCTCACAGTTGGTAGGTCCAGACTATTCCATCTGACTGGCATGGAGCTTCCCTTCCCAGGTCTTCTCTGACTCCAAATCACTTGCCCACTACAGACCTTTCCACCCTAGAGTGAGCAGCCCCCCACCCCCATATGAAGAACTGCCTCCAGGCTACTGTCATGTGATGGCCACTTGGCTAACTAGCCTGAGCCGGGAAACAGCTGAGGGATGTGCTGGGCCAAGGCAGGCTGTGCACATGCAAACCAGGAGCAGCACCCTCACAGGCAGTACAGTGCAATCCACGTTGTAATTGTGGCTACTCAGGGCACCTGAAATGCTGCTCCCCATTGTGTTTGGTCAGCCACAACCAGTGCTACTAGCTGCTGTCCATGCAAAGAATTGCATTGCTCCAGAGACTTTGCCAAGGAGTTCCCCCTTTCTGAAGGCAGACACTGATGCTCTGGAGCTGTAGGAGACTCTCTGCTAACCTGCCATGCCTCACTCATTACTGATTCATCTGAAGGGGCTTTGTAGCCTCCCACGATGTGAAGATGGGCAGTGGGATTCTCACAGACATTCTAAACCTCTCTCTCTCTTTTACCTTTTTCAAATCCCTGTCATTTAAATTGTCACCCTGGCAGCATTCAGATCAACGGCAGCACCGACCCGGAAACTAACCACTAGAGGGAAAGACCATTACATCCTCCTCAGCCATGATTCTTGCCTGGCCCTTTTGAAAAGGCCAGCCTTAGAGCTGAAGGATGCAAGGCTGGGGTCAGGCCTGTGGCTCCCTGTGTGTTCTGTACTTGCTCCAGTGTGCTGATGGTGCTGGATAAATTATAAATACCAGTGAATGATTTGGCCCCTTTAGTCCCTTATGCTAGTCCCTGTGCAAGGGGCTAAGAGGTGGGGAGGGATGTGGGGGGCTCCTCCCCTGTCTGCAGTTATCTGTGCACCAGGCTGCTTCCCTTGCCTTCCCTATGGCTGAGCCAATGCCTGGAGGGTGGCACACAGCACTGCGGTGCCATGTCGCACGCTTGCAGGGGACCCTCATAAAGTCTGACCTTCACGCTGTAAACTCGTGGCTGGCTGCTGAGTAAGTCATTTCCTCCCCAGTGATTTAGCAGGGCCTGCGCCGACGAAGCAGGTGAAACTAAGACTTCATTGGCCCCAGACTGCTGCCTCCTCTCAAATACTCTCCTGCCTTTATTAGCTCCCCTCTTGTTCCCACCAGCCCTGAGCCTTACCAGGGAAGGGCCAGTGGGGAAGGGGGTGTTAGCTGGGCTGCTGCTCATCTCCTCTCTTTCCCTCTCATAAAGCTCCCCGGCCATATCCACAATCAGGGGAATATTATCTCTCCTCGCTGCTGTTAAACTCTTTATGGCATCGCTTGGCCCTTTCTAACGTCCATTGATTTTTGAACTACCCTTTACAGCCACTCTTTGGATCCATTTGGTCTAAATTACTAAACACCAGCCTCCGGGCAAAACACCAGAATAAATAAAGCAAAACAGAAAAGCCTGTTAAGTAACTGTGTAACTTCCGAGCCTCTTTTGGTCCTCCTCCTTCCTCCTTCCCATCCCCCCTTCTTCAACATGCACACAGGTACCAGCACCTCCCAGTCTCTCTTCTACTGGCCTTGTACAGCATCCTTTCTTATAGCGTATCTGTTTCTCCCCTTCCCCACATGCAAGGCATCTGCAATTCCCCCAGCTTCCCTCAGTTCTGCCAATACACCGTAATCCTGACCTGCAGCACCTCTGGGATACCACCAGCTCTGCCAGTGCACCTTCGTCCTCCTGAGCTGTTACTACAGACTTGGGATCCCTCCGCTCTCTCCCAATGCACTTCAGTCCTGACCTATAGCACTCCCCACCATTACTGTTACCCTCTCTGTCAATGCTCCCCCATGGTAGCATCCCCTGCTACTCCAGTTCTGGCATGCCATAGAGCTTTGCTAGGCCTCCTCTGTCTAGACTTGAAATGCCCCCTACTTATTTGTTTATAGGAGTCCTATAGCTTTACTAATACGCCTCACTGCAGACTGACAATGCCCCAGGCGATTCCAGTCTTGGTCCTTTCTTGAGCCAATGCTAATAACACTGGCCAGAGCTAGACACAGGCCGTAAATGGGCACCATGCAAATTCCCCTTCCACACATTTGCCAGTGTGTGTTGAGTCTGCCCTGCAGCTCCTCTGCTGTCCCAGCCCTGTACCTCTCCTGAGCACAGTCAGATAACGGTGTTAAATTTCGCAATGGATTGCGACATGCAAAGCTGAGACTCCCAAACTCATTGTACTTGTGACCATGTTCAAGATAGTCTTCAAACCAGGCTTCCTAAAATTAGACTAACACAGGGGAAGACAAACCCAGCGAGAGGTTAAAGCTGAGGCCTGTAATTTATTCGAGAAATGACATTCACTGCAGAATAATCTATTTTAATTTATTTCTGTTTTCCTGAGCTCACCCTTGTCCAGCCGTAACTGTCTCCCTGTCTCACAACTTGGTGTGTGTCCACATGAAATACTGGATGGTATTGTCTAATATTATGTTAAAATAGACAATATATCACATTGATACATTCTGTGAGTATGACATAAAAATGACTAATGTGCTGTGGCCAAACATTTAAATGTATTCATCCAGTATTAGTGCAAAATGAATATTAATATACTGGAATATGGCTCATATGATGAGGGTTCCTGTTGTATTAGAGAGGACACTTCATTCTTGCATCATTTTTAGAACAGCTCAGGGCCCCTATCCTGGTTCAGGACCATTAACATGAACCCATTTGAACAGGGCTCTGCACCAGGGCAAAGGATCTGTGTTAGTAGATGCTGATGCAGGATCGGGGCCAACTGCTGTAAGAGGAATGTAAACACATTCTGGAGACAAACATGGGTGGGGCATTAATCTTAGGAGGAAGCGCTATGAATTCTTCAGCATTTGACGAGGGCCTGGTTTGATTGCGTTATCATCTCAAATGTTGGATGATTGTCCAGATGGAAGAACCAGATGAGAACCTCTGGTGCCTGCCCAGCTCTGCCCTCCCCATCCCCATGCCCACTTCAACTTTTGCCCAGTGTTAGAACCAAACTTGACTGAACTTGGTTGAGGTTCTGAAAAGTTAATTTCTGGTCTTAAGAAGGTTCTGATACCAGCAATATTTTATGGGAGAACATGTTCTCCAGCCTGGTTCTTTGCAGAGCCAAGATGTTCAAACAAGGTGAGGACTTTAGCATGACTAATCTGTTCATCAAATTGAACCTTCACATTTTTAGATGCTTATGGTCCAGCTGTCCATCCAAAGTTCTACCTCTTTTAAAAAGGCATATACCTTCTTTCACAGGATCTCCATGTCATTCAGTGGAAGGTATTTTAAAGGGCCAGGACAGTATCTGAATCAAATACACATGCTGAATCTTTGCTTGCTTAATTTGAACTTCTAGAGGCAGATTCTCCATTGGTGTAAATCATTATAGCTCCATTGACTATGCCAATTTATACCAGCTGGAGATCTGGCCCCCTAAATTCTACAAATCAGCCTGGCCTTCTTGCAAGATCAGATCTGTTTGCCAGATTTCCCAGACTCAGTGGTTTCATCTGTGCTGGAAACACCATGAGATTGGCCTTTCGTGTGTTATTACTTCCGTCTTCAGTCCCTGGTGAAAGCAGAGGCCACCGTGAGAATTTCATTAATTATAAAAACAGCTAATCAAATTTGTATTTGGTTGGGTTCAAGTGTTGGGCAAAGGTTTCCATCAGCTCTTCTTAATTACAGTGCTTTACGTGTGGTACAAAAGAATAGCTGATGATCGTTGTGTATGATCTAATATATTTTACCATTAAGCCACATAATTAAAGAATTGTATGATCATGTCGGTTCCTCACGGGCAAACAGTTTAAACTGTAGAAGAGGCCTTGCTTTCTTTTTTTTATATTCACAACAAAAATTGCTTCACTTACCAAAGTTTGGATGACAGACTTGTTGTGATGAAGGGGTATCAGGCTTCAAGGTGTTGCTTAGTCCTTTTCTTACTGTTATGGCATTAAGAAGTTAGCCGTGCTTCTTGGGATTTATGGTAAAGTGCTTGGCCTGCTTTTCCCATAGTGACCTTTTGTCTGTCTGTTGTTCTCTGAAGAGAGGAGACAGAGCAAAACAGGGCTGAAGTTATGCTGTAAAAAGCTGTGAACCAGTTATGAAAATCACCAGATCATATCTAAAACTACTCAATTTGAAACCCCAGATATTTAAGTAGATCAGAAAATGTCTAAAAAGATGTGATTAATGCTTGTGGACTCCTCTGGGCTAACCCCAGATGCTTTTGTTTTGCTTGTAACCTTCAAACTGGACCTCAAGAAAACCATTCTTGATGATTGATTATAATTGCTCTTTTTAAATCTAGCAATAGCCTAAGTTCTAGATGTATTTTCTTTCTTTTTGTTTTTAATAAAATTTCCCTTTTTTAAGGACTGGGATTTTTTTGCATCTTAAGAAGTTTGTGCATATGTTGTTTATTCATCTCTGTAAATTTATAGGGCACACACCATGACCTATATCGTGTGCAGAAAAACAAGTGGATCTAATTTTATCTATCTTAAAAATCTCTTTCTCATCACCAAAGGTTCTACACAAAGATTACAATTTATAGCATCTCAGAATCCTATGACATAGTTATTATTATGATAGCACCCCATGGTACAAATACATCATTAGAGACAGTCTTTGTCCTGAAGAACTTACAGGCTAAGGAGACAAGCCAAAGTAGGGAGGGGAAGTGGTCACACAGATGATCAATGGCAGAGTGAGGAATAGCACCCAAGTCTCTTAGTTCAGTGCCCTGTTCCCAGGATCACTGCACCTCTATTGAGAGGAGGTGTTTAGCAACCTAGAGTTGAGTTCCACCCTAAAGCATGACACCAGGGCTTCCTTTGGGCCCAGAGAATGAGCAATTCCAAATCAGAACAAAGGTCCATCAAATCCATTCCCTTCCCTCCTGCAATGGCCTGTGTCTGATGATTTGAAGGAAGGCAAAATGAATCCACAGTTTCTCTGGCTCTTTGTGTTGTGCTGTGTGTAGGGGTGGGGAAAGGGTTAGCTCACCCCGACCAGTTCAGCCATGCCCAATCCCATTTTACCCCAAGCACTGCAACCTTTGTGACCATAGTGGGGTACATCTGCACCAGAACACCCCTCCCAGCAACGAGTCTCAGAGCTAGGGTCAACAGACTTGGGCTCTCGGGCTCTGAAACTTGGCAAGGCAGGAGGGGGTGTCGAATCCTGAACTCCAGCCCGAGTTGGAGCATCTACATGGCTTTTTAGCACTATAGGCTGTAAACTCAGGCTCTGAGACTCACTGCTGTGGGTTGGCAGGTTTTTTGCAGCGGAGACACACCCGTTGGGTGGGATGGGAACAGCATGCAGATTTCTCCTCCGTGAATCACCATGAAAATATGACGAGGAGGGAGCAGCATGACCCCCAGCCGTGCACAAACACGTTTCAAAAAGCCCCTCCAAATGCAGTTAGGGTTGTTAGGAAGGCTGCTAACAACAAAGGAAATATGTGTATGGACAACTAGTTCCAGGGGCGGGCTGGTGATATGGGGTTGGTGCTCCCTTCGGAACTGGTTGGCCATAGACATATTTCCTTCCCCCCACCCCCACATTCCAAAGCCCTCACTCTTACCCCCACAACTCATGGACCAAAGAAATTCACAAGAGCTGCTCCAAAGGAACCACTGGTTACTGGAGCCACTGCCCCATTCATCTGCAGCAGGGTGGCAGTGGGGACATTTCTTTCCCCTCTCTCCAGACCTCCATCAATACAGAATAGAGAAGGGATTATCAGACATGGTGCTTGCATCAATATCTCTAAAGAGGACCAGGCATCACTGAAAAGGTGGATCTGAGAGATAGCTGGCTTTGAGCAAAAAAGATTACTTGGATCTTATTTTACATGGGTTGGATTTTTTGTGCGGTGGTTCTGTTTTGTTTATAGTATCAATATTCCTCTAAAAAGGAAAGGAGGAGGGACTGCAAACCCACAACCTTTGCTGAGCAGGCTGAATGACCTTTGGAATCGCCTGAGAAGCAATAAAAACAACCTGCAAAAAATTTATCCTTACATCATTTAAGATGACCTTTCGGAAGGAAGAAATGTAAAACAGGGGAAGAAGGAAAAAGGAACAAAAAAGTTTTCAAACCAAAAATCTGCTAGGGGCATTTGAAACAGCTGCCATCCGCTGCAATGGGAAAATAAAAATAAAAAGAGATTCAACATTTTATTCCCCCATCAAACAATAGATTCCTGAATAATGGCAGAATAATAAAAAATTACCCGACACAGCATATGAGTGAGACGGGAGAGGAAGAAAAAAATAAAAGCAGGGGGAAAGGTTATTATAAATGTGTCAAGTTTGTTTATGGCCCTTTATCAGCAAGCAAGGGGGACAGAAAGAGAGAGGAGCTGTTAACACACATTTAAAAAGTGGTTGGCAGCTTTGCTTGGGAATGTAAATAATCTTTATATTCCGGAGTGTTTATGTTTCACGGAGTGTGCAGGAATGCATGCAGCCCACGATGACAGATTTTTGAAGGCCCTTCTGAAATCGCTGCAGGGTTTTGCCATCGAGACCTGGGACATAGGTAGCACTGTTCAAACTGTGTTAGATGGGACAGGCCTCACCAGAAGTTGGAAAAGTGTGGCTGGCAAATTTGATACTAATGAGAAACTCTGCAATAAAGGCCAGATTCTGGGCTGGTTTGCACCCCTACTGAAGTCAGGGAGCCAAATTCTGCTGTGTTACACTGGAGCAAACTGGGGATAACTCCACTGAAGTCCAGCCAAGTGACTCTGTATCTACCCTGCTGTCCAAGAGAGCCCAGTTTGGTCCAATGAGATTACACAGAGTTTATATAGAGTTTAGCTCAACAGGCTGCATCCTCAGTTGGTGTAAATTGACCACTGCTTCGGTGTAGCTGCTACACTGATTTACAGCAGCTAAGGAGTTGGCCAGCTCTTTTCTTTCTGCTGCCCATCTCCACTTTAGTTAATCCAGCTGGTCAGTAAAACTGGTGTCTCTCTCCCATCTGTTTCTGTGGAATACGTTTTACCAGGAGTACCTGAAACCACCCACTTTCAAGAGAGCTGCCTGTGACATTGCAGTCTATATGGTTTTATAAAAATATGCTCATGAGTGAATATAATGTAACTGGAATATTCTTCAAGCAAAAGGTCTCTTGTAAGGTATCATTACAAAGTTTATAATCTACTGAGTGTGATCATCCTATTTGTATAAATGTACCACTCTTGTATCTGAAACTAGAAATATGAACTATAACTCTGAGGGCCTATGTAATTATGCAAAGTGTGGGCCATTAATGGTGGTTTGGAATCTTGATGACTCTCATTAACCAGGACAATTGTCTGCAGATGGCTCTATTTTACCTGTAAGTCTTCCTGTATAGGTGTGTGCTGGCAAGTGGGCAATGAAGTCTTGCAGTGACATGTGATCATGTCACCTGAACTGGAATCCATCTTTAACCTGGTGTCTTTCCATTGAGAAGGAGGGGGTGGGAACCCAGAGAGGGACAAAAGATTCCCGCCTTATGCAAAAGATACATCAAGGGGTGGAACAGAACAAAGGGAGGAGAGAAGCCATCATGAAGAATCCCCTAGCTACCCCCTGAGCTGGAACAAGAACTGTACCAGGGGAAAGAATAATGCCCAGGCTTGGAAGGTGTCCAGTCTGAGGAAAAAACTTACTGAAGCATTTCTGAGGGTGAGATTATCTGTATTCAGTTTGATTAGACACAGATTTGTGCATTTTATTTTATTTGGCTTGATGACTTACTTTGTTCTGTCTGTTACTACTCGGAACCACTGAAACCCTACTTTCTGTATTTTATAAACTCACTTTTTACTTATTAATTGACACAGAGTATGTATTAATACCTGGGGGAGCAAACAGCCATGCATATCTCTCTATCAGTATTACAGAGGGCTAACAATTTATGAGTTTACCCTGTAAAAGCTTTATACAGGGTAAAAGGGATTTATTTGGGTTTAGACCCCATTGGGAGTTGGGCATCTGAGTGTTAAAGACAGGAACACTTCTGTGAGCTGCTTTCAGGTAAACCTGCAGCTTTGGGGCAAGTAATTCAGACCCTGGGTCTTTGTTGGAGCAGACGGGAGCATCTGGCTCAGCAAGACATGGTGCTGGAGTCCTGAGCTGGCAGGGAAAGCAGGAGCAGAAGTAGTCTTGGCACGTCGGGTGACAGCTCCCAAGGGGGGTTCTGTGATCTAACCCGTCACACTGCCACCTCATTTTTCAAAGGTGGGGGAAGGCTAAGAAGACAAGACTGGCAGAAGCAGCATAGAGAAAAAGGCAAGATGTCTGTGAAGGCAGAAGTGAAGAGGAAAGAGGAAGGGTCAGTGCTCTCACTGGTCAGGAGCAGGATATTGGCTCTTCTTGCATTAATTTCTGAGGCAGTTTTTAAAGCCTCTCTCGGGATGAGGGACTTTGCCCTGGGTTTCAATGAGACACACAAAGTCACACTCATTGGTCTTGGAAATCTCGCTTAGTTCAATTGCCACTGCTCAAGTGCCAGGAACGGAACAGGAGCTATTCTCCTTGCTTGAGCCCAGTGACTCAGCTAGGCCCTGGGGGTGCAGGCTGGAAGCAGAAGGGCTTTCAAGGAGAGATGGAGCAGTTCTGAGCTGGGGGAGTTTGGGTAGGAAGAAGGGGTTCTCTGTCTGTTGGGGGTGGTTATGCCAAGTGGGGTATGGAAGAGGGAGATTTGGAGACTGAAGCCTTTCTCTGAGGGGGGGTGGAGAATTGGTGCGGAGGGTGAGTGGGAATGAACTGGTGGTACATGTGACTGGAGATCTGGGGGTGAGGAGACTGGAATGGAAGAGAGAGAGGAGCCGATGACTGAAGGAAAGAGTAGAGCGATGACAGGGGACAAATATTCTTCTCTCGCCCTGTCCTTTGCTGTCAAGGAGAGGGAAAAGGGAGCCCTTTTCTTCCCACTTCTCCCTACCCTCCCTCACTCTCACCACGTCTGTCCCCAGGGTAAACCCCGTGGGGGGCCCAGCTTTCCCCTTGAACACCTGGCCAAGCTAGCAGGAAAGAAGGAGGTGTGGACAGGGGACAGGTTGAAGTCTATGACACCTGAGGCCACATCACGTATTTGGACACCTGACACTAGTGAACAGGGGAACAGGTTGAGTGAGATAGGCTGACACACACGACCTTGGTTCAGGGAAGGCCCCTCCACTAGCTCAGAGGACATTGCCATGAGACAAGAACTTCTGCTGACAGCCCCAACAACAAACAGTTCTTCCCCCACCCCAGCCCATGAAGAGGAGGACCTCCATCTTTCACACCTTTAATGGTGGGTAATGGAGTCAGCAGGAGAAGGCCAGTATTTCTGCTGGAGGTCACAGCGGCTGCAGCATCCTCATCCCCTCCCCTCCCCTTTTGTGGTGCTGGCAGCAGAGAGGAGATAGCTACAGCAGGTAACAACTCAGAGTGGTGAGGCTGGTACAAAGAAAGGGAGAATTAAAACAAAGAAAACAGCAAACAATCAATGTTATCTCTTAATACAGAGAGTGTGCAAGCAGCACATCGCAAGTGAGAGGATTCATCACTGCAGGGAGCAAAGGCAGACTTGACATGGTGGGGACTAGGCTCTGGAGATGTGGGGCAGAAGCAGGTAAATACAATGACAGTGCCAAGGATGGATGTATACATAGAGCAGTATGGATATGTGTATGTAACATGCATGCAATTCAGAAATATGGTTTATATATATAGGTTATACAGTATCTGGAGTGGCAGTAGGATGTACATGTAGAAGTACTATATGTAGAATGCATATGAAGCATGGTCTGACAGTAGCATGCATGTTTAGAAGCACTGCATGTAGAATGTCTGCACAACATACGGAAGTAACATGCAACTTTCTTCCTTCCCAACCCCAATATGGCAGTCAGTTAGACCCTGAGCATGTGGGCAAGATCTATCAGCCAGACACTTGGGAAAGAATTCTCTGGAGTAACTCAGAACCCTCCCTAACTAGCATCCCATCAGCGGCCATTGGAAATATCTGCTGCTCACCCTCACAGACAGCGACGCCAACCTTCTCTGGCACCGGTGTGTGCCCACGTCCCTCCCCGCCCCGGCCCTGCCCAAAATCCACCCCATTCCCACTCCTGGCCCTGTTCCCATTCCAACCCCATCCCCAAAGTCCCCGCCGTAATTCTGCCCCCTCCCTGCCCCTATTGGATCCCTTCCCCAAATCCCTGTCCCGCCTTTTCCCCCATCACGCAACATTCCCCCTTCTCCCCCTTCCCTCCCTGCCCTTCGAATCAACTGAGTCGTGGCGCAACAGCTGGGAGGGAGGAGAAGCAGGACGCGATGGCATGCTCACGGCGGAGGCGGAGGCGAGTTGGAACAGTGGGTCAGGGCCACGGGGAGCTGCCAGTGGGTGCTCAGCAACCACCAATTTTTTTCGGAGCACCCATGGAGTTGGCGCCTATGCTCACAGATTGGCTACATGCCATTGTAGGCAGTCTCATTATACCATCCCCTCTGTAAACATATCAAGCTCAGTCTTGAAGACAAGTAGGTTTTTTGCCCCTACTGCTCCCCTGGGAAGGCAGTTCCAGAATTTCACTCCTTTGAAGGCTAGAAACCTTTGTCTACTTTCAAGCCTAAATTTGTTGATGGCAGGTTATATATATTTATCTCTCTGAGGTATTTGTAGAGAGCAATCAGACTCCCTTTGGCCTCCTTTTGGTTAGGCTAAACAAACCAAGCCCTTTGAGTCTCCTCACTTAGCTTATGGCAAGCTGGGGTGTGAATCTATCTCACAGTAGCCTGCCGTGAACTAAGTGTCTGTGTGGACCCTGCTGCCATGCACTCAAATTCCCTAGTGCATTTTGATCTACATCCATTTCAAACCAGATCAACGCGCACAAGGGAACATTTAGTTTGCAGCAGCAGAGTCCACGCAGGCAGCATGTGGCAGGTAGATTTACACACCAGTTTGCCCTGAACTAAAGGCTCGGGTAGACAAGGCCTTGGATTGGTCATGTTAAGCCTTCCCTTTCCTGATCATGTATCCTGGCCAAGGGTCACCTCTTGACCCTTACTTGCTGCTCATGATCCATGCATTCCGTGACCTTGCAAAAGGCTATGGAATTCACTCTATATGTGTTTTTCTTCCTACCTACTGTGTGCAGTTAGAGATATGGGCCTGAGCCGCCATTGCTGTTCTTCTACACCCAGCACAGGAATGGGGGAAAAGGGCAAAGGTTTCACCCATATTCTGGAGTCAGCCCCTGGAATAAGTTAGAGCAACCTCAGGGCTGCTCTAGCTTGCACATGGGTGCAACAGGCCCGTGGGGACAATTCTAGCAACTGAGAATAGCCAGAGCACAGCACCATTCCAGTAATATCTCCCGCATATTCCCTACATGGGGGCTGCAGTGGGGATGGTGAAGCACCATTTTGGCAGCACTATGATACCTGGGGAGACCCCATACACTAGCAGTATTCCCAGCAGGTTTATGTCCCCATTACACCATGGGAAAAGGGCCAAGAATGTAAGTATGTGAATGAAGTGCCTCAGGAAGATCACACATCCCTTCAGTTAAACTTGTACAGTGTAGCATGTTTTGCATATTGCTGCTTCCACCTGTCAATAACAGGGGCTAAACTGACATCCTTGGAGACCTCTACACACACACATAACAGGTAGAACAGATGTTGCAATAGTACAAACTTCCCCATATCACTGTACATCAGCTCAGGTCTGGAAAGACTGCCTGAGAAGATAGTTCAGCCCTCATGACCCATCCAGCCCTCAGCCTCTCTGCTCATGTTGTCTGCAACAGCAAGGGTGGGTTTGTGAGGTGGACACCACGTCATTAGGAGGTTCAATTTCCCACAGACCTCCAAAGTTACCACTAGATACTAGAAGCAAATCGTGCTTTACCCCATTACTGCTTGCCTGGGCCATTCCCACTCTCATTCTGAACTGATTGCTGTCCAGATCCTTTGTCAGAGTTGCACACAGGAACTCACCTGTGTTGCCAGAAGTGCAAAAAGCAGATCATATAAAGCCTATGTTGCATAGCTTTTCAGGGAGTATTTAAATAATGTCAGTTGCAATACATTCCTACAAAGGAGTCGGCAAATCCACCACCCAAGGTACAGGACTTCAGATGGAAATCTGCATTTAAATGCATTTAAATGCAGATGTTTTGTATTTACTTCAAAGACTGATGCACAGGCAGAGTGGGGACGCAGTGCTCTTGCAGGGAGAGTAAATGGCAATCACAGGCAGAAAACCCACTGCAATTCATGCATCACACAAATGGTTGTGTATATTAAAGCAATGAGGACAAGGAGTATTGATTTAGCACAACTAGCAAGAGTCCCAGGTGCTAAAACCTGGAGAAATACAAACCACGCTGGGCAGAACAACAACAAAAAGAAATGATAAAAGGATATGAGTGTTTGAAAAGACGTGTAGGATGAGCTATAAATTCTAATAATCCATATTTCTCAAAAGCAGCAGCTATTGACTCAAAAACAAAAGAGCACGCATCGTAATGTAACAAATGTCAGACAGGATAGCAGCAAGAATTCAATTTGCTCCGGCCATATATCAACTTGAAACTTAACGTAATGGCACATAGTTAAGGTTGCACCCTCACTTAATAGTGATTACCAGTCCTGGGTGGGTTTCCAGCAGCCAGCATAAAGCAGTGAGTAATTGGGACTGCATGGCCTGTGTAATTGCTAATGACAAAAAAAGCCCAACAGCCTGGAAGGGCAGTGATGAGGGGTGAGAACTCAGGCAAAAAGGGCGAGTGAGCACCATAGGTGAAGCTGCCAGCAGCTTGCCCTAGCAGAGTTCTTCTTGGCAGGGTTTCAAGAGGGGTTACGAAGTCTGTCTATAGCTGCACTGGGAGAAGGGTGTAATATCTGAACAGGGTCCTTTTTCCAAAAGGTAGGATTGCTCAATTCTCCAGCAGGACACCACTGCTGGTCTCCTCAATAGGCTGGAGCCATGCCTACTAGGTGGAGGAGGATGAACCCAACACTGTTACATCTAGTTTATCTCCTAAGTGTGCACTATTTATTATTATACGGGCAGTGGTACTGCAGTTGGCTAATTAGGGCCATTGTAATTACCTCATTTTGGCAGTTGCAAATGGCTGAGTGAAACGACAGATTTCCCACTCCACAGTTGTTATGGTTGCTGAAGTGAGGAAGCAAAAGACAGAAGATGCTCTGGCCATACGTTAGAAGCAAGAGACAATTAGTGAATGGAGGAGGAGGAGATGCAGGGGTATGGAAACTTCTGTCGCATTGAAACATCCAGAGCAATCAAGAGTGTGCAGGAATTTAATGCTGTCCCCATCACCATACTGCAGGCAGGAGGGGGCAATCCCAATATGCATGGGAATGTTATGTGGTGTATGAAAAGATATACAAATGCTAACCTCCCAGGGATATCCCCCTGCAGATTACAGACCAGTAACAACCACAAATCAGACCACCCCCTAGGAAACCATCCTAGGTTTGACATTGAGCCTAGTGCCTTCCAGAAGACGACTTTGGAAAGTTAGTGAGTATTCTGTGGATCACGGCTAGAATCATGGTCTTAACCAGGAGGCTTTTATTAAAGAAAACTACAAACTAGAGACACACAAAGATTGAGTCCCAACTTTGTCTCCATTCTTTTCCAATGACCACACTCCACTTGGAATGCTCCACAATACTGAGAGACATATAGTGGCTGAATGTAAACATATCAATACACCAGTCATGGGGGACATGACATAGCTTCACTTTTTTTCCAAGTGCCAAAATTTCTCACACAGAGCAAGGCAATGCTGAGGTTTTGGTACTGAAGTGTCATCATTCAATACACAATTATTGTAAAAATTGCATTATAGGATGTCACGTTTATAATGTCTCAGTGATTCTAGATCAAACATGCTCGGTTTAAAAATAAAGAAATGTTCATTTGAACAGCCAGCCCTATAAACTCAACCTGGGATCTGAGAGTCAATCAGGGTCCTGTCCTGCTTCCACATTATCATCAGTAATAGAGATTCTGCAGGACAAGCTCTTTCTTCAGTTTCACCAGTGCAACCCCATTGTTTCTGGAGTGGATGCTCTGGTCTAACTGAGGCCAAAATTTGGCCCTTTAGTTGGAACTTGGTTAACAAGTCTGTGGACAATGAGCAAGCTATAATAAGAATCCAGCTTACTCTCCCATAGCTGCATTGACTGCAGTGCAAATAGGAGGGAAAAGGAGACAAGGTTATTTTTTAGTCAGTAGATTAAGCAGATATGGATATATACAGGGAGCAGAGAACTCAGCACAAATACAAAGAGCAGGTCTTTGGAATAAGAAGGTGGGACCTTCCAGAGTAGATTTGCACTTTAAATACTGAATTACAGAAACAGTGTCTTTTTCACCCCTTGAGGTCTTTTCTGCACTGGGGATTTCAGGGATTGGCATAGCTGCACGGGTGCAACTCCCTTTTGCAGACAGGCAAAAAATCACTGCAAACTGAAATTTGTTCCAATGCAGCCTAGCCATGAGTGAAACTAGGGTAAGGGCACTAAAGCAAATTGCAGCTTACAGAGACCTTGCCTGTCTGCACTAGGGGGTTGCACTGGCACAGCGACACCAGCCACTGGCTGCCAATAGCTGTAACTGGGGCAAATCCTGGAGTAAGCAAGGCCGATAAGTAATGACTGTGGGTAACTAGGTCCTGTTTCAGTTTAGTTCTCCCTTCCCTTCACTTACTAACCCCTTGACAGTGTCATCACAGTCTTGTCTGATTCCCAAGGGCTCTGAGGCAGAATAGGAGGGACCTAGGATTGACGGCACAAAAAACTGCAGAAAATATTCCAAGAGGCTGTTTATGGCCCCATAAAGATTTTATGTGTTGCATTTAGCCTCGTGTCTCTGCATTCAGTGTGTTAAGCATAGAACATTTTACTTTAATACCATGGCGGCTGCGAGCAGGAACATTTAACTGTAATAAATAAGAAGTAATCACTGTTTACAGTGGACGGATTGAAAATGGCCATTGGGAGAGTCTGCCTTCTCCAGCCCAAAGCCACAAGCTGCGGCCAGGATGTACAACAGCAGCCGGACTGTGCCTCCTTTGGAATCCCTCCAGAGAAAATAATGGTATAAATAATTGAACGCATGTGTTGTTTAATTGAGGAATTGGTCCATTGCGGGGACATAACATGTTCACACGAAATGCCCAAAAACCAACATTAATATTTAAATTTAGGGAAAAGAGAGACAGAGGGACAGAAGCAGATGGATGCAAAA
Organism: Gopherus evgoodei; assembly: GCF_007399415.2. Classification (NCBI taxonomy): domain Eukaryota; kingdom Metazoa; phylum Chordata; order Testudines; family Testudinidae; genus Gopherus; species Gopherus evgoodei. The sequence goes on along the minus strand of NC_044331.1, from coordinate 37,407,903 downwards.
CCCATTATATTGATAAATCAAATGTACTGGAAAGGAAGCTCAATGCTGTCCAGAAACTGGGCCATTGCAGGAAAACTACAGCAAAGGAAGTTCTCAAGGGGGTCCAGTCAACTTCCAAGAAGCTTCCAACCGCAGCTTCTGGAGATGCATAACCACATTGTTTCTTCTTTAAGGTGACCCCATTGTGATTATCCACTTGCTGCAAGATGTATCTGCTTCCCATGCTGATTAAAGCAAAGGAAGACACCTCTTACGCACACTGTCACCCAACATCATTCATATGCCGAGAATCTTCAGCCAACCTGCATGAACTTGGCACAAGCTGAATTGCCACTTGGGGTATTTCGGTGACTAATCCTTTCTGGGGTAGAAACAACCTTGGCTTTGTACAGAGATATGATCTGCTAGTGGTGGATCTGTAGCTCCTTATTTTGGAGGTGGAGGTGGTGCTGAAACAGGCTCCCAAAACTCATGTTGCAACCCAAAATCAGCAGAAATTCTTGTTCCACTGCTTGCCTGACAAGCAACAAGGAGGAGGAGGATGACTAGGTGACTACCCATACCTGAGCCATTCTTTTTCGGTGACAAATCTAAGGAACTGTCTCTGATTGAGGTGTCAGTAGAGGAGGTTTTGGAACAAATTGGTAAATTAAATGGTAATAACTCACCTGAACCAGATGGTATCACCAAGAATTCTGAAGGAACTCAAACTTGAAATTCCAGAAGTAACAACTGTGGTATGTAACCTATCACTGAAATCAACCTCTGTGTCAGATGACTGGCGGCTAGCTAATTTAACACCCATTTTTTAAGAGGCTCCATAAGCAATCCCAGCAATTACAGGTCAATACCCAACTTCAGCACCAGGAAAATTGGTTGAAACTATAATAAAGAACAGAATTATCAGACACATAGAGGAACACAATTTGTTAGGGAGGGGAAGAGTGGATGCAAAACCCATTATATTGATAAATCAAATGTACTGGAAAGGAAGCTCAATGCTGTCCAGAAACTGGGCCATTGCAGGAAAACTACAGCAAAGGAAGTTCTCAAGGGGGTCCAGTCAACTTCCAAGAAGCTTCCAACCGCAGCTTCTGGAGATGCATAACCACATTGTTTCTTCTTTAAGGTGACCCCATTGTGATTATCCACTTGCTGCAAGATGTATCTGCTTCCCATGCTGATTAAAGCAAAGGAAGACACCTCTTACGCACACTGTCACCCAACATCATTCATATGCCGAGAATCTTCAGCCAACCTGCATGAACTTGGCACAAGCTGAATTGCCACTTGGGGTATTTCGGTGACTAATCCTTTCTGGGGTACCAATCTATTTGAGTTGTTTGAAGGTGTCAACAAGCATGTGGACAAGGGTCATCCAAGTGATACTGTGTACTTGAACTTTCTGAAAGTCTTTAACAAGGTCCCTCACCAAAGGCTTTTAAGCAAAGTAAGCAGTCATGGGATAAGAGGGAAGGCCTTCTTATGGCTCAGTAACTGGTTAAAGGATAGTAAACAAAGGCTAGGAATAAATGGTCAGTGTTCACAATGGAAAGTGGGAAATAGCGGGGTTCCCCAGGGAGCTGTACTGGGACCAGACTGTTCAATATATTCATAAATGAACTGGAAAAAGGGGTAAACAGTGAGGTGGTAAAGTTTGCAGCTGATACGAAATCACTCAAGATAGTTAAGTCCAAAGCTGACTGTGAAGAGTTACAAAGGGATCTCACTAAAGTGGGTGACTGGGTGACAAAATGACAGATGAAATTCAATATTGATAAATGCAAAGCGATGCACACTGGAAAACATAATCTCAATTATACATCCAAAATAATGGGGTCAAAATTAGCTGTTACCACTCAAGAAAGAGATCTTGGAGTCATTGTGGATAGTTCTCTGAAATCATCCACTCAGTGTGCAGTAGCAACCAAAGGCTCTTTGAGATCCTCAGATAAAAAGCTAACAGACTGTTAGGAACCATTAAGAAAGGGATAAATGATAAGACACAAAATATCATAATGTCACTATAGAAATCCATGCTATGCCCATACCTGGAATACTGTGAGCAGTTCTGGTCAACCCATCTCAGAAAAGATACCTTAGTATTGGAAGAAGTACACAGAAGGGCAACCAAATGATTAGGGGTATGGAACACCTTACATGTGAGAAGAGATTAAAATGAGTGGGACTGTTAAGCCTAGAAAAAGAGACAGCGAGGGGAAGGGAGATATGATTGAGGTCTATAAAAGCACGAATGGTGAGGAGAAAGTAAACAGGGAAGTGTTATTTACCTCCATCACATCACACAAGAACCAGGCATCATCCAATGAAATTTAAAAGGTAGCAGGTTTGAAACAAAAGAAAGTACTTCTTTACACAATACTCAGTCAACCTGTGGAACTCATTGTCGTGGTTATTGTGATGCCCAAAAGTATAACTGGACTCAAAAAAGAATTAGATAAGTTCATATGGAGGATAGGTCCATCAATGGCTATTAGCCAAGATGGTCAGAAATGCAACCCCATGCTCTGAGATTCCTTAAACCTCTGACTACCAGGCGCTGGGACTGGACAATAGGAGATGGATCAGTCAATAATTGCTCTTTTCTGTTCATTCTCTCTGAAGCACCTGACCACTGTTAGAAGACAGGATACTTGGCTAGATGGATCATTGGTCTGACACAATATGACCATCCTTATGTTCTTATGACTAATAGAGGATGATGTTTGCCCACGCCAAATGCTTGGGAGTACAGATTCTTCAGACCCTCTTTCAATCCCATGCTTACTAGGAGATCGTTTGGTGGCTATTCTCAACAAAACTGGATGGACAGCTGGGGTTTCTAGCAACAGTTTGCATAATGTGTCCCAGAATACTTTCCACTTCTCCTTTTGAAGCTATGATCTGGTTATCGTAAGCAATGCACTGCAGACGTACCTCTGTGAGCCTAGAAGCACCAGGAAAATGAATATATTAGTATTTATCATATTAATGCAGATCAAGCTAGGTATTTGTTCTGACATTTCAGTAATAGCTTTTTCCATTTTTTTTAGCAGAAGGTTGTATTTCCTTCCCACTTTAATAATTCATTGTTACATTAAACTTATTTTAAACTGGGCTCCTTTTCTTTTTTCTCTGCAAACCCAAATGTTATTTGGATGGCCAAAGGGAAGAGGCGTATAAGTGAAAATTCTCTCTTCTCTTTCGTCTCGTCTCTCACAATCTCCCCCCACCCCTCCTCCTGTTAGAATCTCTTAATCAAAGTGACAATCTGTCTTTACCAGAAAGGCAGCTGGAGCCTTTGAACAGTGCTGCTCCGATAGCTCTTTGCTTTGATGTGGGATTTAACTTGTGCCTTCAGCAATCTCCAATGTATGCGTGAGCCCGCACATGTGTGTGTGTTGCTGTGTTTTTCCTTCTTGCACATCAGTTTCCCTACAAACAAAAAAGAAATGAGGGGAGGGGAGGAGACAGCTATACAAACCAGCAATGTGACCTCTTATGGAGCTGCTGGCAGGGGATTGAGTTCAAAGGGGATTCTGCTTTTCACCTTTCCCCACATAGTTATAGCTTGACAGCTGGAAGCTGATTCCCTCAGTGCCCTAAAGTCTTTCAGTGGATGCTGAATCAGCTTTTTATAGAATCTGTTCAGCAAGATGACACCTCCGTAGCCCTGGGGGTATACACACTATGCCATTGCGTTTGTGGAGAGTGCGGCCTTGCCCCCCAAGAAGTACTGCTTTACTAAATGCACTCTGGGGACTTTATGCTTTCCTTTGTAGCACCTGGAAGTTGCCACAGTTGGAGATAAGATCCTGAGGAACCATTGGCACAGTATGTTCTGGTGTGAAAACTTCCTGGATGCTGAGACATAGGTGTGTCCATAGTGTTATTGGTCAGTCTGCAGACCCCTCCCCATCCTCCTGCCTCGCTAATTTTGATACCTGGCTCTCCTCTCTACTCCTCACAACCTCTCATTCTCATGTGTGGCAATCCCCATGGCCTCATTCACTCCTACTCCCTCCCTCTTAGCCCCACCTTTGGCCTTCAGGTCTGGATCAATCCTCACACCATTAGACCTCATCTTCATTAAGGACAATAACACTAACCTACCTTATGGGGCATCATTTTGGTGCTTGGAGGTCCTCAGAGATAAAGCTCCATACAAAGGCAAAGGAATAGCATGCTACAGGCCGCTTTGTGTTCAAGTCTCAAGGGACAGGAATTCCCACATTGTCTGTGGGAGACTATTTCAGAGTTGAAAGCACCCTCCGGGTTCCAGTCAGGTTATCTGCTCCCTTCCTTCTCACTACTCGCTGCTGTCTTTGATGACCATTGCCCCATTGGCATGCTTTGCTGAGGCCTGAATGTCACTGGTGTTGAAAATGAGCCAGTGACAACCTCCTTTTTATTTCACAGCCAGGAACTTCCCTCTCTATTGGCTACAAATCAGCTTCCCCAGACCTGATGATTCTGCAGCAGCCATACTCCTTTTAAAGCCCCAAGACTTTCATTCCAATAGGTTCTCTCTGGGTTTCCTTCTCCAAGTCTTTAGAGATCATATTCACTGGGTCTTCTCTTATAATTAAGAAGAAGGTTTGATCCCTGAAAATCTCATCCTTTTATCATAGATTCTTAGGGTTGAAAGGGGCCTCAGGAGGTCATCTAGTCCAACCCCCTGCTCAAAGCAGGACCAATCCCCAGCTGGCCCCCTCAAGGATTGAACTCACAATGCTGGGTTTAGCAGGCCAATGCTCAAACCACTGAGCTATCTCTCCCCCTCTCTATCAGAGATTTTACAGGTGCTTCTACTAAACCTCCTCCTTGGTGGTTCCTTCTAGATGCAGAGCATAGACATGCTTTACAAACTACAGAACATATAGGGCAATCGGCTATTTATTTTAGGTACCTGTGTAACTCCAACAGACCCCAGTCATCGTCACGCAGGATCAAACTGGGGACCTCTGGAGCTTAATGCATGAGCCTCTACCTCATGAGCTAAAAGCCAGCTGGCTGGTAGCTAAGGATGTAGAGCAGACTCGTTTTATCTCTCTCTCTAAGTGGTCTCAGTGCCACTAGATGGGACAGAACACCACACACAAACAAGAAGCCTAGGGAACAAGCAGGAAGAATTGGAAGTCCAGGCAAAGTCAAGGAACTATGATGTGATGGAATAGCAGAGACTTGGTGGGGTAACTCACATGACTGGAGCACTGTCATGGATGGGTATAAACTGTTCAGGAAGGACAGGCAGGGGGGAAAAGGTGGAGGAGTTGTACTGTATGTAAGAGAGCAGTATGATTGCTCAGAGCTTCAGTATGAAACTGGAAAAAAGCCTGTTGAGAGGCTTTGGGTTAAGTTTAGAGGTGAGAGCAACAGGTGATGTCGTGGTAGGTGGCTGCTATAGACCATCAAACCAGGAGGATGAGGTAGACAAGGGTTTCTTCAAACTAACAGAAGTTTCCAGATCACAGGCCCTGGTTCTCATGGGGGACTTCAATCACCCTGACACCTGCTGGGAGAGCAATACAGCAGTGCACAGACTATCCAGGAAGTTTTTGGAGAGTGTTGGGGACAACTTCCTGGTGCAAGTGCTGGAGGAACGAAATAGGGGCCGTGCTCCTCTTGACCTGCTGCTCACAAACAGGGAAGAACTGGTAAGGGAAGTAGAATTGGGTGGCAACCTGGACAGCAGCAACCATGAGAGGGTTGAGTTCAGGATCCTGACAAAAGGAAGAAAGAAGAGCAGCAGAATATGGACCCTGGACTTCATAAAAGCAAACTTTGACTCCCTCAGGGAGCTGATGGACAGGATCCCCAGGGAGGCTAATATGAGGGGGAAAGGAGTCCAGGAGAGCTGGCTGTATTTTAAAGAAGCCTTATTGAGGGTGCAAGAACAAACCATCCCGATGTGCAGAATAGCAATTATGGCAGGTGACCAGCTTGGCTTAACAAAGAAATCTTCGATGAGCTTAAACACAAAAAGGAAGCTTACAAGAAGTGGAAACTTCTATACTCCTCCCAGATGACTAGGGAGCAGTATAAAAATATTGCTCTAGAATGTAGGGGTGTAATCAGGAAGGCGGAAGCACAATTGGAGTTGCAGCTAGCAAGGGATGCGAAGGGTTTCTACAGGTATGTTAGCAACAAGAAGGTGGTCAGGGAAAATGTGGGACCCTTACTGAATGGGGACGCAACCTAGTGATAGATGATGTGGAAAAAGCTGAAATACTCAATGCTTTTTTTACCTTGGCCTTCACAGACAAGGTCAGCTCCAGACTACTGCACTGTGCAGCACAGTATGGGGAGGAGGTGAGCAGTCCTCAGTAGTGAAAGAACAGGTTAAGTACTATTTAGAAAAGCTGGACATGCACAAGTCCATGGGTCTGAATCTAATGCATCTGAGAGTCCTGAGGGAATTGGCAGATGTGATTGCAGAGCCATTGGCCATTATCTTTGAAAACTTGTGGCAATCGAGGGAAGTCCAGGACAATTGGAAAAAGGCAAATGTAGTGCCCATCTTTTAAAAAGGGAAGAAGGAGAATCCAGGGAACTACAGACCAGTCAGTCTCACCTCAGTCCCTGGAAAAATCATGAAGCAGGTACTCAAGGAATCCATTTTGAAGCAGTTGGAGGCGAGAAAGATGATCAGGAACAGTCAACATGGATTCACCAAGGACAAGTCATGCCTGACCACCCTGATTGCCTTCTATGGTGAGATAAATGGCTCTGTGGATATGGAAAAAGTGGTGGACATGATATATTTTGACTTTAGCAAAGTTTTTGATATGGTCTCCCACATTATTCTTGCCAGCAAGTTAAAGAAGTACGGATTGGATGAATGGACTATAAGGTGGATTGAAAGCTGGCTAGATCGTCGAACTCAATGGGTAGTGATCAATGGCTCAATGTCTAGTTGGCAGCTGGTATCAAGCAGAGTGCCCCAGGGGTCGGTCTTGGGACCAGTTTTGTTCAGCATCTTCATTAATGATCTGGATGATGAGATGGACTGCACCCTCAGCAAGTTCGTGGATGACACTAAGCTGTGGGGAGAGGTAGATATGATGGAGGGTAGGGATAGGGTCTAGAGTGACCTACCAAATTGGAGGATTGGGCAAAAAGAAATCTGATGAGGTTCAACAAGGACAAGTGCAGAGTCCTGCACTTAGGACGGAAAAATCCCATGCACTGCTACAGGCTGGGGGCCGACTGGCTAACTGGCAGTTGTGCAGAAAAGGACCTGGGGATTACAGTGGACAAGAAGCTGGATACGAGTCAGCAGTGTGCCCTTGTTGCCAAGAAGGCTAACGGCATATTGGGCTGTATTAGTAGTAGCATTGTCAGCAGATCAAGAGAAATATTATTCTCCTGTATTTGGCACTGGTGAGGCCACATGAGGAGTATTGTGTCCAGTTCTAGGCCCCCCACTACAGAAAGGATATGGACAAATTGCAGAGAGTCCAATGGAGGGCAACAAAAATGGTTAGGGGGCTTGGGCACATGACTTATTAGGAGAGGCTGAGGGAAAAGAGCTTATTTAGTTTGCAGAAGAGGGGGGCAGGATTTGATAGCCGCCTTCACCTACCTGAAAGGGAGTTCCAAAGAGGATGGAGCTAGGTTGTTCTCAGTGGTGGCAGGTGACAGAACAAGGAGTAATGGTCTCACGTTGCAGTGGAGGAGGCTTAGGTTGGATATTAGGAAAAACTTTTTCACTGGGAGGGTAGTGAAGCACTGGAATGGGTTACCTCAGGAGGTAGTGGAATCTCCATCCTTAGCGGTTTTTAAGGCCCGGCTTGACAAAGCCCTGGCTGGGATGATTTAGTTGGGATTTGTCCTGCTTTGAACAGGGGGTTGGACTAGGTGATGTCTTGAGGTCTCTTCCAATCCTTATCTTCTATGATTCTATGAACCTCAGCACTCCACCTCATCCACTACAAATGCATCTTCAGTCAGATTGTGCAAAACCTTAACAAGAAGAAAATCCAGCTTTGCCAGGAATCCCTTGTTCCAGCAGTCATCCTCTTCAGTGTGAAATCACTCACACTCCAGAAATGTCTCACCACTCAGATATTTATGGGTTTTTGGAAGAGGTCTGGTGAATGTCAGCCTCTCTTTCGGCCACTTTTCTTTTTCTCTCCACACACGTTTTTCTGCTTTATATTTACATCCCCCATCCTTCTGGCTGAAGAACAAGCAGGAGAATTCCCTCCCTTTCCAGCAGCTGAGTGTTGTTGTATTGCAAATCCTTCCAGCCCCCATTAGCCCCACAGTGTGAGAGTCTGGGAACCAAGGCCAGTGCACAGAACTGCAGCTGTGCCAGAGACCCAAATGAAGGAGTCTTGTCCAAGTTGTTCTCCACACTAGGGACTCCCACATGCCATTGTGTGCCCATTCCCATCAGACAAGTATTTGGGGGCCGAAGATTGTCAGTTTTAGTGGTGCCCGTCCTGTAAAAGCAGAGTTAGAATTGGGGAGGTGAGCTTCACACCAACCAGCCTCACACCTCAGGCATCAGGCCCTGCTCCAAACCACTTTGCACACTTGGCCCTCCTCCCTTGCAGGAGAACTGGCCACTCTAGAAAATCTCCTTAGTACCTCTGCCCCCAGGCTGCCTTTTCATCTGCTTGGTACCTTTGGGTCTCTCTGCTCTCCCCATTTGCTGCCTTGCTGGACAACGTGATCCTGTGCTGGACTCAGGCACATATTTCTGCCAGTGCCCACTAGACCTCCCCATAGTCCCTTATCTGGGTACCTGTTTCCATAGGCCTTTGACCAACTGAATGTAGAAGACAGTGTCTGTCCCAGGCCCATGTGCCTTCTGTTCTTACCACCCAGTCAATGCCCTTTTAGAAGTCAAAGGCCTGAATGTTCTTTCTCTCCCTCTAGCAAAACAGCTCAGAGGAAACTCCCTAGAGTGGTTGCCATTAAAAACCCAGCAAAGTCCCACGCTGCTGACAGGGAAATGATTCCTTTGGTGGGTGTCAATGGCACACCCTGCAAATATCTGAGCGGTGAGCAAACCTTCTGGAGCTGCACGGTCTAGCTTTAGGGTTAGATAATGCCAAAGGATCTGCTGTTACTCTGATGATTGCTAGGGTGGAACAAGGAGAAGAGGAATGTGAGAGAAGAGAGGAGGAGGGAAAGAAACATGGGTGAAGGGAAAGATCAGGGAAGAGGAAGAGCATGGGGAGCCAGAGTGGAAGAGGGAAAGCGAGGAAACGTTTGTGGTGCAGGGAGGGGTCTTGCCCCATGTCCTGCATTGGGAGTGGGAGGAGAGAGGATTAGTGGTAACTACAACATACGCAGGGAAACAACTTATCCCTGGATCTCACAGCGTTTTACAAAGGAGGGTGAGGCTCACTACGCCCATGTTATAGGTGATGACACTGAAGCAAAGAGCTGTGTAGCCTCACATTTTCAAACCCCAGTGCCCAAAATCAGGCACCGAAATCCAGATTGAGGCACCTGAATAATTCCCCTGCTTTTTGGAGGTTCTGAGCCCCTACAAATCCCACGGAAGCTAATGCAGAGCTAGAGTTAGAGCTAGTATTGAGAATCAGGGCTGCTATTTAGGTGCTTCAATACAGATGTCAGTGCCAAGCTTTGGACACCCAGGGTTGGAAATTCCAGCCTGAGTGACCTACCTGAGAGCCGTGGAAGAGCCAGGAACAAACCCTATTTCCTGCATCCCAGACCTGCGCCCCATCCAGGGGCCAGAGCTGTCTCCAGTAGAAGTGTAAGGTAGAGGAAAGGGATAAATATATCCAGAAGCAGGTCTCCCTGCCGTCCAAAGGCAGCTGCATCTTCCAGCTGGTTCAGACAGCCCAGTCCAGAGAACAGCCTCCAGATACCTTGTTGATTGAAGCCACTTAGGGCCCACACTTTTCATTCTGATTCTCGTTCCAGCTCGGCAGCATGTGCTCCAGAGGAGTGCCTCCACCCACCCTCATGAATACCCGATCAGACTTCCTGATTATGCAAATTAAATACAGGAACATTGCCCTCCCTGCACCCCTACCCCCTACCAAAAAAAAAGAAACAATCCCTCGACTTGTAACCAGAAGCATTAATTATATGTGAAGACGGACAGTCGGCTCCCCGAAGCGTTGGCATAATTATGAATGCTAATGGTTTCGGAGTGTCTCTCTCCTTCTTGTGGAGGAAATTTAATTGGAAAATGCATAAAAATGTGATGGGGCAGGGTAGGGGTGGGGGTTTCTGCACAGGTTTGAAATGGCACATGCCAGGGGAAGAATTTCTGCAGGAGGGAGTTATGTAAACTGACCACTCACTCTCAGCTGGTCTGAGGAACCCAGATTGCCTTCCCCAGCCCAGCCCTGTATCACCCCATGTTCCTCAGGGAGCAGGAGGGGGGTAGGTTTGCAGAGCATTCTCGGCAGCTAGTGGAATCCAAAGGGGATTATAATAATGAGGTTTAATGAAACTGGGAAGTGCTCAAAGGGGAGCCTCAGAGGCAGAGAAAGATGCTTAACCACTGCTGGGGCTTGGGTTTCCTGGGCACTCTGCTCTCAGCTAAATACCCTTCCACGGCCTCTCCCTCACTCCAGTAGAATTTGTTTCTTCTTTCTCCCAAACCAGGGACTCCCGCCACTCCTGCCCTGCCATGCCTGGCACAGCTGCCCTTCCACAGTCAAATGGCCAGCCCCAGCATGCTGGTGCAGCAGAGAATGAAACTGGAGAGGTCTGAGTTCCTTTGGAGTTCAATTCTGGGAGCTCAGCATGCTAGGGTGGCTGGGCAACTTCTGGTGTAAGGTCTCCTCAGCTTTGCATTCACATTCTCACTGTTTTCCAGGCCAGCATATCTCCATGACAGACCTGCCTGGGCACTGCTGTGTGAAATAGCAGCCTGGCAGCATTTTCCAAGCCCCCTTTCTCCTCTTCCTCTGTTGTCGCCTTCATTTCCACACCCTCAGTCTCCCAGGAGTCAGAGTCTGTATACCCATTGGATATAGGACTAGGGGGTATGCCAGTCTCACTCCTCCATTCCCCCCTCCCAAGAGGTTGTGTCACTGAATTGAAAGAAGTTTCCGGTTGCACTGTGAGCAGCTGGTGAAGCAGCAGATGGCTGGGAATCCGTAAAACTCCAAAAACTCAGGGCTGGGAGAGCATCAATTTTATTGTGCTCGTGCCTATTGCCGACAGCCTTGGAATGCATATCAGATCAGAGACACGACCTCCCAAATGCCATCTGCAGCTAAGGAGAGGAGAAGAGAAAGCTATCCTGACCCCGATGCCCAGGAAATTCCTTCGGGACTAAAGAAAATACCCTAAAAGGGTAGCCAGACCAATGTTGGGGCGTAGGGAGAATTCAGCTCCATGACCTCATCTCCTTGTAATACTCCAGCTTTGTAGTAAGGTCCTCAGGAAAGGTACCCGTCCTATTTTTATTGGACTATAAAGCACCATGCATACCTACGGCTCTGCATAAATAATAAATAATAGCAATAACATTGTCCCTTGAGCAAGGCAGTGTTTCATCAGCAGGGAAATTGTCCTCCTGTTCCATCCTAAAATTCGCAGACTGGCAGGTCCTGGCTCAGGGAGATATTTGTACCACATGCTCTCTAGGAGGCCAGCCTGCTGCTGCATTTCATTGGGTCTGGCATGTAATTCAGAAGAAAATTAGGTTGTTTATCACCTTTATTTTGTGAGAGGAGTTTGGTTAACTTTTAGTACTTGTGAGGGCGAGGGACTGGAACCAGGCAAAATACAGCTTTGGCAATGAATCCTTCTCTTCCTGACTTGTAGCAACCTCAGCTCTTCCAGGCTGGGGGCCTCAGTTTTAAACTCTTTAAAATCTTACAGCAGCCTGTGTTTTCCTACAAACAATGCCTCAGTGCAGGTCTGTATGGGAAAAGGTTTTCAGTTCTCCAAACCATCCTCGTTTCATTTATCTGCTATACTGCTTCTATTGCTCCCTCTAGCAAGGCCAGAGCATGCAATCGGTGAACAGAAGCAATGCCAAGTGACTTACAAGACCAATCACCACAAACCACAGACCTTATTCAAGACACAGTGACATCAGTGGCAGCAGTAAGTGCTCATCACCTCCAAAAAAACCAAGAAACTTTTATTTAGGAACCTAGATTTGGATTCCAGAGCCTAATTTTAGGCACCCAGGTTTTCAAATTACTGACATATGCTTTTAACGATGCTTCTGATTCACATGTGAATAAATACATTTTGGAAAGGAACCAATTAATCTGTAACTGATTTAACGATAATACATTCTGATTTTTATCCCATGGCTCCTGTTCAGTCTAGACCTCAAACAACAGGGCTACAGCCGTTTCTCTTAGGAGACTTCCACAGTCTAAGAGTTCTCAGTCTAAATTTTCCTTTGCTTAATTTCATCACATTGTTTTTAATAATTCCACATAGCTCTATACACATCTTCAGTTACAACTGCAACACTATTTGAAATCAGCCTGGGTCAGAGTTTGCCCCATGTTTGTAACCGAACAGAAGCACATGCCAATTTTTCTGTCCACAAGCCATTACAGTCTGAGAACATTTTCCCCTTTCTGGCTATCCACAACTGTAATATTGATGTTCCTGGACCATTCTGGGTTTGGACCACGCTTCTCTGGATAGATCAATGGAATGAGTCTTATTGGTGTTTCTCCTGCCTCCTTGATTGGTTCAGCCAAATCCCTGTGACCAAGAGTGTCAGCTCAGCAGAATCTATTTCTACTTGGTTTCTCCAAAAAAGAGAAAGAAGATATTTTAGTGGAGTTCTCGGATTTGGCTGAGAGAATCTGGAAGCAAGAGAAAAAAAAAATTTCACCAAACCCTTGTGGCTCATTCTAGCAGAGAGGCAGTGGCTAGGACATTACCTTCTGTAATTCCTCCAACTCCTGTCTACTGAGTCATTGTTTTACCTTTGACACTCATAAGAATTGCACCTCAGCTTGGCAGAATTCAATTTTTTAATAATTTTGGCAGATAACTTCAATGTTTATTATTAAGCATTTTTCTGTGTTTATCAATTTAAATGTTCACAGTTGTGCAGAATTATGAATTTTAAGCATTTCTTTTTTATTTTAAATTTTCAGAGTTATGGGAGATTAATGGGGGCTCAGGCAATAATTATTTAATGACAGTAGATGCTGAGATGCAAAAATTTAAAGCTTTATAACCATTAACACACAAACTGTGAACATCCCATGTCAAAATACACAAAGCAATTATCCTTAAATCAAACTCTAAGAAGTTTTCAAGCAGCATTTTTGTTTTACTTTGCCGATCTATATATTTCAACTGTTATATTCTTTCATCAGTTTGTGTGTGTACAGTGAAATATTTGTTTACCAACATTTACAGATAAAAATCTAGTCTTTGAGTGTGATGTAACAGAACCCTGTGTACTGGAGCATCTTTATAAACTCCAGGGACCATAAAACTGTGTGCACCAACTGTGATATCAAACAGTTCATGAACATGAGTTCATGGTATATGTACCTGGGAGAGTTTGCACAATTCTGCTTATACCCACAGCTATACTCAGTTCCTCACCCTCCAAGCACTTATAGACTTCAAACACTGCTAAATATCTTCAAGTTCTGGAATCCCGTTCCTTGTCATTAAACATGAAGCAAAACACATCCCTGAGGCTCCAGGCCTGCACTGAAGACATCCAGGTTCATTCTCTTCTTGAAGGTTGGCATCCCAGAAAAAGGACCTACCATCTATGCACTAAATACGTCTGCGTGCCCACACATCCCACACAAACTTATGAGGACTTGTAGCTCTGTGTCTCATGCACATACTTGAGAGGTTACCCCAGAAAAGAAAAGAAAAAAAGCATGACTGTTTTTAATATGTTGCTGAGCATGGCCCTGTGGTACAGATAGGAGCAGCTCAAAACACATGAATAAATAAAAGCACTCTCCGTTACTACTAGCTGTCAGGGGAGCATTCCTCTAGCTCAGCAGGTGGGAACCTATGTTTTTCGGAGTTGAAAGACCAGGGTTTCCATTCCTGGCTCCCCAGTTGTGTGTGTGTGTTTTATGTAGGTGCATGTATGTTGCCTGCAACAGGTAACTAGCCAAAGTTCCTCATAGACATGCCTAGACATATACACAGACGTGCAAAATCTGACACGTAGATCTAGACTCACAGGTCCATGTATAATGTACTCAGACTGGCAGCCTTGTTTTGTGGTTAAAAACTCAGAAGATCTGCATTCAAATCCTGGCTCTGCCATAGACTCCCTGAGTGACCTGGAGCAAATCACAGTCTCTGTAAATGATAACTTTTCCTCTACTGCCTTGCCTGGACTTAAAGATTCTTGGGCAGGAAAGAGTGTCTTACTTGTAAGTATAGTGCCTGGAACAATAGGCCTCTAAGCACTACTATAATACAGATAATTACTACTAACCTCACAAGCACGTGCAGATTATTAGATACGTACTGGTGCATAGACACAGGCCCTCCTAACTCCACCCAATAAATCTCACTGAGGAGTCGTGCTTTGCATTAGTATCTCTGGGACCACAGGCTATGACCAAGCAGGACAGAAACATTATCAGACTCAAATACATTTTCCAGCTCTGCAATCCAAATGGAAGAGCCAGTTTGTATCTACAACAGAAGAAATCACAAATTATTTCCAGCCTGGAAATACAGCCCCATGGAAAATGCACAACGCCCTTTCCGTTCGTTATGTTCAGGGGCTGCAATGACGTCTCTTTGGTTGGTTTATGTCTTTCCTCTTTCTTGAATGAAATTGCAAATGACCAGCAGGATGCAAAGTTTGGACTCTAGGCAGGTCAGCCCTCACTATTCCCGGTCTGGTAGGACAGGAGCACTGGGTGACGTGGATTTTTTCAGTTTTAAAATTAAAATCTTACAGAGAACTTATTAATAAAGCCTGGGTGGAATGGTTATTTGAATACGACTTAACCTTGCCATCAAGAATATTCAATGTGTACCTTCCATTTGCGAGCCGGGAAGGCTATGATTTGAATGAGGATGCTGCTGTGATCCTGGAGCTCTGTCTTTCCCTTCTCAGCCTCTTCATTTTCCTTTGTTGCATCTTTTGCTTTTTATACAGCAACATGAAGGAACCACCCTCTGGGTCCCAAATAACGGTATCTGGGCTTGTCCCCACGCACACTTAGCTTGCTGCAAATCAGGGTGTGAATCTATCCCACACTAGCCTGCGGCACACTAAGTATCGGTGAGGACTCTGGTGACACACACGAGTGGATCCTTAGTGCACTTCGATCTACGCCTATTTCGAAGGAGGAGTGCACAAACATGCACAGAGTAGCTACATGCACACTGGTTTCTGGCAGCATCTCAAAACATAGAACAGGGGTCGGCAACCTTTCAGAAGTGGTGTGCCGAGCCTTCATTTATTCACTCTAATTTAAGGTTTTGCATGCCAGTAATACATTTTAACCTTTTTAGAAGGTCTCTTTCTATAAACTATTGTTGTATGTGCAGTAAATAAGGTTTTTAAAATGTTCAAGAAGCTTCATTTAAAATTAAATTAAAATGCAGAGCCCCCCCGGACCAGGGGCCAGGAGCCGGGCAGTGTGAGTGCCACTGAAAATCAGCTCGTGCGCTGTCTTCAGCACACGTGCCATAGGTTGCCTACCCCTGACATAGAACATGGTGCTGAGGTCCACTTAAGGGCTCACAAACTATTTAAAGGAATACTAGCTTATTCCCATCCACGACAACCCTTCAAAATTATATTAATGTATTCAAAGGTGAGCTGCAAAGGGAGGAAAATGAGTTTGTGTCTTTTTTTGCTTCCCTATGGTGTATGAAAAATGGCCTGGCAGCTTTCAGGTATTGTACTCTGCTTGTTTCTTAAATTAGAAATGCAGGTCTTGTCTCTCTGGTTTTTCCTGGAAGAAGTTGTGGATGAGTGGAGAACTAATAGTTTTAGGATATCAGAGTTGCCAGGAGTCTGGGGTCCTAATGACTGAACACACACTTTTTGATGTAAAACAAGGCCATGATAAATCCATTCAGTAGCTTAAGAAAATCCTCAAGTCTACCTTGCGCATAGTGGGGTGAGCAGGGGGGCACAGAAATTTGTCCCACAGCCCCACCAAAAAATACTAAGGCAAGCAAATGCAAACACACACACACACACAAGTTCGGTCTCTGAATTCCTCGGTATTCTTGCTCCATTCTGATACAACCGCCACAATCCCTCAGTTGTCCCACTATGAAGGAGTGGCTCATTAGCACAGAATCATAGGAGTCAGACATGGAAAAGACCAATCAGGTCTGGTAGGCCAAGCTGCCAATGCTGCTTTGATACAGCCATAGCAGCAATGGCAGGTAATTACCCAAATGTCCCCTTCTGTGTCTGAGGAGATGAGGGGAACATTATCAACCTGCTGGAGACTGAAGAAAATTGCCAGACTCAGGCTGACTCTTTCTGAAGGGTCAATTGAAACTGCTAAGCTTCAGTTTTACTTCTGTCTGCCCCTGCTGGCTGGAAAGATTATCCCCCCTCCTGTGGTGTACAAAAGCTCGGGAGGAAATGAAGTTACATAAAAACCTGTTTTAAAAGGCATGGTCAATTTTAAAACAAAAAGATTATAATGCATAGGAAGTGTAAGCAATACATCAACTCAACAGACAACCCGTTGGGTCCAGAAACAATGCAGGACGTTTTTATCTTTCGGATTTTCTTTGTGAAAGTGAATGGAAAGACAATTCAGTCTTCTTGTTCATTCCCCCCTGCTCTTCCCCACTCTGCTCCAGCCATAGGCCCAGACCCTGCCCATGAGTAGGGGCAAGAGAAACATCAGTCCATCCTGGGTTCCCTTCCGAGACAGCAAGCCTCCTGCGTCAGGGACTCTTCATTCTGTGTTTGTATCTAGCACAGTGGGATCCTGGCCCATGACTGAGCTCCTAGGCCCTGCAGTAATATAAACAAATAATCCACCAATGGGCCCAGCTCCAACCAGGGAGGAACCAGACCCCTCCTAGGAGCTCCATGTCAGGAAAACATCTCTATTCCAAACAGCACTTACGCTTGTGCATAGCTTTAGCCCTATGCTTTGAAATCAATGGAAAATTGAAGCTTTGTATTGTTCATAGAATCATAGAAGATTAGGGTTGGAAGGGACCTCAGGAGGTCATCTAGTCCAACCCCATGCTCAAAGCAGGACCAATTCCCAACTAAATCATCCCAGCCAGGGCTTTGTCAAGCCTGACTTTAAAAACCTCTAAGGAAGAAGATTCCACCATCTCCCTAGGTAACCCATTCCAGTGCTTCACCACAAAATCATAGACTGTCAGGAGGTCATCTAATCCAACACCCTGCTCAACACAGGACCAGTGCCCAACTAAATCCCCAAACAGCCCCCTCAAGGGTTGAGCTCACAACCCAGGGTTTAGCAGGCCAATGCTCAAGCCACTGAGCAATCCCTTCCCTGACTTAATTGGGACTTAAATGCATGTCTAAAGTTAATCAAGTTCTTAAATGCTGGCCTGAATCAGGGCCAGGATGAACAGGGAACATAGGAGAATTATTTCAACTGTTCCCTTCGGTATGCTCCTTACTCTATAGGCGCCAACCAGCAGCTTTTGGTTTCCCCGTACTAATCACAGTGAGCTGAGATTTGATAAACTCTGACCCCCTTACTCATAGACTCATAGACTCTAGGACTGGAAGGGACCTCGAGAGGTCATCGAGTCCAGTCCCCTGCCATCATGGCAGGACCAAATACTGTCTAGACCATCCCTGATAGACATTTATCTAACCTACTCTTAAATATCTCCAGCGATGGAGATTCCACAACTTCCCTAGGCAACCTATTCCAGTGTTTAACTACCCTGACAGTTAGGAACTTTTTCCTAATGTCCAACCTAAATCTCCCTTGCTGCAGTTTAAGTCCATTGCTTCTTGTTCTACCATTGGAGGCCAAGGTGAACAAGTTTTCTCCCTCCTCCTGATGACACCCTTTTAGATACCTGAAAACTGCTATCAGGTCCTCTCTCAGTCTTCTCTTTTCCAAACTAAACAAACCCAATTCCTTCAGCCTTCCTTCATAGGTCATGTTCTCAAGACCTTTAATCATTCTTGTTGCTCTTCTCTGGACCCTCTCCAATTTCTCCACATCTTTCTTGAAATGCGGTGCCCAGAACTGGACAGTTACTTAATCTTTCTCAGTTACACTTTCTCAGTTACTTAATCATGGTGAGCCCTAGATGGTTTGTTCAGGTCAGATATGTGATTCCCCAGCCCCTACACACACACAAACACAAACCGTTGCCCCAGCCCTGAACCTAATAGCTTTAAACCATGCGTGTGTCAATACCAAGGGATTCCCAGCTACAGCACACATGCTGTGGGTGAAAGGAGCATTAAACAACCCTGTCCTCAGGCCATTCTGAGACTGCCCAGGTTTCCTTTCCATTTCACATCTTGTAGCCTGTCTCCCATACGCCCCCGGCCCAGCTGGCTCATATCATGAGCCAAAACATCAGCTACTGGAGGGCACAGGCTTACCTTGGGAATTCAGTCTTCTATTCAGCAAGTCCATGTTTCCCACTGAGAAAAGGAAGGACTTGGAGTATTCCCTTCCAGGAGATAACTGTTCTCTGTACAACAGAAGAAACCAAGCTAGATGTGTGCTGATTAGGGCCTTCAGAGTCTGCTGATCTCTGCAGTTTTGTTATTATTTACATTGTCAAGTACTGTTATGAGTCAGCATCAAAGGAGTTCTTACTACAGTAGACGTGTTCATTGGAAGGTCCTGTCTCTGCCGCTTTCATTTGTCCCTCTGCAGTTACATCATTGCAAATCCCCACGGTAGCCATGCTGCAACAATGCAAGATAGGGCTTGTACCAGTGTGACTTGCTCCAGCAAGGTGAAAGATGCATAGGGGTTAAGGTCAGAAGGGCCCAGTGTGACCATCGAGTCAGATCTTCTGCGTAACACAGGCCATAGAATTTTACCCAGTGATGTGTGCATCAAACCTAGTACCTTATAGCTGAGCTAGAGCAAATTTTTTAGGAAGATACCCAGTCCTGAATGAAAAACTCCAAGTGATGAGGAATCTATCACCGATAGTAAATCAATCTGGCACAAGACCACAATGTAGTTACACCAGCGACTACTTGAGGAGTAAGGTAGCATTCAACATGAATACAGCTGTCAGAATCTGGCCCCTAGTATCTAGATTTATAGACTTAAAGGCCAGAAGAGACCATCATTGTCATCTAGTCTGACCTCCTGTGCATTGCAAGCCACAGAACCTCACCCACCCAATCCTGTCTTCTTCTTCTCGCATGCGCAATGTGCTTCAGGTGGCATGTGACCAGGACTCATCATGGAATTTGGTCTGTCGGCTGGATCATTAGCTTCTCTAGCTTGGGCCAGGTACTGGCAGGGAGTGTGATGTGAACGCTGATCATGCATCTCCCCCCCCCGGCCCCCATAATAGACCCCTAACCTCTAGCTGAGATAGTGAAGTCCTCAAATCACGATTTACAGACTTCAGGTTACAGAAAATCCACCACCCACCAGCAACCCACCTGGGAAAGAATTCACTGTAGTAACTCAGAGCCCTCCCCATCTAGTGTCCCATCTCTCGTCATTGAGGATATTTGCTGCTAGTGGTCACAGATCAGCACCATGCCACTGAAGGCAGTCACATCATAGCTTATCAAGCTCAGCCTTGAAGCCAGTTAGGTAGTTTGCCCCCACTACTCCCCTAAGAAGGCTGTTCTAGAACTTCACTCCACTGATGGGTAGAAACCTTCCTCTAATTTCAGGCCTAAACTTGTTGATGGCCAGTTTATATCCATTTGTTCTTGTTCTATGTCTCAGTGAGGAAAACAGCTGGGAGTTTCAAAGGAGCCTAAGGAAGTCAGGCATCCAAGTCCCATTGAATTGCAATGTGTTTGGAGCACCTGAGCCTGTCACACTCCTTTGAAAAGCCCAGCCCACATGCTGTGCTGAGTCTAGGGGGAATTGGCAGCAGGGCCAGTGCAACCATTTAGGCGGACTAGGTGGTTGCCTAGGGTGCCGAGATTTGAGGGCACCAAAAAGCACCCCCCAATTTTTTTTAAAATGGTTGAGCAGCCGCTGCTGCTGGGACAGAAAGGGAGTCTGAACTGCCGGCGGCAGCTGGCAGCCCAGGGTGTCCCCTGGTCAGGGCGCCGCAGCGGCAGCCAGCAGTCCAGGGGGTCCCCTGGGTCAGGGCGCTGCCCCGGCAGCCAGCAGTCCAAGGTGTCCAGAGGGGGCAGCAGGCAGCTCCCATGGAGCTGCCGCAGTCATGCCTGTGGATGGTTGGCTGCTCGCGCGGCTCCGGTGGACCTCTCGCAGACACCACTGCGGCAGCTCCACCGGAACCGCAGGACCAGCGTGCGGGGTGGCGAAATTGCCGTCCGCCTAGGGCGCTCAAACCCCTAGCGCCGGTCCTGATTGGCAGAGTCACAGTCCAACACCAAGCCTTTCACAGAGAGTGCTGTGCTTCAAATAAGCAAGGGGCCCAGTCCTGAACTCACACAGAGCAGGACCGTTTGGCTGTAACAGAAGGTGCTCAGTACCTTGCTGGATCCATAGCTAACCCTGGACCCTCTCCTAAGTAGTGACACAACATCTAGACATCAGTCATCACTCAGTTTTATTATTCAGTGGCATTTTCTAACAGCTGCTGAGATGCTCACCCATTCTGGGGAGGCCGTGTTGTTGCAGGCGCTCTTGGCTGTGCTCCTGCTGCTGTCCCCAGCCTCCACATCTCCTCAACACCAGCAGTCTTCTCTGAGCTGTTCCTTCCTTATTATTTCAGCCATTAAAACCATCATTTAAGAAAAAATACCCTGTAATTTCTTCTAGTAGCTTTCCTCTCAATTTGCTGTGGGTGGCACCTCCCTCTTCCTCCCCAGGTCTTATCTCTCAGATTTAATCAACCACACGCTTTCTCTCTTTCTTGTCTTATTTCCATGGCACAGATTGGCCCCAAGCCACACTCAGAGCTGGTGGAAGCAGCTGTAGCTCCAGTGAAGAAGCATCAGTCTCTCCCAGCTCAGAATCTGATTTGCACCTCTACTTTGGGCCCTTTGCCACTATATATTTCTGGAACACTGGGTTGAGACTCGGGCAATCTTTGGGGTAAGGCTTGTCTCTATTTGTTTGTACAGCACCTAGCACAATGGTGCCCTGACCTCAGCTGAGCCCCTAGGTACCACTGTAATATAAATAATAATGATGATGAAAATGTCACAGCCCTTCTCTTCTTATCTACCTGGATACTTGGTTTCTCTTTAAACCACAGTAAGCTTCACTGGTTCTCTTCGTTGTGGCTCATGGAAATACCAAACCAATCCATTAAGCGCTCCCATGCCGATTGCCAACCATTATAAACCTCTCCAGTCTGCCCCATATCAGATTAGCAGGAAGTGGCTCTTTCCTCCATCAGCAAGGAGTCATGTTAAACAGGCATTAAACCCCTCGTCTTGACTGCTGGAGTATGGCACAAGTGTCACAGTATGCCCAGTCCAGGAAACAGCACACACCAAATTCAAGCAGAAGTCTCCCATTACTTGCACTATTTCATGTAGTCCTGGCCTCAGTTTGGGCTGATTCCCTGCCCCTTCCCTACCATGTTCCAGTGGATTTGGAGAAATCCCAGTCCACCGGGGTCCAGCTTCATGGAACATCTGGCACAGAAGGCAAATGCAAAGATACGTGCATGCTTTTAACAGAATGGTTAGTGCCAGGAGCCTCGAGAAATGGTTCTCAGCCATGAGCTACTTTGTGCTGATGTGGATGCTGTGCAAAACCCCACTGAATCCATCTCCCTCTCTCTATTTTATTGGGTTTATTTTCATAGCTGGCATGGTCAAGGGGTCTGCTACTTCAGGTAAGAGAAGTAAAGCACCCACACGTTCATGTGCTTGTCCAAACTGCTCATGAAGGACCTCTCAGGTCTGCTCCCCAGGGCTGAAAGTTGAAGAAAAGAAGCTTTCTCACTGCATGCTAGAGCTTCCTGCTCCAGGATGGGCTGGTGCTGCCATGCCTAGCCCACATGTCAAGGCAGCAAAGCATTCCACCTCTGATACGAATCCTCAAATACATGAAAACAGAAAATAGCAAGAATTTTAAAAATTAATCATCAGGTCTCCGTACTCAGAAAAGGTTTGGACTGGGCCTGGAGAGATTATTCAGGGTGCCTTTTATTTTGTCTGAACTGGTTTGCCCATTCCTTGTGCATATTTGTTTTCAGGCATGCCTCCAACCTCCACAGTGGAAGTAATAAGGAGAGAGACAAGGCAGAGAGAGGTCCAGTAAGTGTGAGCACCAAACCCATGATGGAACAAACACAGAGAATAAATACCCCACCTGCTGCCAAAAAAAGGAAGGCTGCTCCAGTCCAGAAATGTGGATCCATCAGTAGAGAAGCATGTGGAGAAAGTTCAGGACAAAGTAAACATGAAGACTGTGAGCATGGTTGTCCTCTGGTTCACACGAGTTTAACTCCATAGACTTCAGTGGAGTTTTTCCTGTTTTATGCCAGCGTAAAGGGAAGGAGAATCAGGCCCTGATTTCCTAAGTGACTCTAGAGAACAGGATCAGAGGAGGAGACCTCCCAAGGTCAGCCTGAGTGAACATGGCCACAGCTGCACCAGCAGCTGTCAGGTGGTATGCAAAGAACCCTTTGCTGAGAGAGTCTCTGGGAAAACTAAAAGGACTCACACAGGACCGAGACTGGACCCAGTTGGCTTGCACCATGGCCCTCTCACCTGGCCTGTGGCTGAATAATTCAGAGAAAACCCACCTAGTTCATGGCCAGGTGAGGCCTGTGTGGGACATAGCTCTCACACAGTGCCCTGGAAAGATAAAGGGAGGGACTAAAAGCTGGACCATTTCTTGCCTTGACAACTCGGAGGCACCAAACATGCGGTAGCATGTGGCTAAGCAGCCTGGTTCAAGCTGTCACTCTCTTACCAAGGAGACATTGACTGACAGATTAGATCAGACATGCAGATGACGGGCTGGGACATCTTGAAGGCCCGTCTCAAACCGCCGGATGGTTTCCATTTGTGGTATTAATCTCCAGTGACAGAAGGGGCCCAGTGTGACTAAGCCAGCTGTGCAGTGCCAGTAAGTAGGACAAGATATCATATGTTCTAAGTGGAGTTTGATCAATGGGGCAGGAAGGACTCTTAGGACAGCTTGATCTGTGGAGGAGAGGAGTGTCCCCATAAGAAACCCAGTCATCAGAGGAGGAAGGCTGAATTTCCCTGTGTGGAGACGGAGCAGATCCCTGGAGGAAGGAAAGAAGAATGTGAAAGTTCCCAGGAAAGAAAGCATAGGTTGGAAGCTGCCCTTGAGAGAGGGTGCGAGTGGTGACGTGGTAGCTTGAGAGGCATCAAATCACTCAGCAATCTCTAAATCCCCGGAAATGAGTGCCAGAGACAGGGATGGTTCTGATCATGGAGGGCCATCTCCTTCTCTGGCTGCATCATACATGTGGTTATCTGTCAGCCCTCTCTGTGGCCAGCCATTCCTTTCCTCTCCCTTCCTCTGCATTTCAGCTTTACTTCTGTTTGATCTACACTTCAAATATTCCAACGCCAGCTCCTCTCTCTTCCCTGGTGGCACAGACACCCTCTGCAGAGCCATGAGTCATGATAGAATAATAAGCTCATTTACGAGAGGCACACAAACCCAAAGGACCAAAGAGCGGAATAAATCGCTACAAAGCTCTGTAAGCTGATTTAGTCGTTCAACAAGTTTTCTTTGACTCTAGCCTTCTATAGCTGGTGTCCAAACAACGCCACAATGGAACGGGAGGACAATTGGCATCTCCTTTCAAGAGGTTCATTATTTTTGTCTTTTCAACATCAAGAGATGAAGTGAATTAATAAGGGTTCGAATCCCCGAGTGATAGCCGAAGTCCCCACCATTCTGATTGATGCTAAAGCCTGTAAGGCTGTGTGTTCTATGTAAATGAATAGCCAGTACAAAAGTGCAGCCCGTTAACTCCAGCAGTGAGAGATGTCTCTTAACCTCTACATTATTCTCTCCCAAATGATGCTGCTCGTTTCACCCTGGGTCTCTTTAGAAACTAGGAAAAGGTTCACACACCATTTTATACTGAATGAAATGACACAATATCAGTCAATGAATATTAAATAGTGCTTTGCCCTACTCTTGCTCTGGAGCTCTCTGCAGATATTAGTTACTTAGCCTCCCAGGCCTGCCCCACCCACCCCTGCCATGATACAGATCCATCACTAACCCTGTTTTATAGATGGAGATACTGAGGCATGGATAAATGAAAAGACTTGCCTGAGTTTGCACACTAAGTCCATGGCAGTGCTGGGAGTAGAAATCTTGAGATTCCTAGCCGTTAAAAGATGTTCCTACCCTTTGTATCACCCTGAACCTTCACCCCAGACCATTCATGAGGTAGAAAGAGTTTGCTTAATGTTTTCCATCCATCTTTCTTTCCTTCATCAGTGCACACTTCTGGGGTTCCTCAGCCCAGATGGGACTGGGAGCAGCTGTACCAGTGCCAGGGGCAAAGTTATATTCTTGTAGCATTTCCAGCTTCACTGAAACCCAGCTGCTGCTGCAGCTGCTGCTGCTAAGTGAGAAAACTTTCAGGCTTTTCTACTCGATCAGTCACCCAAAGAGATTCAGGTAAATGTCTGAACATGGTGGTACTTCTCCTCAGGGGGACACTTGAGCTAGTAGTGGATAAAGCATGGGAACTGGAATCTGGAGATCTGGGTCCTGGCTCTGCCATTAAATTTCTCTACTGTCATGGACAAGTCACTTAACATTTCTGTTCTCCTGTCTCACAGGGATTCTTATTTGTCACGTGTATAAGTCAGGCCCAGTCAGGATCAGAGCCACACAGTTCTTGCCCCAAAGAGCAGACGATCTAACTCGGGACAAAGCTGGGAGAGATGGGTGTAGAAAGCAATGAGGGAAGAAGGAAGGAAAGACAATGATGAGGCCAGTGGTAGGAACTCAAAAGGCATCTCTTAGCAAGTGTCCAATTTGGTGGTTTCATAGGGCTGTTAAGTGAATAAATCATCAGCAGGCCACCTGCCTAGTTGTTACATTAGGCTGCTCACCCACCAGCATCATGATGGAGGCCAGGCTTATGAAGGGCTATACAGTATTTCTTAATGCATTCGTGCTTTGAGATCCTCAAACAGACAGAAGGCACTACACAGAAATGCAAAGTAGGATTAGCCAGATCTTCACAGGATCACTCATCATTAGTTTGTTCGTTACTTTTACTGCTGTCCTCTCTCAAGGCTCCAGGAGACTCTCTGAAATCACTCCACAGTGAGAGAACAGTTGGTTTCCAACTGGGCTGCCCTCATGCTGAGGGTATCCCTCATTTATCTGCATAGGAATGAAGGGAGTAGGTAGGGGGGCATTCAATTCTTATGTATTAATCCTTCTTTGCTTTCCAGCAGTCCAGGAATCTCTCAGTTGGCATTTTCGTTCATGTCTTAAAGCCTGCGTAGGGCGTAATACATGGCTTAAAGGAACCTCTTGCTGGGAACGCATAAATAAACCGGCAGACTCATGCTGCCTCTGCTTTGCAACAGGAGTCAGAGATGCTGGGCTTCCTTCATTTACATAATTAACTGACTGATTATTCTCAGTACAAGATGGAACCACTTTCAGTAGGTTGATTGCATTAAGTGATGGAGCTGGGGCAGAGGGCAAAACTGTGCAGCTAGAGAATAAAAGCCCCAAACTTGTGGAGGAGGAACACAAATTACAGAGTAAAAAATGCTAGTGGCAAATAAAGACACTGCAAAATCCAGTTCCTACACTTGCAAATGAGTACCTGCTATTCCTGTAGGTGTAGGAATTTTTCCAAAGTTCCTGCTTTACCAGACCACTGAGGAAGAATCCAAGAAGCAAATTAGCACAGACAGTGAATTCTCCCTCACATGCTCAGTCAGGACCTGACTCCAAACCCACTGAAGTCAAAGGAAGTCTTTCAACTGACTTTGATGGCCCCCAAAGACTGTCCCCAGGTCAGGGTTGGAATCATTGGCAGGAAAAGAAGCCCAGCAGTGAACAAAGACTGAATTCCCTTCAGATGCCCCAGCAGAATAGTGATCTTTCCATTCTTTCTGGGCACAGGTTGAAGATCGCTGCTGGAGCAAGGCTGGAGAAGCTCAGAGGATAAAGGCAGGACACTGGGTGCTCCGATATAAGAAATGCAGCTTGTCAAAGGGACAGGATCATTAGACTGACCTCATCCATCTCCAGCACTGGTCACTTCTCTTTAGGAAGGGCACTCCTCTGATGTCTCCCATGGAGGGGAAGAGCAGCTTGCCCAGCTTCCAGTTATGAGGATAAGGGAAGGAACTGGCGTTTTGTCATGAATAAGACAGAAGGTTTTACAGCACGCTTAGAGAACAATAAAACCAGGGACGGCGGCTGAGAAAACAAAGCCTGGCAAATTATTCACACTCTGCAGGAATTCACAGGAACGCAAAACACAAATCCCCACTCTGCAAGGACTGCAAATGGAACACTGGTGGGTAAGCACCATGCATTGTACATAATGGATGTGAACTAGGGTGAGGGGCAGCACTGCGATGTCATTGTCTAAGGTGGATTAAACAGCCAGAATGGAAGGGTTGCTTGGCTCTGGGTCACATTTTCAAAAGCACCTATGTGACTTAGGAGCCTCAGTCATATTTTCAAAAGTGACTTAGGCAATCGGGAGCCACTGAACTCAATGGCTTTTGAACGTCCCATTAAGGGCCCAGCTTCATCTGTTAGTATCTAGAGATCTTCCCAAAACTGTCCCTAAGTGCCTAAAAAGCTTATGAACATGGGGTATAGGCTCCTAAGTCACCTAGGCACGTTTAAAATGTTACCCTAGGACTCAAGAGATCTGGAATCCGTTCTCAGCACTGCCACAGACTTCCTGCGTGACCTTGGGCAAATCAGTTAATCTCTCTGTGGTTCAGTTTCCCTTTGGTAACATGGAATGATTCCGACTTGACTATATAGATTGTGAACTCTTCAAGGCACAAACTGCCTCTCCCTTTGTGTACAGTGCTTAGCACGACGCCCTAGTCTCAGGGGGTGTCTCTAGCCACTACTGTAATACCAACAACAAATAATAATTCAGAGCCTGCTCCAGCATCTTATTGCATTCTGGTTAGCCTACTTTTAGATGCAAAATAACCCCTTAAATTTAGGTTCACATCAATAAGCTGCCCGAGACAGTGGAAAGAATGAAAAGTGGAAGGATTGAATGGCAGGAAAATAAAATTAAAAGGTGCCTGAATGGATGAGTCACACTCTCGCCTCCATGTGAGATGCACTATTAGTCCTCTTCTCACAGGCCTCCTAGTTTGGTGTTGTGTTTGACAGACAAATCAATCCTCTCTCTCTTCTAAACACTGTCTAATGAATAAAGCAGCAAGGTCACTGATGTCGCTGCCTCATCCCGCCTCTGCCAACCAGCCTGAATTGGACTTGCCACCTGGCTCCATCAACGGCCATTTCAACAGCAGCCAATTGTTCTTCAAAGTGGGCTCTAGTGGTTTGAATAGAAGAGTAGGCAGCAGGACTCCTGGGTTCTATTCCTATCTCTGCCACTGACTGGCTGTATGACCTTAGGCAAGTCACTTAAATTCTCTGGCGCAAATTGTGCTTCTGTCTGCCTGGGTTTTAGAGCTGCTCTTGTGCCAGGGGACTTTGGGCAACTGCTTCGGCCTATACCCAGGGCATCCTTGCCCTGAACCTAATGAAGTCCTTCACATCGGTGCATTGTGGGTGACAGCCTGTACCCAATCAGAACAGTGGGACTTTGCACCACTTTAAAACACGGCACAAGTGCTTATGGCCAGCCCTGGTGCCTCACTAAAATGAAGCTAAAATAGGCCTGTACTGCTTGCTGGTGGGCTGAATTAGAGCCTTCTAGCCAAATGGCCCATGGGCCATGTAATTTGCCTTTGCACAACACCCTGCCTATGAGTGATGAGTTTTGCAGGAATCAGTGGTGGATTAAGAGAGAATTGAATGAATGAGCAGCTCCAGGCCCCATTCTTCAAAGGGCCCGTACATTTCTGGAAATGGGAAGTTCCTTCTGAACTGACTGTGACTTCTGCTTTCTTGTTGAACTCTGTTTAATGTCTACCTTGTCCTCCCACAACACCACACCCTGTTTGTCTATTTCATCCTCTGGATGTGTCCTGTCCAACATGTAGATTGTGAGCTTTTGGGGGTAGGGCCAGTCTGGTGTCGCTTGTACTTGCATACAAGATACTTGGCACAATTGGAGCCCATGTTAACTGGGTTTCCCAGGTGTTTATACAATCTAATCATTTATGGTAATAACCCTGGTCCCATACTCCTCTCCGCAGGGGCTCTGAATTTACTAACACAATAATAATAATTCGCATGACACCAAGTATGTGCAAACGTGTCTTCAGGACATGTCTGAAGTGAAGAATCATAGAAGATTAGGGTTGGAAGAGACCTCAGGAGGTCATCTAGTCCAACCTTCTGCTCAAAGCAGGACCAACCCCAACTAAATCATCCCAGCCAGGGTTTTGTCAAGCCGGGCCTTAAAAAACTCTAAAGATGGAGATTCCACCACCTCCCTAGGTAGCCCATTCCAGTGCTTCACCACTCTCCTAGTGAAAAAGTTTTTCCTAATATCCAACCTACACCTCCCCCACTGCAATGCAAGACTATTGCTCCTTGTTCTGGCATCTGCCACCACTGAGAACAGCCTAGCTCCATCCTCTTTGGAACTCCCCTTCAAGTAGTTGAGAGCTGCGATCAAATCCCCCGTCCCACTACTCTTCTGTAGACTAAATAAGCCCAGTTCCCTCAGCTTGTCCTCTTATGTCATGTCCCCCAGCCCCCTGATAATTTTCATTGCCTTCCACTGGACTCTCTGCAATTTGTCCACATCCTTTCTGTAGTGGGAGGCCCCACACACTAGACACCATACTCCTCATGTGGCCTCACCAGTGCCGAATAGAGGGGAATAATCACTTCCCTCAATCTGCTGACAATGCTCCTACAAATGCAGCCCAGTATGCTGCTAGCTTTCTTGGCAACAAGGGCACACTGTTGACTCATCTCCAGCTTCTCGTCCACTGTAATCCCCAGGTCCTTTTCTGCAGAACTGCCACCTAAACAGTGGGTCCCCAGCCTGTAGCAGTGCATGGGATTTTTCTGTCCTAAGTGCAGGACTCTGCACTTGTCCTTGTTGAACCTCATCAGATTTCTTTTGGTCCCATCCTCCAATTTGTCTAGATCACTCTGGACCCTATCTCTACCATCCAACATATCTACCTCTCCCCCCAGGTTAGTATCATCTGCAAACTTGCTGAGGGTGCAGTCCATCCCATCATCCAGATCATTAATGAATATGTTGAACAAAACTGGCCCCAGGACTGACCCTTGGGGCACTCTGTCTGATACAGCTGCCAAATAGACATAGAGCCATAGATCACTACCCATTGAGCCTCTCCTTCAAGTGCTTCAGAATGGATTCCTTGAATACCTGCTCTATGATTTTTCAGTCTGTAGTTCTGTGGCTTCTCCTTCTTCCTTTTTTTAAGAGAAGACAAGTTCCCTGCTCCAGACACACTCAGTTGACAAAGGCAGCATGCAGATACAAGAGGGAGGCAATGAAAAGCAGGACGGATGCGATGGGGTCATGTATGGGTCTGTGGTGCACTAGAGCAGGCCCCTGGCTCCCAGCAGTCCATTGTCAAAGTTCCAATTCTGTCCAACAGAAGGGAAGCCTGAGTGCTTTCCCTGTCTTTGGGGGCCAGTGCCCCTCTCCGGATACTGCTGTGCCATCCCTGAGACTCATCTAACTCTTTATCAATAGCAACATTTTGCCTTTGGAATGGATCTCATTGCATGAATAGGCAGATATTTTCCAAAAATGATCCCCCAGTGCATCCTTGCCCTGTACCCAGTACCGTCCTTCACATCAGTGCATTGTGGGTGTCAGCCTTTACCCAATCAGGAGTATTCACCCTGGAGCCCCCAGGATTATATGAACTCCCACCTTGCATCCACCTTCCTTCACTCCTGCTTCTGCCTCTGCACTGCTGAATGCCCCTGAAGGAAACCCAGCCCAAAGAAAAATGCCCCCCTCAACCCCTGGGCCAGGCCCTGTGTCCACGGGTGCATGAGTTCCCAGGGAGGAGGGAGGAGTGACTAGGGGGAATGTGTTTCTGTGTTCTCCCACAGAAGTAACCAAGGGAAGAGGTAGCACATTGGCTAACATGGGGGGCTGAGTGGATAAAGGGGAGAGATGGAGGCTTGACTGACTGGTCATGGAATGTGGGGCTGGGAAGGGGTTTTCCTGCACAGCATGTTAGTAGGGGGCTTGGGCTCATGGACTACATCCCTCTGGTTGCTCTAGGCATAGCTATCTGTTGGGATGGGAGGCATGGGTGGTCTCACTCCACGCTCCAATGGACATCATAGAAACCACCCCCATGACTGCCACTAATTGCCCCGCTCCAGCTCAGAGGCGAAGGGCTGAATGGGCCGTGGAGACTGAACTGCCCTCCCATCCTGAACGAGGCCACTCAGATAATGTTATACCTCCTGCTTCCCTGGCTTCCCTTCTTCCCCAGTATTATATTTCAGTTCTTCCTTCGCTCTGCCCAAGGCTTCCCCTGCCAGTCCCTCTCTGCCCCCGTTTACACCTCTCATCCCTCTCCTTTCTGCTCCCTTTGGCTCTCTCCCCACTCATGCCTGTGTGCCACCCTCCAGCCACAGACGAGTTTCTCTCTTATTCTACCCCAGGGGCCCTCCCACTCCTCCTTCCCCTGCCCTGCTTTGCTGCACAGCTCTTCTCCTGGCCCTTTGCTCTGTGCATAACGGCAATCTCTTAGGGGCAGGGACTATCGGCTCCTGGGGTAGGGGCTGGGAGGGGCCTGGGGGCTTTGGGGTGGGTGTGGATTGGAGAGGCCCTGGGGAAAGCCTCGCAGCTGTCACTCATTCACTAAATTAGTAGGTTGTTTCTCACACACCAATGCACACCCCTGAATAATACCCGCAGGCGCAGCACAGCAGCGAGGCTAGTGCTGCAGGTACCTCAGGAATACAAACAGCCCTGGAAAAGAGCACTGCGGGGAGGGGGGAATCAGAGGCAGGAGGGCAAGAGTGGATGGCGAGAAGCAGAACCAGAGCTCCCAGGAGGAGCCCAGGGAGCTGAGGCAGAGGAGTGGGACATGGGGCCTAAGAGGAGGACAGCCGGGACAGTAGAGGAGTCCTCTACAAACCAAGTGAGTATTTCTAATGAATGTTAGGGGCTTGTCTACACTTGAATGCTACAGCGGTGCCCTGGCAGCACTTCAGTGGTGGGAGTTCTCCCATGGGCGTAGGAAATCCACCTCCCCGAGAGGCAGTAGCTATTTGATGGAAGAATCTTCCATCGACCTAGCACTGTCTCCACAGTGACTTGAGACAGCTTAACTACATCGCTGGGTGAGTGGTGATACACGCGTTTTCAGGTGTCCAGTTTTCAACCAGAACACCCGGTCAGAAAAGGGACCCTGGCAGCTCCAGTCAGCACTGCTGACTGGGCCATTAAAAGTGCAGTCAGCGGCACAGTGGGGCTAAGGCAAGCTCCCTGCCTGCTGTGGCTCCACACAGCTCCCGGTAGCAGAGGTATGTCGCCCCTCCGGCTTCTACGCGTAGGGACATCCAGGGGGCTCCGCATGCTGCTCCTGCCCCAAGCACCAGCTCCACAGTTCCCATTGGCCAGGAACTACAGCCAAAGGGAGCTGTAGGGCAACACCTGCGGACGGGGCAGTGTGCAGAGCTGCCTGGCCATGCTTCTATGTATGAGACAGAGGGGGGACATGCTGCTTCTTCCAGGAGCTGCTTGAGGTAAGTGCTGCCTGGAGCCTACACTCTTGACCCCCTCCTGCACCCCAAGCCTCTTATTCCCAGCTCCACCCCAGAGTCTGCACCCCCAGCCAGATCCCTCACACACACCCCACACCCCAATCCCCTGCCCCAGCCCAGAGCTCTCTCCCATACTCCAAAACCCTGAGCCCCAGCCTGGATCCCCCTCCTGCACTTCAAATCCCTCATCCCTGGCCCCACACCAGAGTCTGCACCCCCAGCCAGATCCCTCACACACACCCCGCACCCCAATCCCCTGCCCCAGCCCAGAGCTCTCTCCCACACTCCTAAACCCTGAGCCCCAGCCTGGATCCCCCTCCTGCACTTCAAATCCCTCATCCCTGGCCCCACACCAGAGTCTGCACCCCAGCCGGAGCCCTCACATCCCCCACACCCCAACCCTCTGCCCCAGCCCAGAGCCCCATCCCATACCCTGAACAACTCATTTCTGGCCACACCCCAGAACCCATACCCCCAGCCCAGAATCCATACCCCCTCCCACACCCCAACCCCCTGCCTCAGCCCAGAACCCCCGCCCATACTCCGAAAGCCTTGGTTCCCCCCTCCAGCTTGTACCCCCAGCCGGAGCCCTCACCCCCTCCGACACCCCAACCCCCAGAGCCTGATGAAAATGAGTGAGTGAGTGAGGGTGGGGAGAGCAGGAGACAGGAGGATGGAGTGAGTGGCGGAGGGGCCTCAAAGATGGGGCAGGGTATGGGGGTGGGGCCTCAGAGGAGGGGTGGTGCAGGGGGCGGGGCAAGAGTGTTCAGTTTTGTGCAAGTAGAAAGTTGGCAACCCTAGGTATACACCTGTGTGACATAGCTGGGTTGATCTAATTTTCTAGTGTAGACCAGCAATAGGGCCATAGGCACCGACTTCCCCTTTGTCCAGTGGGTGCTCGAACCCCCTGGCCCTGCCCCTGCACCGCCCTCACCCCGCCCCCATTCCACCCCTTCCCCAAAGTCCCCACACCCATTCCACCCCCTTCCTCCAAGTCCCTGCCCCTGCCCCACCTCTTCTCCACCTCCTTCCCTGAGCACGCCACATCCCCGCTCCTCCCCCTCCCTCATGGAAAGTCCAAAGTGCCGCGAAACAGCTGTTAGGCAGCAAGGTGGCAGAAAGTGCTGGGAGGTAGGCGGAGGAGCGGGGACGCTGCGAGCTTGAGGGAGGAGGCAGCAAGAAGGAGGTGGGGGGAGCTTGGCTGCCAGTGGGTACTAAGCACCCGCAAGTTTTTCCCAGTGGGCGTTCCAGCCATGGAGCAACCACGGAGTCGGTGCCTATGCCTAGGGCTCTCTAGAAACGACTCTCCAAAGCTCTGGAGTTGAACAGAGAATGGCATCTTCCTGCAGGGCTTTGAACCCACCCTATGCAATTTGGTTCCAGCAACCTATTTGCCTCTTTCCATGAATGAACTGCCAAGGCAACTGCACTCTTCTGGGGCAATGCACATTGGGGTGCCTGGGCCAGAGGCTGCGGAGCAAATTCCAGAGGTGATCGCCCCACCCAAGTCTGACCATCTTTTGGGAATATTGCAAGCCCCACTTCTTTGATACCACAACCAGAATGATCTTAAACTGCTGCCCCACCCCAAAAGAGGAACCCTAGCCCAAGCAGAACTTTGTGTAACCAGAGACAGGGGAGGAGCTGGACGTTCCATGAAGTTTGCCAGTCTGCTCAACTTGGGAGACCTGAGATACTCTGCTGAAAGGCAGCATACAGATCTCTAACCTAGATAAGCAGATAAATAGCCAGGGCCACCTGGAGAGGGGGGGCCCCCAAACCAACCTGGGCCTCCCCTCAGTGTTTTTGCACACTTAGGTTGTTTATTTTTTCCTTGTCTAAGTTACAGATTTTGCTCCAGGCCCCTAAAAACCTCCATGAGGCCCTGTAGCTAGCTTGACAGATTGTACGCGATCCCAACTTTCCATCGAGAATTTTGATTGGAAATTTAGCTTAGATACTAATCAATAAATGAGATGACTTCTGTGAGCTCTTTCCTCCATGACAGCCCATGCTGGCATAACTGAATTAATTATTCCTACTCAGGACGGGGCCGTGTTAGAAGAGAGCTTTATAATGACAGCTGGCTGCACCTTTCACCATGGAGAGGCCACTATATGCAATATAAAGAAAGGCCCAAACTTTGAACACTGTAGAAAAAGAAAAAGCCCCAAGAAGATCCATGTGGTAATAAGATGACTAACCACACGGCCTTTGGTCCTGATAATAAGTACAAGTACTGGTGTGTGCCATGCAGGCTGTGACAGGCACCCCCATGGTCATGTAGATAGCAAGTTCAACTGCTTGTTTCCATCAAAGTGTTAGAAACTGACTTGACTGCAATCAGGAAAAAAGCAAGGCTGTGCGCTGTTGTGAATCACCGAAATGCAGCTACCTCTGGGGTGGAATGCAACAGTGCACCAGAACAGCACAAGGGAGGAAACAAAGAATGCTGTATCCAGTTAAAACTGAAGAGGGAATTAAAGCAGCAG
The DNA here is from genome assembly GCF_007399415.2 of Gopherus evgoodei. Taxonomy (NCBI): domain Eukaryota; kingdom Metazoa; phylum Chordata; order Testudines; family Testudinidae; genus Gopherus; species Gopherus evgoodei. The sequence goes on along the minus strand of NC_044331.1, from coordinate 37,373,516 downwards.
AATGAGCCAAATTCTTTCTTGATGCAACTCTATTAAAGTCAATGGAGTTCAGTCAGAGCTGGATTTGTTCCAGTGTCATCATTAATACTGAAGCTGGAATTCGTGTAGGGTGCCTTTGCTCTTATGAAAAGCACCATCCAATTTTTAATGGCTACAGGTACTGAGGACCTTGGTTCCAGGTCTTATCTAAAAAATGCCCCACTCCTATCAGTCTACACCTTCCATAGCAGGTGGGAGGAGGGGATAGTTGGGGGGCCCAAGGAGCCTTGCACAGAACCTTGTGCCATGTTTGGCTCGAAGCACTGCAACCAGTACCATGTCTCAAATCACAGTGCAAACATGCACGGCAAAAGACAAAGGACTTTGGAAGGAGGGACACCTTGCTTCCATTGTCTGCATTTCTTGGGCTTGGCTGGCTTCCTCCCTATCCCTCAGCCATGGTGACTGATGAGTTAATTTTTTGCTGACTTCAGCAAGCAGAGATGCACGAAAGCTGCTTTTTGGTTTGAACAAGCATTGTCTTTCCTTCTCCGTACTTTGTGTCCATGAGTATTGAGTGGCTGGTGGGGCTGTAAATCTGGTGCTAAGACAGTAAATTCTCGCTTTGTGCAAACACACATCCATTGTCAGCGAGTGTGTGAACCCGAGGTATTGCATACAGCAGGGCTATTAAACGCTGCTGTCAGAACAGCTTTATTTGACTGCATCAGCTTTTGCAGATATGAGTGAAATGGAATTTACGACCGCTTGTGAGTGCCACCAGCACACTGCAGCCTGGGACTACAGAGCCAGGGCTGCTGCCACTGCCTTTCTGTGTGATCCCCTGCTTTCGGGAAGAGATACGGGGCACTTGATCGCCACACCAATTGCACAAGATCAATTCCTGCAAAACAGAGGCTTTGTCCAAAAAAAGACTAAGTTCTATATATCATACAGAGATCTCTGTCTGTATCTACCTTATCTCTACAGAGACAGAGAGATCTGTGTTGGAATGACACCAGGAGAGAGCAGCAGCGCCATCCAGGACCCAATCCTGCAGCCCTGAATCATGTGAGTAGCTTTATTGAAGCCAACAGGCCTGCTCAGTATTCCTCCCCCAACCCCCGCCCCGGCCCATGCATCAAAGTCGGCCTGGAATCTTGAGTTGACTGAGGGGGAGAGAGCACCAGAATGCCATTGGGGAGGATGAGAAAGGTGGCAGATGACAAGGGATGGAGAGATGAGGAAAGCAGGAAGGAGGGAACACAGGAAAGAAAGAAGAGGGAAACCAGGAGATGGAGTGAGGAGAGGAAGAACAGAGACAATGAAAGAGGCAAGAAATCCATCCTGCTACCCAGAAGCAGCCCCTTTGTCAGCTAGGCTGGAAACGCTGCCTACGGGGGGATTCAGGTGAAGTGGAGGGAAGAGGAAGGAATGATAGGGATAGAGTGGAGAAGCAATTTCCAGGCTCAACTCCCCACACAGCTCTGTTAGATTAGACACTCACTGCCCATCCCAGTGGCTTTATGGGAGAGGAGACAACACCTGTCTGCAAATGTTGCTGTCATCATTGGCCAGCGCCACCCAGATGTGGGACATGAGTGGACTGAATGTCTGAGGCACTGTCTGCCTTAAGCACAGGTAAAGCAAACAGCTGCCTGGGTGGGCCTCCTCCCATACACCCTCCATAGCCACACACTGTCCTGCGCTCCTGCAGCTGGCTAGAGGCGGAAGGAACAATATGCAGCCTGACACCCCTCTGGCAGCCGGGCTGGATGCAAGGCAGCTCAGGGCCTGACCCTCTGCTCCACAAGCCTGGGCCCAGGAGACATCATCCCCTCCACTGGGACCTCCCCTGTGAGAGCTTCCTGCAGATCAGGGGCCATTCTGGTTTCTCCCTCCCCTTAGAAGTAGTTGTCCCAGAGCCTACTGGCCTGAGACTCTGACAGGTCACAGTAACCTGGGCTTGCTCTTGACAGTGGGAGTTTGTTTTTTCCAGTAGTTTGTGGGGTTCCTTAGAGGGGCCATTTCCAGTCCCATTTTGCTCTATGCACTAGCCTAGAAAATTCTGCCCTCCAGTCTGGAGAGCTCAAAGGCAAACACTCTCTGCTCATCCTGAAAGGCTCTGTCTTCTGGCCTGAGCCATCACTTCCAAACAGTTAAAGAGGCTGGAATTTATTCTGCCATCACCATTGGATGATGAGGTAACTGGCAAACTCATCATCTGCTGATGCCACGTCCAGTCAGGAAGAGCCCAGAGCAGCACCACAGCCTGTAACATAGTAGTTTTGTGCAAGTAGAAAGTTGGCAACCCTAGGTATACACCTGTGTGACATAGCTGGGTTGATCTAATTTTCTAGTGTAGACCAGCAATAGGGCCATAGGCACCGACTTCCCCTTTGCCCAGTGGGTGCTCGAACCCCCCCTGGCCCTGCCCCTGCACCGCCCTCACCCCACCCCCATTCCACCCCTTCCCCAAAGTCCCCACACCCATTCCACCCCCTTCCCCCAAGTCCCTGCCCCTGCTCCCCCTCTTCACCTCCTTCCCTGAGTGCGCCACATCCCCGCTCCTCCCCCTCCCTCATGGAAAGTCCAAAGTGCCGCGAAACAGCTGTCAGGCAGCATAGTAGTTTTGTCTCACAAGCCTAATACAACTCTTGGCTGCCCTACTCCAAAGTTCTCCTTTCAGTGTTTTCCTCCAGGCTTCCTGCCTTGAGACAATTTTCAAGACCCAAGTTCACTAGCACTGCTGCGATACGGTGGCACTAACCACAGTGCTGAGAGAGACACAGATGTTCTGGGTATGGACACATCACACCTTCTTCAGGTCTCTGTAGAAAGGCAATATGGCTTGTCCCAGCCTGGGGATGAAGGTGACAATACTGCCTTCAGGCACAATCTGACAGATTGAGGGCCGAGGGAGCAGTGTCTCTTGAGATCTTAGACTTAATCTATGCAACATTTTAAAGAGCAGCAAAATTAAAAAAACAATTGACAAGCCTGCCTAGCGGTTAGTGTTCACATGCAGTTGCAATTTTAGGTCCCTCATCTGTGCACTGCAGCTAATATATCCCTTCCCCCATGGGGACTCTACAGATGAGTCAGATAACATCTGCACAGGACTTTGAGAATGCATAGTGCCATTTAGAGTCTAAGTGTGACTGTTATTGTTCAGAAATGGTCCTTAGCAAGTCTCCTTGGGAAGCAGATGGCAGAGACTATGGGGCCCTAAAATACCACGGAGACTCTCTTCTCCCATGGGATGAGATGAAAATGAGAAACAAAGAGTGAGAGAGATGCTAAGTTAGAGGTTAGCACGACTAGGAGACAGCCACACTGGGGTGTGGCCCATGTTTTGCAGCCCCATTGTCCAGACCTGTCCCCAGGGAGCAGGCTATGAAATCCCCATGCTGCAGAGCTGCATTTCCCCCACAGGGACATCCAGTGCTCTGAGCCAGGGTGGCTTGGCACCTTCAACCATAGAGGGTTTCATATCACCCACTGCTTAATCAGGGGTTCACATTTTGTGTCTGAATCAATAGGGCACCTGGGCCCTCCAGCAGGAGATGGAGTACACTACGCCCTGTTTACACAGCAGCAGTACCCCCAGGCATGGAGGAATGCATGTGCAAAGAGCGAGAGAGAGAAATGCAGGGCAGGAAGCCCCCTCACTGAAGCTCCCAGAGAAGGAGAAGCCACAGCTGTTACCCATTGCCAGCACTGCTACAGGGCTTTGCCCACTCCCCTATTACACAGGGAGCACTTTTTCTTCCTCTCAAATGAAGAAAGTTTCCAATGGCGGGGTCCTTCTCGGGCCATGTGATGTCTTCACTATCCCTCAAGGAGTAACTTTTGTAGGGTTCAGGAGGAGCAGTCCCAGGATGGAGGGAACGAGCTCCAGAGAGATGATCCTCTCTGCACCCCTGATTGGGATTTGGCAACAAGTGAAGTAAAGATAGGGCCCTGCAGAATCTGCCCTGGGCTCAAACCAGCCTCAGTGACTTCTGGGACAGGACCATGGTTAGACACTTCTAGGTGGCCTTCCAGCCCACGGGCGCAGACTCAGTAAAGCTCCTCTCTGTTTACCATGAGGCTGTGATTTCCCAAGCTGCCCCAAGGAACTGAAAATGTAGGTGAATTGGGCACTTGGATCCTTTAGGTAACTTTGAAAATCTCAGCCACCATAGGAGCCTTGGTGTTTTAATTGCAGGCTCCTGGAGCTCTGGGACACAATGAAGGGCAGTCACTGGAGCACCCTATGGGCTGGACCTTCCAGGACGGCAGTCAGGCAATCACAAAAAGAGCACAGTTTACACACTGGGCTCCGTTTGTTCAGGAATGGTGCCCTCTCGAACGTTCGGGGGTGCTTGGCTGCCCCCCAGGTGAGGGTGTCATATGTGCAAAGGAAGGTTTCTCAGTATCTCATACTCTGTGTCTCAGGACATCCCATCTAGGAGGGGATATGCCCCCTTTAGCTAGCAGTATGCTATGGGAAGATCCATTTGCACACTGACTGCAAGGGCATATGGCTTTCTGCTGTGGCTGTCCACCCACAGCACCATGCATGGGAGCATGGCTCTTATTTTTGCCTTTCCTTTTAACACTGTCATGCAGATTTCTGCCAGGCTCAGGTATTCTCCTGGGGATTCAATCAAGCCCAGAATGACCTTACTGTGTCCCACCACTCCCTGCTTCAGGTCTTGAAATAGTGGCTTGTCTTAAGACAGACAGAGAAGGAGAGAGACACAGCCCTCCTCCTCCTCTCTCCAGCTTGCCTACACACAGCATAAAGTCCTTCTGGCTACAGCTTATGAAGCCAGCTGGCTGCTAGGAACCTATTCTTCCTCTCCTTCGGCAAGGCAGTTCCTGGATCGGCACAGATAGGAGAGTGTGTCCCAATTAGCCATCCATCCCCGGGTGAACACAGAGAACCAGCCCTTCAGGGCGAGACTCACGATGGGGAGAAGAGTGTCCAGTCACACTGGATTTTCATTTCTTTAACAGGGCCAGTCCGATGAGTGTGCAGTTTCTAAATCCCAGGCTGATGTACAGACACTGTGGAGTGCAGCCCTACTGATTGCACAGGGCAGCCCCCTCCCACCAGTGACCCCCGTGGATTGCACCAGGCATACCCCCCTCCCTGTATACACCCCTATGGATTGCATTGGGCACACCCTCTCTGCACAGCAGCCCTATAGATAATGCATGGTGCAGCCCCTCCCAGCAGCAACCCTACAAGTTGCAGTGGGTGTACTCCCCCACCCCACCCCATGCATTGCCTAGGGCACCCCCTATTTGCAGTAGCCCTATGGATTAAATATATCCCTCCACAAGCCATTGGGGACAGCCAGAAGGAAATAACGTCATGACTTGGTAAGGCAGCAGCTGCATTCACCAGCTTAAACAAGAATTGGCTGAAAATCTGCACCTTAAAGATCAAACTATGGATTCAATTCAAATGTTATTTATTTCCATCTTAATATATGGTTGTGAAAGCTGGAAGTCCACCAAAGGTATAGAAGACTAAATGCCTTCCAGTGCACCTGCCTCAGGAAAATACTAGGTAGTAAAAGGGGCATGAACAAATACTGTGATTCATCAGAGTTCCACAATACCTTCCCTCCAGAGTTATCCAGAAAAAAAGATGGCAATATCTGGGATCTGCCTTAAGAGGGACGCCAGAGCAGGCTGCCATTGGACAGCTGGAAGGACACTAGAGAAAGGCAGAGAAAAAGAATCCTTCCCCCGAACAGTAGTAACTAGGACTTGACATAGAGGAGATGCAAAGAGCAGCCCAGAACAGACAGAGATGGGAAAGCCTTGTTCATCTAATGGCACGTAAAGGATTCAGATTCCCTGCACACTGGGACACAGTCTCTCTGCAGCAGGCGTGAGGGTGCATGGGGCACTCCCTGCTTGCAGCTGCCCTACAATTGCAGCAGCCCTGCGGACTTGATCACCTGGGCTCATTCATCTCTATAGCTGCCCTGCAGGCTGTATGAGGAGCATCCCTCCCCCTTGCAGCACTGCTGCTATACCACATGCATGCTCTCTTCACAGCCCCTGGCCTTAGCACTGAAGAGTTAATATTTCATGCAGTATTTTTTACTGGGAGCTAAATCTCTCACTGGGAGTAGGGAGATTTTGGCCATCGTGCCGGGATTTTTAATCACTTCCCAGCATTAATTTTAAAATGCCATTCCTCATTGCAGAGACTCCTTCCTGTTTCCAGTAGTGAAGGAAGAAGGAAGAGGAGAGAGAAGGGTGTTGCATGCTCACAGAGGGGGACTCCCACAGCCCCAGCCTCTTTATATATTGCTCTCTTTCCTCCTCTTTAACCTACTTAGGTATTTTGTTTTTTTCCCCAGCTCCTCCAAATCCAATGGGGGATTTTTCTGATACCCAACAGCTCTCTCTGCTGGAAAATTGTAGCCTCACATGTCATCAGTGAGGCAGAAAGGTGCTCTCTCAGCAGTAAGGCTTAGAGAAAAAGAGAAGGGCTCTTTTAAAAATAGCCTGTGAAAGGAGAAAGGGCGTTCTGGCTGCAGGCTGTCCTCGGGCAGCAGAGCAAGGGAGTGAAAAAGAGAAGATGAAGCCCAGCTGGCACCTGGAGCCTGGGAACAGACAGGCAGCCAGCCTGGTTTCTGTGGCTAATTAACCCTGCTTTGGCGAAACCACAATTAATATCAGGGAGCGGTGAGCCCTGGTAGCTCAGTGACAGAGATTCACTCTCCCTTTTCTCCCCCACACAGCCCATGAGGGGAATGGCGACTATGGTGAGATACGCACCATCTGCTGCACACATCTCAGAAAGGGAAGCCAATGACACAAGCCTCCTTAGACAACGAGCTCTTCTGTGGGGTAGCAGAGGTACTCGAGTCCCACTGGGATGGGGAGATGGGCTGTGTGGCCCAGCGGAGCTTTGCCCTCTCTGCGGTCTGTTATAGGCTTTTAAATGGCCACGCTCAGGTGGCCAGAAAAAACAAACATTACCAGACAGATAGTTGGGGCCGGACACAGCCCCTTCCCCAGCCTCTCAGCCCAGTGCAGCAGGAAATACTCATACAGAGGCCACCTCCCTTACACCACAGCCTTGTTACCCAATCCTCAGATCTCCCCTGCTCAGAGGCCCCCACTCCAGAACAGGCCTTGTCTCTCCAGGAGTAGGCAGGCTCAGGAGTGGGGAAAAGTGCTACCTACAGCTCCTCAGACTCTTCTGTGTACAAAAACTTATCCCATACCTTCCCCCACAGGCTACAGACTTCCTGGTGGGCCTCACACCAGACACTGGCCCTTCTTCCAGGTTCTGAAGGAGTGACCAAAGCATTTCTCTTAGAGACTTTGAGCCCCAGTGTCCAGCACCAAGGGGTCATACTCCAAATAGTCCGTTTATAGGCCATAGGAGAACAGGCACATAAAGGAGTATCCCAAAACAACCTGGCCTCTGCCACTTGTGCCCAGAAACACAAGGTCAGTAGTTTTCCCTCAGACATCAAAGCCAGTAATCCCATAGATAGCACATATTGGCAGATTCAGGTAGGTAGTTTGCCACTGGGGAAGAAACACCCATTTTCATTTTACACACCTGTGGTCTCTTCCCATCCAATCCCACACAATGGTAAAGGACCCTAGTGGCCTGATTCTGATCTCACTTGCACCAGTTTGATGCTGGTGGAACTCCACTGGGCCCAGTTCTCGCTCCCTGCACCTCACCACCCGAGGAAAGGGAGTACATAGCGGGTGCAAACACTGCTGATCTGCTTCCCCAGCCTGTACGCTCACTGTGCACAGGTGTCAGCAACTCCATGAGGTGCAAGGCAGTGAGGAATCAGGCCCACTGACTTCAACAGAATTAATCCTGATTTACACAGAGTGAGCAGGAGAAGAACTGATTCCTAGCTGCCTAGTTTGTCTCTTTGGATGGACACCAGGGCTCACAGAACTGGATGGCACAGGACCAAACTGCCACAGCCAGGCCTGTGGTGTTCTGGGAGTGGATTTTTG